>NC_051245.2:131961285-132574718 GCF_015237465.2 Chelonia mydas | reverse complement strand
CCCTAGATACTTAAGAACTGCATAGGGGAAACTGAGGCACCCGCACACTATTCAAAGGAAACATTAAGAACAGTCCCGCTTCGTCACAGAGAGATTATACCCTTGTCCTGGTATGACTGTTATTTAGGACAAGCAGAGCTCATCTTTGCTCCTGGTGATGCATGAGATCCGTTTTACGGGTATGAAGTAAGGTGAAAAAGCCCAGCTGAGTTTGAATTCTGAGGGAGAACACCACGTCTCTTGCTAGATATTGCAACAGTCTTGACCTAGACTATTGATCTCCTCCATTTCTATCCCCTTCAAAAGATGAAGCATAGAAGCTCGAATGCAGTGGTGGAAGTTGCCCTCTGAATTTAATCCATCTTGTCATGAAGGATTAATGGAATCTCACATTGGTGATCATGGGAGATAGAGGTTTCATTCTACTCCCCAGTGATATCTGGGAGGTAAATGAATGAAGTGGTTTCATGAGGTAGACATCCTGCTGAGTCCAAGCTGCCTGACCTTGGAAATGGTGTGAAATATTTCTCTTTGTGGGCAAGATAATTCACTTTTCAGAGCTAGATAGACTTGCTCCTTGATTTCAGGTCTTTGCCATGGGAAGAAGAAAGTGCTTTGGATAGTTTGCTCTCTAAGAGGGAGAAATTATGCAATTCTGCATCTGCCCCAATGGGATATTCACCATTCCATGATGTCGTCTGTCCTGCTGGAGGAGTATGAAGTCACTAGGGAAGCTACAATGCTGTCATTGGCTGCAATGCTATCAATGTGATCAGATTCCTCTTCTATTTGCTTGGACCGTGACTGTGTCTCTGCTGTTCCTTTGTTTAGCGTAGATTGGTGCTTGGATGATACCCTGCTGTCTGAGATTTAACCAGGGTAGAATAGAAGTTGAAGCAGTTGGATGGGGATTTTAAAATATTCAGCTTTGCACTGTTAGAAATAGTCCTAGTGAGCATGATTTTGTAGGTAGAATGCAAGTGAAGTGGTTAAAGTGCTTGATAAACTTCATCATGGGGCTATTGCCGCCAGAGGCAGGTTGGTATGCGCATATATTTACAGGTATAGAGCCTACAATGTAGGTACGTGTTTGTGATTTAACTCTTTCCAGCAGGATAGCTAGTTAGTAACTTTTGTTGTTTTCCCTTAGGAAAAAACTCGCTCATTGAAGCTAAAGCTTCCTGATTACTCGAGTTGATTCTCTTTATATGTAGACAGATGTGTTTAAATTCTATTAGTTCACTATTTTGGAAGGAACACAGGAGGGGCACACTGCTATCGTGGACGTTTAAAAAATTGAGCTGCATTTTCCGTTTTCAAATGAAGCGAATTTCATGTTTGAAATGAACTCGAGCTAAAAATGCAATAATTCCTGTTTTCATGGCTTGATATGTAATGGGCTCTCTTTACAAAGGTGAATTACATGGAATACAAAGCAAATACTTTGTAATATATAACATGTAGATGGACACCCTGGCATACAGTGGAGGGTTGTGATTCTGCCATCTAAGTAAATGTCATGTAAAGATCGCTTTCAAAGAATCAGGAAAAGGAAATGTCTCTCCTGGGTATAAACTTAATTTGATACTTCACCAGCTTTGAGAGAAGAAAATCATTTAATGCCCTGTTAATAGGATGTTTGACTATTGCCAGAAACTAGTTAAGCAAGGATGTCCTGCGTGATCATATGGCATAATTTTTAATAGTTATTTAAATGAAATTGGCACTCTTCCACCCTTGGTTTGGGTTTATAGAAAACTTTGTCTTTAGAGCTGGGCTGCTGTAGCAGTCTGTCTACTAGACTGCAGCACTGCATTTTGCCACTGACAAGTGAAAGGAAGCAGTGTGACAGCTGATGGCACAGGAACAGCTGGACTAGCACGTGAATAGTAATGAGTAAAGGATTAGAGTTAAACACAGTTAAAGAAAATAACTTCACTTTTTCCACAAGTCACAGCCAAGGGAAATGGATGGAGCGGGAATCAGGGAGATCAGAATCTGAGACGGTTGAAGAATGGATTGTTCTGGGAAAGAAATTGTCTAGGGATGCAGGAGGACAGCAGCCTAGTATCAGGGATCAAGTCTGGAGATCCAGGAGAGAGACTGCAGCAGATGATCTGCTGCCTAAAGCTTTAGGTTGATGTCGAAAGCGGCGCTAGTTTCCCTAAGCTTCAGGTGGGGAAACTTCCTTTGCACAAAGTTTAGCTCTAGTTATATCAGTGTGATTTCACCAATGTTTCCATGAATGTGGAGGGTCACAATCCCTTAAAGTTTCAAATATAACAAGTTCCAATTTCCTGGTTGCATCATATCTGACTTCAGACACCACTCAGCTTATAAAAGCAAACATGCCTTCACTACCAGAAGTGCTAGGGACTTTCACTGTAAAAGTTCAGGTTCTAACGAGTACAGTAAGGTCCCTTATGGTATTGGACTGAGCCACGAGAAATTTTCTTTTTGGACACTTACAATCGAGTCCAATTTGTGTCACAAACAGTTATATTGCGTCTCTCATTAGATCCTTACCTAGCTTCAGACAGTACTCCTAATGCTTTGCTTCTCTAAGAACTATAACTCTGTTTCTGTAGCCTCATTTTTTGAGAAGGAAAGTTCAAATTCTGATGTGACTAAATACCTACAGGTATGCTTTTCTGTTTCAGTTTTTGCATCTGCTCAAATTTTCTGTTGCTGTACTTACCCCTTTGGTGGATTTGTTTCCCGTGACATACTCTAGGTACGTGGGCAAAGACTATTCTGCTGCTCAAGAACTAATGGAAGATGAGATGAAAGAATATTATAGTCAGAATCCGACAGTATTGCTGATGCAGTCTGTAAGCATTGGACAACTTGTCGCTGTACATGCCGAGGAAGATGCCTGGTTGCGTGCTCAGATCATTTCAGTGGAAGACAATCGAATAAAGGCAAGCAACTCTTTCTTTTTGACACTTTTTGTGAAAAAGAATTAGTGTAAATAATAATAATACAGGTAATAGCTGTGCCTTTATCACAGAAGAATCACTCTGCAGTACTCAGCAACAAATTGCTTTTGCTCTTCATTACATGAAAAACAAAGTGTGGTTTTTAAAATAATTACAGCACTGCTGCTAAAGTAAATGGTCTGTTGCCTTTTTCCTTATTTTTATTTCAGGCTTTTCTGTGTTCGTTGGTATCTCTAATATACTAATGTATCCTGTGCATCAGTATGAAACGTGGAAGTAGTATCTCCATCTTCCAGATATAGACTGTAAATGCCAGTAGAGAACTAGAATGCTGATCTCCTGAGTCAAGTCCTAGTGCAGTTACCACAAGTCCATCCTTACTGTGTCTTTGCAGCTTGTTAACACGAGTTCTTAGGCTCACTTACGCTGAGTGGGTATTCCTGTTGTTGTACTCAGCATGCTGGTTATTAAAATACCTTGAACAAAATGATTAAACTTTTCACACTGCTGCAGTTTCTCTTCTTGTTCTGTGTTCTCTAGAGTCAGAGTTGTATTTTGGGGGGCTTTACTTTTAGAGCATTAGAACATGACTGAAGTGGAAGAGTTTTTAAGAAAAATTTCAAGTCCTTCGTGTCTAGTGTCACTATGTAGTTATACTAAGTAACCTTAAATTGTAGGTTTTTATTTTTTGCAGTCTCTGCTTCCCTAGTCAGTATGACAAACTTCCACTAAGATCTGCTAAACACACTTCTAATACAACTCCCTTTCACAAATTAGTCAAGTGGACACACGCAGTTTTAAGTATCTGTTCCAAAACTGTGAGTTCTCATTCAGCTGGGAAGTCATGAGGTGGGGGAATCTGTCCAGTATTCGAAGGCTCTAGCGTTAGCTGCAGAAAAACTGCCAGGACAATAGCAGCTAACGTCCCGCTGATTTCTCTCCAGATTTCAGCTAACTGCACTTGGTTGCACAGTAGGGGGGCCAGTGGTGCATGGCAAGAAGAGCCTGCTTTCTGAAGTATCTCTTCAACAAGAAATCTGGAAGTCTGGCTTTCTGGAGTGTCTGGCTTGCACATCAGATTTTCAGAAAGGCTTCTAAATCGCTCTCCCTGAGCCTGGTGATCTTCAAGACGTTAGCATGGTGCAGTGCATAGTTCAGAAAAACAAGAGACCATCTGTATAAGCTGATACAAAGCAGCACTGTAGCTTCTTCTGTTCCAACCACCATCAGCCATTTGCTCCCACTGACTAAACAATTTACTTATCGAGATGGTATGAAGTCTACAGTTTTCTGAAACCATGTAATTATCAGAACTGAGAATCAAAAAGGTTCCGTTCTCATTATAAAAACAAAAAGGAAATACCTAGAACTGCACTGAAATACTATTAAAGGGTCTGGCTTAAACCCACAAAAGCCAAAAAATTCAGAATTACCACTTTACTGCCATCTTCTGTACCATTCTGAGGCAATAGGTACTCGGAAGCGCTGTCATTTTGTACCCTTTGAAGTGTTGGTGTTCCAAGGAACAGCTAACGCTGAGCTTGCAGTGATTTCAGGAAAGAGAAGAAGGGTATGGAGCACTTTCTAAACTTTTTTTTTATTGACATTAAATTAGTTTGAAGAATTTTCATATAATGGTATTGCAAAGTATATACCGTGTTAATGAGAAACAGATTTGTATTAACAGCTGGCTGTATAAAAATGTGATCACTAAATAATAAGTCCACCAAGTGTGTGTATTCTGGATAAATCATTCAAATAGTACTAACATACTTGTAATATGAAAAATAAATGTTTCTCTTTCAATTATTAGGTGTGCTATGTTGATTATGGCTTCAGTGAGATTATTGAAAACAACAAAGTGTACAAACTAGGTAGATGCTTCTATTCGCTTCCATTCCAAGCTGCGAAATGTAGACTAGCAGGTAAGAGGAACTTTTTTGAGAGAATTATTAAATATCTAGTACCATAATTTTGCATGTAACTTACCAGAGGTTGGGGCAGGAAAAGAGCCCTTACCCCCCAAACCTTACTGCCTACTTCAGAGAAACCTGGGAAATGAAGGTAAGAAATAGGGAGGAATGGAGTTAAAATAAAAACATTAATTTGATCTGTTATTTTGGTTAGATTATTAAAGCTGGGTCTGTTTTCAAAAGGCTTTTGTTTTACCAGAAGAAAATAATGTATTTTCTTGATTCTCGAGGGATCTTGAATGTATATTTCATGGTAGAATCTTGATTTAAGACTAGGAAGAGATCAGCTGAAGTTTCTCTGGTTTTCTTAGTATTTATTCTATCTTTTAATGGAGAAAGCTAGTTACTCTCATCCTCCCTCCCTCTTTCCGTCATTCCTTTTATTACACTTGCTTGTTGCATCTTATTTATGTTGCTGGGCAGGTCTTCCAGACCCTCCAAGTTTGGAGCCCCATTATACAAGGCACTGTATGGACCAGAGGTGGGCCACGTCCCCTCTCCTGCTGTTCCCCCTCACCCGCGGCCATGCCGCCGGCGCAATGCTCTGGGCTGCCGGGCAGCACAGCTGCAGAGCCGCAGCCTGACCCGGTGCTCTGGGCAGCATGGCTGTCCCGCCACCAGTGCTCCAGGCAGCTCGGTAAGGGGGCAGGGAGCAGGGGGTTTGGATAAAGGGCAGGGGAGTTCGAGGTGGTGGTCAGGGGGCGGGGGAAGGGGTGATTGGATGGGGCAGGGGTCCCGGGGGCAGTCAGGAAGGAGATGGAGAGGGGGGGTTGGATGGAACAGGGGTCCTGGGGGAGGCAGTCAGGAATGAGAGGAGGGGTTGGTTGGGGCGGCAGCCAGTCTGGGGGTGGTCAGGGGACAGGGAGCAGGGGGTAGTGGATGGGGCAGGAGTCCTGGGCATAGGGACCGTCAGGGAACAGGGAGGGTGGGTCGGAGGGTTGGTCCTGCTTCGCTGTTTTCCGCTCTCCCTAGCGTCTACCTAATAGTTGATAGTTCTAGGTGTTTGAGTTATAGTGGGGTTGAGGGGGGGTCTTTCTTCTCCTTCCCGATTCTTCTCTTGAGTTCATGCCCGAGGCTCCGGGATTCAAGCCCTGCGGTTCCTGCTCTAAGCCCAGGCCAACGGGCGACCCCCATGACTCTTGCCCGAAGTGTCTGAGGGAGTCTCGAGCAGAGAAGTGCAGGATCTGCAAAGGGTTTTGTCCACGGACTGAGGAGGAGTGGAACTTCCGTTCAAAGCAGCTCCTCAGGGAGGCAGCTCGTAGCCCTCAGCCTCCTGGGGCGCGCCAGGATCCAGCGCCGAGCGCCTCGGTGCACAACGCCCCAGCGGCAGCAGCCGGAGCAGCACCGCGGTTGGACTCTGGTTGAGACCCGCGGCACCGGTGCTCCTTGGTACCGCAACCGACATTATCGGCCCGGCCCCGCTCCCATTCTCCTGGCCAGAAGCGGCACCGGAAAAGGGTGGCCCACCTCCACAGAGAGCAGCCTCCCTGGAACCACCCGGGGAGACGCGTCCCGCAGGGGAGCCTCTAGGGGCACAGCCTACGGCTTCGGCACCGTTGACTCCGGCCCTGAGGGGAGAGTCTGGTGCCCCTGGACTCCCCGACTTGCAGCGCGGTTGAGATCCAGTTTCCATTTCCCCTGGATACTTTTGCGGCTGCAAGGGATCTTATTGCCATGACGGCATCGGCATCCCCTCAGCCACATGCCAAGGCACCGGGGCTGTACGAACAGCACCGTTCCGGGGCAAGCCAGCCCTTCTCCACCCTTGGGTTGAGCTGCAGCACCGTTCCTGTTCTCGGCACGGTTCCCGCTCCTGCCGCCACTCACAGTCCCGGCGCCAGGCATACTTGCAGCACCGCTTGGACTCCCATCGCCAGTCCCGATTGCGGCACCGCTCTATCTGCCAGTTGTCATCAAGGAGTAGATCCGGACCCGACGCCGCTCTTAACGCTGGTCGTCATTTCGGCCCAGATCCAGGCACCATTCCAGGTCTCGGTACTGGTCCAGGCCCCAGCACCGCTCCCCAGCATTGCGGCACCATTCCTCATTGACGTGACCCAGCGCAGAGCCACTCGGCACCACCGTGGCCCTCACGTTCTGCTTCTCGTTCTTCGGGATCGGAGGCGGGGTCGTGTTTCTTGGACCTTCGCCATTTGGACCACAACCGCCTGGAGTCAGGGGCTGGGCCTTGGCAGGCGCAGGAGCAGGGTCCCACTCAAGGGCTCGCTCAGTGGCCGTTCTCGATGCCCTGGGCGTACCACCAGGCCCAGGGTGCTCCATCTGGGGCTTCTCTCCGAGCCACGAGTGCCAGAGGCTACCGCCAGTCTGCCCTCCCCGGAGGGCATGGAGACTGTGGCAGCTTCTCTCCCCGCTACAGGACCTCCTCCAATGCAGATTCCTGGTCCAGGCCCTGAGGTCGCTGGCACAGGACAGCTGGCCCCGGCTCCGCAAGATTCCCTAAATGACCCTCTTTCCCCCGTGGCCGCCTCATCCTCACCTGACAAGGCAGTGACAGGCACTGCAGTCTCAGGTCCCCCTCCAGTAGACCTCCGTGCCAATCAGGACCTCCTGCACAGGGTGGCGCGGAATATGAACCTGCAGGCGGAGGAGGTGGTAGAGGTGGAGGACCCCGCGGTGGATATTCTGCCTGCGGAAGCTCCATCAAGGGTGGCCTTACCCCTTATGTGGACCATCCAAAGCACCGCCAGGACAATCTGGCAGACACCTACGTCCATCCCCCCCCCGACTTCTGAGGGAGTGGAGTGGAAATACTTTGTCCCCTCGAAGGGGTATGATTATCTCTTCACCCACCCACAGCCCTGTTCGCTCGTGGTGGCATCAGTGAACGAAAAAGAATGGCTTGGGCAGTAGGCCCCAGCACCCAAATCAAAGGATGCCAAGGGCCTTGATTTGTTTGGGCACAAAGTTTATTCCTCGGGGGGACTTCAGCTCAGAATCACTAATCAGCAGGCGCTCCTGATCCGTTACAATTTTAACTCCTGGAACTCCATGCTGAGGTTTAAGGAGTTAGTACCTCCTGAGTCCAGAGAGGAGTTTGGGGCTTTGGCGGAAGAGGGCAAAACAGTGGCACAGACCTCTTTGCAGGCCTCGCTGGACGCTGTGGACTCCGCCACACGTACTTTGTCCTCAGGGATCACAGTGATCCCCATCTCCTGGCTGCACGCCTCCGGCCTGCCACCGGAACTTCAGCAAACACTGCAGGACCTCCCCTTCGATGGAGCAGGCCTGTTCTCAGAAAAGACCAATTCAAGGCTACAAAACCTTAAGGACTCAAAGGCGATAATGAAGTCCCTGGGCATGCACACACTGGCTACCCAGCGGAAACCCTTCAAACCCCAGCAGCCACAACAACGCTCCTATCCTCCTCCTCAGCCGAAGCAGGCTTTCTATAGGAGGCAGGGGCGTAATGGTAGGAGGAAGCCCTCCAACCCCCAGTCTGGGCAAGGCCAGGGCCCGTCCGAGCCTTCGTCAGGCTCAAAACAGGCCTTTTGAAGGGCCGCCCTAGGACGGTGTACCTGACCTCGTTCAGGATCCTACCCCACCTTTCTTGAATAGTTTATCCCATTTCCACCATGCTTGGTCTCACATAACCACGGACCACTGGGTCCTCTGCATGGTGGAAGCGGGATACTCTCTCTAATTTCCTCCCCCCGCCCCCTTCCTCCCACCCTTCTTCCCCGTCCCTCTTCAGGGACCCTTCTCATGAGCAATTTCTTATTCAGGAATTTCAGATGCTCCTCGCCAAGGGGACAATTGAGGAGGTTCTGAGGGAGCTAAGGGGCAGGGGTTTTACTCCCGATACTTCCTTATCCCCAAGGCAAAGGGTGGGCTTTGGCCCATTCTGGACCTGCGCGGTCTCAACAATTACATGGTAAAGTTGAAGTTCCACATGGTCTCGTTGGGTACCATTATACCTTCCCTGGAGACTGGTATGCTGCCCTCGACATGAAGGACGCATATTTCCACATAGGGATTCATCCGGCACACAGAAGCTTCCTCCGCTTTGCAGTCAACTGCAAACACTATCCGTTCACGGCCCTTCCCTTCGGTCTTCCACAGCCCCTCGAGTGTTCACCAAATGTATGGCGGTCGTGGCGGCCTTCCTTCGTGACGGTGGGTGCAGATTTACCCTTACCTCGATGACTGGCTTATCCGGGAACGCACCAAAGAACAGGTGCAGTCCCACCTCTGCTTGGTCACGGACACGTTTCGTCGGTTAGGCTTCCTTCTCAACGTGGCAAAGTCGACACTAGAACCGACCCAGAGAATAGAATTTATCGGGGCGGTTCTTGGCTCCGTGCAGGCACAAGCCCTCCTGCCGGACGCTAGTTTCCAGGCTATAGTGGGCCTCGTCCAGAGCCTTCAAAGCTTCCCAAACTCGTCGGCAAGAAGTTGCCTGAGTCTTCTTGGCCACATGGCCTCCTGCGCATACGTGACCAGGCACACCAGAATTTGACTCCACCCATTAGAAGTCTGGCTAGCATCAGTCTATCGCCCAGGTCGAGACAGCCTGAACTTGGTGGTCACCATCCCAGAGCGGGTCTTGGCCTCCCTCCGCTGGTGGCTAAATCCCCAGGTAGCATACAAAGGAGTCCCTTTTCACAGCCTGCAGCCCTTCTTGTCTCTGGTCACAAATGTGTCAGCCCTGGGATGGGGCGCCCACCTCAGGGACACAGGACCTATGGCCCCCGTCCATGCTCTCCCTTCATATCAACATCCGGGAGCTGATGGTGGTGCGCCTTGCCTGTCAAGCCTTCCAGGAGCAGCTGCAGGGTCGCTGTGTGGCAGTCCTCACAGATAGCACCACGGCCATGTTCTACATCAACAAACAAGGGGGCCCCACTCCACCCCCTTTGTCAGGAGGCCGTTCGACTGTGGGAATTCTGCATTGCCCTCTCCATTCACCTGGTGGCGTCCTTTCTACCTGGGGTCCAGAACACGCTGGCGGACCACCCGAGCAGGTCCTTCCGCTCCCATGGGTGGTCACTGTTGACCAGATGTCATCCACCCCATCTTCTGAAGGTGGGGGTTTCCCCAGGTCGACCCATTGGCCTCCCGCAGTAATTGGAAATGCCTGGTGTTCTGCTCCCTCTAAGGCCGCTCCCTGGGCTCTCTCACAGATGCCTTCTTGCTCCCGTGGATGGGTTGACTATTTTACGCCTTTCCCCTGGTGCACAGGGTCCTGCTCAGAGTGCGCGGGGACAGGGCGCGAGTGATTCTGGTGGCTCCGGCGTGGCCCAACAGCACTGGTTCACTGTGCTATTGGAGCTCTCTGTGGATGGTCCAGTCCCATTGCCTCTTCTTCCCAACCTGATGACTCAGGGTCACGGTCGCCTCTGCCATCCCGACCTACGATCTCTCCGCCTCACGGCATGGATGCTGCGTGGCTAAACCCTTCAGAATGTCTCTGTTCGGAGTCTGTACAGCAAGTACTGATGGGCAGCAGGAAGCCCACCACTCGGGCCACATACATGGCTCAGTGGAAGCAGTTTTCATGCTGGTGCACTCAGCGCAACACCCCCCTCTCCAGGCGTCCATGCCTCTCATTTTAGAGCATCTCCTGGACCTAAAACAGCAGGGCCTGGCGGCATCCTCTGTCAGAGTTCACCTGGCGGCCATCTCGGCTTTTCACCAAGGTGCGAATGGCCGTTCTGTCTTTGCCAATCCCATGGTTGGCAGGTTCCTCAAGGGCCTGGACCGTCTCTACCCACAGGTTCGACAGCCAGTCCCCCCATGGGACCCTAACCTGGTCTTCTCCAGACTCATGGGGCCCCCGTTCGAGCCACTGGCCACCTGTTTCCTCCTCTACCTCTCCTGGAAAACGGCTTTCCTTGTTGCTATCACATCGGTGCGGCATGTCTCCGAGCTCAGAGCCCTTACCTCAGAACCACCCTACACGGTCTTTCATAAAGATAAGGTGCAGCTTCGGCCTCATCAGTCCTTCCTTCCCAAGGTGGTATCGGCCTTCCATGTCAGCCAGGACATTTTTCTACCAGATTTTTATGCAAAATGGCACGACAGTCACCAGCAACAGCGGCTGCATTCCCTCAATGTCCTTAGGGCCCTTGCCTTCTACATTGAGCAGATGAAGCCATTCAGGAAGACGACCCAGCTCTTCGTTGCGGTGGCAGACTGGATGAAGAGCCTCCCGGTCTCCTCTCAGCGGGTCTCTTCATGGATCATGTCCTGCATCCGCACTTGCTATGATCTGGCCGGTGTACCGACCCCGCCCCTCACTGCTCTCTCCACAATAGCCCAGGCCTCATCGGCAGCTTCTCTGCCCCAGGTGCTGATCCAGGACATCGGCAGTTTTCTGAAGGCAAGATTCAGCATAGGCCACACTGAAAGTTCCTTTTGAACGTGATCTTGGATTTCCATATGAATCAGTCTATCTACCCGCCATTGTCCTTCCCAAAGGTGCATATGCACTAGAACAAACAAAGACTCCACCTCTTCGACATTCATTGATGGTTAGCTTTGTAGCTCGATAGGAGAAAGCCCTTTCAAGTTTCTGTCTCAATCTTTGTTTCTTGCAGAGTGTGACAGGGTCAACCAATCACAGCTCATCGACTTTTGAAATGGATAATGCATTATAGTGCTGCTGGTAATGCCTCCTGATAAGCTCGTAACACACTCGACTAGAGCACATTCAACGTCAGCAGCTTTGTGGTTCATGTCCCAGTTATGGGCAATTGCAGGGCAGCAACACGGTCTTCTGTTCATACGTTCACCAGACCGTATGCACAGTCTGCTGCATCAGGGGAGGACACACATGTAGGAAAAGCAGTCCTTCAGTCCGTCTTCCAATGAGATTCCAGGCCCCACTGCCTGGGGTAACAGCTTGGGAGACACAGCAGTGTAATGGACACATGGAAGTCCTCGAAGAAAGAATGTTACTTTACCTTCTCGTAACTGTTCTTTGAGATGTGTTGGATATGTCCATTCATGACCTACCCTCCTCTTCCAACACATCAGTCTTCCATTGACTTCTTGTGCAAAGGAACTAGGGGAGGGTTCTGCACTCCAGAGCATGTGCAGTTTGTATGGGGGTGTGGCCACCCTTCTACATATCGCTAGGGAGAACTCTCGCGCACCAGTACACTGCAGGCATATGTGCCTGCAGTGTATCTAGAGCAGCGTTGGAGAAGGTAAATAACCATTTTTTCTGTTGCATGAAAAGTTTGGAGGTTTTGACACTTGTTCTTGTTCCAGTGTGTTGGAAAAAGCCCAAGACTCCTTGAATTTAAGGGATGGGGGATAGGGGGGCAAAGAGAGGCTGGGAGTGGCCTCTATCCCCCAAAATGGCCAATAGCATGGTTTAGGCAGACTAGGGACTGGAACCTGGGTTTTCCACATCCATATGAGTGCCGTAACCATTGGGCTATATGCTGTTCTGGGATAGGGGATCTTTTTCTTTTGTCCACAAATTCCACCCTGGACCCGAGAAACCTTTCTAATTAACATTCTGTTGAAACAACACGTATCTGAAACATTTTAGTTTCAACAACAACAAAAAAAATCTTTTGTTGGAAATATTCCTGATCAGCTCTACTAGGTGACGGTCTGCATCTTTAGTCACTTATTTACGTCTGTAAATGCGACCTGAAGTGACTTGCCCATATGCTCAGGGTTCAGCTGATCGCCATATTTGGGGTCGGGAAGGAATTTTCCTCCAGGGCAGATTGGAAGAGGCCCTGGAGGTTTTTGCCTTCCTCTGTAGCATGGGGAACAGGCCACTTGCTGGAGGATTCTCTGCTCCTTGAAGTCTTTAAACCATGATTTGAGGACTTCAATAGCTCAGACATAGGTGAGAGGTTTTTCGCAGGAGTGGGTGGGTGAGATTCTGTGGCCTGCGTTGTGCAGGAGGTCAGACTAGACGATCATAATAGTCCCTTCTGACCTTAGTATCTATGAATCTATGACCTAGGTCATGCATGCCTGTGGCAGACCTCGGAATTTAATCAGGTATGAATCCCAGTCCGGTTGCCTTCACCACAAGATCACCTCGTGCCTCTCACCAGATCTTAAATTACATTGTAAACTCTTCACAGCAGCGACCTGTGGTGTGGCAGTGGCTCTGCCTATGCTTCATTTCTGCTCTCCCACTGCTCCACCCGGCCTGCAACGCCTTCCAGGTTGAGGGGACTTAGCCTTCCATCGAGGTCACGTAAGAGTTCCACCTCTTCCAGGATACCCAAAGGCCCAAGTAAATGCACAGAATGTAAACTCTTCCCTTCCTTAGGGATGCTGTGATAGACAGCAGCCCGCCCTGGTTCCTGGCCTTAGCCAGTCTTGTCTCCCGCAGTGAGAGCTCCAGGTCTGTTTTCCCTTTTTATAGAGCAATTAAAACTTAGAACCTACTGTAACTTGCATTCATGATCTTTCTGTAGGAAAATGGCCATGAGTGACCATGGAGAATATTTGTACTGTGCCATATTGCTTTCCTTTACAAATCCCCTTTATTAGTCTTGAAAGTGTATGATACAGAAACATTTAGGGGGGAAAAATTATACTAAAGAAGAATGTTGCAGAAAACTAGGGGGAGGTCTGTTTACGAATACAGTCCACCTCCTGTTGTGTTCCGATTCTTGGAGCTGAGCTCCCAGTCGCTGGCAGAGATACTATACTTCCCTGTGGGAAGTTTCAAGGAAAATGTGTGGAAATGCTGAACTGCTTGTTTCACAGGGCTGGAAGTCTTCTGTGATGATCCTGTTCTAGTGAAAGTTGTTGAGTCACAAACCTGTGGCAAGATATTTGCTGTGGAAATACTGGAAAAGAGTGATATTCCGCTTGTTGTTCTGTATGACACCTCAGGAGAGGATGATATAAATATCAACGTCACCTGTCTGAAGGCCTTATGTGACAAATCGCTTGAACTACACCTTCAGGTACTGTTTTATTTATGAGGTAATATTTGTTCATTTAAAATTCTGAAGTGTTCCATCATGGGGAAGGAGCACAATACCAGAAACTTGTTAAACGTCTTCCTTCAATATTTTGTTGCAGGCAGATGCTTTATATACAAATGTTAGAGTCACCAACGTTTGCTCTGACGGAACCCTATATTGCCAGGTGCCATCGAAGGGCCTAGCCAAACTCTGCGAGATCTTGCAAAAGTTGGAAGACTACTTCCATTACAAGGTGTGTAAGGAGAAGGGAGATGCTGAGGTAATTTTTTTTTTACTGTCTTACACTCCCTGCATCTCAGCTTAACTCTTTACAGAGGCTCCGAGCAGGAATTCTGTCTTTCAGGACGTTTCAGAAAGCATTAGTATTAAACAGGGCGGTTATCTAAAACCCTGAATGTAGCTGTTAGTAACTGTTCCCAGCCAGCTTCAGAATACCATACAATTTCTTAGTAAAACCTTTATTAAACACAAAAACTATTGTAAATAGTTTTTGGAATACTTAGGAATAATTTCTTAAACAAAAGCTAGTAAACTGGATGTAGTAAATTTCCTGTTCTTTCTCATACAGACTTCCCCACTTTGTTGCTATTCTATATTTCAATGCAAGGTTTCAACATGACGTTTACACTTCTGTACGTTGGTGCACACAAACACGCTAATGTTTTTTCAGGTGATTTTTTTTTAGTCTTTATAGAGTGACCATGATTTATATAGGGTGTCGTCTGCACTCTTCTGAGCTTGAAAATGGAAAAACCTGAGTTGCAGCCCAACTCTTTGGAGCCTTGTCAGCAAACTAAAGTCTGGGGACCCTACCAGCTAGCAGCGTTCCAACCCTCAAGTTAATAGTTGACTGGCTCACTTGTTGGTGAGACAGAAATCTGTAGTCTGAATCCATACAGCTTTTGGGATCAGCATATCCACTATCCATTCCCTGGATCTCTAAGACTCTCATTCTGTAGAGCACGAGCTTTTCCCCATGAGCCAAGTCAGGTAAGCGTATACAAACCATCACCTCACTGAGCTCTGCCCCGTTCTCTCTTTAACTGGGGCAAGATTGCAGTTTAACTCAATTAGCTAATAGCTAAATGTACGTTCCATCGTCTCTGTAGCCACTAGGTGTGACACATTCTCCCTTCCCAGATCCTCTCTCTAGGTCTGTAAAACACACTACCGTGGAGTCAAACATTATTTAATAGACTGCTTCCTTAATAAGGAAAGCTGGACTAGCACTCACCTGTGTCCTAAGTGGGACAGGGATAGGAACCCAGCCCTTGCAGCAGACATTAAGTCCACAGGGCTATCTTTAATTCCTGTATTTATACTCTTTCCCCTCAGAATCTGGCTACATTCTCAGATGATAAATAGCATGGGACCTTCAAGCCTGCTTGCCCTAAATGAAAACCTCTCCTACAACTTCTTAAAAAAAGTTACTGAGCATGTGTAGCAACTACCACACCTTATTTCTGAATGTTCCTGGCCCTCTCTTTGTGAGTCCCTCTGCCCTTCAGTTTGCAGATGTGCAGGCAGAGACTTCAAACGGAAACCTGTGATTCCTTTCTTTGTGCCAAAAAGTCAACTACACTATAAAGCATGTGGGTTGCATCTGTTTTCAAATCTCATTTCCATCTCAGCCCATTACAGGAGAGCTTTCATCATCATCATCCCTTTTGGCTCCAGGATATTGGAGATGCTTGACATTCTAATACACAGCTTGATGAATGTTTCAGTTTTAGTCTCCTTGCTAAAGCTTTTGCAAGCCATCTCTTGTAGTAGTCTCTGCTCTTGGTCTGTCACTTTTATGCTTCTCTGGATAAGAATGGTTTACAACCAACCCAATAGGTTTCCTCCTCATATAAACAATCAAGATGCTCTCCCCCACCCCCCAAGAGATCCCCTTGTGCCTCTCATTCTTGCCTGACTTTTCTGATGGGCAAGGCTTTTGTAGAGGTGAGGTGCAAGCCCACCGTGGCCCTTGCAAGACCCACATGCCACATCAAAGTAAAAAGCAGTGCAGTTAAGCAGACCAGTTTTTAAACCTTTTCCAGCTTTGCCTATCAAGGTTTAGGACAGCTCTGGTGCTCATTCTCTCCTTGGAAATATAACCTTGAATATTTTTTTTAAAATCCCTTAGGACAGATCCAAAGTGATAAACAGAAACTATTTAAGTATCAGAGGGGTGTCCGTGTTAGTGTGTATCTACAAAAACAATGAGGAGTCCGGTGGCACCTTAAAGACTAACCGATTTATTTGGGCATAAGCTTTCGTGGGTAAAAAAACCCACTTCTTCAGATGCATGGAGTGAAAATTTACAGACACAGGTATAAATATATATTGGCACATGAAGAGAAGGGAGTTACCTTACAAGTGGAGAACCAATGTTGAAGGCCAATTCAGTCAGGGTGGATGTGGTCCACTCCCAATAATTGAGGAGGAGGTGTCAGTACCCAGAAAGGGAAAATTGCTTTTGTAGTGAGCCAGCCACTCCCAGTCCCTATTGAAGCCCAAATTGATGGTGTTATGTTTGCAAATGAATTGTAGCTCAGCAGTTTCTCTTTGAAGTCTGCTTCAGGAATACTCAAGAACAGATTTAAAAGTAGCCATTCTTCAAAAAAAATTTCAAAACCAGCTTTATTATTTACCCTTGTTTCTTTATCGCAGCAGGCACCTGAATGTTTCGTCTCATTACCTTTCTGTGGCAAAATCTGCGTGTTCCATTGTAAAGGAAAATGGGCTCGTGTGGAGGTAAGAAACAGGTTGGTTGGTTGGTTGGTTTTTTTCACCACTGAACTAACTTCCCTGTGTCAACTGAAAATTGCTGCTCTTCTTCGATTTCCCACATAGCATCTGCTATTTTTGCAGGTCTGGGGGTTGGCTAAAATCTGGATCATTGAATTCTTTGACACTGATTTTGGCATGTGTATCATTTTACATTGGCTACTTACTCAAATAGTAAACACACATAAGACATCTTTTACTTGAGCTGATGGAATGGGAAATAGATCCCTGTAGGTCTATCTTACAGTTTTTGTGTTGTCATTTAACATATTTCATTTCAACAAGCATAGCATCATAACATGGAAAATAAAATGCACTGGCAACATATTTTCTTCCGTTTCCTTAAACTGTGTATTTGCTTTTTAAAGGTACTGTGTTGCTCTCTTGCTAGTATCAAGTTATCCTTACCACTCGCATTCTCATTTCAGATAACGAGCGTTCACAGTAGTCGTGCACTAGATGTGCAGTTCATGGATACTGGAACAGTTGCCTCTGTAAAAGTATCGGAGCTTCGAGATATTCCGTCACAGTTCCTGAGGGAAATAATCACCCTACCGCCCCAGGTACAAACATCATTTTTAAGTAAAGCTGATGGCCTCTATACCTCTCTTGGCCATGTCTTAGTCTTGATCATTTTCGATGTGTGCTCTGCAGTGATTTGTGGTCTTAAAACATTTTAAGATCGCCTGTTCTGCACTACGGTTCCTTTTCGTTTGCGCCAGCAATGTCCACAGGAGGCCGTCAGCAGTTCACACCCCTGTAGTCCAAAGTCCATGTTAACGTCGTCCTCTTTCAAACTGGGCTACGTTAACGTGAACTTATGGACCTTTTAATTTGCTCCAGCAGCATCCACTCAGGGCAGTTAACACAACACTTTGGTGCCCTCTGCAGGTCTACACACTCCCCCCCCCTCCCCCCCACCTACCTTGTGGACCACACTTGAGCACAGTGTAGATGGAGCCTTAGAAGTAATGTTAGGTTGTGCACTCTAACTCTTTATAGTGCACAGTTTTAAATAAATACGGATTACGTTCTTGTGTGCGAACAGTAGAAGGCTGTGGTGGTAGTCTTACTGTATGGGTAAAGGGACTCCATTCTGCAGACCACCGCATTCTTAGTGGTTGAAGTAACTTACAGCATAATAGGCTCCTTCTTTCACTCTTTTAATATCATATATCTTTTAATCCATCTGAGTTAAAGCTTGTAATAAACTACCTAGTTTCTGTGCAGGTAAACTTCATTAGTATAACATAATCTGTTGAAGAGTGCCATGTAATTAAATTGTACCATTAACGTACTCCATGTCTTTTAGGCTATGAAGTGCTGTTTAGCAGATCTTCCCCGTAACATTGGAATGTGGACTCCAGATGCTGTATTGTGGCTGAGAGATACAGTATTAAATTGTCCTGATTGCAGCATTAAGGTAAATGTAAATATCTCAAACATTTGAAATTCAATAAAATATGGAATAGCGGGTTGAAATGTGAATGAAGAGTTATAATAAAATGTCATCATGAAGTTACAGGAACTTGGTACCTTCACCCTCCACCAGACATTCAGGTTTTGATACAAAAAACAAAATTCTTTCAGACTTAAAACCGTTTTCCTAAATTAGTTTTGTTTGAAAAGCTATTATACTAGACAATTTACAGCTTTGTAGCCTCCCCTAACATTTGTATTCTGTATGAATCCATCATTTTTGACACATTTGATACAAAGCATATTTGCTTGCATTTCCCAGCAAACACTTTTTATACAATTCTTGGATCTGCATTTAAAGAAGACACAGAATTTTCCCCCTTCCAAATTCTCCTGTGCTAGCTCAGTATAATTCCTTCTTACCAGCAAATGAGGGCAAGAAAAAAGCAAAACTCTTGTTGTGCCACCTCATAAAAAATGAAGTGGGTGGATGACCCTGCTCAGTTATTTTCCTGTCTCCGGCAGGTGGAGATAACTCTTCCAGCTGGCTAGGAGAGGAATCTTTTAGTTTTCTGTTCTTATTTGCTTTTATTTCTATATGACAAGTCACTACCCGCAAGCCAGGCTGTGACTCTGCTGCGCGCCAGCTTGCTGCTCAGTAACGTCCGATGTGGACGCTGCTACAGCGCAGTGAAAGTTCCACTAAGCCACGCTCTGGGATTTTCACTGCGCTGTAGCAGTGTCCACACCAGTTGTTACGGCATGGCAAACCAGTGCCATAGATTCGCACCCTGGCTTGCAGTGTAGTAACTAGCCAAGGAAATAGGCCCTAACACAATGTAGTTTAATTTAGTACAGTCCATTTGCAGACTCATTTTTTTGGAGTATGCTGAGTAGATGTCAGCCATTTATAGTGTGACCTACTTACCTAATTGTCTGGGAGCACCCTTCAAAGGGAAACAGGTGTTCAGAGTCTGCTATAATTAGTACATTACAGGGGATCTTCTGAAAAATCTTGCCCCTAATTTCATTACAGGGTACCACTATGAGTGCGCCTTTTGAGAAGCACACTTTGTAGCTTTCCCTTTTCTTGTCTGCTTTAGTCTTGAATACTGCACATTTAAAATGCTGCTGGTCTAGTCTGGCATATGTAGATATTGTAAAATGATATTGTCAAACGTGTGGCTGCATGTGTTCCCTCTGTGTGCCATCCCAGCTCTGTGCAGACAGCTGGCACAGCAGACCTTGATCAAACTGCCCAATGACCATGAGATTCATTAAGGTACGAAGGCACCCGGCCAGGTTTATTGTCAACAAAGAAAGGTAATTGTATCCAGCAGACTCTACGGGGATAATAAGACATGTATGCCCGTGACAATGGACACAGCTCAGTGAATGGCGGGACTTTCTATTCCCCCCCCACCCCCACCCCGCAGGCCGGCCAAAGACACTCCCTCTGAGACTCCATTTTATATACCAATACAAACAAGTATTTTGACCATAGTTAGTTAGTTCCCCCTGATGTGGGTTGTTACCATCCATTACCTTGTACATGTTGGTTCGATCAAAACATCTCTATCCATTATTACTGTCATCTTGACCTTATCTTTAGGAGGGGTCAGTGTGTTCTCGTTATCTTTGGGGTGTGTTTGTACCATACTTGGTATCAGGGTACTTGTACCATACTTCTGGAATGCATTTGTTTGAGTGTCCTCCTTCATGTAGTGACTAAGGTTGGAATTTTCAAAAGAGATTAGATACTTAACTCCCACAGAAAGTCAGTGGGATTTGTGTACCTAACCCCCTTATACTCTTTAAAAATCTCAGTCTAAGCTTTTAATATTTCTTGGCTCTGAACAAATTCGCATTCAGCATCACTCAATGGCAAAATATGCTCAACCTTAGGACAGTGCGTTTTATTTTTTCTTTCCATATCTTCCTTTCTGGTCTTCCCCCCCCACCCCCTTTCTTCCGTCTGCATTTTCCTCCCTGCAACAACTCTTGATTCCTAGTCCCTTCCCCATTTCATCTGCTAAGGTGATCTGGCTATGAAATACTTAATGCTGATGCTTGAAACATCCCATTGAGTAATTGGGGCAGGGCTGTTCACATTTGTCAGTCCACGAGGATGTGGTTTTCCACGGTTTTGTCTCCTGATTTACACTAGCATATGAAAGAGAAGAATCAAAATCTGTTGCATCAATCTCTGCAGATTCATGAAGGTAATGTTACTTTGGATTACTCAGCTTGCAAAGATACTCTTGCAATTGTTATCATGAAGGCTAGAATCTACTTGGCCTTGTAAATTAAATCTTAGTATCTAGAGAATCCAGATATGCCATGAGGGCTGAAGAAATGCATCAAGTAGGCTAGAAGATTGCTTTTTTCTTGTCTCCCATCTGCTAGTATGATGTGTTAATATCCACTTTTCTGGCCTGAAATATGTGGTCTCTGAAAAATTAAATTAACATGTAAGAAATTAGTTATCTACACTGCCAAATTTACACTCCAGAGCACTTGTACCAGAATACTATTGTTACTGATGTAACATAGCAAAAATCATTAGACCAATGCTTTAAAAATGGGTGCCCAAAGGTGGTATTCTAAGTTGGTGGGAGCTGCTATGTTCTCAGGGTATTTGAAAATTAGGCAGTTTTATTTAGGGGCCGAAGTATGAACTTAGAAGTCTAACTGTAGGCATTCATTTTGGAAAATCTAGGCCTGTATTTAATAGGCTTCCACTGTCTAACTGTGGAGAAATTCCCCTCTACTCTCCTGACTTCTGTCCAAGCCATTCCTGCAGACCTCCTAAAATGCTCACTTCCTGTGGACCTTATCTTTTATTCCACTTATTTTAAAAAGCTGGAAAGATGCATAGATTCACAGTGGAAATCTGTTGATAATAACTTGGTTTTCTGCACTGACTAAATCTGAGTTAATGGTAAAAGCAGCTTTTAATAATTCAGTTTTACAGCATTCTTGAGACTTCTAGTGATCATAAAAATTTACTAATTTCCCTGAAGTTCTTGATGCGAAGCTGCACCATGTATGGGTATATATAGTGCTTCAGTCAATAATCTTTAAGACACAAAACATACCTAACACTTCAAACAGTGTATGTTAAGCATACACAAAATCCTAACTTATCACACAACCTAAAAAGTAAGGAATTGAAAAGTTCAGACAACAGTGGCAGCCTTCTACTCTGCTACACAGATGCACAACCACCATATGTCAGGGAACATCATAACTTTAATTCTTCCCTAAGGGGGATACTAGCATTCCAGCACCACCACAAGCAGACAAGATTTCTCTCCCTGTTTCCTTTGTCAAAGATCTCAATACAAATGCCTGAAGAATAGCAAAAGTGGTTCCCTATGCGCTGGCAACTGCCCGTTTGGTTGCAGGGAACATTACTGGGGTCATAAGTGGGGGCAGATGACAAAATACAGAACTGTGTCTCCCCATAACTGTTCAGAAAGGCTCCCATGTACCTTGTCGGAGAATGATGGCAGCCAGCCCATACCATGTTCTCTGTTTAGCTGTTGCATGTAAGGATTCACTTATAATAAATACTAATATTTTTTTAAATTAACATGAGACACCCCATTGAGCTATCACTAACTACAAACTTCAGTCTTTCTGCAGTCTCGCTTTTAGTCAGGGGGTCTGAAAAATTGAGACTCGAAATGAGACCTTTAAGATCAATTTTTCATTGTTTAGAACTCATACAGATTTATTTGGAAATGCTAAACTCTGAGATTTTACTGTAAATTTGATGCAGACACACATTTTTCCATACAAACCTTAGTCTCTAAGGTGCCACAAGTACTCCTTTTCTTTTTGCGGATACAGACTAACATGGCTGCTACTCTGAACTCTTGTAGTAAGTGCAAAATGGAGCCCAACTTAGGGTGGCCAGATGTCCGGATTTTATAGACACAGTCCCAATTCTGGGTTCTTTTTCTTATATAGGCTCTTATTACCTCCCCACCCCTGTCCTGATTTTTCAGATTTGCTGTCTGGTCACCCTAGCCTAACCTCAACGATGGTGTTGCTCCTACTCTTCCATATTGAGCAGTTTGCTGCACTTGCCGTTTTCAGCCATCGTGAAAACCTTTGTCCACATATTTTGTTAGCTTTACCTTAGCAGTAAACTGTTTGTGCCAAGTCTTTGAAAATATTTTTATTTCAAAATAAATTACTGTTAACATAACCATTCCAGTTTTTCCTCCCGTAAAAGGCTTTAATCTTGTTTCATACAAAATTGAAGGTGCAGATGCATTTAATAATAGGAGTTTACTTTATTTCTTCCCTTTAAAGGTTGCTAAACTGGATGACTCAAAGGGAATTGCACATATTTACTTGTTTACTCCCAAGAACTTCCCAGACCCTGATCGGAGCATCAATCGGCAGATCACTAATGAGGACTTGTGGAAGCATCAGAAAGATGTCTTCTTGAGTGTTGCACCCAGTGGAGCTGGTCCTATAAAAGGGAAAAGTGATACTATCCTTGCTCCAGAATTACTTGGCCTAGGCCTCAAGAAAAGCCTCATGGGGTCTATCAAGCTTGCTCCAGATCCCAGCAGTGTGGTGCCTACTGTTGACATGCCACTTCTTCTACCCTTACCGAAACCCGGTGAGCACATGGATGTCTATGTTTCAGTGGCCTGCCACCCTGGTCACTTTGTCGTCCAGCCTTGGCAAGAGATCCACAACCTAGAAGTCCTCATGGAAGAAATGATTCTGTACTACAGCATGGCAGAGGAGAGATCCATTGCCGTTAAGAAGAACAATCTGTATGCTGCTAAAGTAGAAAATAAGTAAGTAGATGCTTTCGTAAAAGATATGTATTATCTTGAGGAAGGCTGTTGTCTACGGTGATACTTGCAGGGTCCAAATGCCCAGCACTAGCATTAGAGATATGCACTGAGAAATCTTAATTGGTGCTCAATCTTCTCAGAGTTAGATTAACATGAATTATGCATTTCTGGGCAATGTTTGGCCTCATTCCAGTTCACAAGGGAAAGTGTCCACATTTCAGATTGTCAGTAATCTGAGACCAAGGAAGGTGAATGAGGTTGTAGACTACGTGCCTCCAGGTCAGAGTTAGAACACAATGATTGAAACACTCCTTCTGTTCCTGCTGTACCTGACCTGATGCTCTCAGTTTAGCCACAGTCAATCAAGCACTTTTTGCCAGCAGTAAATTCACATGAAAATTATTTTCCCCTTAATTGCTAGTTATTTATCACTGTGAGTATAAGATTTTTTTCATCACAGCTGTTTCCGTCAAATGGCTATTTTAATTTAGCTATACCATACAAAAATCTCTGTTTAAAGTAGTAGTGTTACACACAATTACAGTCTGAGCATTTAAAAGGCCAGGTAAGAAAGAGTTAGTGGAAGAAAATTTATACAGATTCTACTGTTCCGAAATACATGTTGGGGAGTCTTCGGAAGTCATCTTGTACGTGTGCCTAGAGCTCTCGTGGAGGGTTCATTTTCATTGATCTAAATCATCAGTCAGAAATCTGTCTGCCTTGTTGTTTCATCCATGTTATTCCCCTTCCACTGGCTCCCCCTTTTCAGCCTCATACTTGTTTTTCCCTTTTAGGGCCCTTTGTGACTTACCTTTATCCAAGCTATTAGGCACTTTAAAGCTTTTTACTTTAGTCCTATTGACTTTCATTGAAACTTAGCCAGTCACTTTTTGAAAAAATGTGACTTAAACACTAAAGTACTTCTAAAAATTTTACCCATCATTTCCTATATGACACAAAGCAGTCAGTGCCCATCCATGCTGTTCGAACAATTTAACTGTTGTTGTACATGGGGGTTCTTTCATGCTGTCTCCTTTGCATTCCTGTGCTGCTCCAGGGAGAGGGCAGGTCTGTGACCCTGGGCACCCTGGGAATGCTGATTGGCTAGCTGTGGGGGTTTTTTGTTCTGCCACTCAGCGGCGGTCACCAAAAATATTCTCCACCCTGGCCAGAAAAACAGCCTGAAACTCCTGCCCATGGAGCTCCTTGTAAATGTCTGCAAAGCCTCTGTTTCGTCATTCAAATCACTCCTTAAAAATTCACCTCTGCCATGATATCACTATAACATGTTGATACTGGCTAGGTAATGTGTGTACTTGTTTCCTAGAACATCAAAGTTTTTTCAGATTTTGCTTTTTGAAAAATGGATTTTTCTACTAAATTTTTTCAATAGAAAATTGTAAAACTATTTTTCAAATGTATTTTTCAGTTTTTGGATTTGGATCTTTTCTATTCCTCCTCCATTTTTTTTTAATTCCAAACCAGAAAAGAAAGGGGTAGACGGTGTTCATTTCTTTCCTCCCCCAAACACCCACTTTACCACATTTTTCTGTTCTCTCTCTCTCTCTCCTCTTTTTCCAGTGAGGGAGGGAGTAAAGGGAGGAGGAGGACTCCAGAAATGATAAAACAATTCTTATTTCATGTTTGTCGTTTTGTTTGTAGATGTGTTAGTCCCAGAATATTAGAGAGGCAGGGTGGGTGAGGTAATATCTTTTACTGGAACAACTTCTGTTGGTAAAAGAGACAAGACTTTGAACCACACAGAGCTCTTACACAGATCAGATCCGAAGAGGCACCAATAAAAGATCTTCGTCTTTGTGTGCTTGCTCATAGAATCACAGAATATGAGGGTTGGAAGGGAACTCAGGAGGTCATCTAATACAACCCCCTGCTCAAAGCAGGACCAATTCCTAACTAAATCATCCCAGCCAGGACTTTGTCAAGCTTGACCTTAAAAACCTCTAAGGAGATTCCACCACCTCCCTAGGTAACCCACTCCAGTGCTTCACCACCCTCCTAGTGAAAAAGTTTTCCCTAATATCCAACCTAAACCTCCCCCACTGCAACCTGAGACCATTACTCCTTGCTCTGTCATCTGCTACCACTAAGAACAGTCTAGATCCATCATCTTTGGAACCTCCTTTCAGGTAGTTGAAGGCAGCTATCAAATCCCCCCTCGTTCTTCTCTTTTGCAGACAAAATAATCCTCATAAATCATTTGCTCCAGCCCCCTAATCATTTTTGTTGACTTCCGCTGGACTCTTCCCAATTTTTTCACATCCTCCTTGTAGTGTGGGGCCCAAAACTGGACACAGTACTCCAGATGAGACCTCATCAATGCCAAATAGAGGGGAATGATCGCATCCCTCAATCTGCTGGCAGTGCTCCTACTTATACAGCCCAAAATGCCCTTAGCCTTCTTGGCAACAAGGGCACACTGTAGACTCCTATCCAGCTTCTCATCCACTAACCCCTAGGTCCTTTTCTGCAGAACTGCTGCCTAGCCGCTCGGTTCCTGGTCTGTAGCAGTGCATGGGATTATTCCGTCCTAAGTGCAGGACTCTGCACTTGTCCTTGTTGAACCTCATCAGATTTCTTTTGGCCCCATCCTCTAATTTGTCTAGGTCCCTCTGGATCCTGTCCCTACCCTCCAGCATATCTACCACTCCTTCCAGTTTTAGTGTCTTCTGGAAACTTGCTGAGGGTGCAATCCACACCATCCTCCAGATCATTAATGAAGATATTGAACAAAACCGGTTCCAAGACCAACCCTTGGGGCACTCCACTTGATACCGGCTGCCAACTAGACATGAAGCCATTGATCACTACCCATTGAGCCCGACGATCTAGCCAGCTTTCTACCCACCTTATAGTCCATTCATCTAGCCCATACTTCTTTAACTTGCTGGCAAGAATACTGTGTTAGACTGTATCAAAAGCTTTGCTAAAGTCAAGGAATAACATGTCCACTGTGTTCCCCTCATCAGCAGAGCCAGTTATCTCGTCACAGAAGGCAATTAGGTTAGTCAGGCATGACTTGCCCTTGGTGAATCCATGCTGACTGTTCCTGATCACTTTCCTCTCCTCTAAGTGCTTCAGAATTGATTCCTTGAGGACCTGCTCAATGATTTTTCCCAGGACTCAGGTGAGGCTGACTGGCCTGTAGTTCCCCAGATCCTCCTCCTTCCCTTTTTTAAAGATGGGCACTACGTTAGCCTTTTTCCAGTCATCTGGGACCTCCCCCGTTCGCCACGAGTTTTCAAAGATAATGGCCAATGGCTCTGCAATCACATCTGCAAACTCCTTTAGCATGCTTGGATGCAGCACATCCTGCCCCATGGACTTGTGCTCATACAGCTTTTCTGAATAGTCCAGAACCACTTCTTTCTCCACAGAGGGCTGGTCACCTCCTCCCCATGCTGTGCTGCCCAGTGCAGTAGTCTGGGAGCTGACCTTGTTCGTGAAGACAGAGGCAAAAAAAGCATTGAGTACATTAGCTTTTTCCACCTCCTCTGTCACTAAGTTGCTTCCCTCATTCAGTAAGGGGCCCACACTTTCCTTGACCACCACCTTGTTGCTAACATATCTGAAGAAACCCTTCTTGTTACTCTTAACATCTCTTGCTAGCTGCAACTTCAGGTGTGATTTGGCCCTCCTGATTTCACTCCTGCATGCCTGAGCAATATTTTTATACTCTTCCCTGGTCATTTGTCCAATCTTCCACTTGTTGTAAGCTTCTTTTTTGTGTTTAAGATCAAGGATTTCACTGTTAAGCCAATGAGATTTTTGTCAATGTCATGAGATTTTTTGCCTTAGCAGTATCTGCAGAGTCAGCTGTAGCTCCCTCTTGAGTGCAGTACCCATGCATCGGTATATTAGGCATCACTGGCCCTGTGCCCTCTCAGTTCCTTCTTACCACCTATGGTGGTTAGTCAGAGCACCTTTCCCTTGCCTCGCAAGGGCTAGAGTTTCTTCTACTTCAGTCTTTGAGCCTTAAGGCCTTGTAAATAGTTTGTTTACAGTAGTTAGTAAGTAGTTAAGTAGTGTAGTTAGAGACAGAGTCCCTGTGGGGCATGCTCTGGTCTCCGGGTTTTAAGCCCTTCTCTGACTGTAACAGGCCTATACCTATTAGTGACCCCCATATCAGCTGCCTCAAATGCTTGGGGGAATCACATGTGAAGAAGTGTCACATCTGTAAGAACTTTCATCCCAGAACTCAGAGCGAAACATCCGTTTTGAGGGCCCTCCTTCCTGAGGGCTGCTCTACGCGCGGCATTGGAACCTTCCCGGACAGACACTGCCCTGAGCACCTCGGCCTTGGCGCACAGCGCACCCCCTGGCACCGGACTCTGCCCAGCACCTCTCCCTGGCACCAGTGCCTCAGAAGAGATCAAAGAAGAGTGACTCCCTAGCACCGAGCAAGAAGGGCAAAGGACCCAGTTCGGGCCGACAGCCCATACCGGAGCCAAATGGGGCCCCCTCTCCCCGAGGGATCCACCACTGACTCCAGGGAGCAGTAAGGGACCCAGACTGGTGGCAATGCCAATGCCTTCCCAGGCTCTCCTGGCTCCCAGAGAGCAGAGACCTCCAGTAGCATCGTCCGCACCGCACGTGTCTCAGGTCACAGCAAAGGCTCTCCATGAGGGCAAACCAGCCGTAAAGACCCCCCAGAGGGCGGGCAAATGACGCCGGTCTCCGGAAACAAGACAGTGGTCTCCGTCTCCATGCCCCAGGTCTCTGTCTTCTGCGGGGCGTCCTAAATTGCTGGCACCGTGCTCATGGTCTCCGCCCGCCTGATGCAGGTCACCTAGAGGAAGGCGCAGGTCACCTAGAGGAAGGCACTGGTCACCATATTGCTGGCACCAATCATCCTCCTGGAGGCTGTCTCCTCAGCACAGATCTGTCTCCCAGACGGTGGGAGCAGTCTCTATTGCAGTACCCATCCTCCCCTGCCCCGGCCCTGGCACCAATGCTCCTTGAGGCACCGGTCTCCCGCGGCAACAGTTAGCCATAAGACACAAGCTTGGCCCCTCCATGGTCACTGGAAGGTGTTTCCCCTGGTTCAGGAAGGGAATTCAGCCCTTTGCCCTGCAACCACACCAGCGCGATTGGGCACCTGAGGCTGCGTTGACCTCCCCAATGCTGTCATGGCAGCAAGGCCAGTAGCTGGCGCAATGGCCCTACTGGAGCGCCTGGGGCATGCCTCTGATGCCTCAGTCAGTCCATTCCTTGTCCGCCGCCTCAGAGCATCAACCAGCAGCACCAAGTTCGGTGAATGTGGCACACTCGGAGGCCAGGGTAGAGGAGCAAGTGCCCACCCCGAAACCCTCTTCCCCCATGGGCGATGATCCCTTGTGGCCTCCCACAGTGATCCAGTCGTCATCCGTGTCCTGGGATGAGGCCGTGGCAGGCCCCTCCCACGCCAGCCCGCCGGATGATTTCAAAGAACATCAGGCCCTGCTTCATAGGGTGGCTACAAACTTGGGCTTGGAAGTAGAGGAGACGACTGAACAGGCGGCCACCCTGTTCAGTGTGCTCTGGGCCTCTGCCCCCACCCTTGTTGCGCTGCCAGTACACGATGGGGTCCTAAAGTAGCAAAAGCCCTTTGGCAAACTCCTCCTTCCATTCCTCCCTAGGTTCGAGGCCACCTTCTTCCATAACTCCAAGAGGGCTGAGAAAAAGTGTTTCATCCTGGCCAAGGGGTTCAAATGGGCTCACTGGTCGTCTTGTCAGCCAAAGAGAATGACAGATGGGCAAACCAGTTTGACACCCCAAGAATAAAGAGGCCAAGAGGCTGAATCTGTTTAGGAGAAAGATTATTTGATGGCCAGCCTTCAGTTCCAGGTGGCTGACCACCAGGCTCTCTTGGGGAGGTACAACTTCATCTTATGGGACTCCTTCCATAAGTTCAAGGACTCACTGCCCCAGGAATTGGGGGCCCTGGTGGAGGAGGGTTCGACAGCTGCAAGGTGCTCCCTCCAAATGGTGTGGGAAATGGCCAATTCAGCAGCTAGCATGGTCACATCAGTGGTGGTCATGAGGCACAGCTCCTGGCTTCAGACCACTGGCCTGTCTCAGGAAATGGAGACCTCAATCCAGGACCTTCCCTTTAGTGGGAATGGTCTCTTTGCAGAGCAGTCTGACACGAGGCTGCATGGACTGAAGGACACTCAGGCCACCCTTTGCTCACTGGGTCTGCATATGCTGCAATCAACGAGGAAGCAGTTCCAGCCACCCCTGCTGCCAAGGCCTTGGCAGCCTCGACAGGACCCTGCAAGGAGAAGGGATAGACACGAGTCTGTCTCATCGCTGCCCTTCCTCCTCCCGTTCCTGTGCACAACCCGGCCCATCAAAGCCTCATGGGAGGCAGAAGCACTTGTTTTGAGTGTGCGCTCGAGAGCAATCCCCCAGTCAACTCCCCGTATCCACCTCATTTCCTCAACCATCTTCGTCCCTACCATTCAGCCTGGTCGCAGGTCACCTCAGACCGTTGTGTGCTAGAGCTTGTATCTTGGGGCTACACCCTTTAATTCTCAGCCGCCCCCTCCTCCCACCCCCATTTCCTGTCCCTCTTCAGGGACCCTCCTCATGAGTTACTCCTCATTCAAGAGGTTAAGAACCTCATGCAGCTGGGGGCAGTGGAGGAGGTCCCCTGGGACATGAGGGGAAAAGGGTTCTACTCCTGTTTCCTAATCCTGAAAGTGAAAGGGGGTCTAAGGCTCATTCTGGACCTGCAGCACTTCAATAAGCCTCTCAAAAAGTTGAAGTTCTGCATGGTCTCCCTGGCCTCCATCATCCCCTCCCTGGATCCGGGAGACTGGTACACCTCCCTTGATCTGAAGGACTCTTATTTCCATATCTCAATCTTCCAAGGTCACAGACAATTCTTCTATTTTGTGGTTGGAAGGTGCCATTTCCAGTTCATGGTGCTGCCCTTTCGTCTCTTGTCTGCCCCAAGGGTGTTTACAAAATGTATAAAGAAAAGAAGGATGTGTGGCACCTTAGAGACTAACCAATTTATTTGAGCATAAGCTTTCGTGAGCTACAGCTCACTTCATTCCCAGGCTCATTTTTCCCCCTACTGTTACTCACACCTTCTTGTCAGCTGTTGGAAATGGGCCATCCTGATTATCACTACAAAAGGTTTTTTTCTTCTGCTTATAATAGCTCACCTTAACTGATCACTCTCATTATAGTGGGTATGGCAGCACCCATTTTTTCATGTTCTGTGTGTATGTATATATTCTTCCTGCTGTATCTTCCACTGCATGTATCCGATGAAGTGGGTTTTAGCCCATGAAAGCTTATGCCCAAATAAATTTCTTAGTCTCTAAGGTGCCACAAGGACTCCTTGTTCTTTTTGCTGATACAGACTAACACGGCTACCACTCATACTGGCCAAGACATATATTTACCTGTCTTCTTTCTGAAGCCTCATAAATAGGAAGAGGAGTGCAGATTGCATGCCCTGGACGTCAAAGGGCGCTTGCTTTCTACATCGACAGGACCAAGCCGTTTCCTAAGTCAACACATTCGTTGCAGTGGCAGACAGGATGAGAGGTCGCCCAGTGTCTGCACAGATGATTTCGTCCTGGATCACAGCCTGCATCCATTACTTCTATGAACTGGCAAAGATGCCTCCACCAGTGACCGTGACTACCCACTCAACTAGGGTGCAGGCTTCGTCGGCAGCCTTCCTGGGCCAGGTGCTGATTCAGGACATCTCTAGGCCGTTACCTGGTCGTCTGTCCACATATTTGCATCTCATTGTGCGCTCACCCAGCAACCCCTCTATTCGACACTGGTGAGGCCTCATCTGGAGTACTGTGTCCAGTTTTGGGCCCCACACTACAAGAAGGATGTGGATAAATTGGAGAGAGTCCAGCGAAGGGCAACAAAAATGATTAGGGGTCTAGAGCACATGACTTATGAGGAGAGGCTGAGGGAGCTGGGATTGTTTAGTCTGCAGAAGAGAAGAATGAGGGGGGATTTGATAGCTGCTTTCAACTACCTGAAAGGGGGTTCCAAAGAGGATGGCTCTAGACTGTTCTCAATGGTAGCAGATGAGAGAACGAGGAGTAATGGTCTCAAGTTGCAATGGGGGAGGTTTAGATTGGATATTAGGAAAAACTTTTTCACTGAGAGGGTGGTGAAACACTGGAATGCGTTACCTAGGGAGGTGGTAGAATCTCCTTCCTTAGAGGTTTTTAAGGTCAGGCTTGACAAAGCCCTGGCTGGGATGATTTAACTGGGAATTGGTCCTGCTTCGAGCAGGGGGTTGGACTAGATGACCTTCTGGGGTCCCTTCCAACCTTGATATTCTATGATTCTATGCTGGCTTTGACAGAGCAGTGCTGCAAGCCACATGACTCTGAACCCCGACCCTGCCACCAGAGATACTGCTTGTGAGTCACCTAGAATAGAATCGACATGAGCAAGCGTACAAAGAAGAAAAAACGGTTACCTACCTTTTGTAACTGTTATTCTTTGAGATGTTACTCATGTCCATTCCATTACCCACCCTCCTGCCCCTCTATCAGAGTTGCAGGCAAGAAGGAACTGAGAGGGTGTAGGGCTGGCGGTGCCTAATATACCGACACATGGGAGTAGCATTCGAGAGTGCTATAGCCAACCCTTCAGACACTGCTAAGGCAAAAATCTCCACCGTCCACGCATAGGATGGAATGGACGTGAGCAACACACCTACCTTTCGTAATTATTGTTCTTTGAGATAACTGTGTTTACCTCACCCACCTGCTCTTGAATTCTTATTTCAATATTTTGTCAGTCTGAAACAAAAATGTTCAGAGTTTTTTATTCAGTTCTATTGTTTTCCATGCTTCTAGTTAAAGCATTTTCTGATTGCATTCAGTTTGTGTGAATCATACTTTAAATCTACCCTTTGTTTTCTTTTTTCACACTTTTTTTTTAAAATACCATTTAGGTGGCACAGGGTGTTAATAAAAGGAATTCTGACAAATGGGTTGGTATCAGTATATGAGTTGGACTATGGTAAACATGAGCTTGTCAGCATCAGAAAAATACAGCCTCTAATGGACATGTTCAGAAAACTACCATTTCAAGCTATAACTGCTCAGCTTGCAGGTAGGTCACAAGTATTTGTAATTTTGTTGGATAAAATTTTCTAAACAATAGAAGGGCATCAAGTGGGTAAGAATATTTGGCGTATAAAGCTATGAGGATAGTGGCATAGTGTACACTTAAATTTTATAGTAAGCATTTTGCAAATTTACAAAATAATGAATAGATTAGAATTGTTTTCATTGTTTTTTTTTATTCCACCCTTCGTCTTTGTACAAGAGAGGTTAGTAATTCAGTTTTATTACTACTGTGTTAAAAAAAAATTAATCTCTAATGAGAGAGAATTTGTATTAACCACATGTTATGAAACTGAAAGGCATCTTAATTTAACTTTCTCAGCAGCCACATTCCAAGCAATATGAAATGTGAGGCAGATGAAATAGTAGTCCTGTAAGTGACTTCTAGAAGGGAGAGTGGAAGAAGGGAAACAAAATTTGTTTTCAGGTCCTTTGATGTAGCAAGAAGGCCATGTTTATATAATTTCTATTAACTGCAAAGCTTGTGCTCTCATTGTCCACTATACTCTCATAAACATCTTTTTAAAATCTGAGCAGGGGAGCAGAGCAGATTTTGGATTTGTGGAGGGCCAAAAATCTTTTTTTTTTTTTTTTTTTTTTTTTTTTTTTTGTGCCCCTGCCTACATGGAGTTTATTTAGGTGAATTTTAATTTTCTCTCTTTTTCTCTGGTTGCTGATCTCTGGCATCTAGAGTATTCAGTAATATTGCTATTTTCTCAGTAACTATCCAACCCATTCTTCACCAATTTAGAAGTGCAGAACTTCTTCAGGGAAGCACAACTAATGCATGAGTGGAAATAAACAACATTTGCTTGCCTAAAAGTGAATGTGTTGCTTTTTCCTTTCCATCTTTCTTCTTCCATTTCCAACTCATTCTGTAACCCTCACCATTTTCTCACTATTTGCTTCATTACAGTTGCTTCTTTCTCCTCCACTTCATTTGAAAAGTAGTAGCCCAGACTTTCAGCTGTGCCTAGTATGTATTGGGTGCAATCAGGCACAAAGGCACAGTTTGTGGGTGTCCAGTCATAGAGCTGGTTCTCCACTGGTCTGTTCTCTCATGTAGCTTAGGGTGACTTTGAGACTGCTCTAAACTACTCCAGCTGGCTATGTTGCCAAGGGGCTGAGGTGCCCATAGGGTTACCGTTGGAGTGCCGTCGCACTCCAGCCATCCCCCTGTGTTGGGGTTGTATATGATCCAGTTGAGCATGTCCCTACGCTATCCAAGGAGTCGTCTGGCATTGAGGAATTTACTAGGTAGATAGTTATGCCTGCACTGTGTGGCCAAAGCAGAATCTGACTATCTAGGTCAGTATTTCCTTTCCTCCCATTCTTCAACAGTTGCTCTTTTATCCATTGTGCTCCCTCATGCAATACTGTCTCTTTTGCATCCCACATTACCCTCTTGTTTCCATGCACCATTATTCTCCTCTGTACTTGTATTCTACTGTTTTCTACCCCAAACCTTTCATGTATCTTCTGTCAGTGGAATAGGGCAATCGCTACAAGAGTGGGAGATGGGTTCCTTGTCCTTTGTCTTCCATGTCGCTCTTCCTGTCCCTCAGAGGGGGGAGATTATGGCTATGTAAATACTGGCGGTGCAGCAAGCCTCTTCTTACTGGCTCTTTTTGATCAATTACATGCTGAGCTGGCTTTCCTTACAACCAGAGACTGTACTGGCAGCTCAGCTGCAGGGAGACAACTGTTGTCCTGGAGGGAGCTTACAGTAGCCCTGTTTGCTGGGCAGCTGCCTAGATTGGGTTGAGGGGCCACATCCATGCAGTGGTTTCCCCTCAAAAAGCGTGTGGACCTTGATCTTTGCAACCCGCAGCAGGCCCAGGTCATGGCATGGTCTAGGAATTACTTTAGACTTACAGGTCACTCATGACAAACTTCTAGTAAGAGTAGCTCATTTAAATTTTGAAGTCACTGTTAGGCTACAAACTTTCAAAATGCAAGCTGAGATGAGCCTAGGTAGTTAGAGGTCTCCAAACTTACTGAATACGAGGAACATCATACTAGGTTTCATGGGCCACAAAGTGTAGCCCTGGTGACCTGCAGAGATTTCATAAAAAATAAGCGAATAGTGAGGTAATGTGCTGAACTCATCAACGACTGTGCAAGAGTTTAGGGACAGTCAGCAGGTAACCAGTCTATACTAATACTTTTAGGATGGCTTCTTCCCCATCTTCTCATCACTTGAAAGCTAGCTGCATTGTGCTGAATGCCACTGAATGCATCGTTGCTGAATACTACTGCTCATCTCCTCTGCACTATGGAGCCACCTTGGGGTTCAGACAAGTGGCAGACATCTTATTAGATGGTGCGGTTTTAGGGGTGGAAATAAACTTTTATTCAGAATATTTTTACTATTTTGCAACTACTAAAATACAAGGCTGCTATAAGATATGTCACTTCCCCGAGCCGGAGGGTCAATGAACCCTGAAGAAGGGGCCAGTGAGCAAAGTACCTGTCCCTCTTTAAAGTGCCTTACTAGGAATGTTCTTAGATATGTGTAAAATGTTCAATAATCACATTATCCAGACCACTGCTGGCAGTTATTCAGAGTCAGTGCACGTGCCTTTCTCTTCCAGAAATGTGGATGATCACAGCTGAAAATAATGTATACTTTTTTAGACCCCCTTTCTGCGTGCTACCAAGTTCCTTTTCGAGTGCTTGCACATGTCCATTCCAATGCAGGTGTGTACGCATCCCAAGTACAGTTGCTGGATTTTTTTCCTTTAGTGGTATCCATTGGGTTGGCTCCAGCACCTCCAGGTGCCGTTCAGTCATAGCACTGGTATAAGGGGCCCCACCGAGCCTGCGTCCCTTCAGTTCCTCCTTACTGCCAGTGATGGCTGCTGGAACTTACCTCGTTGCTCAGGCAATCTTACCTCGTGGTTTCTTTCTGTTTTTTTGTGTATATAGTTCTCGTAGTTTCATTAGTTTGATAGTAGCAATAGCAGTTTTAGTAGTTAGTGTGTTTTGGATGCCTCCATGTTTAGTTGGCAAGGCTTGTCCACTGCCCAGTGCTGGGGCATGCCTCGGTCACCGGGCTTCAAGCCCTGCACTTCCTGCAGCAGATTGATGCCATTGAGCGACCCGCACTAGACCTGGGTTAAGTGCTTAGGGGAAACTCACAGAAAGGACCGTTGCCACATCATTAGGGACTTAAAACCCCGCACCCCAAAAGACTAGACAGTGAGATTGAGGCCTTCTCATGGAGGCAGCCCTGAGACCAGCATCGGCGCCACGCTCGGACTTGGCACCAAGCACCTCAGCTTCAGTGTGGAGCGTGCCTCCTGCCAGTCGAGAATCCCAGCACAGGTCCTCCTTCCAGGGCCTAAGAGGCACCGTAAGCACCAGGAGAAGTCGTTCCCTGGTGCCAAAAGGAAGCAGGCAAGAGGATTGGGATAGAGCGGCCCGATGTGGGTCTCGCACTCTCTCCCCAGCACCCATGCCAGCTCTGCATACGCTAACATGGGAAGTACCATCCTCCAGCAGGCCGTGTACTGAGCAGTTCATGGTACTGTCAATCCTGGAGGCATTTGCAGCTGCTAGAGACTTGCTCACATTGCCTGTTCCAGGTCTCCAGAGATTCAGGACTTGGCACTGCCAGTTCCGATGAGCAGCAGAGAGCCATCCCCCAGCTTTCACATGGCACCGTGACCACTCTGTGGGGAAAACCCCCTCTAATAGCCCCTGACTTCTCCACGGCACCAATCATTAGTACCGAGAGGGCTGGCTAGCTTCAGCACTGTCACTGGGTCTCATAGATTCAGCCCTGGCTCCCAGTTTTAGCCCTGCGGGGGCAGGTGGGCTCTGCCACAGATCCCAGCTTCAGCTTGAGACTTCAGCCCCACAGCAGCACCGGGGCTCAGGGATTTAGTACAGGGCTCAGGGTTGCAGCCCCGCAGCTCCTGGCTGCTGCCCTGCCGTGGCACCAGGGCTCGCAACTCCCAGCTGCTGGCTTTAACTCTCTGGCTGTTGCCTGGAGGGGCCGTTGGGGCTCCAAGCTTCAGCTGGGGGACCCCACTGACCCCCTGAAAGGGCTCACAGCCCCCCGGTTGAGAACTGCTGGCCTATGAGACCATGGGGACCAACACCCATGCAGTGGCCTTTCTGGAACCTGTGGGGATTTCCTCTGGGCCAGGGCACTATCTCAAGGCATTTGTACTCTGTGGCCTCGGAAAGTAGGGTGTCTCTGGTATCACGCTAAGAGACACCAGACCCAGACTGTAGTGCCGAACCTCAAGAGCAGGTTCCGCAGGTCTCGTTCAAGACAGAGGAAGGGGCAGAGGCCCCTCAACCAGCTTTAGCCTCCTCTTCTTCCCCAGTCGAGGCGCTGTTGGCTACTGGTGCATCACCACCCCAAGATGACCACAGTGCTCACCAGGGCTTTTTAAAGCGGATGGCCTTGAACTTGGTATTCAAGCCACGGTGGTCAAGAGGTGACACACGGCCTATTAGATATCTTGTCAGGGGACCAGTCCCTCAAGAGTGGCTCTACCCCTTAACAAGGCAATCATGGATTCAGTTAAGGCGCTTTGACAGACCCCCGCTTCTCTCCGCCTACGGCTAAACACACACTGAAAATACTTGTGCCAGCTAAAGGGTATGAATTTCTGTTCTCTCATTCTCCTTCAGGATCCCTAGTGGTGGCAGCAATGACCGGGACTATCGGGGTCAAGCGCCCAAGGCAAACGACCCCAAAGAGCTGGACTTGTTTGGCAGGAAAGCCTATTTGACGGGTGGGCTATAGCTTTGTATAGCGAACCAGCAAGCTTTGCTAGGTCACTATGATTTTAATGTGTGGGAGGTGATGCAAAAATTTAAGGACATGCTTCCCCAAGATGCCAATAGGAGTTCTCTTCATTTGTTGAAGAAGGGAAGACAGTAGGCAGGGTCTGCCTGCAGGCAGCCTTAGACTCCACCAATTCTGCGGCCAGATCATTGGTCACTGCTGTTACCATGTGCAGGAGCTCGTGGGTAGTCCTCAGGGTTTCCCCAAGAGGTGCAGCAGACCCTCCAGGACCTCCCATTCGAAGGGTCCTTGTTCTTTTCAGAGCAAACAGATGCCAAATTGCACAGACTTAACGACCCTTAAGGCAACCCTGAAATTTCTGGGTCTGTATACATCAACAGCATCCAGAAGACACTACAGGTCTCAGCAGGCTGGATGCTATTTTACACAGCCTCCCAGACAGGAGCAGTGGAGGATGAAAAACAAGGGGTTTGGGTTTAGATCCCCCTCCCCCAACCTCCTCCTCAGGGCCCATGCATTCTGCCCCTAGACATGCAGGCACCTTGAAGCACTCGTTTTGACAAGACGCTCAAGGATGACATTTCAATCCCCTCAATTCTGGACCCAGTTACCCTTCGTTTTCCAGCCAACTGTCCCTCTTCTTCAATGCCTGGAAACATATTACCTCAGAAACACAATAGAATTAGGTTACACCTGCCAATTTTTCCACTGCACCTTTCCACCCATCCTCCCTTGTCTCTCTTCAGGGACCCTTCTCACGAGCAACTATTGGAACAAGAAGTCCAATCTCTCCTTTGGGTGGGAGTCATGGAAGAGGTTCTGCACCATCTATGGGGATAGGGGTTTTATTCCCATTACTTCCTAATCCCAGAAGCCAAGGGGGTGTGAGGGCTCAGATCAATCCTAGACATGTGGCTGCTCAAATGCTGTCTCAAGAGATTAAAGGTATGCATGGTTTCCTGGGCTTCCATCATTCCTTCGCTGGATCCAGAGGATTGGCATGCTCCCCTTGACCTAAAAGACACACACTTCCACATACTGATTTTTCCAAAGCCACAGAAGGTTCCTAAGATTTGTGAAACAGACTCATTAATAATTTGTGGTTCTGCCATTCAGGCTGTTGGATGCCTCACTGGTCTTCACCAAGTGTATGGTGGTAGCCGTGGCCTTCCTCAAGAGAAAGGGAGTTCTCCTTTTCCCATATCTTGACGACTGACTAATCAAGGGCCGGTTCAGAACTCACGTGGAATCTGATATCCCTCTCATCCAATCGACCTTCTGGGCATTGGGCCTGTTAATAAACAACCAGAAATCCACCCTTATCCCTGCACAAAGGCTAGAGTTCATCAGGGTGGTTCTCAACTCCATACAGGCGAAGGCCATGCTTCCTCAGGATTGTTTCTGTTCAATCTCGACCCTGATAAGCTCTCTCCTGGTAATTCCAATAACCATAGTCCGGATATGCTTGAGCCTTTTGGGCCACATGGCATCATGCACATATGTGGTACAACACATAAGGCTACATTTCTGACCTCTCCAGGCCTGGCTGGCCATGGCGTAGTCACCCTCTTGACATCATGTGGACATGGTACTTACCATTCCATCTGAAGTTCTTGACCCACTGACTTGCTGGCTGAACCAGTGTAGGAGTACCTTTTTTGAGGCCCCAACCATCCATATATCTGGTCTCCGACACCTCGGCGCTGGGTTGAGGAGCCCACCTAGGGCATCTCAGGACTCAAGGCCTGTGGTCTCAAGAAGAGCTCTCACGCCATATCAATCATAGAGCACTCTGGGCAGTCCCCTTGGTCTACCAGACATTCTTAACCAACATTGCAGACAAGGCAGTTTCAGGTCTCGCAGCCAATACAATCACTATGTACTACATCAACAGGCAGAGCGGAGAGCATTCTCTCTCTCCCCCCCTGCTCCCCCACTACCAGGAGGCAATCCGACAGTGGGAGTTCTGCGTTACACACTCAGTCTACCTAGAAGCATCTTACCTGCTGGGTACGCAGAACCAATTTGTGGATCGCCTCAGCAGGTCCTTCTCCATTCACCATGAGTGGTCCCTTCAACTGGACATGGCAAGAGACATCTTCCAGAAGTGTGGGACTTCCCTTATAGACCTGTTCTCTACCCATAACAACAGGAAATGCCATCAGTTTTGCTCCTTGCAGGACCACAGCCCAGAGTCCCTTACAGACACCTTCCTGTATGACACCTCCCTCCCCCCCCCCCCTTTCCACTTGTCAAAGATTAAGTAGGACTGAGCACATGTCATCCTTGTAGCCCCAACATGACCGAGACAGCACTGGTTCACCACCCTCTTACGCCTTTCAGTAGAGCCTCCAATCCGTCTCCCATTGTATCCATACCTGATCACCCAGGATCCCAGTCAGCTGCTCCACCCAAACCTCATCTCTCTTCATCTGACAGCCTAAATTCTTCATGGCTGAATCCTGAAGAGCAAGCTTGTTTGGAGCAGGTTCATAGAATCCTACTAGGCAGCAGAAAACCCTGCACCAGAGCAGCTTTCCTGGCAAAGTGGAAACGATTCTCCAGCTGGTTCCCCCTACACAGTCCTCACTGCAGCTTATCTTAAACTGCCTTCTGCTCTTGAAACAACAAGGTCTGGCCCTTTCTTCCGTCAAGGTCCACCTGGCAGCCATTTCAGCCTTCCATCCTAAGGTCGACAACAGATCAGGCTTTTCACACAGAATGGTCGTCTGTTTTCTGAAAGGCCTGGAGAGGGTGTTCCCTCAGCTGAAGGACCCAATACCTCCTTGAGACCTAAACCTCATCCTGTCAAAGCTGAGGGACCTGCCCGTTGAGCCACTGGCAACATGCTGACTGTTGCATCTCTCCTGGAAAGTGACAGTTTTAGTGGCCATGACTTCAGCCAGGACGGTTTCGGAGATCTGAGCCCTCACATTGGAACCTCCGTATACCATCTTCTTCAAATAAGATAAGGTACAGCTGTGCCCACATCCAAATTTCCTCCCAAAAGTGGTCTTTCAATTCCACTGCAATCAAGCAATTTTTCTACCAGTATTCTACCCTAAGCGTATAGAGAACAACAGCGCCTACACTCCTTGGATGTCAGACGGGCCCTGGAGCCTTATATTCAAAGGACCAAACCATTCTGCAGATCGACTCTGCTGTTCATAGCAATAGCTGAGAGAGCGAAGGGGCTCCCCATCTCCACCCAGAGGATTTTTGTCTTGGATTACCTCATGTATCCAGGCATGTTACAAACTCACGGGAGTCCCTCTTTCACCTAACCTGACTGCTCACTCCACAAGATCTCAGCCCTCTTTGGCTGCTTTCCTAGATCAAGCCCCAATTCAAGATCTCTGCAGGGCAGCAACCTGGTCCTTGGTGCACACGTTCTCTGTGCTCTATGCCATTACTCAAGAGGGCCAAGATGATGCCAACTTCATCCACGCAGTCTTGCAGTCAGCTTGTACTTGAACTCTGAGCCCACTTCCTGTGCAACTGCTTGTGAGTCACCTACGTTGGAATGGACGTGTGCAAGCACTAGAAGAAAAAACAGTTACTAACCTTTCTGTAACTTGTTCTTCGAGATGTGTTGCACATGTCCCTTCTGAGTCCTGCCCACTGCCCCCTCTGTTGGAGTTGTCGTGGGCTTGGCGTGGCCCCTTATACCGGCGCTGTGAGCATCCAACATCGGGGGGCGCTGGAGCCAACCTGACAGACATCACTAAGGGGAAAAAAAAATCCAGCAACTGTTCTCAGGGCATGCACACACCTACATGGGAACGGACGTGTGCAACACATCTCAAAGAGCAGTTACAGAAAGACCATTTTTTACCACAATGTGACACAGTTGATGATCCTTACATGGGAGGCTACAACAGCCATTGAAACAAGAGTAAGGATTGAAATGTTTTTACAGAGCTTTGTTAGCTTCACTTTCTTTAATAGCACTACTTTGAGTGTCTTCCACTTCAAGTGTAGAATTACTAAGAATCTTGATTTTGGGAAAAAGAACAGGAGGACTTGTGGCACGTTAGAGACTAACCAATTTATTTGAGCATAAGCTTTCGTTGGTTTTGGGAGTTTGTCACTTAAATCAGTCTTTTCTTTAAATGGCCTTATTTGCTTTATATTTTTCCTAGGAGTGAAATGCAAACAGTGGTCAGAAGAAGCATCAATAGTGTTTCGAAACCATGTGGAGAAGAAACCCCTAGTGGCACTGATCCAAGCCGTTAACGAGAGCACAAGATCTTGGGATCGAAAAATAGTGACCTACTTAGTGGACACCGCGCTCCCAGATACCGATATATGGATTCATGACTTCATGTCTCAATATTTTGTGGAGCTTTCAAAGGTTAATTAATCACTGCTTCTGACACTATAGCAACTAATTCAGATTCCTGAGCAATAAAAACTGTAGCAGGCTTTAAAAGAGAAATTCAGCTGTTTACATGATCTTGAATATATGAATGCAGTAAGTTTGAAAAATCTGATGCTTGTATTTAACAGAAGTTTCTGTTTTCTTTGAATTGACTTTCAGAGAACTTGCACTTTGTTCACTAGTGTAGCGTTAGAATGTTGGGATGAAAATTCAGATTAAGTAAAATGTTATTTATCAATAAAAATTATTGGTGACTTGTTTGTTTTCTTGCTGGACTCTTTTTTTCATTCTTTTCAAACTTAATGGCGTTTGAGGCTTGTCAAAATTTGAGTTTATTTACAAACTGTTAATTTCTGCTTCACAGCTATTCCCCCTCCTTAACGAAAACAGACATCACATCTGAACTGATCCCTCATTTGTTGATAGTTTCAGAAATATCCTATCCCTGAATCCAGAGTGTAAGAATTGTACTTGTTTTTACACGGAGGTGTCAGCACATAACCTGCATGTGTCCTGACAGCTGCAAATACCGGGCATTGTGAGTGCTGCAGGCACCTTTTGCTTTCTGCGTTTGGGTGAAGAAAATGCATTCCAACAATCCCACTTTTTTCCTCCCACTTAAAAACAAAACCCAAAAAACCAGCAGCTTCTTGCAGTCTGCTCAGATGGTCGGTCTGTCCTTTACGGTTAGCACCCCTCTCCCTAACCTGCTTTTTCGCCCTCTTCTTGCCCTCTTCATTTCATTTAGGACAGTCAAATGCTCATGAGAATGGTTTCCATTAAATGCACCTTCGTCTCATGTTAGATCTGTGGGTTTTGGTGTATTCCCAGCTAACAACCTACTTTACAAGACACTGAGTTCCCCAGTTTTTATGTGTACCAGAGCTTCTGACTAGCTTGGGCTGATCCTGCTGACCTTTCCTGTGTGGGGGAATTTACCATCCTTCTTGAGGGACAGTACATACCCATTTACAGTGATCTGAACCCATGCTGTATGTCCTTTCTTTACCCTAGAGGATATTTAAGAGAAATGTCCTCAAAGCCTCAGATCTTCACCTCCTCCTACAGGTACATCACACACCTCACATCCCCTGTGCATGCAAGGGAAGATGTAGCATAAGGCCATCCAGCTCTAGAGAGCTGAAAGGATTCAGAGATATATACTTCATCTACTTGTGGTATCTGATACACTGAAGGGGAATGATCCACATTGCTAAGTAGTTAAATGGCTTATGGTCTAATGTTTCAAAGTAGAAAGAATCTGGTCTGTCATCACTTCACCAGCCTCTAGAGACTCCCTTACAACAAACATTAATCACCGTAAGCTCTGAGATGGCGGCTTGTCCATGGGTTACCTAGCTAGTCAGTAGCAGAGCTCATTGGTCCTCACGTCCAATCCCCTGCGCTGACCACTGGATCTTCATCTCTCTATAAAGTGTCCTGGTTCAACACTGGTAGCTTGAGCTTTCATTATGTGGCATTGTCCTTGCCATGGCCAGATATTCAGAGGTCTCCTCCCAGTGTTTGTGGCCTTCCTTCCCCAGTGCTAGGTGGATGAGTGCCTTGGCACTGTCATCTCTGAGCTGTGCAATGAATCTTCCAAATCTCCCTTTGCTGTAGGCATGTTAGACTACCAGTAAAAGAGCCTTCGCCTCAAAATGAATGTCTTGTCCTTTCACTTTCCAGCAGATGGGATAATGTCACTAACAGATGGGTGCAGATTATGTATTTACCAAACATAATCTGCACCCATCTATTAGTGACACTATCCTATCTGCTGTTCACCTGTCTGGCTTGTTCTCTGTTCCAGTTTACACACCAAACGTCTTCAGTTATGCTGCTTACTCTTTGCCCCAGCTCAAGAAAAGCAGCCGGCCATTACTTTTCCTCATTCACTCTCCCCACCCATCCCTGCCTTACACATATTCAGGGCCATGGAAAAACGTGTCAGGGACCATGAAATCTGGTCTCCCCTGGTGAAATCTGGTTGTGTGCGCGCTTTTATCCTATGCTCTACAGATTTCACAGGGGAGACCAGCATGTCTCAGACTGGGAGTTGCAAGGGGCTCACAGGGTTACTTTAGGGGAGTGGCATGGTCTGATATTGCCACGTGCCCAGCTGTGAAGGCATTGCCGCACCAGCAGCACAGAAGCAAGGCTGGTCATGCCATGCCATGCCATCCTTACTTCTGCACCGCTGCTTCCTTCAGAGCAGAGCGGCCGGAGAGTGGCGACTGCTGACGGAGGGCCCAGCTCTGCAGGCAGCAGCGCAGAAGTAGGGGTGGCAATGCCAGACCCTGCCATCCACTCTTCTGCGCTGCTGGGGGCAGTGGCTCTGCCTTCAGAGCTGGGCTCCCAGCCAGCAGCTGCCGCTCTCCAGCTGCCCAGCCCTGAAGGCAGCGCCGCTGCCAGGAGCAGCACAGAAGTCAGGGTAGCAGTACCGCAAGCCCCCCTACAATAACCTTGTGACCCTCCCACAACTCCTTTCTGGGTCAGGACCCTACACTTACAACTCTGGGAAGTTTCAGATTTAAATAGCTGAAATCATGAAATTTACTATTTTAAAAATCCTATGACCATGAAATTGACCAAAATGGACCGTGAATTTGGCAGGGCCCTATGCATTGTGAAGAGAGCTCTCGAGCAACAAAATCAAGACTCTCGCGGGGGAGGGGTTGCAGGGAGATAAAACCACGGAGTTATTTCAACGGTGCACTGATCCTGCCTACTCTGCTGGGGCATCAGATGAAGATGGAGTTGTCCAAAGAAAATGGCCAAAATTGGTGAGCTTCATATCAGTCTCTTGGAGTTTGGATGAAAAATGCAATTATGGCTTGATCAGACAGTGCCAAAGTAGGACCCATTATTCCAGACCCTACATGCATGTGGGTGAGCCAAAATGTGTCAACGGGGTATGGAGGGTGGCAAGTCCTTCCACTTCTCTGAGGACATCTTTTGTAACAAGACTTGGCCCTTCCCATGAGGCCACTTCTGCTGTATATGGGGTCACTGGCGTTTCAAGGTAAGCAGTGTGTGTTTATTTTATTATTTATATTATCGTGAAAGTGAGAGCACTAGCTGGGGGCAAATTTCTTGGCAGATTTGCTCTTAAGAACATAAGAATGGCCCTACTGGGTCAGACCAAAGGTCCATCTAGCCCAGTATCCTGTCTGCCGACAGTAGCCAATGCCAGGTGCCCCAGAGGGAATGAACAGAACAGGTCATCATCAAGTGATCCATCCCCTGTTGCTCATTCCCAGCTTCTGGCAAACAGAGGTTAGGGACACCATCCCTGCCCATCCTGGCTAATAGCCATTGATGGATCCAGCCACCATGAATTTATCTAGTTCTTTTTTGAACCCTGTTATGGTCTTGGCCTTCACAACATCCTCTGGCAAGGAGTTCCAGAGGTTGACTAGGCCTTGTGTGAAGAAATACTTCCTTTTATTTGTTTTAAACCTGCTGCCCGTTAATTTCATTTGGTGACCCCTAGTTTCTTGTGTTATGAGGAGTAAACAACACTTCCTTATCTACTTTCTCCACACCAGTCATGATTTTATAGACCTCAATCATATTTCCCCTTAGCCATCTCTTTTCCAAGCTCAAAGGACAAATGTACTAGAACTTTGCTGTTGTGGGAGTTGGGTCAGTTTAGCAGGGGGGTGAGGGTGGGATTTGTTGGTAGACAGGATTGTAACTCTAACAGCACCCCAATGGAGGAGGGCAAGGGACGCACTGGTATCTGGGAGTGTGTGTCTGCTGGCCTGACCAGTTCAGTATATCCCAACTCACTGTCCTAACCTGTGTCTACAACATGTTGTGCTTGTGTAGTGTTATGTACAGAAGACAAATTCAGAATTACAAACTGTTAGCATATAGATATCCAGGCCTGTCTGTAAAGGCCTAGACTCTAAGCCCTGGTCTACACTAGGACTTTAGGTCGAATTTAGCAGCGTTAAATCGATGTAAACCTGCACCCGTCAACACGATGAAGCCCTTTATTTTGACTTAAAGGGCTCTTAAAATCGCTTTCCTTACTCCACCCCCTGACAAGTGGATTAGCGCTTAAATCGGCCTTGCCGGGTCGAATTTGGCGTACTGTGGACACAATTCGACGGTATTGGCCTCCGGGAGCTATCCCAGAGTGCTCTATTGTGACCGCTCTGGACAGCACTCTCAACTCAGATGCACTGGCCAGGTAGACAGGAAAAGAACTGCGAACTTTTGAATCTCATTTCCTGTTTGGCCAGTGTGTCAAGCTGCAGGTGACCATGCAGAGCTCATCAGCAGCGGTGACCATGATGGAGTCCCAGAATCGCAAAAGAGCTCCAGCATGGACTGAACGGGAGGTACGGGATCTGATCGCTGTATGGGGAGAGGAATCTATGCTATCAGAACTCCGTTCCAGTTTTCGAAATGCCAAAACCTTTGTCAAAATCTCCGAGGGCATGAAGGACAGAGGTCATAACAGGGACCCGAAGCAGTGCCGTGTGAAACTTAAGGAGCTGAGGCAAGCCTACCAGAAAACCAGAGAGGCGAACGACCGCTCCAGGTCAGAGCTACCAGAAAACCAGAGAGGCGAACGACCGCTCCAGGTCAGAGCCCCAAACATGCCGCTTCTATGATGAGCTGCATGCCATTCTAGGGGGTTCAGCCACCACTACCCCAGCCGTGTTGTTTCCATCCTTCAATGGAGATGGAGGCAACACGGAAGCAGGTTTTGGGGACGAAGAAGATGATGATGATGATGATGAGGTTGTAGATAGCTCACAGCAAGCAAGCGGAGAAACCGGTTTTCCGACAGCCAGGAACTGTTTCTCACCCTGAACCTGGAGCCAGTACCCCCCGAACCCACCCAAGGCTGCTTCCTGGACCCGGCAGGCAGAGAAGGGACCTCCTGTGAGTGTACCTTTTAAAATACTATACATGGTTTAAAAGCAAGCATGTGAAAGGATTAATTTGCCCTGGCATTTGTGGCTCTCCTGGATGTATTCCCAAAGCCTTTGCAAAAGGTTTCTGGGGAGGGCAGCCTTATTCCGTCCACCATGGTAGGACACTTTACCACTCCAGGCCAGTAGCACGTACTCGGGAATCATTGTAGAACAAAGCTTTGCAGTGTATGTTTGCTGGCGTTCAAACAACATTCGTTCTTTATCTCTCTGTGCTATCCTCAGGAGAGTGATATCATTCATGGTCACCTGGTTGAAATAGGGTGCTTTTCTTCAGGGGACATTCAGAGGAGCCCTTTCCTGCTCAGCTGTTTGCCTGCGGCTAAACAGAAATGTTCCCCGCTGTTAGCCACAGGGAGGGGGGAGGGTTGAGGGGGTAGCCACGCGGTGGGGGGAGGCAAAATGTGACCTTGTAACAAAAGCACATGTGCTATGTATGTAATGTTAACAGCAAGGTTTACCGTGAAAGAGTGTAGCCACTGTTTTATAAAATGTGTCTTTTTAAATACCGCTGTCCCTTTTTTTTTTTTCTCCACCAGCTGCATGTGTTTCAATGATCACAGGATCTTCTCCTTCCCAGAGGCTAGTGAAGATTGGAAGGCAAAAAAAACGCACTTGTGATGAAATGTTCTCTGAGCTCATGCTGTCCTCCCACACTGACAGAGCACAGACGAATGCGTGGAGGCAGACAATGTCAGAGTGCAGGAAAGCACAAAATGATCGGGAGGAGAGGTGGCAGGCTGAAGAGAGTAAGTGGCGGGCTGAAGACAGGGCTGAAGCTCAAATGTGGCGGCAGCGTGATGAGAGGAGGCAGGATTCAATGCTGAGGCTGCTGGAGGATCAAACCAGTATGCTCTGGTGTATGGTTGAGCTGCAGCAAAGGCAGCTGGAGCACAGACTGCCACTACAGCCCCTGTGTAACCAACCACCCTCCTCCCCAAGTTCCATAGCCTCCTCACCCAGACGCCCAAGAACGCGGTGCGGGGGCCACCGGCCAACCAGCCACTCCGCCACAGAGGATTGCCCAAAAAAAAGAAGGCTGGCATTCAATAAATTTTAAAGTTGTAAACTTTTAAAGTGCTGTGTGGCATTTTCCTTCCCTCCTCCACCACCCCTCCTGGGCTACCTTGGTAGTCATCCCCCTATTTGTGTGATGAATGAATAAAGAATGCATGAATGTGAAGCAACAATGACTTTATTGCCTCTGCAAGCGGTGATCGAAGGGAGGAGGGGAGGGTGGTTAGCTTACAGATAAGTAGAGTGAACCAAGGGGCGGGGGGTTTCATCAAGGAGAAACAAAGAGAACTTTCACACCGTAACCTGGCCAGTCATGAAACTGGTTTTCAAAGCTTCTCTGATGCGTACCGCGCCCTCCTGTGCTCTTCTAACCACCCTGGTGTCTGGCTGTGCGTAACCAGCGGCCAGGCAATTTGCCTCAACCTCCCACCCCGCCATAAACGTCTCCCCCTTACTCTCACAGATATTGTGGAGTGCACAGCAAGCAGTAATAACAGTGGGAATATTGGTTTCGCTGAGGTCTAAGCGAGTCAGTAAACTGCGCCAACGTGCTTTTAAATGTCCAAATGCACATTCTACCACCATTCTGCACTTGCTCAGCCTGTAGTTGAACAGCTCCTGACTACTGTCCAGGCTGCCTGTGTACGGCTTCATGAGCCATGGCATTAAGGGATAGGCTGGGTCCCCAAGGATAACTATAGGCATTTCAACGTCCCCAACAGTTATTTTCTGGTCTGGGAATAAAGTCCCTTCCTGCAGCTTTTGAAACAGACCAGAGTTCCTGAAGATGCGAGTGTCATGTACCTTTCCCGGCCATCCCACGTTGATGTTGGTGAAACGTCCCTTGTGATCCACCAGAGCTTGCAGCACTTTTGAAAAGTACCCCTTGCGGTTTATGTACTCACCGGCTTCGTGCTCTGGTGCCAAGATAGGGATATGGGTTCCGTCTATGGCCCCACCACAGTTAGGGAATCCCATTGCAGCAAAGCCATCCACTATGACCTGCACATTTCCCAGGGTCACTACCCTTGATATCAGCAGATCTTTGATTGCGTGGGCTACTTGCATCACAGCAGCCCCCACAGTAGATTTGCCCACTCCAAATTGATTCCCAACTGACCGGTAGCTGTCCGGCGTTGCAAGCTTCCACGGGGATATTGCCACTCCCTTGTGAACTGTGAGGGCTGCTCTCATCTTGGTATTCATGCGCTTCAGGGCAGGGGAAAGCAAGTCACAAAGTTCCATGAAAGTGCCCTTACGCATGCGAAAGTTTCGCAGCCACTGGGAATCGTCCCAGATCCGCAACACTATGCGGTCCCACCAGTCTGTGCTTGTTTCCCGAGCCCAGAATTGGCATTCCACAGCATGAACCTGCCCCATTAGCACCATGATGCCTACATTGGCAGGGCCCATGCTTTCAGAGAAATCTGTGTCCATGTCCTGATCGCTCACGTGACCGCGCTGACGTCGCGTCCTCGCCTGGTATCGCTTTGCCAGGTTCTGGTGCTGCATATACTGCTGGATAATGCGTGTGGTGTTTAATGTGCTCCTAATTGCCAAAGTGAGCTGAGCGGCCTCCATGCTTGCCTTGGTATGGCGTCCGCACAGAAAAAAGGCGCGGAATGATTGTCTGCCGTTGCTCTGACGGGGGGAGGGGCGACTGACGACATGGCTTACAGGGTTGGCTTCAGGGAGCTAAAATCAACAAAGGGGGTGGCTTTACATCAAGGAGTATTTCAGGCAGGACTTCACGGAGGGTTCCAATAAGAAATGGTGCACCTAAGTAATTGTTCTTATTGGAACAAGCAGGTTGGTCTGGCCTCTGATTGATACATGGCTAGATTTACCTCGCTGCACCTTCTCTGTGAGTGACTGCAGAGGAGTGAGTCCCCTAGACGGGGGTGGGGGGAAGCAAATGAGTACAAAACAAATCTGGTCTATTTCTTGTTTTGATCCACTCCATCTATTTTTTACATCTTTGGCTGGCAGCAGACGGTGCAGAAGGACTGCAAGCCATCCACATCTCATGGCTGCCCGGCAGAAGATGATGCAATAGGACTGCTAGCCATCCGTATCGCCTGCCTGCTCACCATAAAACGGTTCAATAGGACTGACTGCAGGACTAAAGAGAATGACCTGGTCAAGTCACTTCTAATGTAGTCCCTGCACCCATGTCTGCCCAGGCGCTCCTGGCCGACGTGGCCAGGAGCACCTCGGACATGACGAGGACGGCTACAAGTCCTACTGTACCGTCTGCTGCCATAAGGCAATGGGTTGCTACTACTGTGTAGCAATGCCGTACCACGTCTGCCAGCACCCAGGAGACATACGGTGATGGTTACCTGAGTGGGCTCCATGCTCGCCGTGGTATGGCGCCTGCACGGGTAACTCAGGAAAAAAGGCGCGAAACGATTGTCTGCCCTTGCTTTCACGGAGGGAGGGAGGGAAGGGGGGACTGACGATATGTACCCAGAACCACCCGCGACAATGTTTTAGCCCCATCAGGCATTGGGATCTCAACCCGGAATTCGAATGGGCAGCGGAGACTGCGGGAACTGTGGGATAGCTACCCACAGTGCAACACTCCGGAAGTCGACGCTTGCCTCGGTACCGTGGAAGCGCTCCGCCGAGTTAATGCACGTAGAGCATTTTCTGTGTGGACACACACACTCGAATGTATAAAACCGATTTCTAAAAAACCGACTTCTATAAATTCGACCTAATTTCATAGTGTAGACGTACCCTGAGAATTTAGGTGTATTCTTATCACTTGGCTAGTTATAGAGGTATAAAAGAAAGAATCAAAATCACTGTCTGCCGGTGTAAGGTTCTTCTCTCGCTGTGACAGTCTGAGGCCCTGTTCTTAGGCTAAGGCCTCTGGCTAAGCAGCAGAGGCAGCCCTAAGCTGGGAAGCGACTGGTCACCTCCTCACATTCCAACTAGTCACATTGAAAGAAGGTGTCGTGGGGCTGTTAGGAATACAATCCTGTCCTGATAACGCCTATCGCCTCCAGAGAAAGGGAAGTGCCTGGAAGATGTAAAAGGAAACCTAGTTTGATAGCATCCTGTCTGGCAAGAACTCACTTATCAATAGCTGGGATGTGAAATCCTCACTTCTGCGTTTGTTCTATCACTGTAGTCCCCATTTCCCCATTGTTTGTCTGTAAAACCTCTGTCTGGTTCTGTGATTGTTTCTGTCTGCTGTATAATTAATTTTGCTGGGTGTAATCTAATTAAGGTGGTGGGATATAATTGGTTAAATAATCATGTTACAATATGTTAGGATTGGTTAGTTAAATTTCAGGAAAATGATTGGTTAAAGTATAGCTAAGCAGAACTCAAGTTTTACTATATAGCCTGCAGTCAATCAGGAAGTGAGGGGGTGGGTGGGGGAGATGGGAACAGGGAATGGGGGGGAGGAAATTGGAATCATGTTTGCTAAGGGCAGGAATGGGAACAGGGACACATGTGTAAGGCTCTGTGGTGTCAGAGCTGGGAAGGGGGACACTAAGGAAGGAAACTGGCATCATGCTTGCTGGAAGTTCACCCCAATAAACATCGAATTGTTTGCACCTTTGGACTTCGGGTATTGTTGCTCTCTGTTCATGCGGGAAGGACCAGGGAAGTAAGCCAGTGAAGGAATAAGCCCCTAACATCTTGGTGCCGTGACTTGGATGCTTCGCTTCGGATAGGTGGGTGGCAGCCTGTAAGTCCCTCTCCCCAACAGTCCGCACAGCTGCTTGGAGGGGGTATTGCGAACTCTCGTGATGGTAGTTGCGGGTTCTGGCAAGCCAGGGTATAGGATTTTTTGGATAAATGGATTTTTTTGGATAAATGGATAAGGAAGAACCAGGACCTATACCAGGTGCAGGGGTCACCCTGGGATGAGATTAAAAAGGAAATGGAGGAAGTGTTAGGGGACCAAGCGGGATGGGGGGTGGCTGAGAAGCCCACCCTCCTTGGTATATGGGTAGTGGAAGAAGGTCCCTGCCCATGGGGACTGAATGCCCTCCAGGGAAAGGAGACACTTCAGTCCCCTTGTGAGAGGTTTGAAGTAAGGGCAGCATTATGGGAAGCTGCCAGGAATCTTTCAAGTTTGGTGCTGCTCCAGCAAGGGCTGCTGAAGGGTTGTAAATTAGTTAGGGATGGTTAAAGATTTGGTACAACAGGGTTTAAAGTCAAAAGCAGAGTTAACAGACTACCTTTAGAGACTGGAGCTGGGACTTGGTCCTGGGGGAGTGGAGAGAAAGAAGGGGGGGAGGGGTTTCAAAGTGCAAAATAGCAGGGTTTGCAGGAGCAGGTGGTAACCCCCACTCTACTCCCAGAGCCAGAATGAGAACCTGGGGATAAGGGTTCCCAACTGTGTCAACCCAGGGAGCCTACTCTTGGCTCAGAGCTAACTATGTCCTTTTCTTCTTTTTTTTTCAGTTTACTTAATTTGTTGCTGGTAGCCTATACTTTAAACTGACCTGACAGGCTTAATTGGTTTCTTTCCACCTCTCCCCCCTCTTCTCCCCTGCCTTTGCACACTTTTGTTTTTCTGAAGTTTTAATGGAGGGTACTTTGGATTCTTATGTGAGATGTTTTTGGTTATTTTGGAGAAAGTATGAGGGAGGTCTGCTGTATTCCACTGGAATTTTTGGAGTAAAAGATCCATGGGCATCCATGGAGACAAATGTTTTACTGCCTCTTTGAACAGTCTCAGGGTAAAGACAGCACAGGTTAAGGCAGCTGTGTGGCAATAATTGTACTTGGTGGCTGAGTTGTTACAGACAAATTGCACGACCTTAAAGAACTAAGTGTAGGAGTAAGTGATTTAAAGAAGTGAGTGAAAAGTTACAAATAGCTTTTGCAAAAATTGATGATACAGGGTTTGCAGAAAAGTAAACATTTGGGAGTTGTGGAAATGGTAAAAGGTAACCGTTGTGGTGGTACAAGAAGGAAGCTTTTGTTTAATGATACAACCCAGTTATATAAATGTAACTGTATGTGCAACTCTGTGCAGTCACATTGGATGGAAGCTTGGTAATTAAATTATCCAAGGAGGTCAGGTAGAGTGGCTACTACCACCACTAGGCTTCTGTCCCCAGAAGCCTTTACAGCTATTCTGAGGGGAAATGGGCCCTTTTCCCACAGAAATGGTTTATAAGGGACTGCTGCAGGCAGCAGGCAGAGAGATAATCTGATCAAAATTATTTGACTATTGGGAAATGTAATTAAAATCACTGAAGGATGTAAGGGGTTTCTATTGGAACTTAACTTGGCTGCCCCTGGTTGTGTCTAGTTGTACAAGATGGGAGTGTAATCAAGGTACAGTTGTGTAAAACAGTAATCGCAGTGCAAGGGATGTTAGGCAAAAGAGAATTGTGTGTGTGTGCATAGGAAAAAGAAAAGGAAAAGGGGAGGAATGATGGGAACACTAAGCCTTGGGGTGGCTCTGAGGGATCAGATTGTTGTTTTGGTGGGTGTGCATGAAAACTCTGTGGGCATGGGGGAGGCAGTTACACCTTGTGTAAAATTAATATGGCTGATATAATGTTATGAAGGTTAGACTATGGAAGGAATGTGCATTTTCCCAGGACGTGTGCAGTGTATATTGGAGAAGGGGTAAAAGTAATGCAAACAAAACATGGTACTTAAATAAAATCCTATTAGGGCTCCAAAAGGAGCCACAATAGGTTGTGCTTTCTTTTTCAGATCTCTGTGTTTTGGAGCAGGAGATGAAAGTGGAAAGTAATCAGAACTCTGGTGGAAGTGGAATGTTTCCCTTTTAAGACAGTCTCTGAGCTGCTAATAGCTTTGGATCCAAAAGCAAGCCAGAAAGTCTCTGTGTAAATGCAAATTACCTAGCTGATGGGCACTAAGGAGCTGCAAATAATGAATACATGTGGTCAACAAACAAGCTACTAGAAGACTCAGATTATGGCCCTCCAGGAAAGGGAGGTGAAAAAAACAAGTCAAGCCTGAAAATAAGGAGGACAGGTTAACCCTAAAGGGGGCGGGGGGGTGTGTGTGTGTGTGTGTGTGTACAGTGCTAAAATCTGAAGCTGTGTCTCAGCTATTACCTGAGAATAAACTTAAAGCTTGGTACAGCAGAGAAACTATTGCAAACATGGCCTGTTGTACAAGAGGGGAAACTGAGGTACACCACCTCATGAATTTCATAAATGACCAGTGAGTGGGGTAATTCACTAGCCTGACTATAGAACAAAATAAGGACAGCCTGGAGGTAATTCTTCTGTTTTTCCTGCAATTGGCAAGGAAATTTGTAAAAGAAAGTGGTATTATTATTATTATTAAGCAATAATCTGTCTCCACTAGTGGGTGGTGGAAGTTGTTTCTTTTGTTTTTCAGACACTCTACAAGCAAGCTGGCGCCAGCAGAAGAATAACCAAGAATACCATGGATCTATGTTTTGTGGTGGTTGTCTTGTTGCTAGCACTGTTGTGTTTTAATGAACAAAAAACCTCATGACATGGGTGGGGGATGGCTTCAAAAGGCTGACCTTGGGGAGGGAAGATGTGTATGGGAATGCAGAATGCTCAACTAGGAGGCCAGCACCTGTGTAATAGCTACCGTGGTACCTGGAAATGGATTGGCAACTAAGGTGGTTCCCACAAGCCCTATGGAAATAATGAGAAGGGGAGGAGCTCACTGGGAATCAATGGAGGGGTGTGTAAAATAGTGTAAATCAAGAGAAGATGTTTGGATGTGCCCCTCTGCTATGACTATGGAGGAGCAGGATCAATGGCCTATGCAAGGGGTGGACAATTGGGTGTACTGTGTATAAGGTGTTTTGCTGGGAATGTACATATTACTGGGGGCACAATTACACCAGCCCATAACCAAACTACACACACCTACATGCTGCTATCTGGACTATGGTGCACAAATGGATCTGTGAATCTTATTGCTGTAAATAATCAAACCAGGGCATGCTGCCTGATTCCATATCAAGTGGTCAAGCTGGTTTGGAAAATATCCCATTTCTCTGTGAACATTCAATGGACTTATGATATGGACAAAAACACACAAAACCTGCAGGGGCAGCTTGTTGCAACTGCCAGCAACTGGATCCATAAGATCGTGACCCTGTCGAAGGAGGAGGGGCAGTGTTTTGGTGGTGGCTCGGATGTTGGACCATACTGCAGTGGTCAGGACTCGGTGTTGCTGTGGATTTTGTATTGTTAATTGTACTTGTGTTACGTTGCATATGGAGGGGGCTGGGTTCACTGCCTTGAATTGCAGCTAGGCTCCCTCCTCTGGTCCCGAAAAGGAGTCAGCAGAAAACTGCCCATCACCCGCTTCGTAGCCTGGATGAGACGCGGCACGGCTGCTTCTGCACAGAACAGTTCCAGCCAGGGCTGGCGGGGGCTCCCTTTCCACCCTCAGCCAGAAGACACTACAGCTGGGGGGAATCCCCTGTGGGTCCCCAGCTGCCGCAGGTGTGGGGGGGGGGGATACCCAGCGGCTCAACAGGCGCTGGGGGGCGGGAATCAACCTTGCCAATGAAAGGAAGCCCCAGGTGGAGAACAGCCCTGATGGAACGGGCAGCTCCGCACACATGCAAGGCGCGTGCCAGCCTCATCCCATACAAACCGGGCTGCTGGGGGTTCACAACCGGAGCCTCCTTGCAAGGCCCTCGTCCCGTCTCCTGCCTGGGGCTCTGAAACGCCATCAAGGGAGCAGAGCCTGGTGCGCCCAGCCTGGGGAGGGGGGCGGTCACTAGTGCCTTCTCGCTGCAAATCCAACTTGGTTTTGATGTCGATCATTCAAGGTCCTAACCAGAACACCACCATTCGCTTGGCTAACCTGGGATGCAAACGAGCCGCTGGGGTGACATTAACACTGAGTAAGGAGCAGGGAGATGGGCAGGGAAGAGGCCGCACAAACCTCAGCCAGGGGCGGGACGGTGCCTCTGCCTTCCCCAAGGGAATCCAGTCGCTTCCCGAGGCGTGCAGCCAGGAGAGCGTGGGACCAGGACGGTTAGTGCGTGGACAGCTGTGTGCGTGTGTTTGGCCCGTGGTGAGCTGGCTGTGGGACCGTCACACCCAGCGTGTCAGCGCTAGTGTAGCTGGCGGGGCTTATAGGCTAGGGTTTGCACCCCGTGCACACATGGGGTGCATGGCTGGCCGGGAGAGGCGGGTGTGTCCAGCACAGAGGCCAGGCCCAGGGGCGGCAGGTTTGTATAATTTTTGGTGGTGCCCAGAACGGGCCAAGTCCTGCGCCGCCGCCCCCCCCCCCACACACACCTGCCTAAGGCTCTGGGGGGGAGTTTGGGTACGGGAGGGGGGTCTGGGCTGGAGCAGGAGGTTGGGGTGTGGGAAAGAGTGAGAGGTGCAGCACTTGCCTTGGGCAGCTCCCAAAAGTGACCCACTGTTGTATCAACCAGGCCAGGTACGAACAAGCTTCAACAGGACTTTGTTTTCAAAGTGGAAACCTCTTTACCAAGCTGCTGCTGCACCCTCTGTAGCTTTCTCCCAGCCTCTCAACTCCTCCCCGCTCCTTCCTGTTTCCTGTCCTTTCAGACTCCCAACGGCCAGTGCTCCCAATTCTAATAATTACAAGCAACATCTAAACACCACATTCCCTCCTCTCAAGAAACTCTCCCAATTAAAATAAACATTATTGTTCTAACCACAGGAACAAGTATGAAACAAGACACTCTACTGTGGGCAGAAATATTACACTGAAAACACTGTACATACTACGTAACCTAGTCTCTAGTCCAGACAGGTGGTCGTCTGGGTCTGACAGGCCGTCCCTCAAGCCCCGGTTCCAGTGCAATGTCTTGTTGTGTTGGTACTACGGTGAAGTCACCCCATGCAGACTGGGTGTTGGCATAATCTCCTCTTGGTGCATAGGCAGGTGCAAGATAAGAAGCATTCCATACCCGCCCATCAGAAAGTCGATAGGTGTAAGGTCCCTTCTTCTCTATGATTTTAAGAGGAGCTGTGAATTTATGATCCCCTTTGCGTAAAATTCCAGGTTTTCATATTCTAACGAAGGAACCACACTTAAACTTTGGTTCCTTAGCACCCCATCGCTTGTCTGCGAAAGCTTTAGACTTCGTTTGGTTCTGTTCAACTGTTTTTCTCACATCATCCTCGTTTGGGGCATCAGGTCGTGCCTTTAACAACCCGGCAATGTTCAGTTTAGTATTCATCTGTTTCCCATCAGTAACTCTGCGGGTGATCTTTACGTTGTGGCATGTCGTGTAGCCTGGTATGCTTGCAAGAAATCAGTAGTGAAGGGTATCCACAATAGCCCTTCCAGTTTAGCCATTTGCAAACTCTCTTTCAAACTTCTGTTAAACCATTCGATTTCCCCATTGGCTTAAGGGTAATATAGGGATGACCTTCTGTGTAAAATGTTCCTCTGTGCTAGAAACATTTCAAACTCCAGGGAAGTAAATTGACTACCATTATCTGAAACCAGTTCTTTGGGGTTACCTTCCCTGCTAAAAACTGAAGAGAGGAACTTAATTACTGTAGCAGAAGAGATTTGCGATGTAAACGCTACCTCAGGCCTTTTCCTGAAATAGTCTATTAAAGTGATGGCATAATGGCAGTCAATTGGAGCAGTATCAAAGGGACCTACAATATCAATCGCCACTTTTTCCGATGCAGATGCAGGAAGAGGAACAGGCTATAATGGAGGGGTACATGTCACTGCTGTCTTATCATGCATTTGGCAAGTGACACAGGATTTTATGAGTGCTTGAGTTTGAGAGTCCATCCCTGGCCTCCAATACAGATCCCGTAGTCATTGTTTGGTTCGGACACTTCCTCGATGAGTATCATGTGCCAGGTGTATGAGTTTTGACTGTAATTCTTCTGGCACAGGGAGCCGGTGAGTACCTCGTAGCACACAGCCATCAAACAAAGAAAGTTCATCCCAAACTCTAAAATAAGGCAGCAAAACTGGGTCAAGGTTTTTAGGGTGACTGGGCCATCTCTTTGTCAGAAATTCCCGTAGTTTTTGTTGAATTGGACACGTTGAACAAGCAGCTTGAAATTGTTCTCTTGTAACTGCAGTGAGAGCGCTTGTAATAATAACAACCACGACATCCTCATCCTCCGGTGGACCATCTGGTGAAGGCAAAGGCAGGCGAGAAAGGCAATCAGCGACCACATTTTGGTTTCCAGGCTTATATTCCAGTTCATAATTGAAAGAGAGTAGTCTTGCAGACCATCGAGCAGTACAGTATCCTGCTCTTCCCAGTCCTTTCGTGGTGAGCAACGTCGTCAAAGGGCTGTGGTCTGTGCGCAACTTGAACGTGCAGCCCCACAGGTAAGTTCTCCATTTTTCAGTAGCCCAGAGACAAGCAAGTGCTTCTTTTTGGACTGTAGAATATTTCCTCTCAGCATTACTTAGTGTCCTTGAAGCAAATGCAACAGTCCTCTCTGTGTTGCCCTCATGCAGTTGTGTGAGAACAGCCCCAAGTCCATAATCAGAAGCATCAGTAGTTACAATTGTGGGCAATGCAGGACTGAATAGTGCAAGTACTGGACTAGGTACAATCAAGTCTTTCACCGTTTCGAAACTAGCTTGTGCATCCATTGTCCACACTAAGGTTGAACTTCTCCATAGTAATTCCCATAATGATTCAATGACAGAAGCATAACTGGGAATGAATTTTGCATACCAGGAGGTAAGATCCAAGAAGGAACGTAAGGTTTGCAAATCTGTTGGAGGAGGAGCATTTGAAATTGCCAGGATATGATCTGGATCAGGTTTTAGTCCAGCCTGTGAAATTGAATGCCCCACAAAGGAGAGTTCAGTTTGTCTAAATTTGCATTTGGACCTACTGAGCTGGAGGCCTGCTTTGCTGATACAGTTTAGTACAGACTGCAGGTTATTGTCATGCTCCTCAGAAGTATTTCCAAACACGATAATGTCATCCAGATAGCACTGAACTCCATGTGGATTCTTCAGAATCAATGACATCATTTTTTGAAAGGCACTTGGGGGAGATGCGAGACTGTATGGAACACATTTAAAACAAAATAGTCCCTCATGTGTAATAAATGCTGCAAGGTCTCTGCTATCTTCATGCAACATAACCTGATGGTACACGCTCTGCAAATCAAGAGTAGAAAACATCTTTGCTCCACGGAGTTCTGCAAATACTTCTTCTATGTGAGGAAGAGGATGGCTGTCGATCACAATAGCTTTATTTGGCTCCCTTAAGTCCACACAAAGGCAAATGCCTCCACGCTTCTTCTGCGTCACTACGACAGGTGAAACCCATTCTGAGGAGTCGATCTCTTCAATCATGTCCTTTTGAACAAGTTTTCTAAGTTCCTCTGAAACAGCTTCCCTGACTGAAAATGGTAAGTGCCGTAACTTCTGTCGTACAGGCAGCACATTATTCCGCATTTTAACTTTATGCAGAAACCCATAAGCACAGCCCAGTTTCTTCTCACCTTGGTGTTGGATCCCAGCTGAAACTGGTGTGTGTACCGCAAGAGTGCTTTGCTGAGGAAGATCAATTCATCCATTAACTACCCTGAGATTTAAAGCAGCCAATACATCTCTGCCAAGGATAGGAGTGCCATTGTGGACAATGTAGAACTCTGCAGTTACACAGCAATGACCAAAGTAACTATTACTGGCAGGCAGCCATGTACTGGAACATGGTTTTTCAAATAGCACACCAAGTGAAGTTTGGATTCAGTAAGAGGCACATCTCTAAAGTAATGCAGATAGATGGAATCAGGTAGTATAGATACTGCTGAGCCAGTGTCCAACGTTAGCTGAATAGAGTGTGGTTTGCCTGAGGGTATGGCAGAAACGTTTCCAGTGCACTTTATCTGTTCTGGAATATGTGCAGTAGTGATTTTGTCCACGCTCAGCACAGTAACAACTGGTATTGTAACTGCATGCACCTGTTGATTGAACTGGCTGCTGCGACATACTTTAGCAAAATGTTCAATCTTTTTGCAATGATTTTACTGAGCTACTTTTGCCGGACATCTTGTGTAGCTTTCAAGGTGTTGTGGGGATCCATAACAAAAACATGCTTCTACTGTATTTTGAATTTGCTGATTCAGTGGTTTTTCATTCGTTTTCCTCTTTGCAATTGTGTGTCTGCGGTGGTAGTGAACTTTTCTGCAAAGGAGTCACAGCCTGGACTGTGCCTCCTGTATCCATGCTCACTATTTTGGCTTCAGCTGTAGCTGACTCAATCTGAGTAGCAATGGTTATTGCATTTTCTAGTGTAAGTTGTGGTTCTAGAAGTAAGCGTTCTCTTACATGAAGCATGGTTGTTTTCTCAATGAGCTGGTCTCTAATCATCTCATAGGCCATATTCCCAAAGTCACAAATTACAATCAGACTCCTCAGGGAAGCAATATACTGCATTATCGTTTCCCCTGGTTTTTGCTCACGCTGGCAAAATCTGTAGCGATTAGCTACTACATTCACTTTTGGCACAAAAAAATTCTTTAATGCAGTGAGTGCAGTCTCAGATTTATCATCTGCAAGGGGAAAAGTGTAAAATAAACACTGCCTTTCTGCTCCAAGGCAGTGGATAGCAGAGCACGCTTTCTTACTTCAGAAATCTCTGTAGCACTGATTGCAAGCAGATAAGGCTCAAACATATGGATCCAGGTAGTAAAAGCAATTGGAGGCTCACCTGGGCTTTGCAGAAAGGGTGCGGGTGGGTTCAGAGGCAGAAGATCCATCCTCGTTGCCAAAATGTTGTATCAACCAGGCAAGGTACGAACAAGCTTCAACAGGACTTTATTTTCAAAGCGGAAACCTCTTTACCAAGCTGCTGCTGCACCCTCGGTAGCTCTCTCCCAGCCTCTCAACTCCTCCCCTCTCCTTCCTGTTTCCTGTCCTTTCAGACTCCCAACAGCCAGAGCTCCCAATTCTAATAATTACAAGCAACATCTAAACACCACACCCACACACCCCTCTGGCAGCAGCTCCTAGGTTGGGGGCTGGAGGGGTCTCTGCACACCACTGCCTGAGGGCACGGCCTCTGCAGCTCCCAGTGGCGCTAGGGGCAGGGGCAGCATGCAGAGACACGTCCCCGGGCTGCAGGGGTGTGCGGGCGGGCAGGCAGCCACTTTAGCCCTGTTGCACTGCCAGTGGTGGTGGCGGCGGGGGCCCTGGGCCCTTTTAAATTGCAGGGGTGGCAGGCGGGACTGGAGGAGACGCTCAGGGGGATGCTCCAGGGGTGGCAGGTGGGGCCGGGGGAGAGACCCGGCCCCAAACTTTGGTGGAGCCAGGCCCCATGCACTCATATTTGTGGAGCACCGGCACCACAGGCCCATACAACTCTCTGCCCCCGGCCAGGCCTACAATAGGAGCACGTGGGTAGAAGCTAGAGCATGGCGGTGCTGTATGCAGAGCGCCCTTAGCCAAACTAGCTTACCCCAGCCCACGTGCGCTTTTATCAGTATCTTATCCAGCGCCTCCAAGCAAAATAAGCTGTACTGGCAAACCCCACATTTCCTTCCCTTCCACTCCCAGCCCCGCTCCTATCCCTCTGCTCTGCAGGATTGCTGCTTTCCTTCCATTCCCAGAGGAGAAGTCACCTCACCTGCTCTTCATCATCTTCTTCCTCTTCCCTAGGAGCCTGGCTCCCCATCCCTCCCCAGCCCCCACAATCCACCTTCCATGCTCTGACCCTACTGCCCATCTATCCCTCCCCCTGTTCAGAGCTTCAGCAGAGCCAGTTTCCCTGTGGAGTTGATTTGGGCTTCTTTAAAATGTGACAGGTGCTGGAGTTTCTTCTTCCTGCAGTGGCATGGATAGGTGGCGGACGCGATGTCCCCTGAACCTTCCCCTGCACAACAAACCAGGACACCCTCCCTTCTCCTTTCACGGAGCCCCAGGAGCACTGGGACTCTAGTGATCAGGAAGCAGGGTCATAGCTATTCACATTTCTCTGGTTTTACATGTCACCAGCAGGGAGAAGGGCCGTTGCAATGACCAGGCAGAGCAAGCGAGGGGCTGGACAGCCAAGTCTCAGCTGAGCTCCTCTGGGCACTAGAAGACACATTGATATCACAGGAACTGCCTTCTCCTCCTGTCCCATTACCTTCGGGTTATGGCTGCCCTTTCCCCATGCTATTGACCCCTCCTGATGCCTCTCACCCACTTATCCCCCAGTTTTTGCTACTCCTTCTCGCCTCCCCGCTGCTCCTGGGACCCCTCTACTTTTCTCCTTCCTGCTGCTGCTGCCTTAACCCCAGTTTGGTATTCCTGCCTCTTGTATGCACCCTGCCCCTGCCCTTTTGCTGTTGCTTCCTCCCACTCTTTGCTGCCCCCACCATCAATTCGCCTCCTTCCGCTGCTGCTATCCCTGGCCGTTGCCGCCTCCCCTCCTGACTACCTGGTGATCTTCTTCGGGAAGACTGCTAGGGCTCAGGGGCTAAGCTGGGATCCCAGGAGAAAGAGCTGGTCCAGCTGCTGTGGAAAGTGGTGGATCTGGCCCACAAGAAGGTATTTCTCTGAGTCCCCCCCCAGCCTCAGGAGAGGAGGGGAGGGGAGGCTGCTGGCATTCAGCGTTCTCACAAATGAAGATTATCAAGTCTAAGTATTACACCCGCCTCACAGATGCACATCTGCAGGACGGCAGCCGACCAGCTATTTCAAATTACAACCCGAATTTCAAGGCAATGGTAGATAATGTGCTGTCACAAGTGTCGCACTGAGACTCGGTAAGCAGGGGAAATGTGTACTAAGCAACTGATCTCAGCTTTATATAACATAATAAACCGTTGTTTCTACATTTGCTTTGAGGTAGATTCTGGGCTGTACTTAAATTCAAAAGGTGATCTTGTGCTTAAAAGGGTTGCAGACCACTGATTGAAAGGAAACCTACCTATCTGTAGGATTTGTGTCTTCATCAGGAGGAAAAGCAGCCTGTCTGCATGGAGGGTGACAGCTGAAGCCGCAGCCTCTCCTTGTGCGTGGGGGTGACAACTCGAGCTGCAGCCTCCCCACGTGTGGGTGGGTGTGTGACGGCTGGAGCTGCAGCCTCCCTGCGCGGGTCGGGGGCTGACAGCTGGAGCTGCAGTCTCTCTCTGTGTTTGGTGGGGTCACAACTCGAGCCACGGCCTCCCGGCATGTGGGGGGGGGGGCCGACAGCTGGAGCCACAGCCTCCCTGTGCGGGTTGGGGGCTGACAGCTCTGGTTCTGGAATTCTGACTCCAGGGGCTTGTTTGTTACACGACAGTCACACTCTGACCTCCGGCAGCCTTGGTTACTACTAGCCAAGTGACCCCAACACACCCCGAATTTCCCAAAAAACATCTTACCTGAAATGTCCAGCCCTCACCTGGAGCATTCAGAGGAGCAGTAAGGTCCATTGTTCCTTTAAAGAGACAAAAGCACAGCAGTTTGTTGCTTTAGCTGGAGTTAACAATCATTCCAAGTCAATCACAGCACTGGATCAGTTTAGAGTAAAACTAAAACATGTTTATTAACAAAAAGAGAGGTTTGAAGTGAGTTCAAGTATAAGGGATAAAATCTGGTTACAAACAAATGAAGGTGAAAACATCTAAAAGTCTAAAACTTAATCTAGCAGGACAGTGTTTGTTCAGGATGGTTTTTCTCTCACCCAGTCTCCTTCCCACCCTAGCCAAGACCATCAAAGAGATCAAATCTCTTGGTTTCTTTTTTGCCATAAGGTGAAGGATGCAGAAGGAATCTCTCTGTGTTCCTTATATTCCCAAAGGGATTGTTTCTGTCTTTCAAGTCAGGAAGGCCTCCTGGCAATTCAGTCTCCTGTGTCTCTGGGGTGCAGGAGCCATGCTAATTCTCTGTCTCTTGAGGTCAGGCTCAAGCTCATCCCCACTGGTTTAGCTTGATCGCTTTGTTATGGCTAATATGTAAATTGAGGTAACCCACATTCCTTTGTCTATGGCCAACCTGTTTATCGCCTTTATATAGCTAAGCTCTCATCTTCTTATAGAGGGAATTCATAATGTCACATGTAAGGTTAACATGTCTGCATTTTACAATGTTATTAATGACCAGCATGTTGTTAGTTTCCCTACAATACCTCACAAGTTACACTGTGTGCACCTCTTATTGCAGTGACGTGCAGAGTGTGAACCCAGGGGGCCTAGGGTTACAAATGGGAAATATTGTCTCAAACCTGTTGCTGCAATTTCACCAACCAAGTAACAAGTGTGAACTCCTCAGGCATTACAACACCCTCAGCGGGGAACAGACAGGCCTCTTGGGGAGGCCAATCAGCTTGCTGCCCAGGCAAGCCTGCCTCTGTCATAGATGGTCCCTTGCACCCAAAATCACAATATTAAGGTTGCTACCAGTCCCCAAGGAGCAATCACTTACCCCAGGTCAGTTGTACTCAGATCTCAGACCGCAGGCAATGCTTGAAGCCAATCCTATAAGAAGCTAACTCAAGGTTTATTAACGAGGAAAAAGAAACTCATTATTTACAAGGTTAAAGCAGGTAACATACTCACACCAACGAGGTACAATCTTTAATTTAAAAGGTAATAGAAGCTTCCATAACCAGCAAGCTTTCATGTCCTTTGAGGCTAACCCACACAGCAGCTGGGGGGATCTCTTGCTTATGTTTAGAAATCTTTGCTCCTCAGACTCCAGACAGCAGAAAGATCCCAATTTCTCCTTAACAGGCATTCTATTCCCTGTCCCCAGCATTCAAGCTGCAATGGGAAGAGGGCTTGTGCACATACCCTCTTCCGGGGTGTGAGGGAAGCAATCAGCAAAGTCTTTTGTCCACAGTGGCTTGTGTGGCAAATTGCCAGCACTACTATGATGGGTCTCGCGCTTTCTCTTCTTGGGGGGGAGGGGTGTTCAGGGCACCATTTCTTGCCCCTGAACTGGGGTATTAACTGCCCCACTAGTGCCCTAGAGGAGGGGAGTGGAGAGGGAGGGACCCGGGCCCGCCCTCTACTCTGGGTCCCAGCCCAGGGGCCCTAGGGATAGCGGTAAACCACTTGAACTAGCAGTTCCTTCCCCTGGGCTACTTCCTTCTCCTGCCCTTCAGCTTGTGGGGCTTCCTGCCCTCCCTCTGCACAGACCAGGTGTCCCTTTACCTGGGGTCTTGGTCTTCTTAGCCCACCACAGCACTTCTCCAAACTGCTCTCTGCTCCAACACCAATCCACTCTGCTTCAACTCCTCCACTTGTCTGATTAAAGCAGGGGGGTTTATCAGGTGACTGGCTTCAGGAGCTTTAATTGGCTTCAGGTGCTTTAATTAATTTATAGCAAACTTTCTTCCCTCTACAGGGACTGAGGATCCCTTCTAACACTCTCCTGCTGCCCTCTGGCCATGCTGTATCACACTTGTCTGATGTCTCTGTGTGTGTGTGTGTGTGTGTATAATATATATATGACAACAGTCAATCCAGGGATCATCAAGCACACGTAAGAGGTCTAGTCAGGTGCCTGATGAATCCGCTTGTGGCTGACAAGCCCAATTCAAGAGCCACACAACTTGTTACAAATTTCACAGATCCATGAAACCTGTTTGTCTAAGTTAAAATCCAAGATTACAGCATACTACTTTCTTCTTTTTTGCTTTGCTTCCATCCCCTGGATCGAAGCCGCTTCGTGTAGAGCTGCACCCAGTACTCCCTCCAGATTAGACAGGGCTCTGCGTGCTCCTCCCAGCTTTCTACATTGATGTTGAATGACTTCATACCATTTTTGCACACGCCGTGGTATGGCCATAAAGGGCCTGCTTTCTAGAGCCGTCTTGAATCTCGCTGTACAAAATATTCTTGGGGACACAGTCTCCTGACATGATTCAGCCATCGCAACCTCCTCTTCAGAGTGGTTTCTAAGTGTGTCAGTCCAGTGCACTACAGCACCTCCGTGTCTGGTATTTTGTCTTCCACTTGATTTTCAGGATCTTGCCCAGGCATCTCACGTGGAAGCTGTTTAGCCTCCTGAGGTGCCTGGCATATGTAGCCAACGTTTCTCAACCATAAAGCAGGGACGACCACACACAAGTCTCATAGATTTGCATCTTCACCTTAGTCGACAGTTTACAGTTATTCCATGCACATTTCTGTAATCGCTGAAATTCTTTGCTGCTTTTCCAATTCTCTTAATCAGTTTCGTCTGAAGGTTGTAGAACCCATGTAGCAAAACCTGTCGATGAAACCAAGAGACTTACCTTCCAGCGTGATGTCAGGCATTTGCTCTTCCACCCTTTGGTACATGATCACAGTCTTCTTGAAACTAATTGTCAACCCGAAGCTCTCGCATGACACAGAATACCTACCCAAGAGATTTTGCAGGGAAGATTCACTGTGGGCAACTAAGGCTGCGTCATCCGCAAACAGGAAATCTCTCAGAACCACCTCTTCCACCTGGCTCTCTGCTCTAAACCGTGTGATGTTGCACAAGACTTCATCTAGTCTGGTTTGAAGATAAACCCCATCATTACTGTCCTTAAATGCATGAAAAAGCAAGAATGAAAAGTAGATGTTAAAGACCGTGGGGGCAAAGATGCACTGGTTTCACTCCATTATTGTTGTCAAAGGCATTTGATTCTATGTTTCCATACAGTACAGTTGCCCTCATTTCTTGATGTAATGAACGAATGATGTTCAACAATTTGGGGGGACAACACAGTTTCTTCAGAACAATAAAAAAGCCCTGTCTGAGCATACTGAAGACCTCCATCAGATCGATGAAGGCTATGTACAGTGGTATTCATTCTTCTCTACACTTCTCTTGTAGTTGCTTTGACTGAAAATATCATATCAATGGTGGAGAATCCTGAGCAAAAACCACACTGGCTCTCAAGATAGATTCTTTCACCTAGGGCGCATAATGTCAGTGATAACTTTTCTGATGATGTTCAACAGGGAGATACTTTCATAGTCATCACAGTCACTTCTGTCCCCCCTTGTCTTTGTATAATTGTACAAACTGAGCATCTGTGAAATCTTGTGGGACCGCTCCCTAATTTCCACCAGAGAAGTGTAACTTCACAGCGCTCTTGGAGTAGCTCACAGTTGGCACATTTGTAAATTTCAGTAGACAAGCAGTGGTTGCCAGATGCCTTGTTCCCAGGAATCGATTTAATGGCTTTCTGCAAATCTTCTAATGGAGCCTTGGTGTCCAAATTGATCATAACTTCAAAGGGTGCTAATCCTTTGAGCTCCTCGTGTTTGATTTCAGTCTCACTGGAGTATAGAATTCTATAGTGCCCAATACAACACAAGTTGTTTTCGTTTATCAGTAATGATATTTCCATTTAAATCTTTCAGCGGAGCTGTTTTCTTCTTGCTTGGACCAATTCCTCATTTGATGCTTTCGTACAGTCCACAGCTATCACCTGCGTCAGCTGCTTTCTGAATATCATCACAGAGTTTCAGCCAAAAATCTCGAGCACACCTCCTGGACTCCTTTTGCATTTCTCTTCAAGCCTTTCTCGTTTTTCAGTGTTATGGTGTAGGGAGATGTTTTGTAGATGGTTCACACTGTCCTTTTGTTCTCAACCAGTGGTAGAAGGATTTCAGAATTCTCTTCAAACCAGTCTGTGTTTTTCTTGCATTTTTGGCCAAACACTTTTTTACAGCAGCATTATACATGGTAGTTTTTAAGCTTTCCCAAGCCTTGGTGGCTAAGTTCTTAGGTAAACTTACTTTCACAACTTCTTCACTGAATAATCTGCATCTTTCTACTTCTTTACTTTGGTTGATGTCAATCTGAGGGTGACTGGTAGCTTTGCTACGGTAGATCTTTTGGGGATTGATTCTGACTTTGCAGCAGACTAAGGGCCCGTCTACGCGGGCAGGTTTCTGCGCAGTAAAGCAGCTTTGGGCGCTGTAGCTCCCGAGGTGCACACACGGCCAAGCCACCGAGTGCGCAGAGACTGCACAGTGGCAGAGCTCTAAGAAAACCACCCCGACGAGAGGCGTCGAGATTTCTGCTCTGCACCGTTGTGATTACGGCGCTGTGATTGGCCTCCGAGAGGTGTCCCACAATGCCTGTTCTCGCCTCTCTGCCCATCGGTTTGAACTCTACTGCCCTGCCCTCCGGTGACCGGCCGGCAGCCCCACCCCACACATTCCTTTGCAAATTTGAAAGTCCCCTTCCTGTTTGCTCGGTGCTGCGTGCAGTGATCCCAGCGCATCTTTCCAGGCGGCCAGGCCTGCTCCACGCACCAGGCGGTCCCCCACTTGGAGCAGAGCCGAGCTGCTGGCCTTGACTGGCGTTTGGGGAGAGGAGGCGGTGCAGCCCCAGCTGCGCTCCAGCCGTGGGAATTATGGCACCTACGGACAGGTTTCTCGACGCATGACAGAAGGGGGCCGTGACCGGGACATCCGGCAGTGCGGGGTCAAAGGGAAGGAGCTGCGGAGCGCCTACCACAAGGCGCGGGAGGCAAACCACCGCTCCGGTGCTGTGCCCACGAGCTGCCGGTTCTACAAAGAGCTGGACGCGGTACGCGGTGGTGACCCCCTCCATGGCGACAGCCCCTGTGGATACTTCGGTGGCTCGCGTGCCAGTCGAGAGGGGGCCGAGCCAGGAGGAGGCAATCTTGGACGAAGGGAGAGAGGGGGACCCAGAGGCAGAGGACGACGCGGAGGCCAGAGATGCAGGCGGCCAGGAGCTCTTCTCTACCCCGGGGGAGCCGAGCCAGGCACAGCAGTCGGAGCTTGGCGAAGCGCAAACCGGAGAGGAGGCCCCTGGTAAGTGGATCTGAGTTTGGGACTCGCTGAAGCGAGGTGCTGGGGGCAGGAGGCTGCAGAAAGCAGGCTTGTCTCCCGCCGCTTGCCAAGTCTGAGCCGCGGAACCGGCTGGTGATTGACTCCCTCACTTCACGGGAATCTCCCTCCGAGATCTCCAGGAAACGCTCGCGGAGACACGGGGCAATCCTCGTGTTCCTCGGCAGAGCTGCTTTGTGTCTGGCCCCATGAACGGTACCTTTCCCGCGCCACTGTGCTGTCGCGGGGGGCCGGGGGGGACCATTGCTGCACACAGGCGAGCCGCATGGGGCCAGGGTATTCACCTATGAAAGCTTATGCTCCAATACATACGTTAGTCTATAAGGTACCACAGGACTCTTTGCCACTTTTATAGATCCAGACTAACACGGCTACCCCTCTGATACTCTCCTCTCTTTGTTGTCTTTCAATAAAAGAATTGTGTTTGTTTGAAAGCAATCTTTATTCTATTAAGTGAAAGCAAAAAGAGCCCTGCAAAGCAACATACAATTATGTTAAGGCCCCTTCTTGCATCATGTGCACCATCCACCTCTTAGCATTACAAGCACTGCACTCCCGAGCATAGCAACAAATATTAGTGGCTTTCAGCTCCAAACTGCTGCCTCAAGGCATCCCTGATCCTTATGGCCCTGCGCTGGGCCCCTCTAATAGCCCTGGTCTCTGGCTGTTCAAACTCAGCCTCCAGGTGCTGAGCCCCTGCGGTCCATCCAAGTGAAGCTTTCACCCTTCCCTGCACAAATATTATGGAGCGTCCAGCACGCGGCTATAAGCATAGGAATATTGTCATCGGCCAGGTCCCGCTTCCCATACAGGCATTGCCCGCGGACTTTAAAATGGCCAAATGCACACTCCACAGTCATTCTGCACTTGCTCAGCCTGTTGTTGACAGGCTGCTCCTTGCTGCTGTCAAGTTGCCCCATGTATGGCTTCATGAGCCACGGCATTAAGGGGTAGGCAGGGTCTCCCAGGATCACAATGGGCATTTTGACTTCCCCTGTGGTGATCTTCTGGTCTGGGAAGAAAGTCTCTGCTTGCAGCTTCTTGAACAGGCCAGTGTTCCGAAAGATGCGTGCGTCATGCACCTTTCCGGACCAGCCTGCGTTAATGTCCGTGAAACGCCCACGGTGATCCACAAGCACCTGGAGAACCATTGAGAAATACCCCTTGCGATTAATGTACTCGGATGCTAGGGGGTCTGGTACCAGAATTGAAATGTGCGTGCCACAGTTAGGGAAGCCCATTTGTGCAAAGCTATCCACATGGTCACCCATGTTGCCCAGAGTCACGGTCTTTTGGAGCAGGATGCAATTAATGGCCCTGCACACTTCCATCAACATGACTCCAATGGTCAACTTTCCCACTCCGAACTGGTTAGCGACCGATCAGTAGCAATCTGGAGTAGCCAGCTTCCACAGTGCAATCGCCAGGCACTTCTCCAGCGGCAGGGCAGCTCTCATTCTCATGTCCTTGGCCTGCAGGGCTGGGGCGAGCTCATCACACAGTCCCATGAATTTCCTCATCCGAAAGCTCTGCAGCCACGATGTGATCCCACCACTCCGTGCTTGCTTCCGGAGCCCCAAAGCCGCATTCCACCGTGGTCAGCACCTCCGCGACTGCCACAAGCAATCTCCTGTCATAGCTACTACACGTGGCGAGATCTGTGTCGCGCTCCTCTTGCCTTTGGAGTTTAAGGAATAACTCCACTGCCACTCGAGACATGTTGGTCAGAGCGAGCAGCATCCTGGTCAGCAGTGCGGGATCCGTTCCTGCAGCCCGAAAGAGGCAGACGGGAGCCCAGGGATTGCTGGGATGTGAAGCAATGCATGACGGGACATTGGGACAGGACGCAGGATGCCCTGTGACCCCCTCTGCCTTCCCACCAGTCTTAGTGGCAAAAGAGAAAGAGGTGCTCTGTGGGACAGCTGCCCAGAGTGCACTGTTCTGAATAGTGCCGCAAGTGTGAACACACTATTGCACAGGCAGCTGTCAGTGTGAATGCACAACAGCGGTTTCCCTTTGGCGCGCTCTGAGCAGCGCTGTATCTTTGCAAGTGTAGACGTACCCTAAGGCATGATCAGTGCACAGCCAGCACTGCGATAAGATCTCGTGCACAGCTCTCTTTCAGGTGCTTGCGCCTGGCCAGTACCAGATCTAACTGGTGCCAGTGCCCTGATCTTGGACGTTTCCATGATGTCTTCCTCGTGATTCTCCCAGGGAAGCAGGAGTTGATAACACACAGATTTTGACTTACACAGAGTTCTAACACTCACTGGCTATTTTCATTCATTGACCAATTCCCTGTTTGCCCAGAATACCCGGCCAGTTCTCAAAACTGCATCCACCTCTCGCATTGAAGTCACCGAGTGTTATAATCGTCTCATTTCTGTGAGTTTTCTCAGTCTCAAGCTGTTGGTAGAAAATGTTCTTGTCATCATTGCTAGCTCGACGGGTAGGGACATAAACACGAAATAAGGCGATGAAAGCATTCTGTGTGCACATGGGTGAACAGACACAGCAGTAGGGCTTTCACAAGACGCTAGTAAGCTGGTTCTAATAGCAAAGCCTACTTCCTGCTCTCTCCTGCCGGTTCCCCGCGCTGGAACATAGTCTAATCGTTCTCCTGGATAGAGCCTGTATCAGAGAGCCGAGTTCCTGATAATGTAGCAATGTCGATTCTAAATCTAATCAAGTGGTAATTTAGCAGTGCTGTTTTTGGAAGTCAGAGTCCGGATCAACTCCTAGGCTCAAAGTCCAAACAGGCCCATATGCAAATCTTTATTTCATTTCAGCCAGGATTGACGGGGGGAGGGCATGACAACTGTTTTGGCCCTCCTTTTCTAGGGCCTCCCTAAAGAGCTAAGCAGGACACCCTGCATAGGGCTGCTTGGAGACCTTGGCAGCTGCCTCAAGCTCCAGAGACAGAAGAGGTGGGGAATCGGAGTGTGGGATTAGGGGTGGTGGTAGTGGAGGGTGGGAAGCGAGGCTGGGGGAAAGGATTGGGGCAATGGGGGTTGGAGGTTGGAAGTATGAGTGATGGGGGACTGGAAACTGGGAATAGGGCCTGGGGTGGAGAAGATAAATGGTGGGAAATTGGGGTGGAATTAGGGGATGGGGGGGAGGGTGATGCGGGTGCTGGAGAGAGTGTTTAGGGTCGAGAGAGGTGAACTGGGGTGGGAGGGTTGGAAATTGGGATTAGGGATGGGGGTAATGGAGGGTGGGATTAGGGTTGGGCATGGGGACTATGGGTATTGGGCAGTTGGAAAGTGGGATTAGGGTTTTGGGAAAGGGATTAAAGCAAGGGGCTGGAGGAGAGGATTTAGGGGCTCAGGAAGGGGAGGTGGGACAGTGGGGAGGGAGACTGGAGGGTGGTATTTGAGATTGAGGATGGGAGAGGTGGGGAGTTTGAGGGGGATTAGGGTCTATAGAAGGGGATAATGGGTGGGGGGGTTAGTGGGTGGGATATAGGGCCCGGGGAGCAGGATTGGATTCTGGGTGTTGGGGGGTAGGATGGCTGGATTAGGATTGGGGAGGGGGATGGAGTAGTGGAATTAGGTTTGGGGAAGGGGATTAGAAGCAGTGGGGGGGCTGGAGAGTAAGCCTAGGGTTGGAAGGGGATTTGGGGTGGCAGGGGGCTGGAGAGTGGCATGAGGGGCTGGGGGATTTGGCACAGTATGGGGGTTGAGGTGTGGGTTTGTCTGGGTTGAGGATTAGGGGATGTGGGATGGGGCAGTGTGGGGTTGAAGGGCGAGAGTAGGGTATGGAGAGGGGGACTGGTGGGGGGAGGCATTGGAAGTTGGCATTCGGGGTGGGGGTGGCCGATGAGATTAGGGCCTGGGGAAGGGTACTACAGCCGGCCTGGGGGGGTCAATGAGGGGGGGGGTTATGGGCTGGCTATGGGGATTGGGGCGTTGGGGTTTGATGGAAGGGGGCTGGGGAGGAGGCTTGGGTTAGGGCTGGGGAGGGGGTGGCAGGTCACTTGGGGCAGAACTAGGGCTGGGGCGGGGGCTGTTCGGGGCTCGCTCTCCCAACAAGGGACCTGTATTAGGGACCTGTGTAGACGAGCCCTAAGGATCTGCATCCAAGCATTGCGGCTCGGCCAGGTCTGGTTTACAAACTGAGCCCCTTGAAGTCTGTGCAGAACACAGAGGGATCAATTCTCCCCACCATGACCCTTGGCAGAGCACTCACACCAGGGCAGGGTGTCCAGAAAGGCTATTTTGCACAGATGTTAATGGCTAAATAAGGTGAAAGGCAGCTGGGGGAGAAGGCCTTGCCTGGAGATCCATGGGGGGGGGGGGGGGGGGAATTAAGTCCAAGATAGGCCCCAGGCTGCCTCTCTGCTATGACTGTAAGCAGGGCTGACCCCCTGGGAAACCTGGGTCCAGCCCAAGCTTCGTTAATTGCTCAGTTCTGTGACCTTGGGCAAGCCCTGCCTCAGTTTCCCCATCTGTGAGAGAAGGGTTAATCTCTTCTCAACATCCTTCCAGTGAGAGTTTTTCCTATTGTCACCGTAGCGCCTGGGCACCTCCCATGTTACATTAGCAGCAACCGGGAAGTCTGCGGTGGACTTCGGGGAACCCCCGGTGCGTCTCCCTGCAGCGCAGCCCGGCCCCGGCCCCCCGCCCCCCGGAGCCCGGCCCCGGCCCCCCGCCCCCGGAGCCCGGCCCCGGCCCCGGCCCCCCGGAGCCCGGCCCCCCGCTTGAGTGGCAGCCGTGGGAGGCTCCGGCGGCGCCCGGGCTCGGAGCCGCCTCCCCGGCAGGACGCGGCGCAGGGCAGCGCATCCCGCAGCCCCGGCAGGACGCGGCCGCCGCCCGTGCGCCCCCGGCCCGCGCCCTCCCCGTGCGCCCGAGCCCGGTAAGCGCCGCGCCCGCGGTCCCGGCCCCCGCGCCCCGCGCCGGCTGCCCGCGGCCCCGGCCCATATCTGGGCAAAACATTCGGCCGGCGCCGAGCCGGACCCGAGGCAGCGCAGCGGCTCTATAAATAGCCCCGGCTGGCGCGGCGAGCTCGGCGCCGCCGCAGGGCCGGGCCGGCGAGCTGGGCACCGGGCTGGAGCAGCCCAGGAGCGGGGCCGGGGTCCTGCCCTTTGCGCCCCACCTGCCGGCGCTGCACCGGCTTGGGGAAGGGCGGGGGGCTGCCCCGCTCTGCCTGGGGACTCCGAGGGACGGGGCCCTCGGCATTGCCAGACTGGACCCCATGCTTGGGTCACCTGCCCCAGTCCCATGCCTCCCCCAGATGCTTGCAAGGGAAGCAGGAGACTCCCTGCGGTTCTGGGCTAGCCTGGCCCAGGGAGAATCTCCTCTGAGCCCCAAAGCCGGCGGTTAGAGCCTGTAACAAGCCCTGGTCGTTGGTTTAATTTTTACCACTGAACTTTGCCAGTCAGTGCTCCACACGGTTCGGAACCGCTGAGTTCACACCCTGCCCAACCCTGTATTTTCTGTTTGTTTCACTTTGTACAACACTTGGGACCCTCAGCCCTGGCAAGTTCCCTAAAGAAGGAGCCTGACAACAGTGTAATGAGGCACAAGTTACATTATACCAGCACTTTCAGAGAGCCGGATAGCCCCAGTGAAGAGGGACTTTCGTGAACATTGGCATCCATTCCAAATAGCCATGAAACACACAGATCCCCAGCTCTGCCCTTCCTGTACATGAGGTGCCTAGTTTATTTGTTCCGTTATTTCTGTAAAGCGCAGCTGTTCAATGGACTTAATCTTTGCCTTTGATAAAATCGTCACTCCCGTCTCGATTCCGGGCTTGCCGCCGGTGGGTAGCGAGATGTAGAACCCTACTCACAGGACACATCCATTTTTTGCTTACAACTTTTCCACAGAACTTTCCCAGGAATAGTATTTGATTTTTTTTGATCAAGTAGATTCGATCTGTTAACATGATGTAATTTGTGAGCCTGGCCGTGTCCTTTGGTCACTGTGAGTGGTGTTTGGTGAGTAAACGGCTTGCGGAAAGAGGACTCTCCTTCATGTTTAGTGTGATGAAATTATTTGTAAGTGTAGAACACTTAGTGTAGATTGATGCCACTTCCCCTCCCACATATTTGGGAATGTTAGGAGCCAGGCCCTAACACCCCACAAAGTAGTGCATTGTGATTTACTACCCATTATTTCTTGAGCATTTGTTTTGATCCGTTTCATAGTATTCATATCAAAGGCAGTTTGAATTAATTTTTCAAGTAAGGTGTCATGAATCGTTGTGTTGCAATCACTGTATTCTCTGCTTCTGCTAAATTTGTAATTCCTTCCCCAACAGCAATTCTTTGTGATTTATCCTTTGTAAATCCATTGCTGATTTATTGTCCATGATTTCATTCTCTTCCAAGCACTTGCAGATTTTTAACTCAATCTGTGTATTTCATTATTATAGTTTGAATGAATGATTTACTTTAATTAAATATTATAGGCCAGATTTTCTATTCATTACACCAGTTTTATGCTGGTGCAATTCCTCTTATTTCATGGAGCTATGCTGGTATGGAACCAGTGTAACAGAATGGAAAATCAGGCCCTGTACTTAATTACTTACAAGCTATTTTAGTACAAAGAATTTTAATTTTAGCTCTGCAGTTCCCCTGTAATTAGAATGTGTGCTGCTGCAATGCCATAATCCGTGTTGCTTTTCAGCTAAGATCAGACATCGCAGTAGGCGTTTAAAGACCCCAGTAGTTAATCTCTGAGGTGCAGTCGCTTAAATAGTTTCTATCTATACACATGTGTCACATATACATATATTCCATTTTAATGAAATTTGTTCCAGCGGAACATGCCAGTTTGACAGCCCCTCTCTTAATCCAGAGATCAGGCATGGCCATTCAGCATTAATGGTCTGGATCCGTTCCTCATCGGCTGTAGTGCCCACTGAAGTCGACCGGCTTGGAGCAACATCTGCGTCTTTCCCTTTGCAGTTCATCCCTACAGTGCAGTTCTAGTCTGAAAAGTGACATCAGCTTAGTGTGTAAACTTGGGCCTGTGTATAGTCAGATTCCTGTACACTTATGCTCCTGGCTAACAAAAGTTTTTATCCCTGTAACCCTTTTGCCAAGTGGTGTTGGCAGCAAGAAGAGCCAGGTTCAATAACTGGGGGGGATTAGCATTACAAAACAGAATCATCTTGAGCCCCCTCCCAGAAATCTGGGAAAACTAAACACCACCTCTGGGTGCTTCTAAAGCTACATCTGCTCTAGAGGCTGGGTTTCTGGTTCCCAGCTGGACCAGACATACTCTACTCCTGTGGGAATTCTATGCCAACAAATAAAAAATTCTGCAAAATTCTGCATCTTTGTCAAAATCACACACAGTATAATCTCACCAATTTTCAATTATTTTGGTAATTTATTTCAAAATAGCTGTCAACATGTATGTCTGTAACAATACAGACAACAAAAAAAGATTCAGGAAGTGATTTTTGACAAATAGATTCCTTACTAGGCACATTAATACAGAACTCTGAGGAATAACTGCAGCACCTCTCCAGCAGAATGCATTTTCTGTGGGGGATTAAAAAATCTGCGGAGGACGTGAGTTCTGCATGTGTGCAGTGGCGCAGAATTCCCCCCAGAAGTAATACTCGCGCTAGTTCTCGTTGAGCTAACATGCTAAAAATAGGTGTGTAGCTGCAGCAGCAGCAGGAAGGTCTACAGCATGGACGAGCCGCCCCGAGTACAAACCCGCCTGAATCTGATGGTTATGAACTCTGGGCGACTAGCCCATGCCCCTGCTGCCTATCCTACCATGGCTACCCTACTGCGGTTAGCGCGCGAGCTCAGCCGAGAGCTAGCATGAGTGTACCCATGCGAGCTGCGAGTCGCATCCTTAGTTTGCCGTGTAGATGGTGTAAGTGTAGATTAAGAGGCAATACTGCCCCCTCACAAGCACCGAGTCTGTGTGTAACAAGTGAAAACTTTTAGTAAGGGGGAGAGGGAACACACCACAACAGTGACCCAGAAGTACCTCCTGCTTGGTGACTAAGGTTCCAATTAGGATGACCCCTGTAAGTTAAGGCACAATAAATAAATTAAAATAGGCATCTTAACTCTAGGTCTGCTGCCCTTTCCTCATACGATAATGATAACATCATGTAATTACCCTGCATGTAAGTGAATTTTAATCCAAAACAGCCAAATTGATCACTTTGGCAAAGCATGTGTGTCCGTGCAAATACGACCTGCTCCTGAGGTCTCTTCCCCCAGTTCCTCAATGGAAGGCAGGGGAGAGCTCAGTCAGACCTCTGCTTACACTCCTGTTAGAAGAGCAGACAAGAGCTGAAACGGTTCTGGGGGAGGGATTCGATTCTGGCCCATGCATCAGTACAACCTGAAAGGAAGGTAGAGTGTGAGTCAGTAGGAGCCCTCTTGGTTTTCATGCAGGGCTGGCAGGAAATTAACGATGGATCTATAATAGCCAGACTGCCCCTTTGGTTTCTTACCAGTCCTACCCTGCATCCATGCACAGTGTTCCCATGGCATTCATTGGGAGTTTCAAAGGGGCAGCAATTTCAGGATTGGTCTCACAACTTTGACGGGAAATTTGTTTGAATTACAGTTGAGAGTAACTCTCCCCATCTGGGCAGTGAGAAAACATAGAAATGTGAGCCCACTAGCCTTTCCACAGCTCCAGCCATGGATCTCCTGTGGGTCTAATCTTTGCTATATTTTCATCAAGACTGCCAAAAAGGTAGCAACTAGGGTGACCAGACAGCAAATGTGAAAAATCAGGACAGGTGTGGGGGGTAATAAGAGCCTTAATAAGAAAAAGACCCCAAAATTGGGCCTGTCCCTATAAAATCAGGACATCTGGTCACCCTAGTAGCAACAAGTATGCCGAAAACCCCAGAGCACCGACACGCAAGAACTTCCAAGAACTACTTTGCAAAGCAAAATGTACTCTGGGGCCTACCTGCTGAGCTAGCCGTTATCAAAATACAACCCTGGCACCTTCCCAATGTGGCTATGATGCAATTAGCTCAGCCTGGGTGCAGGTCAAATAAAATCTCTCTTCCTGAGCAGCCTTCTCCCCCGCCCCCCCCCGGGCCTCTGTGCTTGCACTGTTTACACTCGCCCCTCAGATCCATTGGTTTCTGTAACTGGAGGTAGCTGAACTCAGAAGTTGCACGAAGACTGGCAGCGGCAAGGAGCGATTCGCAGCATAAATAACTAGGGGCAGGAGATGAGTGTGACCACTCTTGAAATGTAAGGGATCGGACTCTGTCCTGACTTCCACCCTGTGCAATCCCACATGCTCCTATACGGTCACACAAGGAAGTCTGGATAGGGCAGAATTTGGCTCTCCGTTCTGCAAGGGATGTGTTATTTAGTGGTGTTTTTGCAGTGAGTCTCCCTGTAGCGCTCTCGCTTTCAGCCTCCTGTGTGCTAGAGGCAGCCGTGTGGACTGGAGCAGAGCAGGGTGTTTGGCACCGTCTCTGGGGTTCCTATTCATCACTTGTGAAAAAGGTACTTTCCTTTCTGACTAAGAGAACGAAATCAGCTAGAAAAGAAATCAGTGCACACATGTCAGAAAGCAGCCCCATAAAAGGACAGGTTTTAGATATTTATTCTTGCTGTCCAGATCAAAGACTTGACACTTGGTAATAATAAAAAATAGTCACGTCTCAATAAGCGTGCTTCATTTGAAGCCAGTGCCAGAAATTAACTGCACATTGACTGGTCCACAGCACGAGTGGGGAACATGGTCTAGGGTACTGATCATGGGACTTGGAGACAGGGAGCATAATTCTCCATGGCCGTGCTCCTTGTGTTGTTGTTAACACCTATGCAAAGTTGGTGTAAATGGTCCCAGATCAGAATGGCTGCACTTTACACCCATTAGCTCAGGTGTAAGTGCAGGGCCGGCCCACAACATTTTGGCACCTGAGGCGGGGAGCTCCAATGATGCTCCCATGCCCCCTCGCTTGGGCCAAAACTTTGAAAGGTCTCAACTCTGCCTTTTTCCTATTCTGCTCCTCTCATGGTACTGCTCTGCTACCTACCCCAATAAAGGAGAACTAACAACTTAAAATGCCTTGTTCAAAAATTTTAAGTAACACTTAACTTTCTACATGCATCTGAAGAAGCGGGTATTCACCCACGAAAGCTTATGCTCCAATAGGTCTGTTAGTCTATAAGGTGCCACAGGACTCTTTGCCGCTTTCACAGATCCAGACTAACACGGCTGCCCCTCTGATACTTAACTTTCAAATGCCTGACCAGCAAATGTAACTTTTCTTGTCTGCGTAGTAAACACTGGCATTTTTATCTGTTTGAATAATCAAAATGGTGCTTTCAGTGCCTCCTTGGTTGCAAAAATTTGAACTGCTTCCTGCTGAAGGTCCACAGTCTGGGCCAGTTCATGCTCTACTGAGATAATTGCAAGGCTGACCAGCCTCTCCTGTATCATTGTGGAGCGTAGATGTGTTTTTATTAACTTCAGCTTGGAGAAGCTGTGTTCTCCACTGGCAACTGTTACAGGAAGCGTTAGAAGTATGCGCAGAGCAACAAAAGCATTTGGAAAGAGGGTGGTCATCTTATTTGTGCACATGTATTCCAGAACAGCCTTTGGAGTTGATCCTGCTGAAATGTATCTTGAAAGGACTTTCAGTTCATCACCTAAATCACTCACATCAATATCGCGCATGTCATCATGTGTCAACACTGTCTCTAGTGCCCTGCATTGCTGGTGTAGGTATTCTTCAGGTATCGTGAGGAGTTTTGGAATATCATACAACATCCCAAATATACTGCTATGTTCCCTGAGCTGCATGAAATGTTCTTCAACTGACTGTATTGCACAATCTAGCACCCGGTTAAAGAATTCAACTTTGAATTGTTGTTTGGGGTCTCTTATGGGCTTATCCTGTGCCTCGTAATCAAAATATCGTCTTCTTCGGTGACTCTTGTATTCTTGAATGGGTGGGAAAATAGCTTCAGTGTGAAGTTCCTCTGCCAACTTCTGTGCACTCTTCAGAAGGTTTTGAAATCCCTCATCTGACTGGTAAGACCGTAGGTATGACTTTGCTTTGTCCAGTTGTTCCATTGCTCCAGATATATCAAGGTCAACACCTTGGAGTCTCTTGCTTACAACATTTATTTCAAACAGTATGTCATGCCACAACACTAAGCCACACAGAAATTTGAAGTTAGGTATGTTTCTGGTGATTCCATTTCCCTCTGCCACTGTTCTCCCATGAACAGTTCCTGTCATAGCATTATCCTCCATAATGGCAACTATGGCATCATCTATCTTCCCAATTTGGTGTTTGATAGGCTTTATCGCCTCCACTCGACTTTCCCATCATGTGGCATTCGGTGGTTTCAGTGTCAGAGAGGATGTCCCCAGCTGTTGCTTCAAAACTTGCCATCGATGAGTTGATACAGAGAAAAACACATAGATGCTTTGAATTACAATAAAAATTCAGCAGCCTTGCTCGAAGCTGACGCTGCATCACTGACCACCAAGTTCAATGAATGCGAGCTGCATGGGACAAAAAAAGCTTGAGGGTTTAACTCTTGGATCCGTGTCTGCACTGCTCTGTTCTTTCCTCTCATGTTGGCACCATTATCGTAGCCCTGACCTCTCATGTTAGCTACCCCAATTCCCATATCTTCCAGCTTTTTAAGAAGCACATTTGTCATACCAGCTCCTGTAGTATCAATGTCAATAAATTCTAGAAAATGCTCTCTGACAGTCACCATTGCAGGGACACTTTCACTAGGTTCTGTTGTTGTTACAAAACGCACCATTAAAGTCATTTGTGCCGTATGGCTGATGTCAGGTGTGCAGTCCAGAATAACAGAGGAATATCTTGCTGACTTCAGATCTGCCACAATCTTCTGTTTGACTTTTGTTGCCAGTAACTGTATGATCTCATTTTGAATTGTTTTTCCAAGGTAGTGGTGTGCGTACATTTCTTGGGTGGTGACTCTTCTTAGATGCTCCTGGAGTACAGCATCAAACTCAGCCATCAACTCCACAATTTTAAGGAAGTTTCCATTGTTTGGCACATACAGCTGATCTGAAGTGCCACGCAGTGCTAGGTTTTGGGTAGCAAGCATTCTCACAACGGCAATGAGCCTTTTCAGAACATTTTGCCAGTAAAGAGACTCTGATGCAATCTTCTCTTGATGCTGATCATCTATGGTTGAAGAAATCTGATGAGGTTCAACAAGGACAAGTGCAGAGTCCTGCACTTAGGAGGGAAGAATCCCATGCACCTCTACAGACTAGGGACCGAATGGCTCTGCAGCAGTTCTGCAGAAAAGGACCTAGGGGTTACAGTGGACGAGAAGCTGGATATGAGTCACCAGTGTGCCCTTGTTGCCAAGAAGGCCAATGGCATTTTGGGATGTATATGTAGGAGCATTGCCAGCAGATCGAGGGATGTGATCGTTCCCCTCTATTCGACATTGATGAGGCCTCATCTGGAGTACTGTGTCCAGTTTTGGGCCCCACACTACAAGAAGGATGTGGAAAAATTGGAAAGAGTCCAGCGGAGGGCAACAAAAATGATTAGGGGACTGGAACACATGACTTATGAGGAGAGGCTGAGGGAACTGGGATTGTTTAGTCTTCAGAAGAGAAGAATGAGGGGGGATTTGATAGCTGCTTTCAACTACCTCAAAGGGGGTTCCAAAGAGGATGGATCTAGACTGTTCTTAGTGGTAGCAGATGACAGAACGAGGAGTAATGGTCTCAAGTTGCAGTGGGGGAGGTTTAGGTTGGATATTAGGAAAAACTTTTTCACTAGGAGGGTGATGAAACACTGGAATGCGTTACCTAGGGAGGTGGTGGAATCTCCTTCCTTTGAAGTTTTTAAGGTCAGGCTTGACAAAGCCCTGGCTGGGATGATTTAGTTGGGGATTGGTCCTGTTTTGAGCAGGGGGTTGGACTAGATGACCTCCTGAGGTCCCTTCCAACCCTGAGATTCTATGATTCTATGGTGGCCTTTAACCTTAGTCTCAGCTCAAGCTCTTTCCAGTATGGAATGCTCTCTGGTGATTTGCTGCCTTTTCATGGCATGCCAGATTTCTAGCCAGATTTGTCCAGTCCTTTGTTCCTGTAGAACCCAATGTGGCTGGAACATTAGACTGGAAGAGTTTGCAACCAAAACAGTATGTAGCATTCTGGGTTTTTGAGTACATAAGCAGCTGCCTCTCCACTTTGTCACCATTGGGGGTTTCACACCAGTAATGTGTTGGATGGAAACTTCTATTTTCATTGTCATTGGGGAACATGAGGTTTTTCACTTGCTGTGGCCCATGCAGTACAAGGAAGTCCCTCAGGCTACTGCTCAAGTGGGTCCACACTCCTGGATCATCTAGACTTAAGGAACTAAACTCAGCAGCAGCTGTTTCTTGCGCCTCCACCACACTCTTCTCTGATCTACACTTTTCTTCAGGAATGTGCCTGGCTACGTCCATTTGAGATGGAGATACGGATGCTGCAGTAGCTGCCAGGTCACCTGCACTCTGACTAACTGGAAGATCAGGCCTCTCCTCACCACTCACATCCTCCCTGGGGCCGGAAGGCTCACCGTGAACATTTGTGCCTATGTATCTCAGGAGAGCTCCTTCCTGCTTAGATAGAAAAGCTTCCTTTGCTTTCTTTCTTTTTCTGAATGCTGCCCCAGAGGGGCGTTTTCTTCTCTCTCTCATGGCTGCTGTTCTGTGCCAGCTACAGTGGCTCTCAACACTCAGTTGAAGGGAACAAATAAGCAGGCTGGTAGCAGGGCCTGAGTGAGGGAAGATATCAGCGTCTTAAGGGCCTAACTGGCTCCTACTACTTCAGTTGACAGCCTGTTCTCCTCAAGTGGGTTCAGGGAAGCAGCAGGACACAGGAAGCTCACTGAGAAGCTGGTGTTAATCAGTCTGGGGGGGGGGAGGGGGCTCGAGAGGTACATAAGAGGCTTCTCCTCCTCTCTCTCCCTGCAGCTCCTGCTGCTTTCTGTGATTCCCTCTCCCCTTTTCTCCTGCCTGCCTGTTCTGTCTCTTGTGCCCTCCTCCCTCCAGCCCAGCTCTCCCCCATCTCTGTGCATCTAGAGCAGAGAGAATCCAGATGCACCAGCAGCAGACACCATCGTCTACACTCTGGGTCCTAGGGGCGCCCCCCCAAAGTCTGGCACCTGAGGCAGCCGTCTCAGTTCGCCTCATGGTAAGGCCAGCCCTGTGTAAGAGACAACACGAGGTGCAAGGCAGGAAAGAAACATGATCAGAGAAGCCTATTTCTGAATATGCTTACACCAGTGTAAACTCTCTAGATTTCCTCCTGATTCACACCAGTGCAAATGAGATCAAGCCAGGATCCTCCTGAGTTCTAGACCAGACGCTGACACTGATTTGCTGTAAATCCTTGGGCAAGTTGCCTGGGCCCAAATTTTCAGAAGGATTCACTAAGGACTCGATCCAATGTCTGCTGGAGTCAATGGATGTCTTTCTCTGCCTATGTCTCCAGTGGGTAATGGATCAGCCCCTCCTTCTGGGCACTTCTACTTGAGACACTGAGGTCCTGGTGTTTCCCAAAATGCGGAGTGCCCACAACTCTAACAGAAGTCATTGAGGTCTGCGAGAGATCAGGCTTCCTGGGATCCATGATCTAAGGGTCCAAAATTAGAACATTTAAGGCCCTAATCTCTCTGTCTCTTCACTGTAACCCCCTGCCCACTCAGCTTGTGCCCTAGATATAACCTGCCCCAGCCCATGCAATTAACACTAAATGTAGTCACACAGTGTTTGGTTATCATTAACTTATAATGATTGGGCACCTACTGTGTATCCAAATTTGTATCTCTTGTTTATCTCGCAAATCATACTATGGGCCAAAGAAAAAGAAAAAATGTTTGCAAAAGCTGCAAAGAGGGTGATTTATGTGAAGTTTATATAATTTAAAAATAATGGTTCTGACTTATGACTCAGCTTTTACTTAACTCCTTCAAAAGGATCATATAAACCAAAACACAGCAGACACCCATGAGGAATGATCCTAGAGCTAGGGCAATCCAGAGCAAGCCTTGCACAACCCACTGGGGAAATTTAAGAACAGTGCTGAATTTAGAACGTAGAGAATTTTGCTGCACTTCTCTCTGAAAGTTGGCAGCTTGTCTTGTCATCATCGATGCTTTTACTTATAAGGACTTAGCTGGTGTCACGTTAGGGGAAAAAGCTCCTTTGTTTGCTTTTCCATCTGTAAACCTGGAAGATATTTTCCTTTAGATTTTTGGGTTTTGTCAGGCAAGCATTTATTTGTATCCCTAGATTTCCAATCTGGAGTTGTAGCTCCCACTGCTCTGATTTGTTGACCTGTTGCTTTAGAATGTAATCAGTGATTGCCATGGCTCTGGCAGTAATAATACCTGGCACTTACGTAGCTTGTCTCATCAGCATATTGCAAAATGCTTTACAGTGGTCAGTATCTTTATCCCCATTTTACAGATGGGGAAACTGAGGCACAGGGTGACCATGACAGCTCTCATTTGTCCTATGGATATCTGTGCTTCTCCTGGTTCATGTCACCTTCTTTGCCACAGCAAACACTGAAATCTGCATGGCAGCTTGGGTTGACAATAAGATTTATCAGGGGGACAGCTGTGTGAGTACTCGATCTGGGCTAAGATCAATTGCTATAAATCATTCCTGGTTCTGAGGGTCGTTTTGTTTGTGTTTAAATTTGTATGACTATGTGCTCTTGAGTGTGATCAAAAACAATTCTTAAACACAAAACCAACCAAGGGATTTAAATGTAAAAGATTTAATAAATGTTGGGTTATAGCTGAGATTTCAAAGGCCCAAAAGTCTGTGAATTCAGGGTTAGGGTTCCAATAACGGCCTGAGCTTGGCTACACTTCAAAGTACATTCCAAAGGCAGAGCAAGATGGAATGGCTGGAGATTGAAGCTACTCCGATTCAGACTGGAAATAAGGTGCAAATTTTTAACTGACAATAATTAACCAGTGGAACAGCTCACACAAGGGCATGGGAGAGTCTCCATCACTTGGAGTCATTAAATCCAGTTAGAGTCTCTTTATCAAAGAAATTCTCTAGCTCAAATCGAAATTATGAATTTGATACAGGAATCGCTGAGTAAAAATTCTCTGGTGTTTGTTATGTGAGAGGTCATTGCGGGAGGAGTATCTTTGAATTTCCTGACATTTGTGCATTTAGAGCCACATCCGTAGTATGGCACTAGCGTGGTTAATAGTTGTCTGATGTTTATTCTTTCTGTGATTAAGACGTGTGAGTGAAGTTAATGGGATCCTTGCTGGGTGCCTCTGGGACCAGGTGCCGCTCAGGAGACTCTGTAAGTGCCCTGGCTGGTGGCTTAGTGCGAGAGAGTAGGGGAGCACCAGGGACTGCAAAGGGGAGATTCGCAGAAGGTGGGTGCCTTGCACTGTTGGGAAATCCAGCTGTGAAGGGCCACACCTGGCTCTGGTGGAGAGGAGACTGACCAGCTCCTTTGGGCTCATTCCACACTAACGAGGCGCACCTGTAAGGCCTGCGCTGTGAGGAGGGGGCACTTAGAAAGGAAGAACCAGCACAGAAGGGGGTGGAGAACAGGGTGAAGACTGCTCCACCTCAGAGATGGCTGACCACAGACTGGTCAGCCAGGCCCCACCGCTCCTGAAGCTGCATGGCCCAGTGGGAAAGCAGGGTGCCCCAGGAGGAGGGGCTGGAGATGGACCGTGGACCCTAATTGAAGACAGTAGGCCAGCTGATCAACGAAGCCCCAAGGGCTGGCCCCAGACAGATGGCTTAAGAGATGGGGCACCTTTGCCGTTCTTGTCTTTTCCCCTGACCCCCTCTCACAAGGAGAGCGAGGGAAAGGGACCTTTCTTGTCTTTGGTTAGAGAACCCTGTGCGTGCTACAAACGGGGAGGTCATTATAAACAACTTGAATAGGGAACCGTGGGGACTCAGAGGTGCCCCAGGCCCTGCTGTGTGTCTCACATGGGGCACCCACAATCCCCCATCACCTTAGCCAGTGTTGGCCATTAGTCCTAGGGCCGGAGAGGTAGTTTCCCGAGGGTCAGGCTATCAGCTCTTGCACGGGGCCATCTTGCTCCATTCGGGCGGTCTATCACCAAACCAAACCTCGTACTTCCCTGTTATACGGCTGGTGCCCCGGGCATGTTCTCTGTGGTCATAAACACTGGCCCTTCAATTCCACTACGCTAGCAAACACCTCAGTCGGCCGGGGAGACTTCCACGCACATCGCTCGGCCTCTGGGGATGGCAGCTCGGGTGTTCGCACCTGTCCTTGGCAGTCGCAGCTGCGAACTTTGCTCTGTGCTGCAGGCCTCAGATCCCTCCCTCGTGGGTGCTTGCGAGACCTGTAGGCGTCTGACACCAAACCGTGGGGCACGCTTTCCAGCAGCAGCGTCCCAGGCTGTGCCTGCAGGAAACGCTTCCCCGGCTCTGTCTCCCGCTCAGGGCGGGTGAGTTGAAGGTTAGGTTGCTGCGGAGTCACTTGCTTTGCCGGTCTCTGTCTGGCTTCTGCTAGGTGTGGAGCCACATCCCTTTGTTGTGAAGACAGGAACCACATCAGAGTTAAGGTTGCAACCAACATAGGCATGGCCACCCTGGGTCAGTGCAGGCCGGCAGGAACAGGAAGTGATTTTTCAGCCACGACACGGAAGTCCGCGTATCAGATGAGCTCATTCAGTCGGTTCCTCTCGGGTTATTCTACTTTCACAGTCATTAAAATAGGCACAACACAAAGCAGGACCCAATCCTGAGACATGCACAGTGCCCTCGGTTTCTATTGACTCAGCACTTTCACAGAATCATAGAAGATCAGGGTTGGAAGAGACCTCAGGAGGTCATCTAGTCCAACGCCCTGCTCATGCAGGACCAACCCCAACTAAATCATCCCAGCCAGGGCTTTGTCAAGCCAGGCCTTAAAAACCTCTAAGGTTTCCACCACCTCCCTAGGGAACCCATTCCAGCGCTTCACCACCCTCCTAGTGAAATAGTTTTCCCTAATATCCAACCTAGACCTCCCCCACTGCAACTTGAGACCATTACTCCTTGTTCTGTCATCAGCTACCACTGAGAACAGCTGAGCTCCATCCTTTTTGGAACCCCCCTTCCGGTATTTGAAGGCTGCTCTCAAATCCCCCCTCACTCTTCTCTTCTGCAGACTAAATAACCCCAGTTCCCTCAGCCTCTCCTCATTAGTCATGTGCCCCAGCCCCCTAATCATTTTCATTGCCCTCCGCTGGACTCTCTCCAATTTGTCCACATCCCTTCTGTAATGGGGGGACCAAAACAGGATGCAATATTTCAGGTGTGGCTTCACCAGTGCCAAATAGAGGGGAATAATCACTTCCCTCGATCTGCTGGCAATGCTCCTACTAATACAGCCCAATATGCCCTTAGCCTTCTTGGTAACAAGGGCACACTGCTGACTCATATCCAGCTTCTCGTCCACTGTAACCCCTAGGTCCTTTTCTGCAGAACTGCTGCCTAGCCAGTCAGTCCCCAGCCTGTAGCGGTGCATGGGATTCTTCCGTCCTAAGTGCAGGACCCTGCACTTGTCCTTGTTGAACCTCATCAGATTTCTTTTGGCCCAATCCTCCAATTTGTCTAGGTCACTCTGGTCCCTATCTCTACCCTCCAGCATATCTACCTCTCCCCACAGCTTAGTGTCATCTGCGAACTTGCTGAGGGTGCAATTCATTAATAAAGATGTTGAACAAAACCGGCCTCAGGACCGACCCCTGGGGCACTTTACTTGATACCGGCTGCCAACTAGACATCGAGTCGTTGATCACTACCCGTTGAGTCCGACAATCTAGCCAGTTTTCTATCCACCTTATAATCCATTCATCCAATCCATACTTTAACTTGCTGGCAAGAATACTGTGGGAGACCGTATCAAAAGCTTTGCTAAAGTCAAGATATATCACATCCACCCACTTTCCCCATATTCACAGAGTCAGTTATTTCATCATAGAAGGGAATCAGGTTGGTCAGCATGACTTGTCCTTGGTGAATCCATGTTGACTGTTCCTGATCACCTTCCTCTCCTCCAAGTACTTCAAAATGGATTCCTTTGATACTTTGCAGGATTGGGCCCAGCCTGCCGCATTAGGACCATCCGAACTAGCCATTAACATTAAAATAACAATGAGAATCTCCTCCCACTGAGTCACCGACAAAGCCTATCCCTTTCTCTGAAACCCAGTAGAGAGGGTCTGCTTTGCAGCTGGCCCAGAAGGCTAACCAGTCTGGGGTTGGGAACAAGGACCCTGCATGAATGACAGGCACCTTTCCGCCCTCCCTGCTCCTTTAGGCCAGGGAGCTGTTAGCAGCAGTGACCTGGGTGAGAGATGTCTGCGCACTAGTATATCTGTTGTTTGGCACCTCAAATGCTACTTAAGCAACATTGGCAATTCGGAGTACTGGAACCCAAAGCTGTACCGTTCGTCCAAATGCCAGATCCGGGAAATGCAAGTACAATTTGTGCTTCCTTCTCCTGACTCCCGGGTAATGTTATTCCTGCCCTCGGTATGCCTGGCCCCAATTTAGCCGTTTAAAACAGATGAGTCATGCTACTGTCTCCTCCTTACTGTATCAATCCTGAGCTGATGTCGTCATGCCTGGAAAATTGTGACTGCTTTTAAATGGGATTGTGTAAAGGGTGCGATTCCGCAGTGGCATAGGGCACGCAGACTTAGAGCAAAGGAAATGGATGTTCTGTTTGAATTATGATCACAAACGTGGGAAGCAAAGTATTTGACCAGCTGACTGCCTTAAACTTAACAGCATGCTGTCAAATTTTGTATGTTTAATGTTCCATTCGCTGACCAGTGTAAAGATTATTTTTCTAATTAGAAGAGCAGTTGTGATACAGGAAGTTCTTAGTTAATGAAAATGTAGTGCAGAAGTAAAATATATCCTAAAATGCATAATTTGCTTTGGATTGCTTTGGGAAAAGCTAGAGAAGTCTGGCTAGGACTGTGAAGCACCAAAGAACTCAGAGAAAGTGAAGAAGCTAAAATCAAAAAGGTAAAATGGTCATTTATGGAGATAGGGAAAAATTCCAGTTTAATGAAAAGGAGGCAGTATTTGAAACATATGGGCTCGTACATCATCCTCTTCCAGATGCTACAGAAGACAATGGCAAGAAAAGATCTTCCCCCCATCCCCTTGAAATTGGTAGGATAGGTGATGTCTGCAATGTTTTTAAAGACATCTAATTTCCACAGGACCTGTGTGAAAGGACTTAAGTGCTTTGAAAACTTTATATATCGAAAGCAAACTTTCCAGGTGAAAAATATAAGTACATATACTTTTAGGTATGCCTGGGTGCATATACATGTATGTGTTAGCTATTATTTCAGGTCATTATAATACATTTTAAAATATCTAGAGTTTTAAAAGAACTAAATCTTAACAGCTAAGTCTCCATTATTGGCTATTTTGTTAATTCCATTTAAATGTATCAATTACTGCACTGGGAGGTGATAGCATCTCCTCTCTCTCTCTCTAGCATTATTTTACATTACATACATGAGAAAAAGCCTGCTTCATAATTGATTGACAAATCGTATGGTCAGTTAGTAAGTTTCCATTGTTTACCTTCTCAGAGGTAAATAATATTGAAGTGTAGAACTACATTAACCAATGTCAGGGTACAGATGTGGGGACCCACATGAAAGACCCCCTAAGCTTATTTCTACCAGCTTAGGTTAAAACTTCCACAAGGCACAGATTCTTTGCCCTTGGAGGGTACGCTGCCACCACCAAGTGATTTAACAAAGAATCAGGGAAAGGACCACTTGGAGTTTCTGTTCCCCCAAAATATCTCCCCAAGCCCTTATACCCCCTTTCCTGGGGATGCTTGAGAATAATATCCAAACCAATTGGTTACAAAGTGATCACAGACCCAAACCCCTGGGTCTTAGGACAATAGAGAAATCAGTCAGGTTCTTAAAAGAAGGATTTTATTTTAAAAAAAGGTAAAAATCACCTCAGTAAAATCAGGATGGAAAATAACTTTACAGGGTAACAAAAGATTCAAAAACACAGCAGAACTTCCTCTAGTTTCAAAGTTACAAAAAACAGAAATAAACCTCCCTCCAGCAAAGGAAAAATTCACAAGCAGAACAAAAGATAATCTAACATGCCTTGCCTGGCTTTTACTTACAATTTTTGTAATATGAGAGACGTTTAGGATGGTTTATAGGAGAAGGAGTTTTCTGACCTGATGCTTCTCTGCTTTCCAAGAGAACACACAAAAAAGCTCCTGCCCCCCCCACAAGATTTGAAAGTATCTTCTTTCCCATTGGTCCTTTTGGTCAGGTACCAACCAAGTTATTTGAGCTTCTTAATCCCTTACAGGTAAGGAGGAATTCTAGGCTACTCTTAGCTGTATGGTTATGACAACCAATCAGTTCACATATGCAGATAAATGCGTCATGATGGCATGCATCATTTCAGCAAAGCTTACTGAACTCTGATGAGCCCCTGGGTTACATATGCTGTCTATCTGCTTCCTGATTGGATCATGAGTAAATAATAGCATCTTCGGGACTGCTCTCTTCACTTCCCATTTAGAAAGTTAATCTAAAAGGAAAAGCTGCTGCACTTCTGAGACTCATGGCCTTAGTCCAGATTTTCAGAGATTCTGAATATGTGCAGCAATGCATGGAGCACCAGATTCCGCCACTCTGCTGATCTAGAGCATTGCTTTTCAGTAGGGCTAGCCCCAGAGGAAAGCATTACCCTGCTTGAGTAAGGTTACTAGAGTTAGATCCCATGGGGAGTTTTTGTTTTGGTGAAAGTAACGATTGATTGTCCCTCCAGGAAAAAATATGGACCAAGGCAAAATTTGGTCCATATAGTCTTCTCTGCTCGGTCAGTGCTCAGAAGTACATTTCTAGTAATGCTCAGAATGCTCAGTATTTCCCCACAGCTGCACTGTGGGGCTAGGACTCAGAATGTGAGATCCTGCTGCCCTTCTGCTTGCTTCTTATACATCGGCTGTTACACATTTGAAGAATACCTCGCATTCTAATAGCAATAGTGGTGCGACCTCAGTTTTCACTTTGCCTTTTTTTTTTTAATTATAGGTCCCACTTCAGCAAAAAACGTGAGAATTTAAAAACTGAGATTTCTCTAAAATGTCGTACAGACAGGAATTGGAGAAATACCGCGATCTGGATGAGGATAAGATCCTTAGTGCATTGACAGAAGAAGAGCTCAGGACACTGGAGAATGAACTGGAGGAGCTAGACCCTGATGTAAGTAGATTTTAAATGACCTCTAGATGGTAAATTCTGAGTAACTGTGGCACAAACCTTTATATCTTTTGGGGTGGATCTATCAGTATTTACTTCTTTAATCTGCTAAACTCTCTTTCCATCTCCTGCAACTGTAGCTTATGTGGTCTGAATTCATGACATTGTGTGTTCTTTTTATTTCATTTAAAGAGTTATGTGAGAAATGTAATACCTAAGCAATGTCGTTGCTCCTCTGAAAAATACAGGGCCATTCATGCTGTTACACAAGGTCTTACTCCAGTTTCTCGGTGCTCCTGTGAATACAATAGCAGGTGAAGCCAAGCAAAATCTGGAACTGGAGCAGAGGTCTGCTAAAGTGCAGTGTTCCTGAACCAGCTCTTTTCTGCTGTGATTGGTAAAGTGCCAGCTTAGACAGAGGGCCAGAATCTTCTACCTTTAGTGACATTGAGTAGTTTCTTATTATGCTAGCAGTGGGATCACTCAGAGCCCTTATTCTGAATAAGGATGGCAGAATTGGGCCGTACATTTGCATCCTGTTTAAAAACCCTCCCAGCCCTGTCCCTGTCTGTAGAACTCACACCCACAAGATCCAGATCCCAAAGAACCTGCAGCAAGTGTGCTAGTCCACTGACTTAGGTGATAATTCATTGTTCTTCCTGCAACACTGTCTAGAACAGCAACTGCTGCAGAATGGAAACAGGTCACTGCCACTGAGCCTGGGCAGAGAGTTCAGAACATCCGTGTCCCTGGGCAGAAGCTCTCCTGCTGATCCCAGCTCCTCGGAGCCTGTTTAAAAATACCTTCGCTCCAAGGAGATGGTGAATATTCCACCTACTCTGCATCAAGCTTTCTTGGAGATGGCACAACGGACTTGGACCCTGATCCTGCAAACATGTACACACATGAGCAGCCCCATTAAGTTCACGGGAATTGCGCAGGTGTGTAAAATAAAGCAACTCGCACGCATAAGCGTTTGCAGGGTCCAGGTCTTAGTGAGGACTCAGTAGTTTGCCTAGTTTTAGGAAAATATTTGCCTGCTGAGCACATGCTGTTCAGAGTTTCGAAGGCATAACGCTGGGCTGTCGAGCCTGTAGGGAGGCAGGGCTGGACTCCATATTTGTTTATAGTCCATGAGTTGGGCTATAAGTTGGGGACCTCGTAGTCTCCTTGATCCATAGTGGATCCCCCACTGCTGTCAAGGGGAGGTTACACACACGACATAGGGCGAATGTGCCCTCCAGGCAGGTCTACACTCTCGTGTTTATTCAGTCCCCTATGGTCACGTTCAGCATCATGCTGAGAGAATTTAGGCTCCCTTTAAGCGCTGCTACTGTTGCTCTTTATCCTTCTGCATAGCCTGCCGTCCTTTCTCTGCCCCCCCTCTCTCTGCATCTCCTCCTCTCTTTCCCCTGGGAATGATTTTCCAACCAGTTCTGCACCCACCCTATAGTAGCTCCATCTAGGTTGCATTTCCCTCGTTTGTTTATGAGCAAGTCATGCAAGATGGTATCAAAAGCTTTACTAAAGTCAAGATCTACCACGTCTACTGTTTCCCCCCATCCTGTTACCCTGTCACAGAAAGCGACCAGGTTGGTTTGATATGATTTGATCTTGACAAATCCATGCTGACTGGTACTTACCACCTTATTATCTTCTAGATGTTTGCAAATTGATTGCTTAATTATTTGCTCCATTATCTTTCCGGGTACAGAAGTTTAGCTGACTGGTCTGTAATTCCCTGGGTTGTCCTTATTCCCTTTTTATAGATGGGCACTATACTTTCCCTTTTCCAGTCTTCTGGAATCTCTCCCGTCTTCCATGACTTTTCAATGATAATTGCTAATGGCTCAGATATCTCCTCAGTCAGCTCCTTGAGTATTCTAGGATGCATTTCATCAGGCCTTGGTGATTTGAAGACATCTAACTTGTCTAAGTAATTTTTGACTTGTTCTTTCCCTATTTTAGACTCTGATCCTACCTCATTTTCACTGGCATTCACTATGTTAGACATCCAATCGCCACCAACCTTCTTGGTGAAAACCAAAACAAAGAAGGCATTAAGCACCTCTGCCATTTCCACATTTTCTGTTATTGTCTTTCCCCCCTCATTGAGTATCTGGCCTACTCTGTCCTTGGTCTTCCTCTTGCTTCTAATGTATTTGTAGAATGTTTTCTTGTTTCCTTTTATGTCCCTAGCTAGTTTGATCTCATTTTGTGCCTTAGCTTTTCTAATTTTGTCCCTGCATACTTGTGTTATTTGTTTATATTCATCCTTTGTAATTTGACTGAGTTTCCACTTTTTGTAGGACTCTTCTTTGAGTTTTAGATCATTGAAGATCTTCTGGTTAAGCCAGGGTGGTCTCTTGCCATATTTCCTATCTTTCCTACGCAGTGGGATAGTTTGCTCTTGTGCATTTTGGTCCATTACAAGATGAAAATGGTAGAATAATCAATAATAATGCAGAAATATTCAATACGTATTTCTGTTCTGTATTTCTGGGGAAGAAGCAGGTGAAGTCATATCATATGATAGTACTCTCTTCATTCCACTAGTATCTTAGGAGGACGTTAACAACAACTGCTAAAGTTAGACATTTTTAAATCAGCAGGTCTAGATAACTCAGATCCAAGAATTTTAAAAGAGCTGGCTGAGGAGCTCACTGGACTGTTAACGTTGATTTTCAATAAGTTTTGGAGCATTGAGAAAGTTCCAGAAGACTGGAAGAAAGCTAATGCTGTGCCAATATTTAAAAATGGTAAATGGGACGAGCTGGGTAATTATAGGCCTGTCAGTATGACATCAATCCCAGGCTAGAAGATGGAGTAGCTGATACAGGCCTTGATTAATAAAGAATCAAAGTGAGGGTAATATGATTAATGCCAATCAACATGGGATTATGGAAAACAGATCCTGTCAAACTAACTTGTTATCTTTTTTGATCAGATTACACTTTGGTTGACAAAGGTAACGGTGTTGATGCAATATACTTAAAGTTCTGTAAGGCATTTGTCTTGGTACCAGATGATATTTTGATTAAAAAACTAGAAAGAGATACATTTAACATGGCACACATTAAATGGATTAAAAGCTGATTAACTGATTGGTCTCAAAATGTCACTGTGAACAGAAAATCATCATCGAACTGGTGAGTTTCTACTGGGGTCCAACAGGGGTCTGTTCTTGGCCCTTTGCTATTTAACATTTTTATGAATGACCTGGAAGAAAACATAAAATCATCATAAAGTTTTCATATAACCCCAAAACTGGAGAGTGGTAAATAATGAAGAGGGCCGGTCACCACTATAGAGTGATCTTGATTGCTTGGCAAGCTGCGCACAAACTAACAATATGTGCTTTAACATGGCTAAATGTCACTGTATACCTCTAGGAACAAAGAATGCAGGCCGTACTTACAGGCTGGGGGAGACTGTCCTTTAAAGCAGTGATTCTGAAAAAGATTTTGGGGTCGTGGTGATGGATAAACAGGTGAACATGAGCTGCCAGTATGATGTTGTGGCCAAAAGGGCTAGTGAGATCCTGAGCTGCATAAACAGGGTACTTTTGTCAGGTGGGAGAAGAGAGGTTGTTTTATCTCTATTTGGCATTGGTGCAACCACTGCTGGAGTGCTGTGTCCAGTTCTGGTGCCCACAATTCAAGAGGGATGTTGATAAATTGGGGAGGGTTCAGAGAAGAGCCACGAAAATGATTCGAAAACCTGCTTTATAGGGTGTGTCTACACTGCAAACAAACTGTCAGGGTGCTGAGTCACAGAGCCAGAGTCAATTGACTTGAGCTGAGGCTGCAGAAAATACCAGTGCATGTGTTCCCACTTGTGCTGGAGCCTGGCTCTGAGGCCCTCCCCCCTCCCTGGGTTTCAGAACCTGGGCTCCAGCACGAGTGGGAATGTCTGCCCTGCTGTTTTTAGCCCCACAGCCTGAACCCCACAAGCCTGTGTCATTTGACCCAGCTCTGAGTTTCAGTGCAATGCGGTTTTCTTTGCAGTATGGACATACCTATAGTGATAGATTGAACTCTGTGAATCTATTTAGCTTAACAAAGAGAAGGCTAAGAGGTGACTTGATTACAGTCTATAAGTACCTACATGGGGAATAAATATTTAATAATGGGCTCTTCAATCTAGCAGGCCAAGGTATATCACCATCCAATGGTTGGAAGTGGAAGCCAGACACATTCAGGAGGGAAATGAGGCCTACATTTTAACAATGAGTGCTCTCAACCACTGGAACAATTTACCAAGGACCATGGTGGAATCTCCATCACCAACCATTTTTAAAGCAGGATAGGGTGTTTTTCTATCAGATTTGCTCAAGGAATTATTTGGGGGCAGTCCCCTGGCCTGTGTTACACAGGAGGTCAGGCTAGATGATCACAATGGTCTTTTCTAGCCTTTGCATCTGTTAAAGTCTCCTGTTGGAGCTTCTCCACTTCCTAGACATAATTAAATACTCATTGGGCCAGAGAGAGAGAGACTCCAGAACCTAGTGGCTGTGGTACCGACATCCCATGTGACATCCCATGGGAGCCTGGCTGACCACCCCAGCACTTGCGTGTCAGAGCTGCCACTAGAATCTAGAGAAGTCCCACATGTGGAAATGATGGGGTGGTTGGGTGCAAGGGAGTTAAATGAAGCCATCTAGCTGGAACAGTATTTTATAGCCGCACTAAAACCTGTACAGAGCCAGCTGGCAGGCAAACAGATTGTTCCAATACTAGGGTGGGTGATGCCAAGTACAGTGGGATGAGGACTCTCCCTGTTATGCACATTTAATATTTGAGGGGAAAGCAGTGGGTTGTGCAGATTACCCTGGGGATTAAAAGTGCCATTGACATGATACAGACAAAGAAGAATCAGACATTCAGTGATCTTCCTGGGTTATACTTATTGCTTCCCCTAACGAGGCTGATCAAGAGAGTGTCCTGGGAAAGCTAATGATCAAAGAAAATATCAGTCAAAGACACAGTACGGAGCAGCTAAGGTAACGTATATGGGTCTTTATGTATATGGGTCTTTAGCAAAGCTTTTGATATGGTCTCCCACAGTATTCTTGCCAGCAAGTTAAAGAAGTATGGGCTGGATGAATGGACGATAAGGTGGATAGAAAGCTGGTTAGATCATCAGGGTCAACGGGTAGTGATCAATGGCTCCATGTCTAGTTGGCAGCCAGTATCAAGCAGAGTGCCCCAAGGATTGGTCCTGGAAACGATTTTGTTCAATATCTTCATTAATGATCTGGAGGATGGCGTGGACTGCACCCTCAGCAAGTTTGCAGATGACACTAAACTGGGAGGAGAGGTAGATATGCTGGAGGGTAGGGATAAGATCCAGAGGGACCTAGACAAATTAGAGGATTGGGCCAAAGAAATCTGATGAGGTTCAACAAGGACAAGTGCAGAGTCCTGCACTTAGGACGCAAGAATCCAATGCACGGCTACAGACTAGGGACCGAATGGCTCGGCAGCAGTTCTGCAGAAAAGGACCTAGGGGTTACAGTGGACGAGAAGTTGGATATGAGTCAACAGTGTGCCCTTGTTGCCAAGAAGGCCAATGGCATTTTGGGGTGTATAAGTGGGGGCATTGCCAGCAGATCGAGGGACGTGATCGTTCCCCTCTATTCGACACTGGTGAGGCCTCATCTGGAGTACTGTGTCCAGTTTTGGGCCCCACATTACAAGAAGGATGTGGAAAAATTGGAAAACGTCCAGCGGAGGTCAACAAAAATGATTAGGGGACTGGAACACATGATTTATGAGGAGTGGCTGAGGGAACTGGGATTGTTTAGTCTGCGGAAGAGAAGAGTGAGGGGGGATTTGATAGCAGCCTTCAACTACCTCAAAGGGGGTTCCAAAGAGGATGGCTCTAGACTGTTCTCAATGGTAGCAGATGACAGAACGAGGAGTAATGGTCTCAAGTTGCAGTGGGGGAGGTTTATGTTGGATATTAGGAAAAACTTTTTCACTAAGAGGGTGGTGAAACACTGGAATGCGTTACCTAGGGAGGTGGTGGAATCTCCTTCCTTAGAAGTTTTTAAGGTCAGGCTTGACAAAGCCCTGGCTGGGATGATTTAGTTGGGGTTGGTCCTGCTTTGAGCAGGGGGTTGGACTAGATGCCCTCCTGAGGTCCCTTCCAGCCCTGATATTCTATGATTCTGTGATGGGTCGTGGCCTCTCAAGGTATCAGGTCTGAGAAAGCCAAGGGCAGAGCTATTCCAAAGCATGCCGATTAGCGTGCTGCAGTTCAGCAAGGTTCTCTGCATAGTCAGCTAGTGGCGACTGAATCAGATGCTTATAATAATCTGCCTGGTTTGTAGGTTTTTGCATTTTGAATCAATTAGCAACTAATTATTTCATTTATTAGGCAGACATTGGAAAAAGCAATCTCTTGCTCCCAGTTCATGAGACTTTGTAATATGTAAATTTTGGCCCTGTTCCAACAAAGCACTCAAGTGTGTGTTTCATTTCAAGCAGGCAGTAATCCTGTTGACTTCAATGGGATTATCCTCTGCTTAAATGTAAGCATGTGCTTAAGTGTGTTGCTATGTCAGGCCATTGCTGCCTACCCACTGTGGCTACAATGACTGCATACTATGTAGTTACCATTAAAAAGGCATGAGGTCTATAACATTTTTATTCTGCAGTAAGATAATAGAGACAATATTTCTAAAATGACCTTCCCCACAAAGCCTTGCAGGTAACTGGGCTCTCTCTTAAAGCTGTGCAAAGCACTCGGGAGGGGAAAATGTGTGTGAAATCTCACTGTATGTTTGTCATGTCATTTCCTCTCAGGGGATTTTACAGTCCTGATGCTCTTTTTCTCTTGTTCCATGTAATTCACGGACGTGGCTGTTTTCACGCGGGAAATGTGTCAAACCCCAAATTTGCACATTTTCTGGGCCAAGCCGACTTGGCTCAAAAATAGGGCTCTGACACATGCAACCCCCCAGCCTGCACGGTCTCCAGATCTCCGTGCTGTCACCCGTAACTCCCTCCGAGTAGCAGGTTCCTTCTCGCATGGGCCCGCTCTCTTCACTCCTCAGGCTGACACACGAGGATAGGGAGGCTCAAATCTTGCTTGCTTGTCTTGCAGGAGTCAAGTGAGAGCAGGATTTGGCCCTTGATGGATAAATAGATCAAGGTAGTAAACTGGGAGTAGAGGTCCGGTAAAGACCATTATAACCTAAAGGGACGGGGGAGAGAGAACTTCTGGTCTACACTCGGTAGCAATAGCAAGTCCAAGTTCAGCAACTGGGTGCTCTGGCAGAGAACTGAGAGGATAAATCTACATAAATTGTGTTGGAACAATACGAATTTGGAGTTCAACAGTGAATTCATTTTCCCATTTGCAAGACAAGTTGGCTGATGTGCACAAAGAAAACAATTCAATAAAAGAGAGAGGAAAGACGATGGTCATTTGTTTGAATCTGAATAGCTAATCTTGGTGTCCTGCTCTTTGAATCCAGAATGACCTGCTGCCTGTGGGACTCAGACAGAGAGACCAGACCAAAAAGACACCAACTGGCCCATTCAAAAGGGATGAGCTTCTGGACCACCTAGAAAAGCAGGCGAAAGATATGAAAGATCGAGAAGACCTGGTCCCTTTCACAGGAGAAAAGAGAGGTATGGCTGCGTGTGGCTTTGGTTGTAACACGTGTTGTAGTGCAGAGGATCCCCGGGGCAAACAGAGATTTTAGGGTGAGGGCCACTGTGCGGCGTGACTCAGTCCAGAGGAGGAAGAGCATGACCCACATACACGACGGAAACGGCTGTGTCTGAGATCTGGATGTTGAGTGCAGCAGCCTCCAAGCTGCTGCTGCTGATCCCACCGGTGTGGCAGCTGTCCTCAACCCCAGCTGGCGGCAGGGGCAGATGCCAGACTGGCACCCGGAGCCAGATTTGGTCATGTAGACCAAGCACGGCTCTTGGAAGCAGTCATAGAATCCTAGAATATCAGGGTTGGAAGGGACCTCAGGAGGTCATCTAGTCCAACCCCCTGCTCAAAGCAGGACCAATCCCCAATCAAATCATCCCAGCCAGAGCTTTGTCAAGCCTGACCTTAAAAACTTCTAAGGAAGGAGATTCTACCACCTCCCTAGGTAACGCATTCCAGCGCTTCACCACCCTCCTAGTGAAAAAGTTTTTCCTAATATCCATCCTAACAGTCGTGTGTGGGTGAGAGATTGCAGCACACACAGGAAAACTACAGCTCCACCCTCCCTGACTCCTGTGTGAGAGCATTGCTCACTCCTTCCTTGTCCTCCCTCAGCCCGCATGACTGCTCTTCGCTCCTCCTACGCCGACTGCTTCCTTGGTGGGTCCTCTTCCCTTCTCCCACTACCTGTGGGACTTGCGCAGTCCTGGGGCCTCGTCCCCAATGTGCCCTGTCCCTGGCTGGTCGTCGACCCCACTTGTATATTTTCAAGCAGTCTCTGTGCTGATGACTCGGAGATGTTCCTCTCCACTCTTGACCCTGGCTGACCAGTCCACAGGCCAGGCTCTCGCTCTGTCATCTCCCCTGAACGTCTAGCCGATAGCTTAAGCATAATGTGGCTAAAACGGCATTCCTTATTTTTCCTATTGAGCCTTCTGTTTCCCCCGTCCAATGCCACGGTGACAATGCCCCCAATTTCCCCATCCCTGAGCCCCTTGATGTGGGGATCAGCTTTTCCTTCCTCCACCTCCAGACTGTCCAAGTCCTGCCAGATCTTCCTCCATCACATATGAAGGGTCTCAAAGCTCTTCCCTCTTCCTGTCAGCATCCTGAATGTTGCTTGGGCTTGGCTCCAGCCAGCCACCCTTTGGAGCTAGGCACAGAGAGAGCTGAGGGATGGCGTCTTTACACGTGTTGGAAGGAGACCTGGAGCTGGCTGTCATCTGCGTCTTGCTGGCACATAAGCCTGTGTTGGCTCATCAGCTGTCCCAATGACTTTGGGAACAGGATTGAGCCTTGCAGGACTCCATAGGCGAGGGCCTTGCTGGCGGAGAAACAGATGCCCATAATGATTCATTCTGAGAGGATGGCATATGGGTTTAGAAGTCTGAGTGTAGGTACCCATTTAGGAGAACGTTGGCCTCTGTCTGTTGGCCTCTGGGGTGATGGCACGTGGAATAACGTACCCAGTTCTAGGTGCCATGTCTCCAGAGAGATCCTGACAAATTGGAGGCAGTTCAGTAAAACAACAGACTGGTTCTGGGTCTATGGGAATGTATTGGGGAGGGAAGAGTAAATGAGCTACATACATACAGCTTGGTTAAGGGAGCACGAAAGGGGATCGTGATAACCACCTGCAAATACATGAAGGGTGTAAGCACAAGGCTGCAGCGACACGCTCTGGTGCAACCGAGAGGTTATAACTAGCATCAGTGGGATAGAATCATAGAATATCAGGGTTGGAAGGGACCTCAGGAGGTCATCTAGTCCAACCCCCTGCTCAAAGCAGGACCAATCCCCAATTAAATCATCCCAGCCAGGGCTTTGTCAAGCCTGACCTTAAAAACTTCTAGGGAAGGAGATTCCACCACCTCCCTAGGTAACGCTTTCCAGTGTTTCACCACCCTCCTAGTGAAAAAGTTTTTCCTAATATCCAACCTAAATCTCCCCCACTGCAACTTGAGACCATTACTCCTTGTTCTGTCATCTGCTACCACTGAGAACAGTCTAGATCCATCCTCTTTGGAACCCCCTTTCAGGTAGTTGAAAGCAGCTACCAAATCCCCCCTCATTCTTCTCTTCTGAAGACTAAACATCCCCAGTTCCCTCAGCCTCTCCTCATAAGTCATGTGTTCCAGTCCCCTAATAATTTTTGTTGCCCTCCGCTGGACTCTTTCCAATTTTTCCACATCCTTCTTGTAGTGTGGGGCCCAAAACTGGACACAGTACTCCAGATGAGGCCTCACCAGTGTCGAGTAGAGGGGAACAATTACGTCCCTTGATCTGCTGGCAATGCCCCTACTTATACAGCCCAAAATGCCATTGGCCTTCTTGGCAACAAGGGCACACTGTTGACTCATATCCAGCTTCTCGTCCACTGTAACCCCTAGGTCCTTTTCTGCAGAACTGCTGCCAAGCCATTCGGTCCCTAGTCTGTAGCAGTGCATGGGATTCATCCATCCTAAGTGCAGGACTCTGCACTCATTCTTGTTGAACCTCATCAGATTTCTTTTGGCCCAATCCTCCAATTTGTCTAGGTCCCTCTGTATCCTATCCCTACCCTTCAGCGTATCTACCACTCCTCCCAGTTTAGTGTCATCTGCAAACTTGCTGAGGGTGCAGTCCACGCCATCCTCCAGATCATTAATGAAGATATTGAACAAAACCGGTTCCAGGACCGACCCTTGGGGCACTCCGCTTGATACCGGCTGCCAACTAGACATGGATCCATTGATCACTACCCGTTGACCCTGATGATCTAGCCAGCTTTCTATCCACCTTATCGTCCATTCATCCAGCCCATACTTCTTTAACTTGCTGGCAAGAATACTATGGGAGATCATGTCAAAAGCTTTGCTAAAGTCAAGGAACAACACGTCCACTGCTTTCCCTCATCCACAGAGCCAGTTATCTCGTCATAGAAAGCTATTAGATTAGTCAGGCATGACTTGCCCTTGATGAATCCATGCTGACTGTTCCTGATCACTTTCCTCTCCTCTAACTGCTTCAGAATTGGTTCCTTGAGGACCTGCTCCATGATTTTTCCAGGGACTGAGGTGAGGCTGACTGGCCTGTAGTTCCCAGGATCCTCCTTCTTCCCTTTGTTAAAGATGGGCACTACATTAGCCTTTTTCCAGTCATCTGGGACCTCCCCCAATCGCCATGAGTTTTCAAAGATAATGGCCAATGGCTCTGCAATCACATCCGCCAACTCCTTTAGCACTCTCGGATGCAACGCATCCGGCCCCATGGACTTGTGCTCGTCTAGCTTTTCTAAATAGTCCCGAACCACTTCTTTCTCCACAGAGGACTGGTCACCTTCTCCCCATGCTGTGCTGCCCAGTGCAGCAGTCTGGGAGCTGACCTTGTTAGTGAAGACAGAGGCAAAAAAAGCATTTAGTACATTAGCTTTTTCCACATCCTCTGTCACTAGATTGCCTCCCTCATTCAGTAAGGGACCCCCACTTTCCTTGACTTTCTTCTTGTTGCTACCATACCTGAAGAAACCCTTCTTGTTACTCTTAACATCTCTTGCTAGCTGCAACTCCAGGTGTGATTTGGCCTTCCTGATTTCACTCCTGCAAGCCCGAGCAATATTTTTATACTCATCCCTGGTCATTTGTCCAATCTGCCACTTCTTGTAAGCTTCTTTTTTGTATTTAAGAGCAGCAAGGATTTCACTGTTAAGCCAAACTGGTCGCCTGCCATATTTACTATTCTTTCTGCACATTGGGATGGTTTGTCCCTGTAACCTCAATAAGGATTCTTTAAAATACAGCCAGCTGTCCTGGACTCCTTTCCCCCTCATGTTATTCTCCCAGGGGATCTTGCCCATCAGTTCCCTGAGGGAGTCAAAGTCCGCTTTTCTGAAGTCCAGGGTCTGTATTCTGCTGCTCTCCTTTCTTCCTTGTGTCAGGATCCGGAACTCGACCATCTCATGGTCACTGCCTCCCAGGTTCCCATCCACTTTTGCTTCCCCTACTAATTCTTCCCAGTTTGTGAGCAGCAGGTCAAGAAGAGCTCTGCCCCTAGCTGGTTCCTCCAGCACTTGCACCAGGAAATTGTCCCCTACATTTTCCAAAAACTTCCTGGATTGCCTGTGCACCACTGTATTGCTCTCCCAGCAGATATCAGGGTGATTGAAGTCTCCCATGAGAACCAAGGCCTGCGATCTAGTAACTTCTGCGAGTTGCCGGAAGAAAGCGTCGTCCACCTTATCCCCCTGGTCCGGTGGTCTACAGCAGACTCCTACCATGACATCACCCTTGTTGCTCACACTTCTAAACTTAATCCAGAGACTCTCAGGTTTTTCTGCAGTTTCATACTTGAGCTCTGAGCAGTCATACTGCTCTCTTACATACAGTGCAACTCCCCCACCTTTTCTGCCCCGCCTGTCCTTCCTGAACAGTTTATATCCATCCATGACAGTACTCCAGTCATGGGAGTTATCCCACCAAGTCTCTGTTATTCCAATCACATCATAATTCCTTGACTGTGCCAGGACTTCCAGTTCTCCCTGCTTGTTTCCCAGGCTTCATGCATTTGTATATAGGCACTTGAGGTAACCTGCTGATCTCCCCTCGTTCTCAGTATGAGGCAGGAGCCCTCCCCTCTCACGCGCTCCTGCTCGTGCTTCCTTCCGGTTTCCCATTTCCCCACTTACCTCAGGGCTTTGGTCTCCTTCCCCCGGTGAACCTAGTTTAAAGCCCTCCTCACTAGGTTAGCCAGCCTGCTTGCGAAGATGCTCTTCCCTCTCTTCGTTAGGTGGAGCCCATCTCCGCCTAGCACTTCTCCTTCTTGGAACCCCATCCCATGGTCAAAGAATCCAAAGCCTTCTCTCCGACACCACCTGCATAGCCATTCGTTGACTTCCACGATTCGACGGTTTTTACCCAGGCCTTTTCCTTCCACGGGGAGGATAGACGAGAACACCACTTGCGCCTCAAACTCCTTTATCCTTCTTCCCAGAGCCACGTAGTCCGCAGTGATCTGCTCAAGGTCATTCTTGGCAGTATCATTGGTGCCCGCGTGGAGAAGCAGGAAGGGGTAGCGATCCGAGGGCTTGATGAGTCTTGGCAGTCTCTCCGTCACATCGCGAATCTTAGCCCCTGGCAAGCAGCAGACTTCTCGGTTTTCCCGGTCTGGGCGGCAGATAGATGACTCAGTCCCCCTGAGGAGAGAGTCCCCGACCACCACCACTCACCTCCTTCTCTTAGGAGCGGTGGTCGTGGAACCCCCAACCCTAGGACAGCGCATCTCATGCCTTCCAATCGGCGGAGTCTCCTTCTGCTCCCTTCCCTCAGACGTATCATCTGGTCCACTCTCCGCATTAGTACCTGTGGAGAGAACATGAAAATGGTTACTTACCTGTATCTGCCCTGCTGGTATCTGGACGCTCCCCTTTTTTCTTCTGGAGATCACACGATGCCAAATTTCTTCACCATCCTTCTGTCCCCAATGTGCAGCCTGCTCTGAATCTTCAGAACCTTGTGCCCGCAGGGTCGATACCTGTTGCTCCAGACCTTGAACCTTCTCTTCCAGTATGGAGACCAGCTTGCACTTTGTCCAGACAAAGCTGCTTCTGTCCTGTGGAAGAAAGACAAACATGGCACATCCAGTGCAGGTCACAGCAGCTGAACGCTCCCCATCCATATTACCTTCCTTCTCAGGAGTTGTAGTAACTACTCAGAGAATCCGGCAAGATGTAAGCCTCAGTGGGCTCTCCCCAGGCGAATTCCCAGGCAAACTCCTTTTGTTAGCTGCTCTGCTGTTCGCTGCTCAGCTGGTTTGCAACTGACTGGCTTTTTATGCAGTCAGGCCCACTTAAGGCACACCTGGAACAAAGCACACCCAGTTCCCGCCCTTTTCAAACAACCAATCAAGCACACAGCACACAGTCACACTGTCCTCACAACAAACACTCAGATACTCACCGACACAGCCTCCTTAATGCAGCCCTTAGCGTACCTCCTCTCAGGCAGATCCCAGGCAAACTCCTTTTGTTAGCTGTTCTGCTGTTCACCGCTCAGCTGGTTCGCAACTGCTAAACTAAGAGGGAATATCATGATAAACGTCTCCACAATGGGATTTATTCACCTGTGGAATAAGCCCCCAAAGGACAAGGCGGAAGGCCCTTCACTTGGCATGTTTTAGCCCTGGACTGCCCGAGCACCAGTTAATACTCCCACACCAAACCTCCCTCAGGAACAGCACTCTGGTTCATTTCCTAGTGGTGCATTCGCTAAAACCCAGAAATCACCAGCTAGCTCAGTAGCCATATCCACACACGCCTTCTCCGGCATGTCTTCCCTCCCAGCACCCAGCCTCCTCAGAAAATGCCCTTTCAGAGCCATCTGGCAGCCAGCCACTGTGTACTCAATGCCCAACCTTGGCGTGATATCAGCTGTGAATTACAGAGACACACGCACTGGCAGAGCCTAGAACTGGGGTACTTGTAGAAGGAGCAGTAAGATGCTGGGGTTAGGGGATGTGGGGAGCAGGGCTATACTGAGGGGTTATGGGTAGGGCAGCAAGGCTACGTGGGCATTACAGAAGAAAGAGAGCAGGGTTTCTGGTTAGTGGGCACGGGTAGGGGAAGTGGTGGAGGGCAGCATTCCTCAGTTGACCTTTAGGAAGCTCATTGGAGCTCAGCTCCTCTGTGGCTGCGTGACCCCCTCCCCTGCCCCATAACCTCACTGAACATCCCCTCTGCCCCGGCCCAGTCCCATTCTGCCCATACTCCCCCATGGAAAACCCTGCTCAGTCCCACTTCCAGCCTCCATCTGACCTGAGGGGGGGCAGAGAAGAGCTGGCTCTGATGAATTCCCTGTGGCTTCTCAGCATGCAGCTCTTCTCTGGTCTCACTTCTCCCTCCAAACCATGCCCCCCTCCAGCAGAAGCCCCTTTCAGCTCCCACCACTCCCTCCCCACAGCATCTAGTCAGCGGGCATGTCTGTGAGAATGCAGCTCTGGGGTTGGGGTTTGGCTGGGCAGGGCTGGTGGAGCTGAGCTGTCCCCTACGCTGGCTCTGAAAGCTGCCCTATTCCTGTGCTCTGGCGTGGATCTGTGCGCATCAGAGGGCTCGGGGCTCTTTCCTCCGCCATAGTCAGTGCATCGTTAGTGAAAAAATATCGTGGAAAATGCTGTTATCCTTGGCAGAGGCGTGATGATAAATGGAAAGACTGAATTCAGTGCTCACGGTGTAAAATAGAAATGCTTTAAATATCAAGTCACAGCACAACTAACTAGCCAACATGCCTCCGTAAGACAATAGGGTTCAGAGCAGCAGCCCTGTTCGTCTGTATCCGCAAAAAGGACAGGAGGACTTGTGGCACCTTAGAGACGAACAAATTTATTTGAGCATAAGCATCCGATGAAGTGAGCTGTAGCTCACGAAAGCTTATGCTCAAATAAATTTGTTCGTCTCTAAGGTGCCACAAGTCCTCCTTTTCTTAAGACCATAGGGAACGCTATTACAGTGGTGCAGGATGAAAGTATTATAGGCATTTAGCATCTCCAGAGTCTGAGGTATTAGGAATTATAATTCCTTCCAATTGTCTTTACAGCTAGTTAAACTATTTATAACACTCTGGGGAGGTAGATATGTATTTATATTAAATTTAGACACAGAGATGTTAAGTGACTTGCCCAAGTTGACAGAGCCAGGAATAGAACCCAAAAGTTGCATGCACATGCTGGACAATCCTGGCTTTAGTTCCCGGGAGCAGATGGCAGATGAAATTCAATGTTGATAAGTGCGAAATTATGCACATCGGGAAACATAATCCCAACTCTACATACAGAGTGACGGGGTCTAAATTGGCTGTTACCACTCAAGAGAGATCTCGGAGTCATTGTGGAGAGTTCTCTGAAAACACCCACTCCGTGTGCAGCCACAATCAAAAAAGCGAACAGAATGTTGGGAACCATTAGGAAGGGCTAGACATTGAGCCAGTAAATATCATGTTGTCTTTATATAAATCCATGGGACGCTCAGACACCTGCAAATCTGGTTGCCTCATCTCCGAAAAGATCTATTGGAATTGGAAAAGGTTCAGAAAAGGGCAACAAAAATGTTCACGGCTATGGAACGGCTTCCGGATGAGGAGAGATTAAAAAGACTGGACTTTTCACCTTGGAAAAGAGCCAATGGGGGGTGGGGGGAATGATAGTCTATAAAATGGTGACTGGTGTGGAGAAAGTGAATAAGGAGGTATTATTTACCCCTTCACATAGCACAATAACCAGTGTTACCCAGGGATGCTGGAACAATTTGTATAGTAGGGGTGCTGAGAGCCACTGAACCAAACTGTAAACCCTGCATATGAATGGAAACCACTTCAAGCCAGGGGGCGTGGCAGCATCCACAGCACCCCTAGTTCCAGCACCTATGGGGTCACCAAATGAAATTTATAGGTAACAGGTTTAAAAGAAACAAAAGGAAGTGTTTCTTCATACAACAGACAGTCAATCTGTGGAACTCCTTGCCAGAGGATGTTGTGAAGGCCAAAATTATAACAGGGTACAAAAAAGAACTAGATAAGTTCATGGAGTATAGGTCTATCAATGGCTATTAGCCAGGAAGGGCAGGGATGTAACCGCATGTTCTGAGAGTGTCCCTAGCCCGTGACTGCCAGAAGCTGGGAATGGGCAACGGGATGGATCACTTGATGCTGACCTGTTCTGTTCATTCCCTCTGTGGTGCCTGGCATTGGCCACTGTCAGAAGACAGGATACCGGGCTAGATGGACCTTAGTTCTGACCCAATATGGCTGTTCTTATGTCCAATCACTAGACATGCTCCCTTCCCATGGTACCGAAAAGGATACTAGCAACAGACACTGAAAAGCTAGTGTTGTTCCAGACAAGTTTAAATTGATCCAGACAAGTTTAAATTGATCCAAGAATTGTGTGTGTGTGTGTGTGTGTGTGTGTACACAACCTTATCTTTAGAGCTGTGCAGAGGACAGAAATTCCATTTTGAGGAGGATTGAGATTGGAACAAACCTGAAAATTCTGAAGTTCTATGCAAAGGAAAATTCCTAAACAAATTTGTTTCCTGTCAGTCAAAACATTTTGTTTCTATTTTGACTTTTTAAATTTTATATTATAGTACAAAATAAACAACAAAAAAATTGGAAATGAGATGTTTTGACATTGTCAGAACACTTTCCTCCCTGGTTTTCTTCGAAAATGAAATTCTGGCAAAAATTATTTGATTTTGTGAGAGAAGGTGTGTGAGGTAATATCTGTTGTTGGAACAACTTCTGTTGGTGAGAGAGACAAAACTTTTGGCTTACACAGAGCTCTTCTTGAAATCTGGGAAATGTAGTCAAGAGGTTGCAGCTAAATTCGAGGTGAAACGGAAGTTGGTCAATAAAAGATATTACCTCACCCCCTCCTTTCCCCTCCCCATCTTGTGAGGTATAGCTCATATCCTGGGACCAACATGGCGACAACAACGCTGCATATGTCATTTTGAGTGTGATAGAACTGCATATTCTGACAGAATGTTATCCCATCGACATTTCTCCGACCAGCTGTAATTTTCTTGTGAAATAAGAGTACCGTGCATTGTTGCTAAGACTAAGATGATGTCATTGAAATCACAGAATTCGTGGAATCCATGACTTCTGTGACCTCCGTGACATTTTCCACTTCAGTCTCGGTGTGGAGGGCTGGAGCTGTCAGCTGGCGGAGGCCCTGAAGCTCTGAGCTGCCATGAGCAGAGGGGCCCCTCACACCTCCCAGCCACCATGGTCTGGACCGGGTCCAAGCTGCCATGGGTGAGGGTGGGGCCCCCGCAGCTTCTAGACACCATGGGGGGACCTGGAGCTCCCAGCCGCTGTGAGCTACGGGCGACCCAGAGCTCCCAGCTGCAGCCGCGGCAAGGGCTGGACTCCCCCCTCCTTTCCCCTCCTGCAGCGGGGCTGGGGCTCAGCCCCATTTTGTCCCTGTTATTTGTAATAAAAATCAGGGACAGGTCAAGGCTTCCATGAATTTTTTTTTATTGCCCGTGACCTGTCTGTGACTTTTACTAAAAATAACCGTGACAAAATCTTAACCTTGGTTCTTACTGATGCACACGCGTGTTACAACGCTGGTCAGGAATCAGACTTCTAGTGGATGCAGCGATGCAGGTTTAATTCTGTGTATCAACTCAGAGCTGAGATTGTCAGTCACTCCAGGCCTTCCAGCCATTTCAATCGGAAATGCCGCTAGACCAAACGAAGTGCCGTTACGGGAACAGGCCTGACACTTTATTTCTGCCAGAGCGGCGAGAGGGCACAGGGAAGCTCCTTCCCCTTGTCTCGGCGCAATCACACTCGGAATGGAAAGTGCAAACGGGCCGTTGGATGCAGGGCCGTGCATAGCGCCTTGTGGCTTTCCATTTCATCTTGAGAGACAGCACCAGGCAGCTGCTTCTTTGTGCAGGCTAAATATAGCCCCGTTCAGGCAGGGTGCTGCTTCTTAACAGCTGTGGCATGCAGTCTTTGTTCTCCTTGTCAGTGACCGTGTCCCTGCTGACGCTGCCGTCAGACACAGGACAGAAATAGTGCCGAGTGACATTCCACGCGGAGAGCCCCGGGCCTGCTATCTCCTTTGCCAGGCCCGTTTCCCAGACGAGTCCTGGTTCCCTGTGTGCTGTGCGTGACTTCTCCCCTTGCACCACCACTCTGCGGCCCTCTGGCCAGAGCCGAAACAAACCCCTCCCTGCAGCAGCATTCTGGAAGCGCGCCCCTTTGTCTTCTCGGTTGACACGAGCTGTCTAATGCTGAAAGCAAGGCTCCTCCGGGGCGACTGACCCTTCTGGCCAGTGAGGGAAGTCACTGATCTCCCCATGCAGTGCGGGGAGGGGGACGATCTCCCCCCGGCGCAGGGCTGGCCTCTGGACTCCTGCTCTCACTGCTCAGGGGGACAGACTGGGGGCTCTCTCGCTGGTAAGGGTTGACAACCTCCCGACGGGCCCAGCTTCCACAGCAGCATAGGTGCTGGAACTCGGGGTGATGGGGGGCTGCTGCGCCCCCTGGCTTGAGGCGGTTTCCATCATATGCAGGGTTTACAGTTTGGTTCAATGGCTCTCACCACCCCCACGATACACCCTGCTCCAGCCCCCTGCACAGCAGGCCTGTAGCCAGACAGGACGTGGGGAGCCCTCCCTCAGGAGATGCTGAGATGTTCCCCTCCGCGCCGAAAACTCAGCCACTGCCACTGCTGCCCTCCTCCCCACACAGACCCATTGGGCGCCTGGCCGCCGCTCTGGTGCCAGCTGCGCTCCAGGGTGCTGGGAACGCCAGGGTCTCACGCCCCCTGCCAGCAGGGTGGGCAGCCCTGGTGCCCCATTGCCCTGGCGTAGGAGGAGGGGCAGCCCTGGGGTGGGTGGTGGGAAGCGTTAGGATGGCGGAACTGACAAGGGAGGTGGTGGGCAGCCGATGGGGAGGCTGCACCTCCCTGCAGCCACAGGCCTGCCCCTGAAGATAGGGATGGCAGAGGAGTCTGGGGCAGAGGCGCCAACTTCCCGGGGGTGCTCGACCCCTGCTCTGCCCCAGGTCCCACCACCACACCACCCCTACCCCCAAGCCCTCACCCCCCCCCCCCACCTCTTCTTGCCCCCGTGGCATGGGAGTTCATCATTACGTAGCACCTAGAGATCCCCACCATGATCAGGGCCCCCTTGAGTTAAGCACTGTACAGACATAATCTGAGATTATTCCTGCCCCAAAGAGCTTGCAGTCTAACGGAGCAAAGGTGGGAGGGGAAACTGAGATGCAGAAAGGGGAGTCCCTACCAACTGGCCCTCCGGGGGATTTAAGGGGACCTGGAGCAATGGGTGGTTGGGGGCCTGGAGCATGGGGTCATCATGGGACCGTGCGTGAGGCAGCAGGAAGCTCAAGGGTTGCAGTGGGAGAGCGCTCTCTGCCTATATCACCAAGCTATCACCTAGTGGGCCAAGATGACCTGACCATCACAGGGGGGGAAACAAGCAAGAGGGGGAAACAAAGAACAAAGCCAGCGAATTCACAGGAATAGTTCTTCAAGGGGGTCAGTGCTCTGTTTATCATCTACACCCGAAAGTGGCTCGTTCCTTTTCCCCAGAGATTTCTGACCTCTACAGCAAGTCCTTGGTTTCCCCTGGGGAAAGCCTGAGCTGGTGCCCTGCCCTCCCCAAACACAGTGCCTACCCCACAGGTGTTCAGCTCTATGCAAGCTCCTTTCTGTCCTACCTACAGCTTCAGGATTCCAGAGCAGAGGTTTTCAACTGTTTTTCATTTGCAGACTCCTTGGAAAATTTCAAATAGAGGCACAGACCCTTTGGAAATCTATTGTCTATAAATAGAGTTGAATGTTGTTCAATCTAATTATTTCACAGCCCCCTTAGATGTAGTCCGTGGACCTCAGGTTGAGAACCACTGTTCCGGAGCACTGTCGTGTCGTTCTCTCTCCTCCCTTGCAATGAGCTGGGGCCACCCCACCACGCCACAGGGGGCCCCACAAAGCTAGGATACATCATAGCTACAGAGTCACTGTGGGTAAATGTCATGCGAGTATGACAGTAATTTCATCTCTACAAGTGGAAATAAAGCACACTAAAGCCGAGGTGTTCAAACTGTGGGCCCCCAGATAGGGTTCCCACCTGGCCGGGATTTGATCGGTCTGGTTTTTTTTATGGCTTTGCCAGTTGCCAGAAAAATAATTGAATCTGCTGGGTTTTTTACGTGGGTGTACAGATTTGCATTATTCTCCCAGTACACGGAGACGGGGAAAGTTTGTGTCCCCAGCGAGAGCCTCTGCAGTGTTCACGCTACCGCAGGTTGAGCGAGGACAGCTCAGAACTGTTGAGAACAGGGCGGCTGCCTGCCCCCGCCACACCAGCCCGGCCTGGGGGAGAGGGCTTGAGCCACGGGAGCGTGAGGAGCCGGACGATGTTCTCAACCCCCTCTGTCTGGGGGCTTTCGCCAGGTCCTGTCAGTGGCTGACACGACGGGGTGGGGGAGGTTGCGGAGTTGCCTTCTGGTTGGAAGCTGGAGATTGCCTTGTGGAGGGGGCGGGTTGCTGGATTTTTGCCTACCCCTAGGGTGCAGAGGAATGTTGAGGGAGGCGAGCCTTGCCGGGCGGCTCAGGTTTCAGCCCCAGGCGGTGGGGTTTAGGCTTAGGCTTCGGGTTCTAGGGAGGCATGGGGGGGGCCCACTGCTTAGTTTCTGCCTTGGGCCCCAGCAAGTCTAACCGGGCTGTGGGCCTGCTTCTCCAGGCCCAGACCCCTCCCATGCCCAGCAGCCTCTGAGAGGATGGCTTAATGGAGTGCCCCATGTGACAGGTCACGCTGTCGCTGTCGCAGCCTGGCTCTCGTGCAGTGCGGCCACTGCCCTGTGTGCTGATGAGTGCTAGAGGAAATCCAGTTGGCTCTGCTGACGTGTGCGCTCCCCATTGCTCTCACTGCTGCTTTGCTCCTGCTTTTCCTTCCACCGAGTTCAGCCGGCAGCTTCAAACAGCAGTGATTTGCTCACAGTCTGTGCAAGCGGTGTTGCTCACCAGCTGTCTGCACGTGTTTGGAAGCTGCACGTATTTGATGCTGCATTTGGAGTTTGAGCAAATGTTGTTAGGAAAGGCCACACAGGATAAGACCCATTTATTTCTCTTGGGTCCCTGATCGGCTGTGTCTACCCCATGTGGCGAGAGAGGCCGTTTCAGTTGGCTTCCCAGAGAAAGGTTCTGTTCTAGTCGAGCTCTCTGATCAGATGGCAAATCAGAGCAAACAAACATTTTCTCCCTGCCCCCGTCTTCCTTCCATCAGCTGGTGAAAGGCAGCTGTGCTGGTGGTCAGCTCCCTCCAGCAGGCATGTGGCTACAGTTATTACAGCCTGGTTAGAGCTTGTCCAGGAAAATGGTTCCTGACTCCAAGCAGTTGGGCAGGAAGCTTCCCCAGTGCCTCGAGGAAGAAGAATGATCTCTATCGCTGGGACTCAGGGCCGGCGCTGGACTTCCCACTCTGCCATGGTGCAAAGCCTATGGCTGCCTCTGACCCTGGGCAAGTCACCTCAACTTTCTGAGGCTCTGCAGCCACTTGAGTGAGGTAGAGGGAAACATGTGGCAAGGGGACATTCAGGAAAGTCTGTAAAGTGCTTTGAGATTTTTGGATGGCAGCTGCTGTAGACCCATAATGATTAGTGTTCTGCACTAGCTGGGCTCAGACTCCCTGCTGCGCAGACTGCCCCTGGGGTACCTACCCCCACATCCCCTCTTTGGGGACCACTGTCTTTCCTGACAGTCTGCACACCTTCCCTGCCTCTCTGTTGTCCGTAGGTGTTTCCTCATCTCTGTGGTCTTCACTCAGACGCTTCCTCAGACTCGTTTCTCTCTCTCTACGACTTTGGTATCCCCTGCACCGCCAGACTCTAGAGTACACTGGTGCCCTGTTAATCTGCAGGGTAAGACTTGCCCCTCCTGGTGCCATTTCCCCTGACAGTGCACATCTGCTCCCACATTCTGTGGCTTCTCTCCCTCTCTCTGCAATACTGTTACCCATGCCCCCTGATTTGCCGTCACTACCTCCGCCCTCCTCTCTCCCCTCCTTTCTCCCACAATTATTTAGAGAACTGTGCCTGTGAATGTGTGTGGTTGCTCTTTCCTGTCTGTTTCCCAGCTCGATAGTTGGTGAAAAGACAGTGCTCAGACCCAGATTAGGTCTAGAGGAGGCTTTGGGTTTGGATTAGACAGTCCAAGTCCTTGTGAATTGGTTTTCTGAGATTTTTGGTCCCAAGTGGTGGAAATCTCATGAGATCAGTGTTTCTCACCAGACTTCTCCTGCCTTGGAACTAATCCAGATTGAATATGAAAAACTCAAACTCAGAACCACAGGGGTTGGTTTGGATCTGGGCTTTCTAGTCTGAACCATCAACAACCACCACTCCAGAAACCTGGCGAGGGAGCTTGGAGTTCCAGTTAAGACCTGTCTTTACTCCTATGTAAACCACGGTGATATTTTCCAGTATGGTCATTGGTCGCAGTGAGCCTGCAATCCCCTGACTGTGTGTGAACCCAAACTTGGCCTGGGGTTCACAGTAACATGGGAGAACTGGGTTACTGGTTACCCAAGCCCTTTTGAACTTGGGGCCTCTCCTTCCCTAGGTTGCACATGAGCGGAGGTCTCTTGGAGAGATGCTGTGGTGCTATGTTTCCAAGGTCAGTAGAAGGGCAGGACCTGCCTCTGGAACTTGCTCCCCCAGCTGCCCTTCAGATCACAGCTTGAGCCAGCTCCAGATCAGGCTGCTAGGCTCTTGGCAAAATGTTGTTGTCTGTTTTTCTATTGTGCATTTGCTGTGGTCTGTCCTGGTCTGGTTAGCTGAATGCCTTCAGCCAGGCCTATTTCTGTGAAGGGCAGGACACGTATGAGCTCCGGGCACTGTGTGTTTTTGATAAATGTTGTTCAGTTTGTAGGTTCTGTTGTTATAGAGAGGCCAGTAAATATATAAAATCCCCTGGCCTAAGAAGTCAGGCAAGTCACTTCTGACCCAGAGGGTTGCAGGAGCCCATTTAGAATAAACCTGAGATGGATTTGCAGAGCTCTGGAGTCTGGGCTACATTCTGCTCGCCTGTGACTTCCTAACTCTGGTTAGGGTTTCTTTGCTCACTGCTCTAGGATCCATAACTCACCCTCCGGGTAAAGCTAGTCAGAGGGCAGAACACACTCCATGCAGAGGGTCAGCAGCAGGGCTAAGCACCGTATACGTCCTTCTGCACTGCAGGGAATTTCACCAAGAATTCTTTGGAAGTGAATCTGTGCACCAAGTAAATCTGACTCAGTGATCGCTAAACGGGAGCCAGCAGCTGGACTGCCATTGACATCACTTTGTATTTATAGGAAAAGTCTGGGTCCCCAAGCAGAAGCCAATCGATCCTGTTTTGGAAAGAGTAACACTGGAGCCAGAGCTGGAGGAAGCCCTGGCTAATGCATCTGATGCAGAACTCTGCGACATTGCTGGTAAGATCCAGTTCCAGCTGGGAGAGTCTTACAGACCTGTCTCTTATTATTCCTCCTCGTTTGTGGTGTGAAACAGGTTACTGCCTTCTTCAAAAATGCTGCTTTCTGCTTTTTATTTTAATGTTGTTGCTTAAGATTTGGTTACAAAGTCTACCCTGCACTGGTAAAGGGTTTGGTAGGATTTACTTAGTGACTACAAAGGAATTATAGAATAAAATCTGCCCATCTGTCTTTTCCAAACCAGAGGCCAGATTGATCTATGGGTGGGGAGGGTGTTAAAGTATCTACTCAAAAAAAGAGGAAATATTTTCTGCTTTTTCTTCTTTCTCTTTCTGAGTCTCTGCATTTATTGTCAATACTCGCAGTTTCTGCACATGAAAGCACATCCCATGCGAGTGTGTCCTTTAAATGAAGCACATAGAACCTAATCTGACTCTTGTCCATTATGGGTTTGGTTTGTTTGGGCAACCTATCTGAGAGTTGGTGGATTAGAGCAGTAGAAGGGAGGGGGCCAGTTTCTAAAGGGACCCTTTCTGTGTATTGGAAAGGTTTTGTTTCATTGCAATTCTTTCTGATAGTCAAATTTTGCTATGTTAGCTTCAGAAGAGGGTGAATCCGAATGTAAGAGTGTTGCCCCCTGTAGCACGTCGCGACTCACTGGTGCGGCGTCTCCTGCTGGTCGTCCTGGGAATTAGCTCTCCAGCCTCTGGAGCGCCCTCTGCAGGCCGGTGTCCCGCTTGCCTCAGGCCCCCGTGTCCCTCCCGGACCCCGGTGTCCCTTCCCTCGGGGTTCTGCCCTCTGCAGTAGCACCGCAGTCCCTGGGTCTCCCCGCCCCGGGGAATCCCCACCCTCTATCCCCACCTTGCCTCAGCGGCTACTGCCAGGCTTCATCTAGCCCCCGCACACGGGGCCAGACTGCAGTCTGTACCACTCATCATCGGCAAGGAGGGTTTGGACCTGCTGCATTTGCCTAACCTTGGGCTGCCCCTCTGCAACCCCAGTACCTGCTTTAGGCCTTCAGCAAGGCCTGCAGGCTGGGGGTTTTCCAGCCTGGAGCCCCCCAGCTCCTCTGGCCTTTCCCCAGCCCTGCTTTACTCTAGGTACCCTGGTGAGCTCCCAAGCAGCCAGGCCCGTCTCTCTCCACAGCTAGAGAGAGACTGCCTGAGCCCCTGGCTCACAGCCTTTTCTAAGGCCAGCTGTGGCCTGACTGGGGCGTGGCCCCTGCTGTGGCTGCCTTCCCCATCAGCCTAGCCTTTGGCTCCCCTGGAACATCCCTTTCCCAGGGCTGTTTTGACCCCTTCAGGGCTGGAGCGGGTGACCACCCCGCTACACCCTCTATCTAGCACACTAGGATTTGCTGGGGAATGTCAAGAAGATCAAAAGGTGGCTTTATTACAGTGTGTGTACCAGATACTAAAGGGCTATTTCATTTAGCAGAGAAAGGCATGACAACTACCCATGGTTGAAAGTTAAAGCAAGACAAATTCAAATTAGAAATAGGCACAAATTTGTAACAGTAGGATGATCTCCTTTCATATGCATTGCAAGTCGATCTCTACTTGTTTGGCCATCTAATGGCTGCATCATCAAGGGTAGTCAGGAGTTACAGCCCACCCACCAGTCTTCTGAGTTCTCCTCCACCACGCTGACCGTTTTCATTGCTGCCCCATAGTCACACTGGGAAGATGGGGCTAACCCAAATTTCTGCATGGTGGCAGCCACTTTGGCCATTCCAGTCACCAGCCACTAGTCCAGGATCTGCGTCCCAGGTTGCAAACATGTGGCTGTCCACAAGGGCTTCTGAAATTTGTTGGCATGCCAGTTTCTCTAGCCCAAAGTTGCTGCGACACTACGAGGACGTAGCCGTCAGCCCTGGTATGCGGCTGTTCATCCGAGATGGGCGCTAGACCAGCAGTGCTGTGGTGGTGCATGAATTACCACCACAAAAGGATGTTGCGAAGTCACACATGGCAAGTCAGCAGCAAATGCAGGTGTAGGTGTTTCCTTCTGGAGGTGGGTGGATCTTGTGGGAAGTGCATATTGCTCATTTGCACCTACTGGAACTGTTGTCAGCCTTGTGTGCAGCAGGCTGCACGTTATTCCACGGGAGCAAATACCACTGCCAGGGCCGAGGTTCATAGAACATTTGCCTCTGCTCCCCAGTAGGTTCCTGCTCGCGTCTGTATCACAGCAGTGCTGGAGGTGATCATTTCCTTCACGTGTTCTAGGGGCCACTTTGGTAGAATGTGGCCCAGTTTGGCTCCTAAGTAAATGACAACTGTCTGGAAAGGGAGAGGATGATCCTCAACACAGATTGTCAGGGGTTGATTGGTCGGGATCCTTCAGCTGGAAGGTTGTGGCCACTGTCTTAGACGTACTTATCTTTGTCAGTGGAGACTTACATTATGTGGCCAGAGCATTCATGTCCTGGCTGAGTGACCCTTTGCTATCATGTGCATCGTCACCCACATCAGCAAGACAGATGTCATCTGCACATATGTATTTATCGGCCTTACTTCTGGGTAGGTCGTAAGTATGCATGTTGAAGAGGAGAGCAGCTAGTCTGCTACAGAGCTGCCTAAACCAGCTGACTTTGTCTCCAGCTCATAGGGGCCGACTTCCTCTCTCCCCGGGGAGTGCTTGACCCCCCCACACACACACACAGCTTTTCTGCAGCGTTCAGGAGGCGCTGGGAGGGAGGGAGAGGAGTTGATCGGCAGGGCCGCCGGCGGGCAGGAGGCACTGGGGGAACGGGGGAGCTTGGCTGCCAGTGGGTGCTAAGAACCCGCTAATTTTTTTCCATGGGTGCTCAAGCCCTAGAGCACCCACAGAGTCAGCGCCTATGCTCCAGCTAGCAAGATGAAGCTCTGATTTGGTATCATTTCCGCGATAAATCACATCATGGGCCTACAGGGAACAGTCTGCAACAACTTAGTGGTCAGCCCCACATGCCAGATGGTATCACCTGCAGCTGACAGAGCCTCCAGAACAGCACCAGCTTTCTTGCTCTTCTCAAAGGCATCTTCAGTGTCTTCTATTAAGTGACAGGTTTCAGAGGAGCAGCGTGTTAGTCTGTATTCGCAAAAAGAAAAGGAGGACTTGTGGCATCTTAGAGACTAACCAATTTATTTGAGCATAAGCTTTCCTGAGCTACAGCTCACTTCCACTGCATGCATCCGATGAAGTGAGCTGTAGCTCACGAAAGCTTATGCTCAAATAAATTGGTTAGTCTCGAAGGTGCCACAAGTCCTCCTTTTCTATTAAGTGAGTGACTTGGTTTTGGGTATAGCGTCCTCGTCTGAAGTCAGCCTGAACAAAGGGACAACCACTGAGGATGATGCCCAGGGGACTGATGGGTTCTCCATCTCTTGGTCTTCAGATCATGGCTGGATGCCTTTCTGGAAGACCTGCTTTCCCCCTTCTCACCATGCATCATAGCCAGTAGCTGCTATGCTTCTAGCTGAAGAGCACAGGTGTGCTAGAGGTAGCAGGTTGCAGGATTTCTTTTGGAATTTCTCAGCAGTAGAGTCTTTGTTTTTGCTCAGATGGCACAAAGGGAGCAGAGACCAGCCACAAGTCCCCAGTGCGCACCCAACAGCTCTTCTGCAGCCCTGCTTGCAGGCGGAGAGTGAGTGCTGAGCTGCAGCTGACCCCATCTGGCAGGTGGTTCCCTGGGGACCATTACCAGATGGCATAGTGTAAATCAGCCCCCAGGCTCCTCCAAATTGTGCCAGGGATGGCCCAGATCTGGCTAGAGCAGGGGTAGGCAACCTCTGGCACACCTGCCAAAGGTGGCACACGAGCTGATTTTCAGCACCGGTCCTGGGGGCTCTGCATTTTAATTTAATTTTAAATGAAGCTTCTTAAACATTTTAAAAACCTTATTTACTTTACATACAACAATAGTTTAGTTATATATTATAGACTTATAGAAAAAGACCTTCTAAAAACGTTCAATGTATGACTGGCACGCGAAACCGTCCATTAGAGGGAATAAACGAAGACTCGGCACAGCACTTCTGAAAGGCTGCCAAGCCCTGGGCTAGAGACACGGGAAACAAGCATCAAGCTCCCAGACAGGCTGCCTGCAGTGGCATGCTAAACTGTATGATATGTTCAGCCACTAGGTGGCACTGTGTGCGACAGCCGATGCATCCGATGAAGTGAGCTGTAGCTCGCGAAAGCTTATGCTCAGATAAATTGGTAGTCTCTAAGGTGCCACAAGTCCTCCTGTTCTTTTTGTGAATACAGACTAACACGGCTGCTACTCTGAAACCCATCTTATTTTAGCTAACCTCGGCCATACACCTGTCTCAGTCCTCGTCCTCAAAGGACACCGGCCCAACACCTTCAAAGGACAAGCTGGGGAGCTTAAATTCATAACTCTCTGGACACTAAAATCACGGTCTTCATAAAGATGCTGGATTTATGGCTTATTACCACAATCTGTAACCCATTAAGCCCCCTTTTTTGTCCTATGGCTGCAGGGGTGTTAACGGGCCACTCTACCTTGACCGGTCCTGTAGAATATGTGCTAACTACTTATGCTAAACAATCTATTCCACCTGGCATTTAGCTGTGATGCTCCGTGTATGTTTCCCAGACCTGAAGAAGAGCTCTGTGTAGCTTGAAAGCTTGGCTCTTTCCCCGACAGAAGTTGGTGCAGTAAAAGATGTTACCTCACCCACCTTGTCTCTCTAATATCCAGGGATCAACTCGGCTACAACACCACTGCAAGCAACGGTGGAAGTTATTTGTTGATTGTCTGTTAAAACAATTCCACCTGACTACACGGCCTGGGGAATGCCATAGCACATTAGGGTCATGTCTGCTTGAGGCCCTATTAGATCTTTGTGGTGGATGACAGTAAATTCAGTCTCTATTTTAATTTCTCCATGACCCATCATATTTGAGATAATTAATAAAAATGTTTGTGGGGGACCATTTTTTATTAACAATAGAAATGAAGAATTAAAAAGACTAACTGACTTTTTTAGTAGTTTTAGTGCTCAACCTTCAGTCTCAAGAAACCATGGGTGTGTGCCCCTGAGAGATAAAGAATTTACTCGGTTGGTTTTATGGCAGCCACAGCCATGGCTGAAGAGACCCACTCGAGAGAGACAATCTCTCTCTGCCACATCTGTGACATTTAAAGGTGGTATTTCAATCCTTTGGACTCTGCCTTCTGCAAGCTCTTTTCTCCTCTGCTAAGCTGGACTGCTTCCTCTCGTAACTCTGGAGATCCCTGTTAAGCTCTTGTTTCCAAAGGCTGCAGTCCTGAGTGTAATCTTCCCAGGTGTCTACATCCATGTCCATTTCTTTGAGGCCTCGCTTGCACATATCCTTGAAACGCAATTTTGGGTGTCCTTTGGGTCTTTTTCCAGATGCCAGTTTGAGGGTGTCCTTTGGGATGCGCCCATCATTCCTTTGGCACACATGCCCAAGCCAGCAGAGGTGTCTCTGTTGGAGGAGTGTTTGCATGCTGGGTATTGCTGGCCCATTTGAGAACCTCAGTGTTGGTGACTCTGTCCCTCCAGGAGATTCCAAAGATTTGACGAAGGCAACGCACATGAAAGCTGTTGAGCCTCTTTTCCTGATGAGAGTATCAGATCCCTGTCTCGCTCCCGCACAAAAGTGTGCTGATAACACGTGCACAGTACACACAGATCTTTGTGTGTTCTGTCAGTTTGTTGTTTTGCCAGACCCTCTTGTTCAGTCTAGACATTGTTGTGGTAGCTTTTCCAATGTGTATGTTGAATTCTGTTTCACATGCAAAGTTGACTGTGATAGTGTACCTCAGGTATGTGAACTTGTTCACCACTTCAAGTTCTTAGTTGTTGTTCTTGATGGAGGGTGCATCCTCAACTCCTTGGGATGTTAGGTTTGTCTTTTTTAGGCTTCTAGTAAGGCCGAAGTCTTGGCAGGCTTTGGAAAAACTGTCCATGAGGTTTTGGAGATGGGCTTCTGTGTAGGTTGCCACTGTTGCATCGTCAGCGAAGAGAAGGTGTTGGATGAGGGCCTCCCAAGTCTTGGTTTTAGATCTGAGTTTTGCAAGATTGAACAGCTTTCCATCAGCTCTTGTGTGCAAGTAGATTCCCTCTGTTGAGGAGCCAAAAGCTTGTTTTAGTAGCAGGGAGGAGAAGATCCCAAACAGACTTGGGGCACGGCCTTGCTTAACTCCGCTACGAATCTGGAAAGCCTCAGAGACTGAGCCGCCGTATTGGACTGTGCTGTACATGTTTTCATGGAAGGATCAAATCATGCTTAAGAGCTTGGGGGAACATCCAATCTTTTCTAGAAGTGCGAATAGTCCACTTCTACTGATAGGGTCAAAAGCCTTTGTGAGATTGGTGAAGGCTATGGAGAGGGGCTTCTTTTGTTCTCTGCATTTCTCTTGTAGTTGTCTCAGCGAGAAGATCATGTTGATAGTAGACCTTTCAGCTCTGAAGCCGCACTGTGATTCAGCACAGATTCTGTCTGCCAGGGCCGGCTCTAGGTTTTTTGCCTCCCCAAGCAAAAAACAAAAAAAACCTCAGAGAGCGCAACTGCCGAAGCAAAAAAAAAACCAAAAACCTCACCCCACCCGGAATGACCCCCCTGGAATTATGCCGCCCCAAGCACATGCTTGGTTTGCTGGTGCGTAGAGCCGGTCCTGCTGTCTGCAAGGGTCTGAATGCTGTTCAGGCCAACTCGGGCAAAGGCTTGTCCCATAGTACTAAGAAGGGAAATGCCACGATAGTTGTTACAGTTGCTCCAGTGACCCTTGTTTTTAGAGAGATGTTGATGGTGACGTTGGCGTCTCTCATTTCTTGTGGCACTTCGCCTTCTTTCCAGCACAGGCAGAGCAGCTCATGGGGCTGTTGCAGCAGGATGGGTTTCCACATTTGATGACCTCTGACAGTATGCAGTCTTTCCCAGGGCCATCTATGGCAAGGCTAAGCTCCTCGACTGTTGGTTCATTGTCGAGTTGGTTCATAACAGGTAGGCTTTCGATGGCATTGATGGCTACGTCTGGAATAATATTTTCACAAGAGTAAAGCTCACAGTAGTGTTCTACCCAGCGATCCAGCTGCTTGGTGCGGTTGTTGATTGTTTCCCCTGTTGCTGATTTCAGTAGGGCTGTCTTCTTTGAAGTTGGGTCCAAGGCTTTCTTGATCCCATCATACATATTTCTGATGCTGCTTGCATCAGCTGCTACTTGGATGCTTTTGCATAAGTGCAGCCAATAGTCATTGGCGCACCATTGAGCAGTTTGTTGTACCTTGGTTCTTGCTGCTCTCAACACATAAAAGTTTTTATTTGGGCTTGTAGTGGGGCGGTCACCCTGCTCCGGCCCTGAAGGGGTTAAAACTGCCCTGGGAAAGGGCTGCCCCAGGGAGCCAATAAGCTAGGCTGATTGGGGAAGCAGCCGCAGCTGGGGCCACCCCCCAATCAGGCCACAGCTGGCCCTATAAAAGGGCTATGAGCCAGGAGCTCAAGAGGACTTTCTCTCTAGCTTTGGAGAGAGAAGGACTGGCTGCCTGGGAGAAAAGGGTACCTGGAGTGGAGCAGGGCTGGGGAAAGGCCAGAGGAGCTGGGAAGCTCCAGCCTGGAGAGCCCCCAGGCTGCAAGCCTTGCTAAAGGCTGGGAAAGGTACTGGGGCTGCAGAGGTGCAGCCCAGGGTTAGGCAAAGGCAGCAGGTCCAAACCCCCCTTGCCGACTACAGTCTGCCCCAGTGAGCGGGGCTAGACGATGATTGGCAGTAGCCGCTGAGGCAAGACGGGGATAGAGGGTGGGGGTTCCCCAGGAGGGGAGACCCAGAGACTGCGGGGGTACTGCAGAGAGCAGAACCCCGAGGGAAGGGACACCGGGGTCCGGGAGGGACACGGGGGCCTGAGGCAAGCGGGACACCGGCCTGCAGAGGGCGCTCCGGAGGCTGGAGCGCTAATTCCCAAGACGACCAGCAGGAGTCGTCACGTCGCTACAGGGCCTCTCTTGTAGTTGGTTTGGGCTGTGCGTTTGGCCTCTCTGACTGGCATCAATTCACTGGAATACGCATCAAACCAGTTGTTCGTCTTGCTTTCCTTCTTCCCAAAGACTGACCGAGCTGGGTCGTAGATTGTGTTCTTCAGTTGCGCCCACTTCAGGTGGATGCTTGTGGCGCCATCACTGAGTCCAGGACTTACTGTCGTATGTTCTGGTGCGGCTGTGACTTTCCTTGGTCCGCTGAGGCAGCGGTTTTAAACTTCTTTTCTGGCAACCCAGCTGAAGAAAATTGGCAACCCCACAGAGGTGGGGATGAGGGGTTCGGGGTGTGGGAGGGGCTCAGGGCTGGGGCAGGGGATTGGGGTGCAGGAGGGGACTGGGGTCTGGGCTGGGGGTGTAGGCTCTGGGGTGGGGCCAGGGATGAGGGGTTTGGGGTGCAGGAAGGGGCTCTGGGTTTGGGGGGGCTCAGGGCTGGGGCAGAGGATTGGGGCGCGGGCTTGGGGTGCAGGCTTACCTCCAGCCCGGTCAGCGGCACAGCTGGGGGGCAGCATGCAGAGCCTCGTGCCCCTTCCCCCCCACGGGAGCCGGACCTGCTGCTGGTCGCTTTCCGGGCACAGCACGGTGTCTGAATTAGCCGGGCAGCACCACCGCTGGGACTTCTAACTTCCCAGTCGGCGGTGCTGACCAGAGCCGCTGTGACCAGCGCCTTCCATTCCACAGCCCAGTTCTGGGTCGTGACCCACCGTTTGAAAACCACTGTGTTAAGGTACCGATGTTAATACGAGGACGCCCTTTGACTTTAGATCTGTTCATTGTCTTTGGTTTAAGTCTGACCTTGCTGCATACCTGTGTCGCAGTGAGCACTTGGATAACTGCGGGTAATGAGGACGCTGTTAAGGCTGGAACCCCTTGTGATGATAAGATCCAGTTGGTTCCAGTGGCCAGATCTGGGATGTTTCCAAGACCCTTTGTGCTGTGGCTTTGTCTGGAAGAATGAGTTTGTTACACAAAGGTCATAATAGGAACAAACTTTTAGCAGGCTCTGACCGTTTCCATTCTTTTATCAGTTCCGTGTTGACCAAGACAGTTGGTCCATGCTTCATGATCAGCTCCCACCCTTGCGTTGAAGTCCCCTAACAGGGAAACACATTCGTGCTTCGGAACCCTGCTGATGGTGGTGTTCAACTGGTCGTAGAACTGGTCCTTTGTTGGGGCGAATTCACTCGCAAGGTTGACTGGGCCCTCCGAGGTGAACAAGCGTGGGGCCAGAATTCTCTCTGATCCATTTGTAGGTGGCTCAGTCTTCCCCAGAAGTGAGTTCTTGATGGCAAATCCCACCCTGTGCTCTTGCGTTTCTTCAGCACTTTTCTCCTGCCGGAAATATGGGTCCACATTAGCAGACCTACAATTACTGGCATTTATTTGTCCCGGCAGGTTTTCACCGGGTAGGTCCCTAGCAAGAACCACCCTTCTCGCGACAGTCCCCGCACTCTGCAGCCAAAAAACCACATGGTCAGGGAAGCTCTGGCAATTTCTGCTTCTGGTGCCAGCCAGACCCGGGAAGAGCCGTTTGTGGAAAAACTAAGAGAAAACAGCTGTTGGGACCTTGAAGCTCTGTTCTGTGTGAAGTTGAGAGGAATTTTTGTTCTTAGTTTATTTTATGATTTGCCCATCCGTAATAAACATACGTTCCCACACATATCCCTGTGTGTACAAACAGGCATGTGACATTCTATATCGAACCACAGGAGAATGGAAAATTCATTGCTACAGGGCTTTCTCCAAAACAAATTTGCTGAGGACAGCAGGATTTCTTTTTTAAAATGCTATGTTTGGTCGGTTGGCTCTGTGCTGCTTACTCTAGTAGGCGCCGGACTGCTGAGGTTCTGGAACGTACACAGCTTGAGGCTGGGTCTACTCTTCAGCCGCTACCCTGGCACAGCTGCAGCATGTCCGTGTAGCCACTCACTGTGGCGACGGGTGGGATCTGCCATCACCGCCGGTGATCTGTCTCCACGAGAGGCACCCGTTAGATCAACGGAAGAGTTCTTCTGTCGGCTCAGCACTGTTTTACGCCAGGGTTCGGTCAGCTTAACTGCCTCGCTCAGTGGTATGGGTTTTCACACCCCAGAGCAATGTAGCTGGGTTGGCTTAACTTAGTTTTTAGCGTAGGCCAGTCTCTCTCTCTCTCTCTCTCTCTCTCTCTCTGTGTATTGTTTTAGAAAATTAGAGACTGAAATGCGTTTGTTATCTGAAACTTGGCTGCTGTGTTCTTGCAGCATTTTAATTCTGTTTATAGTACTCATGTTTCTGTCTTCAACAAGTCACCATGGACCCCGGCACTGCTTTCAGGTTTTTGTGACCTGTTAAAAAGTGCAAAGCTCAAGTCAAAGCTGCCTTTAGTTTGTGTTGGGTATAAACAGAGTGCCTGTTGCCAACGCACTTGGGATATATACACTGCTCTGTAGTTTACTGGATGAGAACATCTCATTCTGCCGCTGAGTGTGCCAGGTACAGTGTTGATGCTATTGTCTTAAACAAGTGTGGAGAGCCCCTCCCACCCAGGCCAGTGGCGGGTGGAAGGCACGTGGTAAACTGCAGGATCAGGCTTGAGATTAGTAACTCCTCATGGCTGCTTCTATGTTTTGTGATATTTATTCTTCCTCTCACTTTTTTTTTGTTTGTTTGGCTCCAACCTAGACACTCCATTCAGCTTGATTATTGGGAAACTGTTCCCACGTCTGTGCCTCCGTTTAATATCTTTTGGCATTAATGCACAGCCCTGACCCTTGCTGCCTGCAATGCATATACCTTTCCCTGCACAAATCGTGCTACCCTTTCGTAGAGAGAAAATGGCCATCTCCTCAGTGTGCTGTCGGTACCTGACGTCACTCAGCACAGTGGGACTCAAACTGCGGGCTCATGGGTGCCATCTTTCTAGCTTTTCTACATTCGCACAAAAGCAAATTTCTTACTGTGGAGGCCCACATTTTAGGTCACTTCTGGGAAGCTGTGTGCTCTCGAGGCTTTGCCAGAATCCATCTTTTCTCAGCATAAGGGGCTGCAATAACTTAGTTTTTTTTCCTTTCTTTTTGATGTAGCCATCCTTGGCATGCATACATTGATGAGTAACCAGCAGTACTACGAGGCACTGGGGAGCACCACTATAGTTAACAAGGAAGGCCTGAACAGTAAGTATGTTTTACAGCTGTTCCGGAGTATTTGCTTGAAAGACTCAAAGCTGCTAGTGGGCTGTTGACTGTGAATTATTTTTAATAATATTTTCTAACCTGATTTGTCTCATTATGTCAAATGCCCCTAAGAAGCCTGAACCAACACAGGGCCCTCTTATATTGCCAGAATTGTAAAAGTGTGAGATCTGGTGCATCTGGGATGGGCAAAGGGGAAAGCATGTGGCTTTCATTGCTCGATAGCCCCCTTGATGCTCACCTAATAGCATGGGACTGACCGTGACCTTACAGGAGATGATACGTTCTCTCTAGAGCTAGTCCGAGAATCAACATCTTTCTCATAAGGAATTTCAGACAAGTCCTTAGTTTGGAAATTTTCAGCTGGAAGATTTCAGTTTTCCCATGGGAAGTTTTAAAACAAAAGGTTTGTTTTGACTTGGAATTTCAATTAAATGTAATTTCATTTTCTTTAAACAAAAAAAAAAACAAAGTGACATTTTAAAAAAAAAATGAAAATGTTTGTTTAGATATTTTCCTGTGGACAAAACGAAATTGTGGTTTTTTGGCCGAGAAAGAACTTTTGGCATGAAAAATGTGGAACAGCTTTAGTTCTGTGCTTGGAGTCCGAGCCTGTTCCTGGCATGGGGGGAGAACGGTGGCCCCAGACCTCATTTCCAACAGACAGGCAGCAGAAAATAGCAGAATGCAGTCAGCGCAAATCCTAAAATGGCTGAAGCGTGCAGGTTGTGACTTGTTTGACTCTTAGTACATATTGCTTCCTCCTCTCCCCACCCTTACTCTACTGTATCCATGTACTCTGGTCTACTACAGGGAAACCAGTGGGTCAGAACCTCCGCTGGTGTAAATCAGTGTGGTGCCACGGAAGTTTAATGGAGAGATGCTGATTTATAGCAGTTGAGGATCTGACCCCATATATGAATTGTAGAAATGTCATTGACTGAGGAACAAACTAGTGACATGCTAATATGTATTAGAATATGGCTTTGTCCGTAGCAACATTCTGATTGGCCTTTGTGATGACATCTGACCTGTCACATGCCAGCTACCAACAATGTTCACGTTGCAGCTGGGACCCCACTGTTAAAAAGAAATAAAAGGAAGATCCTCCCTCACCCCTGTTGTTAATATTTTTTAAAGGAAAAATACACAGGAAGATTTTTACTCTTTTTACCGTATTTCCCTTCCACCTGCATTTAACACAGTGGCTACAGGGAATTTCCTCAGAAAACTATTACTCCTTCTTAGAGAAGTTGTCACTGTGGGTGCCCCACGGGAGGTGTGTCCCTGTCCGTGTACTCTTAAGAGGGCAGCCCTTATGGCAGATCCACCCTTCACGTTTTTTCACCAGGACAAGGTGACTCCGTCCACATCCTCCTTTCCTGCCCACGGACTCATCGGACTTTCACATAAACCAGGACATTTCCAGACTAGCCCGGACTTCACGCTTCAAGGGAAGAAGCTAGTTTTCATGCGCCAGATGTGAGACGAGCCCTTGCATTCTACCTCAAGAGAATTAAGCCCTTCAGAGCCTCTCCTAAGCTCTTTGCCCTCTTTCAAAGAGGATGAAGGGGGAGCCCCTATTTCCACCCAAATATTATCAAAATGGGTCTTACGGTGCATTTTAGCACGTTACAGAGTTTCTCAGCTGTGCAGCCCCTGGCTAGGGTGACTGCTCATTCCACAAGGGCACAACCCACCACGATTGTCCATTACGGACACCTGTACAACTCCCACCTGCTTGTCTGTGGACTGTGCGGCTCTTCGCGCCTGCAGGGCAGATGCGGCCTTGGGTGTGGTGGCTCTTCACTAAGTACTAGATCCAGTAGCGTAGCCGGGGGGAGCGTGGGGAGCAGCCGCTCGGCGCCTTTTTAAATTTTTACTCACCCGGCGGCGCCCCGGCTCCTCGGCGGCGGGGGCCTTCACGCGCTCCGGCTCCTCGTCGGCGTTTCGGCGGCGGGGGCCTTCAATGCCGCCGAGGACCCGGAGCGCCGCCCGATGAGTACAAGCGGGTGGCACCTTTGTTTATGTCAGCTGCCCCTGTTCGCTCCACCTCGCTCCGCCACTGCCTAGATCCGTCAGCTCAGCTTCACCCCGTAGCGTGGGCACTGCCTGGGAATCACCTGGAGTGGAACACCCACAGAGACAACTACTCGAAGAAGAAGGAGGTGTTACTTACTAGTACAGTGTGATCACGGCTTACGTTCTCATATAGTATTTCCTGGATCCCCCCACCCCAGCATGCTATAAAAACTCCAGGGGGGTTGAAAACGTTTACCAGAGCGCCATTCTGCACCGCTCCACTGAATTTAAGCGCTGAGTGTGATCTCTGAGGATCACCAGGACCAGTAAGGGGTGTCTCAGCTCCTGCCTTGTGTCTTTCGGTGCTTTAATGTTAGGCTGCTCTGGTTCAGCCTTGACACCAGTCCCCAGCGTACTAGCATACGGTCCCACCCTGGCTCCCACCAGCCAAATCATGCCTTGCAGGGTGACCCCAACAGTCCTTCTGGTGCCAAGTATCCCCAAATCTGTGTACCCCAAGTTCTTACTATCAGACATTTGGACTTTTCCCCTCTGGTTCCTCACCCCAAAGGAGTGTTCTCAGTTCATTCTCAGTTCTCAGTTCACTTTGGCACAGTTTGCACGACAGAGATCTGTTCAGGGTAAAAATAAACAAAAAGTTTATTTAACAGTGAAATCACAGACTCAGAGATGAAATGGCAAGGGAAGCAAACACGGACAGTATGTTTTTAAACCAAATAAACATAAAGTTGCAACTTCAGGCTTATGCTTTGGTATTAGACAAATAAGTTACCTATTTCCCCTGCACACTTTCCCAGCGTGCCTCCTGTCACAAAGGAACTCCAGCATTGCCTGGAGAGTACCCCATTTAGACACTGGCCCTCAGTTTCTGGATGTCCTTCACTTCAAACCCTCTCTCTTGCAGACTGTGGTGATTCATGGTGGGGGAAATTCATGGGGGGCCATACTGGCTCAGACCAAAGGTCCATCTAACCCAGTGTCCTGTCTTCCGACCGTGGCCAATGCCAGGTGCTTTAGAGGGAAGGACCAGAACAGGGCAATTATCGAGTGATCCATCCTCTATCACCCATTCCCAGCTTCTGAGAAGGAGTAAATAACACTTCCTTATTTACTTTCTTCACACCAGTCATGATTTTATAGACCTGAATCATATCCCCCAACCCCCTTAGTCGTCTCTTTTCCAAGCTGAAAAGTCCCAGTCTTATTAATCTCTCCTCATACGGAAGCTGTTCCATACCCCTGATAATTTTTGTTGCCCTTTTCTGTACCTTTTCCAATTCCAATATATCTTTTTTGAGATGAGGCAACTAGATCTGCGCGCAGTATTCAAGATGTGGGCGTTCCATGGATTCATATAGAGGCAATATGATATTTTCTGTCTTATTATCTATCTCTTCTTAATGATTCCCAACATTCTGTTCACTTTTTTGACTGCCGCTGCACATTGAGTGGATGTTTTCAGAGAACTATCCACAATGACTCCAAAATCTCTTTCTTGTGTGGTAACAGCTAATTTAGACCCCATCATTTTATATGAATAGTTGGGATTATGTTTTCCAATGTGCATTACTTTGCATTTATCAACATTGAATTTCATCTGCTGTTTTTGCCCAGTCACCCAGTTTTGTGAGATCCCTTTGTAACTCTTCACAGTCCGCTTGTGACTTAACTATCTTGAATAGTTTTGTATCATCTGCAAATTTTGGCACCTCACTCTTTACCCCTTTTCCCAGATCATTTATGAATATGTTGAATAGGACTGGTCCCAGTACAGACCCCTGGGGGACACCACTATTTACCTCTCTCCATTCTGAAAACTGACCATTTATTCCCACCCTTTGTTTCCTATCTTTTAACCAGTTACTGATTCATGAAAAGGCCTTTCCTCTTAAGAGCCTTTGCTTAAGAGCCTTTGGTGAGGGACCTTTTCAAAGGCTTTCTGAAAATCTAGGTACACTATATCCACTGGATCCCCCTTGTCCACAAGCTTGTTGACCCCCTCAAAGAATTCTAGTAGATTGGTGAGGCATGATTTCCCCTTACAAAAAACATGTTGACTCTTCCCCAACAAATCATGTTCATCTATGTATCTGGCAATTTTGTTCTTTACTGTAGTTTCAACCAATTTTCCTGGTTCTGAAGTGAGGATTACCAGCCTGTGATTGCCAGGATCACCTCTGGAGCCTTTTTTTAAAAATTGGCATCACATTAGCTACCCTCCAGTCATCTGGTACAGAAGCTGATTTAAATGATAGGTTACATACCATAATTAGTAGTTCTGCATTTTCACATTCGAGTTCCTTCAGAAATCTTGGGTGAATGCCACCTGGTCCTGGTGACTTCTTATTGTTTAATTTATCAATTTGTTCCAAATTGCCCTCTTTCTGAGGCCTTTTCAGAGTTTCATCGACAAAAGTTATGTCAGTGACCAAAAAGCACTATAATAACATTGCTGTTGCATGTTCACACTATGCTTCTTCTATCAGCAGAACACGTCCGTTGTTGGTGCTCTCGCATGGACAGTGAGAGCAGTGCATTGTGGGTAACTATCCCACAGTGCTACTCCCCACCTTATGCTGCTAGGACTTGTGGGTTGGTGGAATGGACCATAGCGCATCATGCGTGTGGGTTTAACATCCCATGATGCATTGCTTTCTGTCCCAGCATTCTGTGGGCTTACGGCTTTGGTTCGCAGCTTATTTCAACGACCTTAGTTTGCTGTCTGCCTGCCATCTCTGTGCGAAAGGATGGATCCTGCATTGCTTTCTACTGCTCTGCTAAATGTCATTAACACATCACAGATGGCAGTGCAGTTAATCATAAACTGAACAGGATTCAGACTTGCCCGACCTGCTGTGTGACATGGGTAGGAGCAACATACGATGACTTGTGGCATTCACAGAGCAGCTGCACACAGTGGACCACCACTTTTGGGCTCGTGAAACTAGCACTGAGTGGTGGGATCGTATCGTCATGCAGGTCTGGGATGACGAGCCGTGGCTGCATAACTTTCAGATGTGGAAAGCCACCTTTCTGGAACTGTGTGTGGAGCTCACCCCAGCCCTGTGGCACAAGGAGACCAGAATGAGAGCTGCCCTCTCGGTGGAGAAGTGGGTGGCGATTGCAGTGTGGAAGCTGGTGACTCCAGACTGCTACTGGTCGGTCACAAATCAGTTTGAAGTTGGGAAGTTGACTGTTGGGGCTGCGTTAACACAACTCTGCAGGGCCATTAATCGCATCCTGCTGCGAAGGACCGTGACTCTTGGCAATGTGCATGAAATAGTGGACGACTTTTCAGAAATGGATTTCTCTAAATGCGGAGGGGCAATAGAGGGCACACATACCCCAATTTTGGCACCAGGCCACCTTGCAATGGAGTCCGGCAATAGAAAGGCGTATTTCTCCATGGTATTGCAGGTGTTTGTGGATCACCGCAGCTGTTCACCGACATAAACGCTGGATGGTCTGGGAAGGTGCATGATGCACATATTTTCAGGAACACCAGCCTGTACAGAAAGCTGCAGGTGGGGACTTTCTTTCCAGACCAGAAGATTCCAGTGGGAGATGTTGAAATGCCCATAGTGGTCCTGGGAGACCAGCATACCCCTTACTCCCCTGGCTCATGAAGCCTTACATGGGAAACCGGGACAGCAGTAGGGAGCACTTCAACAATAGGTGCAGGATGGCTGTGGAATGTGTGTTTGGCAGATTAAAGGCATGTTGGCAATGCCTTTCTGGCAGGTTAGATCTGAATGAGGAGAATATTCCCATGGTCATTGCCGCCTATTGCACGCTGCATAGTATTTGTGAGGCTAAGGGTGAAAGGTTTGCTCAGGGGTGGACTGCTGATGCACTGGGCCCGGCAGCTGATTTTGAGCAGCCTGATACCAGGGCTATTCAAGGGGCACAGCGGGAGGGGCAGGGCGGGGCAATTCAAGTCAAGGAAGCTTTGAGACAACACTTTGAGAATGAGAACCAATAATGTATATTTCTATGCTGCAAACTGCAATGCTTCATTAAATCAAGTTTTCTTAAGAAGCACCTGTGATGATTCATGATCTAGGATTTCAGTAAGCAAAGGATTAAACTGCTGGTGTATGTCTTGCTGCTGCCTGCTATCCCCGTTTGTAGGGCACAAATAAAGAGCAGTTATCTTTCAGATTCTTTGTTTTTACTAAACAAACAATCCACACACACACAAACGCTCAGTGGGAAAAGAAGGGACCATGGAAGGGCAGACCGTCAGAGCTGTGCATAGGTCCAGCTATCATTTTGAAAACTGAGGGGGTGGAATGAATGGAAAATGGAGAAATTCCAGAAAGCATAAGGGAATGCATGGGTGGAGTTGAGGGGGGGCATGGAAAACCGTTCTGAATGTGCTGCAGGGGAGGGAAGGCACGCATCTGTTGTTACTGCAGTGTTATGAGAAACTTAAGCATCTCTATTTGCTCCTCCATTACTTTTATCATCTGCTTAGTGGCATCCAAGAAAAAGTCCTGATTTTCTTTTCTGTCCTGCCGTTCAATTTCTCTCTACTCCCTGCATTCCCTTTCTACTGCATCAGAGTATTGGAGGACATCCTGGAACATGTCCTCCTTGCTCCATCTTAGCCACTTTCTTATCTGGCAGAAGCGCTCCACTGGTGTGTAGGGGGCTCCCCTGAAGGCCACATCTGCAGAAACACAAGAAACAATACACAGAAGCATGATTGTTAGTTCATGCACAACATTGAATCATTGCAGTTTAGCACACCCCTTGTAACATACCGAGCACTTTCTCACTGCACTTGGCAAGCACACATCTCGGCGAACACGCCAGGCATGGTGAGATTAGCCCAAGGGGGGAGGGGCATTCTACCTGGGGTAAACAGCAATGGTGCTTATGAAAGGGTCGTGGTGCAGTGACTAGGGACAATATTGTAAATGCTCCAACACTTTTCCCCGGGCAGGGGTCATTGAAGCAGATATCTCACTCCTGAGGGTAACCAAGGAAGCAAGGCTGCAACTGCTGCATGCTTGCAGCTTCCGACTGGTCCCTATGCTGCTCGCCTGTGTGCAGCTTTGGTTTGCACAAGTAATTGCCAAGTGGCGCGGGAAAGTTTCATTCAATGGAGGAAGGAACAAAGCAGCTCTGCCAAGGAACCTCCAGCAGAAGACTACCAAGTACCTCCAGGAAAGTTTCCTAGAGATCTCTCTGGAGGATTCCTGTGAAATCTCAGTGTGCATCAACACACTGTTCCACTGCACTGCTTAGATGCACAGGAAAATGTCCAGCACACAGAAACACAGCCAGCCTTGTACATTTCTATCCTTTCACCTACTTCTGCAGTACACAAAGCAAATGAAAGCTGAACATCATGAGCACCATCAACTCAAAAAAACCACTTACCAAGGGTCTCCTCTCCTGCTTCTTGCTCGCCAGAGTGGGAGTGTCAGGACTGGCTAGATCCTTCCGGAGTGGAGAACAGTTCTTGACTGGCCAGCCCACCTAGCGAACCCGCCGTGGGAGCCACATAATTCCCTAACTCCACCTCCTCGTCCCTGACTTCATCCTCTGAGTCCACTTTCTGCCACCTCCAGCCCCGCCAAAGCATCCATGGGGCTCTTGGCAGTGGAGGTGGGGTCATCGCCAAGGATAGCATCCAACTCCTTACAGAATAGGCTGAAGGCCTTCAGGACAGCACCAGAGCGTCAGTTTGCCTTCCTTGCTTTCTGGTATGCTGGCCTCAGCTCCTTTATCTTTGTTCTGCATTGCTCTGTGTCCTGACTGTATCCCTTTTCACACAAGCCCTAAGAAATCTGCCCGTAGGTATCAAACTTCCTATGGAGCACAGCTGCAACTGCATAGCCTCCTCTCCCCAAATACTGAGCAGATCCAAGAGCTCTGCACTGGTCCAAGCGGGAGACGGACCTGGTTTGCAGCGTGGAGCCACCATGGTCAGCTGGGAAGAGGCGATTGGAGCTCTCCACGCTGACCAAACAAGAAGTGGAATTTTAAAAATTTGTGGGGCTTTAAATGGGGAGGGGTGGATGGCTGTTTATGTGGCCGCAGGGCAGCAGAGTTCGAACTGCTGATCAGAGTGGTCAGGATGGGCATTGGGGGACACCTCCTGGAGGCCAATTAAAGCAATCAAATCAAGCGCGGTATCTACACTGGCACTTTGCTGCTAAAAACCCTGTGTCTCTCGTCGAGATGGTTTTATTTTGTCGCCACAACTGAAGAGTTTTGTCACCAAAAGTGGCATTGCAGTGTGGCATTGCAGTGTGGCATGGCATTGCAGTGTGCACACCTCCACTGTTTTGCTGCCAAAAGCTGCCTTTTGCCGACAAAACTGTAGTGTAGACAAGGTTTTCCTCAGTTTTCCAAGACTGGGGTTTTCTTTTTAGTTCCAAGTGAACTGAAGTCTAATGGCCCACCGTTGTCTTTTCTTGGCTGGGCAACGGGCGGGTACCTGAAGTGAGGCCTTGCCTACACCCACAGTTCTCTTGGCAAAAGGCAGCGTTTGCTGACAAACCAGTGGAGGTGTGGTGTACACACTACTTTTGGTGGCAAAACTCTGCCGTTTTGCCGACAAAATAAAACCACCTCGACGAGAGGCACAGAGCTTTTTGCAGCAAAATTAAAGTGACAAAGCATCAGCGTAGACGCTGCCATTCGTTATGTCGACATAACTGGCCTCCCCCAGTATCCCACAGTGCCCACTGTGACCGCTCTGCTCCCTGTTTTGAACGCGGCTGCCCTGTATCTAGCTATGCCTGCAAGCGCCCCTCCCCTTGCAAAGCTCCGGGAAGCTCTGACATTCCTCAGCGGTGAGAGTGGAGGCTGTGGGAGAACCTGGAGGGAATCACAGAGCCATTAATGTGGAATCGGCAGGCAGGCAGAGTGGGCTGCTGCCGTGGGGGGAAGAGACTGCTGTGCTGTGCTGTGCAGAGCCAGGGGCTGGTGTCCCTCTTCCCCCAGGACTGGTTGCTCAGGCTGCTGTCTGAACTTAGAGACAGCCTTCCGACACACTGTCCCTCAACACACACACTTCCCCAACATACACTGTCTCTCTCTCTCACATATTTCTTCCCCCCTCACACACACACACACACACACACGTTGTTTCTGTCACTCCTCTCTTTCTCTCTCTCTCTCTCTCTCTCACACACACACACACTCCCTGTCACAGACTCACCCCCTCCTCTCTCCACCACACACTTCAGTTGAAAAGCAGCTGGCAATCTAGTTGGATGCCCCTGGAAGGATGGGATTGAGAAATCTGCATCATGTGACACTGTACCTGCCCCATGAGGCATTGCAAACCTCTCCCAAAGTACCCTGCAGCCAGCTGCACAATGGGATAGCTACCCACAGTGCACTGCTCTCTGTGGCAATGCAAGAGGTGCGAGTGTGGACGTGCTCTGCCGACAAAAGGAGCACAGTGTGGACATGCAGCAGCGGTTTAATTAAAGCAGTATAACTTTTATCGACAAAACTCTGTAGTGTAGACAAGGCCTCAGTTTCATGTGAACAGCTAGCTAGGGAGGATCCACTCCCTGCTGGGAGGCGTACTTGGCGTCGCAGTGCCGGCCATGAGCATACTATTCTATATACATAAATTATATGTATATAGAATAGTAAATTCTATATACAGAACCCCAGTCTGTGTACAAGTCTCATAGTGATCATCAAGTTCAGACCATTTCATAAAAGACTTTACTCGATACACTTTTATAGTTGCATAAAATCAGTTGATTCAACGTCTCATTCTTTGGGGTTCAGACCCTGTTCTCCCCTTGGGGTGTCAGGACCCTGATTGTCACATGCAGTTACTGGAGTTCTTTGAGATGTTCTCTCTCTGAGTGCTCCGCTCTCTGCCCTCCTTCCCCTCTACTTTGGAGTCCTTGCCTCTGGCCAGGTTTCGTGGGTGAGAAGGAACTGGAGCAGCGGAGGGGCTGTTCTTCCCGTATGCCCTCAGATTGGGGCACTAGGATATACAGAGCGTAGGCACGGACCCCGCACACTGCTACCACAAATCTCCTATTGAAAGCGCACAGGTGCACGCACACCTAAAGTGAAGCGCCCGTAGAGAGGGAACTTCTCAAAGAACTCCAGTTACTATACAAGTAAGTAACCTCTCCTTGTGTTAAAGCCAAGATCCAACTGAGATCAGGACCCCTTTGTGCTAGGCACTGTACGTATTTAACCCACTGGTGAGTGTGTGTTGTAGAGTGTCGTCTGTGCCAATTCTCAGAGGATATGAGTTGTTACTGCCTCCAGATGCAGAGGGGCTGTAGTAGCTTTTAGCGATGGGGGTCCCTTGCCATCATGTGCCAGCAATTCCTCTTAGCCATGTGCATTGACCAAACCGGACAGTCTCTACGCAAAAGAATAAATGGACACAAATCAGACATCAGGAATGGTAACATTCAAAAACCAGCAGGAGAACACTTCGGTCTCCCTGGACACTCAATAACAGACTTAAAAGTCGCAATTCTTCAACAAAAAAACTTCAAAAACAGAATCCAACAAGAAACTGCAGAACTGGAATTAATTTTCAAACTGGACACCATTAAATTAGGCCTAAATAAAGACTGGGAGTGGCTGGGTCACTACAAAAACTAATTTCCGCCTGCTGATACTCACACCTTCTTGTCAACTGTTTGAAATGGGCCACCTTGATTACATTGGCCTCATTAGCACTACAAAAATGATTTCCCCTCCTTGTCAACTGTTGAAAAAAGCCCACTTCCACCTTAATTGAATTGGCTTGTTAGCACTGACACCCCTCCCCCACATGGTAAGGCAACTCCCATCTTTTCATGTGCTGTGTATTTATACCTGCCTCTGCATTTTCCACTCCATGCATCTGATGAAGTGGGTTTTAACCCACAAAAGCTTATGCCCAAATAAATTTGTTAATCTCTAAGGTGCCACAAGGACTCCTCATTGTTTTTGCTAGTACATACATTGTAAGGGATAGTCCCTGCCTTGACAAATTTACAGTCTAAATAGACAAGACAGACGAAGGTTACTTAAGTGACCTTCTGTCTTCAGTTAGAACCTTCATCAACCAGTTGATTCCTCCTTTCCTCATGTCCTTTTTATGACACGGAAAAAATAGCCCAAACCTGAGAGTGGCCTAAAGAAAGTGTCTTTCCACCCCATCTGATTTTTTCATGTTGCTTTTTAATTGCAGGTGTGATTAAGCCCACGCAGTATAAACCAGTTCCCGATGAAGAACCCAATTCAACAGATGTAGAAGAAACTTTGGAACGAGTAAAGAACAATGACCCTAAACTTGAGGAAGTCAACCTTAATAATATTAGGGTATTCAGCCTCCCCTTCCTACAACAATTAACACTTCACAGTGAGACAGGATATGTGCTATCTAGAGGACAAAGGCCAAGCACACTGTGCTGTGCAGGAGAATAGCTTATTGTCACAGCAGGCTGTGTTGGCCATTATTGGCAAAAGGACAAGTTATGGTTAGGGCTAGATTCTGAACTCCTTGCTTATGTAGAAATCAACAGGGCTGCTTGCAGAATAAGGCACCGCTCAACAGAAGTTAGGCATCGGAATCTGGCCTTGGCTAGTTTTAGGATGTTTTTGAGGGGGTTTCACAGTATGTCATTAGAGCCTACCTACAGTCAGAAAAAAGTGCTTTGTGTTTGCATTGTATTTACAGGGAACCCTAATTGTGCATGTGGCTAGATGTCATGTACAAACACACTGCAAGACTGGCAGAGCAAGGATCTTTGAAAATAATACACACTGAGTCCCTAGGTCAATGTTAGCTGCTTCACTGCAGGAATTTCTTAGTGAAACCCTTGCAGAAAAATTACACGGATGTAACACTAAGGCTGGTAATTTAATTACACAAAAGACAGTGTTTCGCATTGCCCTCTTGTGCTAATGATACTGTATTATCTGCCAAAGGCTGTGTGGCACTGAACAGCGGGGCATGGCTTGTAATGAACGAGCTCGTATAGGTATCTGTGCATGGCCGTGAAGCTAAAGCTGCTGTGAGAAACCACCATTCCACATTCCCTGACCTGGCTCATTAAAATCTAGGCTTTTCTCTGGGCTTTGCTAGTTAAAGGTGACATGCAAAGGACAAGCAAATGTGCTTGTACACTCTTCTGTTTCCCTTAAACCTGCTAAAGGAGAGGGTAAGGAGTTCTAGTCAGGCTGTTAAAAACTTGGTTTCTGTTAACTTCTCTTTAACTCCTGTTGTGGGCAACATGCCTTCATTGCTGTTTTCGTTTGGGGACTGGGAAAGCGCCCGTTACTGTTTTCTAGTCCAGTCCAACCGTGGAGGGTAAAACCAAATACTCAAGTTAAAACAAGCAGAACTACCCTCTTCCCTACCAGCTGTTTCTTTTTCCCACAGACCTCCCATAAAGAAGCAACTCAGGGCACATGCATAGCTCGGCAGGTCACCTTTTAAATGCGTACACGGTACCAAATACATACACGCCAGCCGCATGATGATGGCTCCCGCGCCTGCCTAGGCCCTCTGTGTGCGTTTGAGTGTGTTGTGTTCAGATACATGCAGATGAGGTTCCTGTGTGTGCAGTTAGCAACGCTGGTGCCATTAACTCCATGTGCACAGTCCTTAAAACCCTGGCACCTGTGCACATCCAGCCAGTTGCAACTTTCCATAGATAAGGTACTGCATTTTCAAAAGTGACTTGTGACTTGGGGGTGCAACTTGAGACCCCTGGAAAGGAGCCTGACTCACAGGTGGCAGGGGCTCAGCACCTGTGAAAACCTCGAGGTGTCTCTAGTTGGACTAAAGATTTGGCGTGCCACTTTTGAAAACATGGGCCAAAGATACATGACTGCACTATTCACAGATGGGCTTATGGGTAGTGGTGTTAAAGCCATATCATGCCAGCTGATCCCAGGGAAGCACTCCTCATTGAGGACTATGGAAATGGTCAGTTTGAAATTTTAAAGAGTCACTTGGAAGTTATCAGAGTCTGAAAAGAGTTTGTCAAGTATTGAACAGGAAAGAAATACTCTTGGCTTGTGAGAGCTCAGAACAGGCACACAGATGTTTGTCAAACTCGCCTAGTTCTCCCCCAAAAGTTACCGTGACGGAGGGAGAGAGAAGAGTGGGCCTGATTCTGAGAGTTGAGGATGGGTCAGGCTGTGATCCTGCAAGTGGATCCTTGCAGGCAGAAGCGCCGTGCAGGCCTGCTTGCTAGATCCAGGCCTGAGGAGGGCAGTTATTTCCCAGCCATGACGTGGCTGTGGCTGGTGCAGTGCTAAGGCATTATTAGAACGCGTGTACGCCCAGTGCTTTACCTACTCAAAGCACTCTGTAAACCTCAGCTACGTAACGCCCCACACTGCCCAGGGAGGTGAGTGGGTGAGTACTGGCCCCATCTGACAAGTGGGGAGCCCGAAATGCGGTGAGGTGACTTGCCCAAATCCAGGCAGCGAGTGAGGGGCAGCGCTGGGATCAGAGTGGAGGCATTCCCGGGCTGCTTGGGCCATGCTGACCATTACAAGCACTACTGTGCAATCTAGGTTCAGCTTTCTGTCCCCTCCTGAATATCCAGTTGTGCCATTTCCACTGTACAGAAAGCTGCTTGTATTTCATACACATAGTGCATGCTCCTTTATACAATATTTTTTTAAGGAGTATACCAGGAATCTGGATAAGGATGACTGACTAATGCACCTTTCCGGGCCTTCTTTTTGCAGAATATTCCCATACCAACTTTAAAAGCATACGCTGAAGCACTGAAGAATAATTCCTATGTAAAGAAGTTAAGCATAGTAGGAACAAGAAGCAATGACCCGGTAGCCTATGTAAGTACCATACCATGCTGTGTGTGATGACAGGCTAATGGCTGGGGGACGGTTGTTAGTGGAATTGTTTTCTTGCGAGAGTGATTGTTTAAAGCAACCCGAAAAGGAGAAAAAATTGTGGTGCCCTTTTTTGTACTTTTATATTGTATGAAAAATGCCAGAGATGGGAAACTGAGGCATGGAGAGACTAAGTGACTTGCCCAAGGTGTCACAGGCCGTCTGTGGAGAAGCAGGGGCTTGAACTCAGGTCTCCAGCATCCCAGGCGAGTGCACTGGGCCACTCTTCCTATTATTTATTATTCAATATTAACACTCTCCCCTTCGTGACTGCAGGCACTGGCAGAAATGTTAAAAGCCAATGGTGTATTGAAGAGCTTGAATGTGGAATCCAACTTCATTTCTGGGTCCGGGATCCTGGCTCTGATCGAAGCACTCCAGCACAATACTTCACTGATCGAGCTCAAAATTGACAACCAGGTAAAACAAATCCCAACTTGACCTCTTAGAGTGAATAAAAATGGTTTTGTTGGGAGGCCTTGTATCAGAAAACGTGGGGTTTGGCTCACCTGATGTTTTCCGGACAATCACTCTAAAAAAAAACAACTGGTGGGGGGGATAGGGAGAAGTATGTGTAGTGGGCTTGACAAGTGGCTAGCCCACATAGAGGATTACTGCCAGCTAATGGAGTAACTCCCTTAGGCCGAGCGATAGAGCACTGTGCTGAAGGTTCTGGGTCCATACCCTGCTGACTGCCTGTGGTTTTGGGCCTTGTGTACATAGTCAAAACTATACAAGGTTTCTCTGATGATTCAGTATTAGTCAGCCAACAAATGACAAGATAATTTAGGGCCTGATCTTGCAAGCTGCCCGTTTGCATGGAGCACTGGATGGACTGGACCCTCCATAAATGGAAACAAAATCCTGCAGGCTTCATCCAGTGCCCTTGTGCCATCATTTATAATCCTCTGCGGAGAGCTTTTTGGAGAACTAGGCTGCTGGCTTTTTTCTGAAGAAAGCAGGTTGGGACTTTTTTACAGCAATAAAACAAATGTCTGAAAAGCTGGAAAGTCCAGGATCCAAACACTGGAGATCCGTGGGCATGCCAAGGTGAGCGATGGACCCAGATTTGGTAGCTCACCCCCATCTCCACTGAGTTTGCTGTCTCCAGAAGGCTGGGCAGTGGTGGGGGAAGCCCTGTGCAATGTTTGCTGGTACTGATAAGGTGTACTGTGGAGTCAGCAGGAGGCAGTCTGGGGATCAAAGACCAAAATAACAGGGCAGCCCTCAGGTGTAACCTGCTTTTCCATTATCTTTTAATAAAGAGCCAGCCGCTGGGCAACAAGGTGGAAATGGAGATTGCAAACATGTTAGAAAAAAATAGCTCCCTTTTGAAGTTCGGGTATCACTTTACACAGCAAGGTCCCCGGCTTCGTGCATCTAACGCCATGATGAACAACAACGACCTGGGTGAGTCTGCCTACACGCCTGCTTGCGTGCATTCTTCCATGCTCCCCATAGTCCATGGTGCTGGTGCTCCCCTGCGGTGTGCTTGTCAGTAATTCCCATCAGCTGTGAATGTAGCGGATGCGTATTTCCCCTCCTGCTCTCTGGTGGGCACATTGACCGAGAATCTATGTAAATACATCTCAAGGAGATAAACAAGTCAGGAGAAATTTCACTTGAATTAGGAAAGCACCCGTTTGAATCGGAAGGGGCTGGTGCTTGCTAGGGGAGAACCTGATTCTCTTCCCGCTTTCTCCTGCTGAGAGGTACTGGACTCCACCAGCAGTTCCACTCAGTCATTGGGGCTGGCAGTGGAGTAAAGCGCTACTCAGTGTGAGTAAGACAATCGGCTTCTGGCCCAGAGTAAGATGCTGTGCAGGGCAAGGGTGGCAGAATCTGGCCTTAACCAAACAGGGTCTCCAGTGATACTCAGAGGCAGTGAGCTCTAGTGCTGGGGAGTTTGGCATTTCCATGTGCTTTTTTAAGCCGTAGTTGGCAGGGTTAGTGCTGAGAAGCCCGGGCTGCTGCTGCCATGACCTGGATCAGCAGAGCCCTTCGCTTTCCTGGGCTGCCGCCCTTTCACAGACACTGCTTCCATCCCCGCTTTAATGGGGAAAGGACAAGCAGTAGAGTCAAGCTCTGAAGACTGACAAGTTTGGCTCCTGCCTTTGAACGAATCAGGTCTGTTGTTAGTTGTGTTTAGGGGTACAAGGCCAAATTCTGTTCCCAGTTCTATCTGGGCGCCCCAACTGAAGTTAACAGAGCTGCGTGTGATGACAGTACTTCTCACTGATGGGTGCGGTGCTGTAGGCACTCGCTGACGGACGGTTGCTTGGCGACAGCCTCACATGCTGCACTGGAAGACTACCCAGTGGAGCCTGTTGGGACCTGAGAACGGACCTAATTTCCAGTGATCTTACCCGTGGAGGAAATTAACATGTAGCTCCCGAGACAGACTGGCTAAGAGGAAGTGCCTGGTGAAAGATTTACCATATAAATGTCTGCCCTGAATAAACAGCAATAATCCGGAGCCGTATATTTTGCTCTTAACATGGTTTACCTGCACAGTCTAACCATTTTGTGTCCTTTATGACATGAGTCTACTTCAATTTAAAAAGCTACTGAATTAGCGTACCTCTAATTGAGACTAAGGGACTGCTGTGCTGAAAAGCACTGACTTATGCCTTGGTGCTCTCTGTTCCATGCAGGTGTGTGTGTGCGTGTGTGCGTGCGTGTTCAACCTGCTGAGGTTTTTAAACCAATGGACTGGATTTTGTCTCCAGCTAGTCTGCTGTTCTCATGGCAGTGTAATAATACATTGCATTTACACAGAATACTCCTGGGGGGATTCTGCACCAAAAAATTGAAAATTCAGCGCACAATATTTTAAAATCCTGTAAAAATTTTGCATATTTTATTTGTCAAAATAACCCAGTATAATCACAGCAGTTTCAATTATTTTGGTAATTTATTTCAAAATACATGTCAGCAACTACGTCTGTGACAATACAGACAACAAAAAAGATTGAGGAAATGTTTTTTTGATAAATAGATTCCTTACGAGGCATATTAATATAGAACTCGGAGTAATAATTCATTTAAACTTTGGGTTTCCCACGTGTCAGATGGGCCCAATACTCACCTGCTCACCTCCCTGGGCAGTGTGGGGCTTTATGTAGCTGAGGTTTACAGAGCGCTTTGAGTAGGTAAAGCACTGGGCGTACATGAGTTCTAATAGTGCTATAGCACTGCACCAGCCACAGCCAAGTCATGGCTAGGAAATAAATGCCCTCCTCAGGCCTGGATTCATCTAAATTCATTTCCTGCAGCCCTTAGAAGCAATGTAAAGGCTTGCGGGAGTCAGGGGTAATGGAGGAGCTGAGGGACAGGGAAGTAATTGCCAGGAAGGAGCCTGGGAGTGAGCCTGGAGGGTTCTTGGGTGTGGGTGGGAGAAGTATGGAACAGGTTATTTTGGGGGGCAAAGGGGGATTGTTAGGGAGCCTCCCCCATGCAGACCCTGGCTGACCCCTAGCTTCTCCCATTCAGTCAGGTACATCTGCCCCTGTCCCCATGTGTCCATGAACCCTCCCATCCCCACGTATCCTTGCACACCCACTCAGGCACCCCTCCTCCCCCAACCGCATGTGTCCTTGCACCCTCCTACCCTGTCCCCATCTGTCCCTGCACCCCTTTGCCCCATCCCCATGTGTTCCTGCACCCCCACTCCCATTCAGCTCCCGCCCCAGTCTGTCCCCACCACTAGCCCTTCTGAATCCCAGTCTGTGACCTCTCCAAACAGCTCCACACTGTCTGTCCCCCCCAAATGCCATGCCTTCTGACCTGGCCCCACGAGCAGGGCGCTGTGAGGAAGGCAGCCTCTTCTCTTCCCTATCCGCAGCTGGGGCTGGCCCGGGAGTGGCTGCTCTCTGTTCTGGCACCACAGCGGCCCATGGTGGGCGAAAGGCATAACGGCAGCACCTGTCCAGCAGAATGGATTTTCTGCAGAAAGAGAGCTCTGCATGGCACATGAATTATTTATGTGTGCAGTGGTGCAGAATTTCCTCAGGAGCAACAGAACCTTACACCTCGGAGTGCTTCCAAATTGTGGCTCTGATTCTGCAGACCCTTAAGCATGTGCATACCTTTATACACACGAGGTGTCCTGTGGGACTACTTGCATGCATAAATGCACACACAATTCCCCAACACAACTAACTTCCCCCTTTGTGCATATGCATTTCTCCTCAAATTAAGAGTTTCTTGGCATGGCACGGTGCAAGGAGGATTTTCTCTGGAACTAGTGAATGGATAAAAGCCACATGTTCAACTAGAAAGTCACTGCTCACTGACTGTCGGATCAGAGTTGGTTTTCATGAACTTGGAATGTATGCGCGTCACCACGTTAATCATAAAAAAGGCATTACATTTAATTTGTCACTCCTGCTTCTTTTTGGTTGAGAAGTTGGTGACTTTGCCTGTCATGCAGCTGTTGTATACTTTGCCTCCTTGATCATGAGAACTGTACAGAAGATATCTGATTTGGATCTTGTTTGCAGCTCGTATACGTCGCTCTGACGGCCCCTGGCATAACTTCTCAGCTCTGCAACTGGACGATGTATAAGTACAGACAGAATTTTTTCCCTACTGGCAATAGCTCTCTATCTGTGCTCCACGACTTGTGCTCTCAGCTGCCACCACCTGGCTCAACTCAGACTTGGTTTTACTCTCTCTAGCTTCTGTTTTACTGCTCTTGGCTCAGCTGCAGGTGATACGTTGTATGATCTAGCACGTTAGATGGAAGGCTTTTTGCATTCATCCTATGAGCTAATTTCTGCATTCCCCCTTTTCTGGCTGCTTTTTTTTCCCCTCTGTATTTATTTCAACTATATAAACTGTGTATGTATCCAGTTTAAACACCTTCTCTGAAAATGCTCACTAAAGTGTGGAGGAGCAGAAAAACACAGCTCAGAGGTTAATGAGGGAAAACCTGTTTTGGCAGGGGCACTTTTTCTAAGATAGGAAGGCCTTTATTAAGCCATACAGAAGGAGTAAAAGATAAGGACTGGATAAGAAGCCATACTCTCCTTGCGCAGCTGCAGGTGTTCATCAGCTATTCTCTACCTGCCTCTTATATGCTGATCATTACCTGATGAGAAGCAATCAGGGAGAGATGTAATTGAGCTACCAAACTCTTGTTTAACAGAACCCTGTGAGCTCTGTCCCCATTTGAAGCTGATGACAGTTACTTCAATTTTTGAGCTCTTTTTTAAACGACGTAGATTTTTAAACTGATGTTAAAGACCCTGGTCTGTGTTCTCAAGGTCACACATCAACTTTAGTAGAAGAGATGAGGCTAAATCCCCTGGACTGCTTTGAAAATCTCAACCCTGAATCAATGGATGGCAGCTGAAGCCAAATGCATTCAAATTATAAATTAGGCACAAATTTTTAACGAGGGTGATTAACCACTGGAACAAACACCCAAGGGAAGTGGTGGATTTTCCATCTCTTGATGTCTTCTGATCAAGACTGGATGCCTTTCTGGAAGAGATGCTTTAGCCAAACACACATTGTTGGGCTCAATGCGGGCGTAACTGGGTGAAATTCTCTTGCTTGTGCTATACAGGAGGTCAGGCTAGCTTATCTAGTTATCCCTTCTGGCCTTAAAATCTATGGAAAACCCCCCAAACTTTTCCCCTCACATGAGTTTTGTTCTGGTTTTAAACTATCTGTGGATATATCCGCTATCCGCGTGTGCAGCGTCTGCCTTGACTGACCGTTGTTCCTGTTCTTTTTCAGTGAGGAAGAGGAGACTTGCAGACTTGAATGGGCCTTTCTATCCCAAGTGCCGAACCGGGGTGTAGTTCCCGGCTGTGAGGCTCGTGCCTGGTGGTTTGTGCTATACCCTGGAAATCCGAAGGCAAAGTGCCTGCACAAAACGTCTGTGGTGCCTCAGTTCTGTGTTGCATAATTATGCACTAAAGGTTTAAATTAACTAGTGATTGTAGGTGACGATTTGATCAAATATGATTAATGATGTTTTCTTTAGAGTCAAGCTGAGTCAATCCAGTTACGAGTTGCCAATTTTAAGCAGTCTCGGTTTAGAATACATCACAGCACAAACGTGACTGTTAATTCACCCATGACTTAATTTCTCTTAGGATTTCCTGTGTGGTGTTTCAGATATATTTACGATGTGTTATGCATGATTGGAAAAATTACTGCTCTACACAAGTTGCATAAGTATTTAAAAAAATACTTTATTTTTTCAACTTGCTTTCCTGTTTGACAAGCATTTCTACTCTCCCACCACATTGCTACTATCCCTTTTAAGGACTTGTAAATTACAATTAATTACCAACATTTGCTGACTTTATTTGCAGACAGGATGTCAAAACCACCCATATTTTTTCCCCAAAAGAATTCCTGTCTTTTTTACTCCCCCCGCCCCCAAATGAAAAGAACGTAAGGCCACTGATTATAAAGTAATGGCTCCATAAAAACAGAGTAGTAGGTATTAGATGAGACGTTAAAATCATCTTCTCTCCTTTCCCATGGATATGTAAAACCATTGCTGTTTAAGAGATTAGGAATGAAATCCTGACTCCACTGAAGTCAGGAGCAAACTCTCATTGATTTCCCCCTGAATTTTCTCTTGGAAATGTGCCCCATGTGCTTTTACTCGGTCTGGTAATGAGTGTGCTGGAGCCCTCACTTGTAATTCTGGTTTTCTGGCTGGATGATCTATCTGCAAAACTTCTTGTTCTGCTAGAAATTTTATTTTACCAACATCCCAAATTTCTAAGTAGGGCACCCTAATAAAGAAATTACTTGAAAATACCCTGCCTGGGAATCCATGTAGTCCAGGATGCCATTTGAGTAGAGTTGAATAAACACACCAGGCAACTGGGTTTGTGTGGTGATAAAAACCCACTGCCTTTCTAGGGAGGAATTTCCAGCAGCCACATGCAGCCTCTGATCATGCAGTGGGTTCATCACCTGCAGGCCATTTATACCCACACCAACTCCCATTGACTCCAGTGGGAGCCTGGTCTGCACAGCGTGAAGTCTGCCCATGCAGACCCATTGCCAGCGGGGGGCCTTTGTTTATACCCCTAAAGAATCCATCCTAGCCATCTTTTTCACGTAATAAACAACCTTCTGCCTGCTGCTGTTCCCCGTGGAGTTCTGCAGTCTGTGCATTGTGTAGTGCAGCAAAACTGCCACTAATTTCAACAGAATTTTTGCATGAATCAGGAGTCAGGCTTTGGCCCTGATTTGCTCTCTCTGAATATTACATTTTAACCTTGAGTGGGAAATACAAACATGTTTGATTGTTGTAATAAATGTGTCAGAAATGACAAATAAAAGGTGTCAGTGCAATTTTTTGTAAAATCCCATACAAAAGATTAGAAAATACTGAAAAACCAGAAAGGGGCATGATTAGCGTAATGCCAGATGGACAGCGCTATTCCCACCCGACACCTCCCAAAGGCTTTAGAAAAATCAATGAAAACATCAGTCCAGATTCCACTTGATAGCTAACGGCAGAGTTGTCTGCTCAGATTTGCCCAGAACTAACTCAGCATCAGTGTCTGCTCTCCCACTGACTCAGAGGAATGGAAATTGTTCTCCCCCTGGTAAATGCTGCTCGCCCTGATGCCCAAGGGGAATCTGGGTGTGTGGGGACAGTGCAGAATGCTCTGAAGGGGACCCTGATGTGAAGACCTGAGAGGATTTTACGCTACATGAAAATAAAATAGTCCTTAAAAAAAGCAATAACCTTTCTCTTTTTCATGCTGTAGTAGCATCTAAACTGCCCTGGCAGTTGAAACATATTGTGGGATGACTCTGGGCATGTGTGTGAAAGTCACACTCATGCTGGTGAGCCCTCACTCACCGAGTAGTGGCTGTGCTGGAATTACATGGGTAAGTGAGCAAGCACTTACCAAGCAGAGCAAGGAGTGGCACAGTTGCCTGGGGAGAAGCATCAGGCTCTGTACCAGCTGTCCTGTCGAGCTGTAATAACGATGAAGGGTCACGAGCGCTTGAGGAAAAGGGGATTCCCTCCCTACAGCGAGCACCGTGCCTGCTAGTGCGCAGACTCTCCTGCGTGGAACTGCTGAGACATGGAACTAATGGACCGCCTCAGAGAAGTCACAGCCGTTGTGCTGAGTCAGCTAAACGGCGAGTCGGCGTTTCACGTTGTGTCAGAGTGGTTCTTTGGGTGTCGCTAACAAAGACCAGCACACGGCCAGACCCCAGGGGTTGCCTACTCACTAACCCTTAGAATATGGAGGACATGGAGTGTACTTGCCTTCTATGCTGGAAATGAGTGAAATAGTCATGGGGGCAGCTGCCCCCTCTTACCTCCTGCTCCTTCCCCTTCCAGAACAGCAAACCACCCCAGTCTTCTGCTCCTCCTCCACAAAGCACTGGAACCACCTCACCCCCGGCATAAAGGAGCCTATTGCTTGTCCTGCCTTGTAGCGGGTCTGAGCCTACGTCCTACTCGGCACTGGTCCAGCCTCCTTAGCCACTGCCTGCCCACCTGGCCATCCCACCCCCGGCATGGCTAATGGGGAGACTTTCTCAACACTAGGGGAGCAGAACCCAGTGGGGTTTGGGGGTAGAGCCCCTCCTAGGGGCCAGAAAGTCTCCGTAGACCAGCACCTGGCTAGCAGGCTGCTTGCTTAGGAATGAGCTGAAACCCAGCTGCCATTCACTGGGGCACTAACAGGTTTCCAAAGGGTTAAGGGCAGCCCACGCACTGATGAAGAGCGTTTATACAGCTTTGTGGCAGCATCAAGGATGACGTGTCACCCTGTCACATTTAGAAGTTCATGCTAACATGCAGTTGACACCGTTTCCCATTCTGTACTGAAAACGGACCTGGCCAGGGCCTTTCATGGGGGTTACAGGACGGTAATCTAGCCGGTAGGTTTGTCGGCTGGTTGGGGGTTTTAAAACATGACATCTGAAAAATACCACAGTGCAACAGACTCGTTGTGGGATCCTGTTCCCAACCACAGCTCCTGGCAGTGATGTAGGCTGTGAATGCAACATGTGCCTGATGGCAGGACGCTGCGTCTGGGCCAGCTCGCCAACGCAGCTGGGAAAGGTGCTGCAAGCAAAGAGGCATCGACCTAGTGCTGGGGACACCGGCTGCCTAGGGAAATAGGGGCCTCTTCCAAAGGCCATTGTTGTCAGTGGGTGTCACTAGTCACATCAGGGGTTTGGGCTCAGCCCCTGCATTATCAGTATTACCTAATATCAGCTCTAGGGAAGGGTCCCACAGTTGACCTTAGAGCAGATCTGAAAGCCCAGCTTGGAGAACACAAAGCAGCACCCCAGCAGTTGTTGAACAGTCATGGGAACAATGTCAGAGAAGACAGGGAATTAATGCAACTAGTGCATTACATTAACGTCAAATCTAAATCTGTTGCAATGCCTTCCTCCCCACGCTTTGGAAAGGGACCATGGCTGTAACTGACAATAAGCAACTGTAGAAACTTGAGTGTGATGGGGCACCGCCCCCCCAGCACGGATGTGGTCAAAGTGGCAAGAGAGGCCAATTAGCCTTAGGCTGCACCTGCTGGGGAGCTCCGGGGCAAGGCACCTGGTTGAGCGCACGGCTCACCTGGGCGGGAACAGGTGGGGCTGCTATAAAGCCTCAGAGCTGAGGTGGGGGTTGCAAGGAGGTGAGCCTGCAGGCACACTCCCTGGTACACATGGGACAGTAGGAGCCTGACAAAGGCAGGCTTGGACACAGTCCAGGGAAGGAAGCGCAGTAAGGGGTGACAGGGACAGACCTGACATGCTGGGTTGAGGGTCCCTGGGTTGGCGCCTGGTGTAGAGGGCAGGCCCGGATTTCCCTGCCAGCCAGTGCGGGAGTGGTGCAGTCAGTGCAGTGGAGATGGACACTGCCTGAGACTTTGAGGAAGGGAGACTCTGATAATAGCCCGGAAGGGGAGGCCCATGGGGACTGGACCAGAGGGCTAAGCCATGAAGAAGCAGTGCTGCAGAGAGCGAAGGGCCACAGTGCAAGTGACAGAGGCAACACACTGAACGACCGCCGGATGGTGGCGAGCTAATTCCCCAGATGAGCCACGAGGAGGCGCTGCTGAGCAGCGAGTAGCAGACTCCATGATACTGAGCGAAGGGTTTTTTAAAAGCCATTGTCAGGACATAGCACTAAGTGACTTTACCGGTCATTAGTACGGACGGGGGGATACATTTCAAAGGGGATTTTCTTCACTAGTGACAAGTCTTCCAAGCGATTAATAAAATCTCTTTACAACCTCGGCATTGTCAGTGCTTGACAAACCTGGCTCAAGAGAAGGCCATCTGGTGAGCCTGGCCCTGGCCCAGTGACTTTAGTCAGGGCATCAAGTGATGGGACAAATTCCAGCTCTAGTTCCGTAGGTTCCTGAAGGCCTCCTATGCCTTTAACAAGGGCTGAGAGTCAAGTCTGACATCCCACAGCAGCAGAGCGACACAGGTCCATGCCGATAAGTGTAGCAGCACCACTCTGGGTCCGTGGAGATGCATTTAACCCCTCGGGATACACGGATCTCATGTGTCCATTGTGTGCAATCACGCGGGGACTCCACACATCACCACTCCTACTCCGATGATGCTCATTAATATTTACATCATGTCCCGTGCTTTCCTCAGCAAATCGCTGCATTTCAATGCATTTCAGAACCCCGCCAGTGTTCTGCAGCACACACCGCACGATGCAAGTCCTGGGCTAAGGGCTGTATCTTGAACATTTAAAAACTCCGTCACGTGAATTCCCTTCTGCACGGTAACACCTGGGCACTGACTGCCACGAGAGAGGGGCAGCGAGTGGGTTATACTTCTCCCTCTTCCCACACAACATGCCCCGCCAGATGAACTTGACTGAGGTTGTACATGGCCGTTGAGTGTCGCCAGCTTTTGCTGGGATGAAGTCGTGGGTCCAGGTTCTAGTCTCACACCTGCTGGTTGCTAGTGTAAACCCAGGGACTTGTGTAGCTAGCCTGACTTACACCAGTGTAAGGGAGAGAAGTCTCAGGCTGCTGGTGTTTACGTGGAAAATAGCCTCAACCACAGTCTGTTTGTGTTCCCAGTGATTAAAAGCCTGCTGCTTCCATCTCCCTAGCCCGTGCAGAGTCTGGGGGGTGGGCCCAGGATACACACACGGCTCAGTGATGGTGGCAAAGACAGCATAGACCTTGCTGGTTCCTTCACCTTCTGGCTCCTGTTTGGTTGTGAGTGGCCGAATCCCATGGCATGTACTGCACTCATAAAGTTCTCCCTGGCGCCCATCACATTGTGGGAGGCAGAACAGTAACTTCAGGGCAGCGGGAGGAATCCTGTAGCACCACTGTTGTTTGACGCTCCATTAATTTACACTTGGCCAGGGGGTAGTTCATGGTGCAATCAAGCGCTAAAGAGACACTGGGGCTGAGCGTTTCAAAGCCACTTCAGGGGTCTCAATGTACAAATCCAATGAAAATAACTGGGAAGCAGGCACTCAAATTTGGAAGCCCCATACCCTAGAACGCGAGTGTATATTATGGAGTGTCTCATGTTTTCCTGTGCTTCTCTTACATGTGTTTGACTGGGACCCGCTGCCGTCTGTCCGTGCATTCACATTCCTCCTTGACCATCCATCCAGAAGGGTTTGAAGCCAGCTTGAGTCCTTTCTCCTGACAAACGGGACAGCAAGCTGTGAATCCCTTCACTCGACAGCTTGGGCAGGTCAGGACAAGCTGCCGGCAGTGCAGGCTGGAGCACAATTTGTACTGATCCCATAGCGTCCCGCAGTACCTGCATTCTGGGGAGAGGAGAAGTGGAGTTAAAACCCATCCTGCCCTGTCTATCCCACTTGCACTGGGGGCACTGTGGTCTCCTGCTAGGCAATCCTTTGCCACAGGGCTCTGCCTTAAGAATGTCCGGCAGTATGGTCTGAATGGGCTGCAAAAAGTCATTCAAATGGTGACCCTTCATCTTCCAGGGTATTGCATTCACGCTCTGGCCCTGCTTCCCTGCCCTTCCTCGCCAGAACGAGAGCTAGCCCCTGCCCACAAAAGGGGCTTTTTACTTTGATTTCGATGTTAACAAGCTTAGGACAAACTCCTTCCTGCCATCCAGGGCCCCATGCGCAGGAGCTGGCTGTCCCTAGGCAGTAGCCCATGCCTCCTTGTGGCTATCGTGTACAAACAGGAATGGTAGTGCTGTATTTGGAATCTGCTCCCAGGCTTGGGGGGACAGAGTCCTAGAGGCTACACATCCCTGAACAACCCAGAGCACTTGTCCTTTACTGAGCAGCTTTCCTCCCGACTCAGCTGCACTGCTGGGAGCTAACCCTGACTAGTCTAGCATGTAGCTGTTCGCTGAGCCATGCCGCTTCCCCTTCAGTCCCTCTTGAGCATGGCCAGGGCTTCAGAAGGACATTTTATTCCCAGCACAAAGCCTGTCACCTTCAAGATGGATAAACTTATGGCAAATGAATAAGTCGAGTCAGCTGCTATTGAGCTCACCGTGGTTATCCATCTAGAGACAGCAGCACCATCCTCAGAGCATAAGAAAGCACTGACTCCACTTCAGATGCAGCAGACAAGCCACAGGCAAGCTTAGCCCAAGTCCTTTGTTGGTCACTTCTCACCAGCAATGTCATTCCAAGCTGGAGCTGAACAGCTGAAGAGCAACACCAGCTGGAAAGCCAGGGAGTGTTCACTCATCTTCAGCTTTTACTAGAGTGAAATACAATTCTCTGGGCTGCGTAAGCCTTGAAAGCTAGAAACAGCCGAGCACCCCATGGGCTGTTGCTACCAGATTTTCTTCCATAGTGTGGCAGCCTAAGGTTAGTGGAGCCAGCTCTGTGTGGTGGTAGAAGAGTCAATGGCTGGCTCAGAACGGTTTGATCAGTGTAAAGGGGTGACAAAACCAGTACTGAGGGTAGAAGTGCTAGCGACCTACATTAAGAAAAGGAGGACTTGTGGCACCTTAGAGACTAACCAATTTATTTGAGCATAAGCTTTCGTGAGCTACAGCTCACTTCATCGGATGCATACTGTGGAAAATACAGAAGATGTTTGTTTTTATACGTACAAATCATGAAAAAATGGGTGTTTATCACTACAAAAGGTTTTCTCTCCCCCCACCCCACTCGACCTACATTACAATCTGCTCCTCCCCAGTGGGACAGTGTGCTGTGCTGTCCACGACGTCACAGAAACATTATCTCATGGCCCCCTGCCCTGCCAGTCCTGAGTACAGACAACCTCCCCTCTCACTCCTGATCACAGAGCGTCCCTGTGCCATTGGCTGTCAAAAAAGCCGTATTAGGAAAGCATTCCTTGGATTTTTAGCTGTCTTTAAAGCAATTCAGTAGCTGGAAACAAGGCAGCAAGGCCAGCACCCCTGAGCCCAACCTGCTCTCTGCTGTAGGTGCTCCCCAGACCACAGTGTGCGAGCCTCTGTCCTAGAGGGCTCTGTGGTGACTATTACAGCTCTTGTTCTGTGATCTGAGATGTGATGGCCCTACCTGCAATGACATCTTCATTGGAAGAGATGGTGTAACGTTCGTCAAACACAAACAGCTTCCCCCGGTAGAACCCATCGGGAAACTCCTCCAGGTACTTGTGGATGCCGCCCTTGAGCTGGTAAACCTCCCTGCATACAGCCTGTTTAAAACAAAGCACCAGAAAACCCAGCTTAGGCTGTCCCAGCCAGCTTGTGCCAGACTGCCCAATGCTTAAACAGGGAACTAGACCCCTTGGAAAAGGAGCAATATCCCAGTGACAGCCATAAGACACTATGCATGTGCCCACGGTCAGTCCCTACTGGGTATTACTGTGGCTGCCAATATTGAATAGCGGCTGATTGACATGGATCCAAAGGGTCACTGCTTTTGTGGTTCATGAATGGTGTTTGTGGTCTGGATTCTGAAAGAATCCAGATCAGCTCCAGGGCCAAGAGGAAGCTATGTTGAAGAACGGTCGCTGTATTATACAGTAAAAGCTCTTAGGGCCTGATTCGCCCATTGCTTACACCAGTTTTACACCAGTGTAATTCTAGGGACTTCAGTGGAGTTCCTCTGGGTTTACACTGGTGTAAATGGATCAAGCCTCAAATCTCCAGAGAAAGTTTATCTGGACTGATCTCTTGCTCTCTCTGGGCAGGGGATAAGGAATAGAGGTGTGAGAGAGGGAGGACGGTCATGTGAATGGGGTGCTAGACTAGGATCTGGGAGATCTAGACTCCATGTCCAGCTCTGCCACTGATCCACTCTGAGACCTCGGGCCAGTCACTTAATCTATCTAGTTCCTGAGTTCCCTGTCTGTGAAAGGGGGATAAGCCTTCAGAGCTTCCTAGGAGTCTTGTGAGGATTAAGCCTATGATTGTGAGGTGCTCCGATAGTGGGGTGATGACAGCATGGCACAGGGCAGCTGGCCCCGAAGGCAGTCAGCTCCCAGCCTACCTGTGCCAGGCTCTGCTGAAGAGGAGCCAGCCCAGACCCATCTGGGGATAACCGACAGCCTAAGCAGCTGGGCAGTAGTTAATCAGTTAAGGAACACCTAGGCCTTATGAAGGATGGTGTGGGCTCCGGCAGGAGAGAACACAGGGAGGAAGTACCTGGGGCATGAACTCCTCAGGAGAGCTGGCTAGGCAGCTGCTCCCACGGGGCGTTCCCTAGACAACAGAGGCTTCAGGGAAGAGAAACAGTCCCCAGAACACAGAAAGAGAAAGCTCCTAATGGGAGAACTTCTCAGGGGAGCTGGTGAGAGGGCTCACTGGGAAAGGAAACATGCTCCTAAGTGGGAGAGGCTCTGAAAGGGAGGAAGGATGCCACGTCTCAGTGAAACCTGATCCCAATGGAAGGACTTCACCAGAAAGCAGCAGGAGCCCAAGATCAGAGGAATTATGTGTTCTTCTGAGAAAGGGCCATCACAGAATCACAGGACTGGAAGGGACCTCGAGAGGTCATCTAGTCCAGTCCCCTGCACTCAAGGCAGGACTAAGTATTATCTAGACCAGTGGTCTCCAAATTTTTTGGCTCATGCACCCCCAGGTGAAGACCGGAAGACCAGCCGTAGACGCGCCGCCGACGGAAGAAGACCGAAGACCTGCAGCAGGCAGGCCGCCGGAGGGCAATACCAGCTGTGGACGTGCAGAGCTTCCGCAGAAGAAAAAAAAACGGCGGAGTACCGTCCAGCGGCGCTCCTGCTGCCACGCACCCCCTGGGATCATCTCACGCACCCCAGTTTGGAGACCACTGATCTAGACCATCCCTGACAGTGTTTGTCTAACCTGCTCTTAAAAATCTCCAATGATGAAGATTCCACAACCTCCCTAGGCAATTTACCTACACTTTGAGCCTGGGCCTCAAGCTTCTCTTCCCAGAAAACAGGACCCCGGAAGTACCTGAGTCTGTCCTCAGCTGCAGGAGGTGCATGTGTGTATATGACATTCCTCTCCACCCAAGCAGGAAGTACACTGAGTTACCCAGCATTCCTTGCACAACAAACACAGGCTCTACATAGGTCAGACTGTACATGGAGAAAGGGGGGAGGGGGGGCTGAAAATTGAGATGCCCCCCCATTGTGATTCTCATTTGACAGCAGGCTCCAATGGAATGGTTGTTTTGGGCACATGCCTTCTGCCCTTTTTGATTCCCACCAGACGTACAATCATATGGGCCTGACACTCCATCCACCCTATAGAACACAACTTCACCAACCAGCAACAGAAAAGGCCACCCCCATATAGTCCCTCCCAGGCTTGGCAATGAATGCCCCAAGCCCCTGACCCAGGTGCTCTCAGAATGGCTTCTCACCTTGCTCCTGAGGTAGGCGGAGCCACGTTCACAGCGGATCCCTCCTGTACAGTACATCAACACGCGCTTGTTTTTAAAAAGCTCTAGATTTTCATCTACGTAGCTGGGAAAGTAGCTGAACTTCCTGATGTCTGGAGCCAGGCAGCCCTGGAAATGACCCTGTAACAAGAAGAGATGGCTGTGTGATCGACAGCACTGGCGAAAGGAGTGGGAACATTGGTTGAACTAAAGAAAGAACCAACCGTATGGGCCTGACCCTCCAGGTCACTGCAGCTACTTTGGCTCCTCAAAGGGTATTTAGGCACCTAACTTCCATTGATTTCAATGGGAATTAGGTGCCTAAATACCTTTGTGCCTCACAGCATCTGGATTCTGGTTCTATAGCCAAGACATCCTACCCTGTCACCCCAGTGTGAACGGGATCCCCTGGGGAGGGATAGCTCAGTGGTTTGAGCATTGGCCTGCTAAACCCAGGGTTGTGAGCTCAATCCTTGAGGGGGCCATTTAGGGATCTGGGGCAAAAATTGGGGATTGGTCCTGCTTTGTGCAGGGGGTGGGACTAGATGATCTCCTGAGGTCCCTTCCAACCCTGATATTCTATGACATAACACTGAGGCTCCTCCCTGCGGCTGGCACAGAGGGCGCGGCTGGAGGATGGGGACTTGGTCAGGATGTCTCTCTGCTGCACTGATGGCCAAGACAGGGTGGGCTTTGGCTGTCTAAACCAGATTTGAATGGCTTCTCTCTGTTGTTAAAGCTTTGGCATCCCCCGTCTGTTTCACGTCAGACTACACATGCTGCTCCGCTGCTGGGCACTGAGCTGTCGGGCCACCCTCAGTACGGCACTGAGAAGCCAGGCAGGTCCTTTGCTGCTTGAGGCAACGTACCATTCGTGAATTGGCACCACCAAGCTGCAAGGTAGCATGGCAATCCCTTCCCCTCAGTCACACCACCCACACATGCGGACAGGGTGAAATGATCCCCCCAACCACCAACAATACCTCACAGGGAGCAAATACTCAGACTTACTATTTTACTTTCATAAAAGTTCCTGCAGTCCAGTAAAATGGTGTCGCTTTGTGCTTGAGGAGCCTGAGATAAATATTTTTCTACTTCTTTATGAAATTCCTCGGGGGATAAATGGATTCCTAAAAATAAAACACATGGAAAGAAGCGCTGAAAAGCTGAGCTGTTTTAAATGCTGACCAGTTTAGCAATTCCGCTTGGCCTCTCTCCTAACCCAGCAGTGACACATGTGCATGACAAGCTTCTCTGGGAAGTGAGCGCTACTGGAATGTCAGCTGGTCTCAGCCCAAACGTACTGGGCAAATTTATCTGTAATGTCACTCCACAGGCTTCAGTGAATGAACAAATGCATCACAGCATGAGTCAAGGGAACAAAGGATGCCAAGCTGCCATCTGTCTTATAGTGGGCTGGGTGGAACAGCAGTGCTGAGCCTTTGCTGCCTTGCCCTGTCATTTACATCCCTCGTGTGCAAAACACTGCCCTGCTGACTGGTGGCACTTTACACTCACTCCACCTGGGTGTAAATTGTGACACAAGGTGCAGGGCTGGGGAGGATCAGGCCCTGAATGGTCTGGGCTAGCAGGGTCTGAACAAAGGTCGCACAAAGGTATCCCCACCTGCCGCCTCTACACTAATGAGCCTGCCCTGGAGGAGGTATCAAGAAGTGGCTCATACAGAGCCAACCTGCTCTGTTACGTCAGTGTAAGCCCAGACGAACTCCACCTGCTTTCCACAGCATCCAAGCAACAGCACCCTGGGCATCATGTGTCTTTGTAGAGGGCTCCGTCACATCTAAGGGAATAGGCTGGCTCGCCTGCCCGCTGGCGCCAAAGATTGGATAACAATGCCGTGTTTACAGAAAGCTACCTTGGGGGACAGCACACGTGCTCATGAAAGGTGTTGCACTGTCAGCCTTGGAGAATGAAGCAGATCAGGGTGGCCCAGCACTTGCTAACCTACCTCAATCCTGACCTGGATGGATGAAAGAAGAGCTTCGTCCAGGCCCATTCAGTACTCACTCTCTGTACGATGATGTCAAGGGTGGGGAGGGGCTTGGTGGTCTCCAGGGAACTAATTTAAGACCATCCAAGAGCCATGTAATTGCTGCCTTAGACGGTATCTGAATCAGTGGCTTAGCAGTGAGCAGCTCTGTAGCTTCATTTGTAATGCAGATGTTTACGGTCGTTCGGGTCTACAGACTACTGGGGCCACTGTCCGCAGGCAGCACCTAATGCTTTTTGGACATGTTGCAAGGATGCCACAAGACGTTCCAGCAAATGCCATTCTCAGGGTGGTTTGTAACATCCGGGACAAAATTCGGCCAACTGAGGGGAGGAGGCGGCCCAGAGGCAGACCCTCCTATTACATGGGTTCATCATGTCTGTTCCGATGTTGGACTCTCAGGCCGTCAAGACTTTGCAGTTGTGCAGGAACGGACCAAATGGTGAACGATCGCTACAGCCGACTGTCTGGCTAAGTGTTGAAGAAGAAGCTCTGTAGCCCACTACCAATCACTGGAGCCATACAGTCCCTCTTTGGTGGGCTTGCTCAAGTCCCACAGACTCTGGGTATTCTAGTGTATTGTGCTACTATTCTACTATCTTCAAGGGATCCTTTACCTTTTTGGAATGAATAGAATCATAGAATACAGGGTTGGAAGGGACCTCAGGAGGTCACCTAGTCCAACCCCCTGCTCAAAGCAGGACCAATCCCCAACTAAATCATTCCAGTCAGGGCTTTGTCAAGCCTGACCTTAAAAACCTCTAAGGAAGGAGATTCCACCACCTCCCTAAGTAACCCATTCCAGCGCTTAACTACCCTCCTAGTGAAAAAGTTTTTCCTAATATCCAACCTAAACCTCCCCCACTGCAACTTGAGACCATTACTCCTTGTTCTGTCATCTGCCACCACTGAGAACAGCCTAGCTCCATCCTCTTTGGAACTCCCTTTCAGGTAGTTGAAAGCAGCTATCAAATGACCCTCATTCTTCTCTTCTGCAGATTAAATAATCCCAGTTCCCTCAGCCTCTCCTCATAAATCATGTGCTCCAGCCCCCTAATCAAAAGTGAATCCCTCTGCTGGACTCTTTCCAATTTTTCCACATCCTTCTTGTAGTGTGGGGCCCAAAACTGGACACAGTACTCCAGAAGAGGCCTCACCACCAATGCCAAATAGAGGGGAATGATCATGTCCCTCGATCTGCTGGCAATGCTCCTACTTATACAGCCCAAAATGCTGTTAGCCTTCTTGGCAACAAGGGCACACTGTTGACTCATATCCAGCTTCTCGTTCACTGTTACCCCAGGTCCTTTTCTAGCCGCTCGGTCCCCAGCCAGTAGCAGTGCAGGGATTCTTCCATCCTAAGTGCTGGACTCTGCACTTGTCCTTGTTGAACCTCATCAGATTTCTTTTGGCCCAATCCTCTAATTTTTCTGGGTCCTTCTGTATCCTGTCGCTACCCTCCAGCATATCTACCACTCCTCCCAGTTTAGTGTCATCTGCAAACTTGCTGAGGGTGCAAGACACGCCATCCTCCAAATCATTAATGAAGATATTGAACAAAACCAGTCCCAGGACCGACCCTTGGTGCACTCCGCTGTGCTTACAGACGCTCTGGGACATGATATTGTGGGGCAGTGCACAGCTGCACCACAGATGAGGTTGCACCAATGTCTCTGTTTAAAGTCCAATTTTCAAACCTCTTCAAATTCCACAAATAATATCAGATCATCTTGAAAACTGGTACGTCAGCTCCAGGCTCAGGGCAGTTTGTGATGCAAATCTGGGGTCATTTGGGCCAGAGATTCTCTGCCCTACACTGCCCCAAAAGACTTGTTTTTAAAATTCCAACTTTCTTCTAACACTTTTTTGTGCAGAGTTGAGGGGCAAAACCCATGGATAATATCTATCTGACTCTTATAACATGTGCCCGCCCCAGCTGAGATCTAGTGACTGGTACCAAGAACAAGCTGCAACACCTCCTAAATAAAAAATAGCTCTGATTCCAGAGAGTGAATGCCAGGCCCCTGCAAGGGACCCTAGCACTACATGTAGGATCCTGGCTGGAGCTGAGAGAGATTCTCACTCTTGGCACACCCTGGACTCTAGGGGAATGGATCTGCGCTGCAAGCCAGGAAACCAGGCATTCAAGCCTCTTCTTCCACGACTGCCACACGTGTGTCTGTGCCTCTCGCAACCTATGTATGAGTCAAGCCTCCAGAGCAGCATTGCCCCTATCTTAGAGGTAACAGAGGCGACAAAAGGTGGAGCTAAGAATAAAACCCAGGTTTTGGATACAGCAGATCCAAGTCTCAGCCACTCAACCTCTTCAAATGCACATGCCAGATCTATGGGCTTGTGCAGCCTGTCTCTTACTCCTGCTCTAAACACTAGCCCAGACTTCCCTTCCAGAACCAAGGAATCCTGATTCTCAACACTCTGCTGCTTTCTATCAACTAGCTGCATAACTCACTGGCAAAGTGTGTTAGCTCAAGCAACGCCAGGCTGTAGTATGGTTCTGAGTCCCCTCTTCAAGCCCTCCTGCTGAGCCCTGGGGGGAGCACTGGGATGTCCCAGGATGGGACTTCTCCTTTGGCAGTTAACATTGCAACTCAGTTTCTGTTTAAAACCAAATTTTACATCCTCTCTAAAATCCACCAAATTAGGACAAATCAGCCTGAAAATTGGTAGGTCAGGGGCCTGGCAGCAGCTCTACAAGGTCACTTCTGGCAGAACCAAGATTAGAACCAAATACTTCACATAATAAAGCCAGCGTGTAATCTCTTAGCCAGTTGGGCTTTGAGAAAGGCTAAGCCAAATCTATGTGCTTGTCTCTTCTGTCTGTGTTGGTGCATGTGGGATTCCTGCACACCCACCTCAGGGCCTGGTGAGACACACCGATTAAGTGCCAAACAGCTGCGCACAGGATGGGATGCCTGTGCAGCGAATGAGGGAAGCCTGGCCTGAAAGAAAAAGGATGGTTCTGTGGCGAAGGTACTGGAGAGGCTACGGCACTACCTGACTTTGCCACACACTTCCCGTGTCAGCTACTGTTCTGCTGCTGGAGAACAGGAAACATAGAAGTTATGTTTATTCCATACTCCTCCTTTTCAGTTTGCTGGTGTTGCCCTGCAGTATAATCCAAGAGTGGCTGGCCATAGCACTCATACAGTATAGCTGAGAGTAACTTGCATGCTGGAGGCTGGGTGTGGGCAGACCAGAGGTGGTGGTTCTCTCAGCCAAGCAGTGTAAAAAGCACCCCAGGTCGGAGAACTGAGGGGATACAACATTTAACAGTCCAGACTGTTCCCTGAGTAATGTCACACAGAGGCCTAGGCGAGAAGATCCCAGTGCAGGACTGGGGCCATAATTTGCACTAATCAGCTTGCAGTAAAGACAGCATGAAATAGACTTCACGTATCAATATGATATTCTACAGCAGTAGAACAGCAGAACTCACAGTTAGGGCCTGATCCTGCTCCACTGAAATCAATGGGAGCTTTGCCATTAGCTTCAACCAGAGCCAGACTAGGGCCTTAGGCCCCAGTTTAACAAAGCACTTAAGCACATGCTCAAAGCTAAGCACAGGCTTAAGTGCTTTGCTGAATTGGGATGTTAGGATCTGTTCCAAAACCTAGTGTGATAGACCCAGGCCAGTTGGGTACAGCAGAGTAGTCGAAGGCAGATATACTGGCCACTGGGTTAACAGTTTTCTGTTCCCTGACTGACATGCTAATGAGAACACCTGACTCCAATTAACCTGCAAAGAGTCAGGAGAGGCCATTAAGCTAATGTGACCACCTGACTCTAATTAAGGCCCCTCTGATAATTATAAAAGGGCTCACTCCAGTCAGGAAGGGAGGAGCCAGAGGAGAGGAAGTGCAGCTGAAGGGCTGGTTAATGAAGACACCTTCAAGTCATTAGTAAGGGAGCCCTAAGATAAGGGTGAAGAAGGGAGAAGCAGGAGAGCTGTGGGGAAGTGGCCCAGGGAAACGTAGCAACTCTGGCAGTGAAAGGTTGGCTGCCAACAGTTGCTACCATTAGGGTCCCTGGGCCGGAACCCCGAGTAGAGGGCAGGCCCGGGTTCCCCCCAACCCACCACTACAGAAACACCTCCTGGGAGGGGAAAAGAGGCCCATCAGGACAGGAGGCTAAACTGTTTTGGCATGAGGCCGTAGGAGCAACAGAGACCATGGGAATTCTCTCACCAACCTCCATTGCCGGCTTATTATGAAAAGGGCTCAGTAGACTGTATCCCTGACCCCAGAGAGAGAAGGGCTATGTGGAGGGTTGCAGTGAGCCTCTGAAGCTAGCATAAACCGCCTGGAAGCGCGGGACCCATGGGGACAAGGTTGGAGCTCTGCCACACTAGCGACACCAAAAGAGGGTCGCCCATTGACCCCAATGGGCTTTGGATCAGGCCCTTCGTGTAGAGTTTGGACCAGAGGAATTAACAACAGGCTACCTGCAGCAATGTTAGGCTCTTTGTGCACTACCAGATGCAGCAGCAATCTCTACCAGTCTCTCAGTATTTGTGCCGGGAAGGCAATTTCAGAGCGGCCTGAAATATCCACATCTCATGCATATTTAAAGCAATTATAAATATTCCTTGTGCTCAAAAACTCCTCCAAATCATTCCATTATTAATTATATATATTTTCTCCTTACATCCTTTCTTGCCCTGGATGACTTTTCAAGTGTTATGTCAGACTCAATGACCTTAACTACTACTAATTTGGGGAAATGAAATGGATAGCTTACTCTCTCGCGCTGCCAAAGCAGCTAAATATTGTGCAAATCAATGACCTGATCCAGCAATTTCCCTATGAAGGGAACCCCCATTGCAAGCACGGCAGCTCCCCTGGACGTTTTCTAACAATGCTATCTATGCTTTTGTCATATCCTGGTTACTGGGCGAAGATGGTGTTCTGTTGACAGTGCATTACTCTCTCATTTACCTCACAGTTCAGTTCCAATCTCTGTTATTAACAAGTTGTTATTGTTCATAAAATTAATGTACCGGTTTCTTTGTAGGAGACTTTGTTTGGATTGATGCCCATGGGTACGATCTCTTCAAATACGCCAACTCGAAAGTCTGGGAAACAGTGAGCTCCTCCAGCACTGCTCTGGGAAATTAAAAATAAGGTCATGCCACCAAAGAGACACCTTGCTGTCAAATTAAAGACTCACCAACAAATGTACAGATCCCTTCAGACTTGTTGAGACTCCACTGTATTTCTAGTTTCTAAAATCATGTGAGATGTCAATACAAGCAAGTCGCTTTGGGGGGGACTGGATGGCACGAGGGATTGGTGATGGCTTCTCTCCGTTCAAGGTTGCCTCTCTGAATCCACCAGAGAGGGGTGGTGGTTTCAGTCCAGTTCCCAGTGGACAGTTATTCAAATAACTGTTTAAAAAAAAAAAGTCAACTGGCCTCTAATGGCTGCACCATGGAAACTGAGCCAGCCACTCCCTGCTAGCAGCAGTTCCTCTTGGGCAGAACCAGACCTGTTAGCAGGCAGTAGGGGGAGGCCTGCCCTGCCACTGGATATGCTGAGTCTATTTTGTTGATTAAAGAAAGGTTTTGTTATCTGGGACTGGCAAGCTGGGACCTTTCACCAACACTAAATTCACGTCAAATTTAAAAGAATAAACAAAATTCCCTTCTGATCTCTGCTCTGCTGGTGGGTTTGTGGCTCATTGCAATCTTCAGCCAGAACAATCCCTGACACAGAGCACCGTTTGGCCTGGTGTGACTGTATGTAATTGCAATCTGCAGTGATCCATGAGGCTCGCTGGACCCTGATGTAATGCATGAAGGACCAGCCAGATTCAGGGTTTTACTAACAGCAATGTGCGTGCAGGAGGAGCTCTGTGTGTGAAAATTCCATCCTGGGTGGGCAGGTGTGAGAACGTGCCAATTGCACATGCTGGTGTTTGAGCTGGGAGAATGCGATGCATGAGTGCACATGTGCAACTTTGCACATACACAGGTGAAGACTTTGCTAGGGCCCTAATGAAAAAAGTTTAAAATCAGCACTAGACTTTTATAAGGACTTTTAGTTTAATGATGCTCAATTATTTCATCTGCTTGTCTTATTTACAACATAAAAAAGTTTTCTCACTAGACACGAAACTATCCACAGGACAGTAAATAATAATAAAACAAAACAGTTTATCCACAAATAAACTGTTCCTTGGGCCAATACTGCAGGAGCTGAATTCCTTGTGTTCAATGTGGATTTTTAGTGCAGTAGAGGGATGCTACCAAGAAGTAACATTTATTTCTAAAAAAGAAAAGGAGTACTTGTGGCACCTTAGAGACTAACCAATTTATTTGAGCATAAGCTTTCGTGAGCTACAGCTCACTTCATCGGATGCATACTGTGGAAAGTGTAGAAGATCTTTTTATACACACAAAGCATGAAAAAATACCTCCCCCCACCCCACTCTCCTGCTGGTAATAGCTTATCTAAAGTGACCATTCTCCTTACAATGTGTATGATAATCAAGGTGGGCCATTTCCAGCACAAATCCAGGGTTTAACAAGAATGTCGGGGGGGGGGGGGGTAGGAAAAAACAAGGGGAAATAGGTTAGCTTGCATAATGACTTAGCCACTCCCAGTCTCTATTCAAGCCTAAGGTAATTGTATCCAATTTGCAAATGAATTCCAATTAAACAGTCTCTCGCTGGAGTCTGGATTTGAAGTTTTTTTGTTGTAATATCGCAACTTTCATGTCTGTAATCGCGTGACCAGAGAGATTGATTACACGCGATTACAGAGTAATCAGATTACTGATTACAGAGTAATTACAGAGTAATCAGTAATCCTTACAGAGTAAGGAGAGTGATCACTTTAGATAAGCTATTACCAGCGGGAGAGTGGGGTGGGGGGAGGTATTTTTTCATGCTTTGTGTGTATAAAAAGATCTTCTACACTTTCCACAGTATGCATCCGATGAAGTGAGCTGTAGCTCACGAAAGCTTATGCTCAAATAAATTGGTTAGTCTCTAAGGTGCCACAAGTACTCCTTTTCTTTTTGCGAATACAGACTAACACGGCTGTTACTCTGAAACCTGTCATTATTTCTAAAAGAAATTCTGAGGATGAAAACAAACATTGGAGTAAATAATAACTGTATGTGGGTCCCTTTCTCTTACCTTGAAATCCTCTCTGCACAAAATGTTTTTGAAAAGAGGATGGGAAAGCATTGCCTCTATATAAAGACTGGTAGCTACTTTGCTTCCACCAACTGTCCCATTAATGCCTTCTGAAGCAATGCGCACCTAGAAGCCAGAAAGGAAAACTAGATTTAAGATCTAGTCATAATGCAAACCAATCAAAACGAAATTAATGAACCAGGACCAGCTGGGAATGAGAGGAGAGTTGTAGAAAAATCTTCAGGAAAAGAGAAGTGGGGAAAAAAACTATAGTGATCCTGAATGAGAGAGGAGAAGTGCAGCAAAAGAAAAACTGCAAAAGGTAGGAATTGTTCTATGGCCAGTTTTGCTTTGTACTCCTAAAAAGGATAATGAGGAAGTCAGAAAACCTTGTGCAGGAAGCAAAAAAAACAATTACCAGTAAGGGGCAAATTTTGCAGTAATTAGTCAGACACAACCTCCAGTGGGAGTTTTAGCTGAGTGAGGACTGTGGTATTAGTCCCAATAAAGCAAGTCGAAAGAAAAGGCGAAAGTGCCTGTGTCGCAATGAAATCTATCCAACTCGGATGCATCACAGCTCGACCAGTAGAGATTTTTTTTTTTTTAAGTGAAGAAAATCTCAGAACGTATGGAAGCAAATTTTGACTACATCGAGAGAGAGAGGAAAAGCATGCAGCTGACAAGGGCAAACGTAACATCCGTCTTTGAGAAGGAAGGACTGAGAAACTACCAAGTAAAATATATGAACAAAGAAAGGGAAATGAATGAGTCAGGGCATTTCACTGTGGTATCTAGGAGCTGCATAAAAAAACAGCAAGAATATAAAGGTGCTTTCTCTCTCTCCTCCTGGATAGAGGAGCAGGACTTTGTCTATGAAGGACTTTTGGGTTTATTGTGTTTTAAACACTATCAGTTCTGGGAAGCATTTCATAGGCCAGACATAGGCTGATTTGTGAGCTCAGAATACTGTGCCGTTCTGGCCCCAATCCCTAACGGTACAGAAAAGCTAAAGAAAATACAAAGAGGGGCAACAAAAATTATGAACAGAGTGGGGACGAGAGACTGAGATAAAAGGACATACCGTAGAACCTCAGTTACGAACACCTCGGGAGTGGAGGTTGTTCGTAACTCTGAACAAAATGTTGTGGTTGTTCTTTCAAAAGTTTACAACTGAAACTGGCTTAATTCAGCTTTGAAACTTTACTATGCAGAAGAAAAATGCTGCTTTTAGCCACCTTAATTTAAATGAAACAAGCACAGAAACAGTTTCCTTACCTTGTCAAATCTTTTAGCTGTCCCTTTATTTTTATTTTTTGGTAGTTTACATTTAACACAGTACTGTATTGTATTTGGTTTTTTTTTGTCTCTGCTGCTGTCTGATTGTATACTTCTGGCTCCAAATGAGGTGTGTGGTTGGCTGGTCGGTTCATAACTCTGGTGTTCGTAACTCTGAGGTTCTACTGTAGTCCATCAAAAAGAAGTGTCAGAGGTCACGGACCCAGTTCATAAATAATTTCAAGGGAGCTAGACTACACATGTCTGCAAAGGAACTATTTGTACTCTAAGAAGACAGTAGGACCAGGAGCAAAGAGCTGAAGCTAAGGAAGGAAGAGTTTAGGGTAGGCACTGGGGGAAAGACTGTAGGAGCAATGGAGCAGCAGAACAGAGTAGGAAGGCAGGTAGTTAGGGCACCATCACTGCAGATGTTCAGGACAGTCTGGAGAAGATGTTCCTGGGTATTATCTACTGTTGCATAGTGACTAATCCTACAAAACGCAGGGAATCAGGCTGGATGAGCCAAGCCCCACCCAGACTGGAAGGGTTAATGTGCTGCGGTGAACTAAATCAGCCCTGCCTTTGCACTGCTCGGAAGGGAAGGGCTGAAGAGGGGAGAGCCTGCTCAGCGGGGGAGGAACACAGATGGACGCCCTGCATGTGGTAACAAACGCAGGGCTAGGACTGAAGCCTGATGGAACCGCCCTGGCATGGGACTATGTGGAGGGACCTGGGGACCTGGCAGGGGGTGTCTCACCTGAAGGGGAAGTACAGCGCTTGAGAGCTGAGCCCAGAGGGTAGATGGATGAGTAACTTTAAAGGGGCTGAGAACTCCCCTTTATTTTGTGTTTGTGACTTTGGACTCTGCTAGCCCAGAAGGGGATTGAGCTTCTGTAGTGACCTGGTTGGAGGGCTGAGCCACATAAACCTCCAGAGTGGGCAAGAAACAGTAGTTGGAGAAACTGAGGTAGAGGCAGGCCTGCAGTACCATGCCTCACCATGAGGTGATGGACTGGGGCCCCTAATGTCTGTGAAGTTGTGAGACACAAAACCATGCCTGACAATAAACAATCCTCTCCCTTATGCGGCTCTCCATTGTACAGTTCTCTGTAACTTGTTAAATGCTCTGCTCTCTCCCCCAATGCAATAGTGCCGATTACAGCCTGGCTCTCTGGGGCACATCATTTCTCACTAAACAGAGACAAATATGGGGAGGGGAAACAGCCACTCCTTAAAGACTTACCTTGCCAGTGAGATTAAGGTGCTGGCACAGGGACTTCTGCCAAGCACAGAGCCCCCCTGGGTCTTCCACCTCACAGTAACAGTAATATAACAGCACTTCTCCCACGCCACTGCCACAAGCGCCGCCAAGGAGAACAAACAGGAAGAGTATTTTAGATTCTGCAGCACACAAGACTATGCAGTTAATACAGTGATTGGTGTCAGACAGGGAATTCATCCTTAGAGAACTGGCCATTTTCCTCCAGGCTGTTGTCAAACGGTTTTGTGGGGCTATGCTGTTTATTTTCATTTACTTCAAGAAACGGAAATAAGTCAGACGATGCAGATCTCCATATCCCTAGTTTTTTCTATAGTGGCCTTGCCAATGCTGACAAAAAACTAACTAGCCCTGAATGGCCTGTCATTGCCAGTAGCTCATTCCTCATTTGCATTTGAGAACCAGATTTCTTTAAACACATGCAACGCGAGGACTCGTGTTTTCCAGACATGTCAGAGGCTCCTTGAGGACTACGGCTGAAGTTTGAAAACTAAACTTAAATTTGAATTAGCCAAGTGAAAAAAAATCCACTTCTTTTAAATGGCCAATCAGGGGCCAAATTCTAAGGTGGTGTAAGCTGGACTCTCTTACAATCAGTAAGACTCACGTACACCCACAGACAAATGTTATAACCCACAGGCTGGAGAGCCAGGAGAGGATGACAATAGAGGGTAGCCTGCATATTCTCACCCTCTCCTGCTAGTTGCTTTCCTTGAGAGATGCCTTTTTATGGCCTCTGAGCGTGTGAGTTCCTCCACCCCAGGCCTTCTTCGACTCAGTGGGGAAAAATACAGAGATGGGGCCTCATTCTCCACCGCCTTGCACGGTGTGCAGTCATTTACGCCAGTGTAAAGCGGGGGTGAAATGCTCCCAGATCAGCATGGTGGGGCTTCACACTCCCTTCGCACAGGTCAGAACGGCTGCACAAGGTGCGTTTAGTCAGTGGGAATGAGTCCACGGGGTTCTAGGTCACAAGATAAATCATAGGGGGCCTAGAGGGATGAGATGAAGGTGGGAAGTTGCATCAACTAAGGCCTTGTCATACACAAAAGTTGCATCAGTTTAATTAAAACTAACTTTAAGTGGCTGTAGTTAAACTGGTGCAAACAGTGACATGGATGCCTTTACATTGGCTCACCCCAGGCTTACAGTGAGAAACACAGTTTTCATATTGTTGAGGCAATTTCTTACCTTGTCAGTTCATCAAAACTAATGTGGCTTGTGTCTGGGAGCCTATCAGAGAGCTCCTGGCTGTTACAGGTGGGACCGCTTAGCCTATCTGCCTCGTCTGCAGAAGCTGGGTTACTTGAGGTGCTGGCTTCAGCAGCCAACTGCTTTAGAATCAAATCTGTCTGCTGCCGGATGTCGCTGGAATGCTGCGTGGCGACATGTATGTGAATGCTGGTGAGGTCTTTAAAGGTTTGTCTGCAGCATTTCCACCCCAATCCTGCTCTGCACATGGCTGGAGGGCAGCTAGCTGTTGCCGGCACTTCCTTTGCTTTGACAAAGAGGGCAAATGCCTGCAAGCATTACAAACACTGTCAATTAGGCTTTGGTTTCTTCCTAGATCCTGTCACACGACTCAAGACTGGATGAAGGACAAATCCCAGTGATGTGGTGCTTTTAAACAGGTCGCCCAGTTACTGGACAGGGTGTTGGGGTAAGTAAATACCCTGGGATTCCTCAGCAATGCCATTTCTCATGATGCTGTCAATCTGCCCTGCCAAGGCTCTTGGTTTCATTAGAAACAGCTACCACATTAACCCGCTGGGGAGTTATTTTCCGGGCCCACCCTCATGTGCCATATTGGGAAGCTTTGTAGTATAGGCCCCAAACCATGACAGAAACATAAGCATGTCCTCTTCTTTTGGGGACACTGTTCCAATGCTGCCACAGCACCCCTCATCAGTCCCCACGACATGCACCTACAGCCCCCGACAGAACCCCCGCTGCCTGCCTCACGGAAACATGCTGCTGCCCAGGACACGGGCTTGGAACGGTATTTCCGTGCACTCCAGTGACCTCAGCATTAACTCTCCAATTTGTCATATAATCACAGCAAGTGGATACACCAATCAGCAACAGCTCTGCAGTTTCCAGCCCCATCCACCCGCTGCTGGGGTAATTAAGTCTTATGTTTTAAATACAACCATGCTCTCCTGTTCATGGGCAAGCCCCTCAAGTACCCTGCGGTTCTTGGGACATTACACATTTGGATGGCGGGTCCCACCATCCTGCCACATCCCTAAAATGTCCCACATCTTCTGCCCCCACCACCTCTTGCCTGAGTGCACACAGCTGCCTACCGCTGAGTCCAGTTAACTCCACTGTCAGGGTGGCTGTGCCTGCCCTCCCTACTGCCTGGTCCCTGTCTGAAGTGTACACTTCCACCAGCAGCCCCCTGCCTGAGCCCAGGCAACAAGGGAAACACATGCTTACCTTCCTACTGTGCTCTCCAGCATCACCTGGAGGATAGCAGGGAGGTGGGATATGGGGCAGACTGAGGGAGGATGGGAAAGGGGAGAACAGTGGCATGATAGGGGCTTAGACTGCAGAGGAAAGGGAAGGAGAATGAGGTGTCACTTCAGGAGTCACAACCCTCTCTGCCTCCTATTTTGGGGGACTCTGTCACACATGGCCATCTGGGGAGATGTGTACATAGATATGTGCATGGTGCCACACCACATAGTATGTACATTCAGCAACCCAGTGTGTCTGAGTAAGTGTAGCAGATGGTATCGGAAGATAGCCGGCAGTGCATGTCCTTGTGTCTGAGCAGAGCTGAGCCCTCAGCTGGGAGCCTTAAATATGCCCCCTGTAGCTTTTAAACGATTGTGAAAAAACCCACACTCCTCAGATCAACATTTTGATCACCTGCATTTGCTCAGTTGGAACAGGAGGTCTATGCTCCAATTATTGCTGAGGCATTCTCTGCACGCTTAGCTTTTCAGCACTGTTCGGTTTTACTGTAGCTAAGCGATGCAATACATTTGGTTTAGCCTTGGAAATATAGTGAGCATCCTTGCAGACCATCCTGAAATGTTGTTTCACATACAAACACCAGTTTTTAGGTACAAAAGTGGGGAATAACATTATTAAAACAAAACTATTCCTTTAATGTGTCATATTTCTGTCTGATAAGGAGTGTCTTTCTCACCCATGATTGTTGCATGCAACCTAATGATTAAAGACAAAATATTTCTCTCTATTTTGTCAGTGTATTTGACAGTACTCTGTGTAACAGTCTGTTTCACTATAATCAGTTGCTATTGTTTACTCTGGAGAGGCAGAATCACTGTATGTAAAGTGCATTTCACTGTTGCACCAGAGGACCCCTGACCGCAGTGAATGTTTGAGTCTTTCATATCGCAACATTAAAATGGAAATTTTTTAAAAAAAATAAGAAAATATTGCTCCACACCTGCAAAAATTGGCAGGAGGAATCAGAGGCAGATTGGAAACTTTTAATCAATTTTTTTCTTTAAACTGACTAGATTTCAAGTGGAGAGTTTCTCTATGTTTGAATTCTATGTTTCAGATTCACCTTTTCATTTATCCTGCAGCAGCAAACCGGTGACAGTTCTTTAACACACTAACATCCTCTCTTAGGCCCAATTCCACAAACATATGCTAAACTTTAAGCAAGAGTTTAAAATCCCTACCTATTCAGCAAAGCACTTAAATTTAAGCACATACTTAAGTGCTTTGCTGAATCAGGTCATTATACCAGTTACATCCCCATTTGCCCTAAAGCAGTGGTTCTCAACCAGGGGTTTGCATAACTCTGGGAATACGCAGAGGTCTTCCCGGAGGTACAACAACTCATCTAGATATTTGCCTAGTTTTACAACAGACTACATAAAGAGCACTAGCAAAGTCAGTAGAAACTAAAATTTCATACAATGACGTGTTTATGCTGCTCTATACACTGAAATGTAAGTACAATATTTATATTCCAATTAATTTATTTTATAATTCTGTAGTAACAATGAGAACATAAGCCATTTTTCAGTAACAAATGTGCTGTGACACTTTTGTATTTTTATGTCTGATTTTGTAAGCCAGTAGTTTTTAAGTGAGGTGAAATTTGGGGGTACACAAGACAAATTATACCCCTGAAAGGGGTACGGTAATCTGAGAGCCACTGCCTTAAATTTAAATATGATACTAATGGAGCCAAATTACTTTTAATTTATTACTATAACAAGAATTAAGAGTGTAGCAGGAATGAGATAGGAACACAGTAAAGCAAGTTCTGACAAGATAAAGAAATTGTGCAGTTGCATAACTTGCATTATGAACATACACAACGAAGTACTATACTAAAATGTACCTTCTTCTTTGCAAATGCATACTTCTTTCTCACACTGGTATCTGATTCCGCTTTGAGTTTGCTTTTCGCTGTCAAAGGAAGAGGATCTTTCAAGTCCAGATCTGGAAATCTTACAATACAGCACTCCACTTCTTCTCCTCCATCCAGCAGCACAGAAGAAGGTATCATTGCTGTGTCCCTGCAGTTAGGCATAAATCCTGTTGTGTGATCTAGGGAAGACGCAGGCAAAACACAGATTTGTATATATTCTGATCAAACATACACAGCAAACAACATATTATCAATACTATACATTCAAAATAATAAAAGCACACTAGAGACAGACATTGCTAAAGGCAGTCTTTGTCTTCGCAGCAAGAAAAGGAGTACTTGTGGCACCTTAGAGACTAACCAATTTATTTGAGCATAAGCTTTTGTGACCTACAGCTCACTTCATCGGATGCATACTGTGGAAAGTGTAGATGATCTTTTATACGCACAAAGCATGAAAAAATACCTCCCCCCACCCCACTCTCCTGCTGGTAATAGCTTATCTAAAGTGATCACTCTCCTTACAATGTGTATGATAATCAAGGTGGGCCATTTCCAGCACAAATCCAGGGTTTAACAAGAACGTCTGAGGAGGTGGGGGAGGGGGGTAGGAAAAAACAAGGGGAAATAGGTTACTTTGCATAATGACTTAGCCACTCCCAGTCTCTATTCAAGCCTAAGTTAATTGTATCCAATTTGCAAATGAATTCCAATTCAACAGTTTCTCGCTGGAGTCTGGATTTGAAGTTTGTACATTGGTCAAACTGGACAGTCTCTACGTAAAAGAATAAATGGACACAAATCAGATGTCAAGAATTATAACATTCATAAACCAGTCGGAGAACACTTCAATCTCTCTGGTCACGCAATTACAGACATGAAAGTTGCGATATTACAACAAAAAAACTTCAAATCCAGACTCCAGCGAGAGACTGTTGAATTGGAATTCATTTGCAAATTGGATACAATTAACTTAGGCTTGAATAGAGACTGGGAGTGGCTAAGTCATTATGCAAGGTAACCTATTTCCCCTTGTTTCTCCGCCCCCCCCCCAGACGTTCTTGTTAAACCCTGGATTTGTGCTGGAAATGGCCCACCTTGATTATCATACACATTGTAAGGAGAGTGGTCACTTTAGATAAGCTATTACCAGCAGGAGAGTGGGTTTGTGTGAGGGGGGAGGAAGAGAACCTGGATTTGTGCTGGAAATGGCCCAACTTGATTATCATACACATTGTAAGGAGAGTGATCACTTTAGATAAGCTATTACCAGCAGGAGAGTGGGGTGGGGGGAGGTATTTTTTCATGCTTTGTGTGTATAAAAGATCATCTACACTTTCCACAGTATGCACCCGATGAAGTGAGCTGTAGCTCACGAAAGCTTATGCTCAAATAAATTGGTTAGTCTCTAAGGTGCCACAAGTACTCCTTTTCTTTTTGCGAATACAGACTAACACGGCTGTTACTCTGAAACCTGTCTTTGCAGCCTTTGTCACTGCCCTACAACAGCAAAAAAGTCAACCAGCAGCAAGCCTTAATCTTTTAAGAATTTAAGACTATAAAAACAGTGTTCACAGACGTTACCAGATAGCTGTCTGGAGATCTTTATGACAGGCTTTCAGAGACAGAAACTTTCAACTAAGTTCAGAACAGTAAGTCCTCATGATCTCTTCCTATCTCACAAAGTTTGCTGGGTAGCGGTATACAGAAATAATCATGGTTTCAAAAACCCTGACCAGTTCATTGGAGAGTGTGACTGATCCGTATGCTAAATACTGCATAGCAGGCTATGGATTTCCCTCTTCTCTCTGATCTTCCCTGGTAGGCAGATGGTTCTGCTCTCTCTGTACTGGAGGAAGCATGTCTCATCTCACACCTCTATCCTGGAAACACTTCACTTCAGGGACAATTTACAATTCACTATACAATTCACAATTTTACAGTAACTATACTGACAAAATAACAGTTATGAACTGCTCATCTTGATGGCGTTACTATTTGTACAAGTAAACCAGAACCATGTAGAACTACTACAATGAGAGAGAGAGGAAATGTGTCATATCTATGACACCAACATGCATGTACTTCTTGTGTCTCTAGCCTCCTTGTGTCCATCTTGCTCCTCTTCCAGAGCTTTCTACTGGAGTGCAACAAGAATTCAAGTTTTGCCCTGCCAGGGGATGTTCTGTACCATAGGGGACTTTCACGACACACACAGTATGAAATGCATTCAGTAGAGTTGGCCAGAAAAGGGAATTTCCATCCAGCAGGACATGGCAACATTCTGAAATTTGTTTTAGAACAAAAAGTCGAGTTTTTGAACATTTTCACAGAATGGAAATTCCAAATTTTTTTGATTCAGAACATTTTGTTTTTGATAATGTTGAAACACGATAGTATAATCTAAAATGTGAAATATAATATAGAAATATATTTAATGTATGATGTCAAAACAAAATATAACAAAACAAGGAAGTCATTATGAAATATTTTTACCTCACTGAAGCAAAATGTTTTGACATCAAATCAAGAAAGCCAAAATAATTTGACACTTTGCTGTTGAAAATGTACACGTTTCCCCAAAATGTTTTTAGACCAAACTGCATTTTTCAATGGAGAACTGTTCTGAGGGGGAAAAGTTCAACCAGCTCTATTTTTTTCAGTGAATAACATACATTGAACAGATTGAGAGACAGTTTTAAATTTCAGAGTAGCAGCCGTGTTAGTCTGTATTCGCAAAAAGAAAAGGAGTACTCCTTTTCTTTTAGTTTTAAATTTGTAATTCCATTTGCAGTATGAAATCCGAGAGGCCACTCCCTGAATAGTGTGAACGCTTTAAGGCAGGGGTAGTCAATAAGGAAATAAAAAGATTTCGGGGTCTGTTTGAAAGCATCTGGTGGTCCGGATTTGGCCCGCGGTCCACCTGTTGACTACACCTGCATTGAGGTATCATCTGGTTCCTGGTATGATTCGTTGTTCGATTTTTACATGACAACGGCATGTCCACGCTCTTACAGGCAACTGACTTTTCCTGGGCCCTTGGACAGCTAATTAAAGATTTACAAAGCCCAGAGAGTCTCCCACATGGATGCATTTGCATGATTGCACCCAAACTAGTAACAATGGTCCAGCTCCTCAATGGCATTTAGGAGCCCAGTTTCCAATCCTTTCAATCAGAGTCAGGTGCCTGAAGAGCTGAGAGGACTGGGCCAGGAGCGTTTCTGTGACAGCATTTCACGCGCTGACCGTGGGGTTCGGCTGTGTGGGAGCACCCTCCTGCGGTGTGTACCGCCCACCCGTGGCGGCCGCGGCCAGGGCCAGCGCAGGAGCCAGACAGCGCTCGGGGTGTCTAAACCCGCTGCGCCCATCCCCATGGGCAACAGGAACAGAAATGCTCGCACCAAACGCTATAAGGCGTGGCGGGAACCCGATGGTTGAGTAGGGTCGCCAACTCTGACTGAAGCTATTCCGGGAGACGTTCCCCCCAACACGACACCATGTCATTTTCTTAAAATCTCCTATTGAAATCTCGGGGATGGCGGTCAGTGGTCCCGGGGACATCGAAGCCGATTCCAGGAGACTCCAGGCCAAGCCCTGAAGTGAGCCCTCGGGCTCAGTCCGTCCGGGCGCTGGCGGGGATACGAGCGGCGTGGGGCGCCTGGGCCCCTGAGCGAGGGGGCCGTGCCCCCAGCTGCGCCCGCCCGCACAGGGCCCGGGGGGCTCTGCCACCTGCCTCCGGCCCTGGGCTCCCGTCGCCACCCGCCCCTGCCCCGCTCCTCGGCCCTGGCGGCGGCGCTGGCCTGGCGGGGGCTCAGAATCGGGCCCACCGGAGCCAGCAGGCGCGAGGACGCAGGCTTCGCTGAGGGCAGGATCGGGGCCTGGCCCGTGCGCCGCTGGGGGTCCCTCAGGATCGGGCCCGGGGCGCCAAGAGGCGCCGGCCGCACCCCCGCCGCTCACAGTTCCGGCAGCGACCCCGCGCCGGCACCGGGCCCAAGCCGCCCCGCCCGCCGCTGTGAGCGGACCCGGGCCGGCAGGTGGCCCGGAGCCCGCGGAGCGCCAGGCCCTGGGCAGACGCGAGAGCCGCTTCCCCTCCCGCGGGGTTCACGCCGCCCCCCCCGATGGCACGGGCCGCCCGAGCCCGGCCGACGCCCGCCCCGGGGCTCTGCGCTCCACGCGACCCACCGCGCCCCGCGCGGAGCGGACGAGCTGCCGCCGGGCGCTTTCCCGCCTTCAGCGGCTTCGCGCACCGCCGGATCGGGCGCTGAGAGCGCCTCGGGATTGGGCCCGTGGGAGCCGGGGGCGTCCCGGGCCGGGCAGGATCGGGCCCATCTTCCCGGGTTGCTGTTCCGCCCCGGAAGTGGTCCCCCGGCCCGGCCCGCCCCGGAAGTGGTCCCCCGGCGGGAAGGAAGGAAGGGCGGGCTGTGGGCGCCCCTCTCCCGCCGCCCTTTGCCCCGGAAGCAGCTCGCGGGCGCGGCTGGGCGGAAGCTGGACTGAGACGGCGCTGCCGGGGCCTGTGCTCAGCGCCGCCCGCCTCGCGCCGCCCCCCCGCCCCGCCCGCCCCGGCCCGGCCGCCAGCATGTCGCGCAGGCGGCACAGCGACGAGAACGATGGTGAGCGGGGAGGCCCGGCGAGGGGCGGGGGGCGGCCCGGGGGGCGGGGTGCCGCGCTCGGCCCGGCCGGGACCCGCGGGGCTGGGGGAAGCGCCCGGGGCGGGGCCGGACTCTGCTCGGCTCTCCCCGGGCCCGGCTCGTCCCGCGCCGCCTCCGAGGCGGACAAAGCGGGCGGCGGGGGCGGGGCGGGGCGGCCGCTGTGGCCGGGAGCGGAGCGTGTCGCGCCCCCTTTGCCGGCCGGGCTCTGGGGCGGGGCGCCCCCCCCCGCTCGCCGTGCCCCCCCCGCTCGCCCGCTCGCCCGCCGTGCCCCCCCCGTGGCTGGAGGGTTAGCGCGGAGCCTGGCGGGGCCGCAGCCGCCGCTCCCTCGCGCAGGGCGCCTGGGAGAAAAGGCCGCGAGCGCGCCGCAGCCAGGACCCGGCCCCCGCCCCCGGGGGGGGGGGGGGGGGTTACTTTGGTTTCTCCGGTGGGTGTCCAGGGTGTCTCCCCAGAATGAAAACCTGCCCTTAGCGATGCAGGCTGCTTTGTTAGAGTGTCTCCGTTCATTGCTCCTCACCCTGCTACAATAAATTGAGTGCATGTTTCTCTTTCCGGAGCATTAATTTGTGATCTTTAATGTTCTGGAAGGTCATTGCTTACAAAAATTAGGTGATTGCCAGTCCGATGGCATTGCCTGTTATATTCTCTTGATTTATGAAGTAGTGGACACAAGCTAGATGCCAAGAACGTTACTTTTGCTAGTCTGTTTCGCTTAATGGCATAGCAACAGCAGCTTTGAATAGCATTATACCCTTTTAAAAACATTTTAAACTGTCTCTGCTTCCACCTGCTTGCTGTATGTGGCCTGGTAATCTACATCGGGATCCACTAGTCTAGACCTGTGCAAAGCCGATCTGATTGCAGTGCGGGTGTGTATAGGCGCAGGGGAGCATGCTAGCAGATTGTCATTCAGGAGTTGAATATGGTGAATCATTGTATAGTAGCCTCAACCATCAATATGCTGGCCCCAGATGTCCCCTTCCTTCCCATCACCACGTAGTTTTTTGATAACCTGCATTAGATGGAGAGAAGGTGGAGAACAAAGGCTGAAACAAAGAATTTCTGCCAGCCTATGCTGAGGCTGTGTTACCAGCCACAAGAACCTTCCTGTCAGTCTCTGCTGAACCTGTCAAATCATGTCTTAAGGAGCTAAACCACTTGTACTGAGGGCCTACAGCCCACACCAGCACTAAGCACTGTGAAGAACTAGCATTCTGCTTCACTGAAAAGGAGTGCACGCTTAGGATTTCTTCCCAAACAGCATGGATCTTTTATCATGCCTGCAAACAAACAGGCGACCTCAGTTTCCCCATTTTGGTTGTATGTGCAGCTGCTAGGTAAATTGGTGAGATGACTGGATTCAAGTGCCAGCAATATGCAGATGACAACCAGCTCTACCTATTCTTCACTGCATACAGCCATGCCACTATTACCAAGATAGTCCAGTGCTTGGTGATACGTGAACAGCTGGCTGAAGCTGAACCCAAGCAAGACAGAGTATGGTGTTCACTATGGATAATTTGCAGCCGGGGGCGATCTTTTTGTTAAAGATACACACTCACAACTGATCAGACTGTCAGTCTATAGGTTAGCGATGCTCCTGGATTCCTTGCTGACACTAATACGATATACCTGGACATAAAGCCATCAGTCCACCTAGTAGAGAATGCTACAACACAGGTTACTGGGGGCACATTGAACTTGTCCTGCACTCTACACTGGCTTCTTAGAGAATGTCACATCAAGGTCCTTTATCTTGAAGGTGCTTAATGACATGCGCCCAACATGTCTAAAAGATCAGCTAAAAAGCACAGGCATGAGAACTGTGGTTAACAGCTTCACTCCCTTGGCACACTAGAATTAAGAATTTTATTAAGATTATGTTAACCAGAAACTGTACCTTTTTTTTTATTTTATAAGGGAATAAGGTACAGATTATCAAGGGGTACAAAGTTTGGTTTAGGATCAGATGGTGTAAGGAATACATAATCTGCAATATCCCCAATTGGGGGTAAAAGGTTAACAGGTCAAAGTACCCTCATATCTCAATGTCTGTATGTTGTTCATATAATGGCTACGTTCAGGCGTGGAGTATGAGTGGATACCATGATGAGGATGGATTGACCCTCATTTGGTGAGATCTAATGTTCAGTGAGTTTATGGTTCCAGTTCATATGGTCCAATGGAAAAAGTCTCTCGGTCCCGTTCTTTACTACCATAAGGGGAAGATTCATCTGTGCAGGATGCAGACTTTCTCAGTGGCCAGTTCCAGGCTGGTCACCGAACTCCCATAGGAACTAAGGACCATTACAGACTTCACTACCATTGCTCTAGCTGCAAGGGGCACTGTTTCCACCTTGCCTTCTCTACGACCAGTGTGCAGCTTTTTAAAACAGATTAAACTCTACTAAAACAAAGTACACGGTATGTACAGTTCTTCCCGGGGGACATGGTGAGAAAATGAACCACATGTGATATCCATCAGTCATGTCGCTTAATGCCCTGGTAATGACAGTGTGATAAGAACGTATATAGAATAGAGGCAGCTTTTGGGGCATATATGGTTAACTTGGTGCAATCCTACAGACAGAGAATCTACTGCTTTTTCTAGCAACATTTTCAGCTCTGACCTGAGCACTGAGTTTAACTAAAATTGACTCCAAAAGGTCTTTAGTCCTTGCTTGCTTGTCTAGTCTTTTTTCCAAAATAAAAACCATGATAAGTAAAAGGCTATATGAGCATCTTTGCTTAGGCATGTTCTCATGTTATCTTTGGTGCCAGATAATCCCATATGGTATTTCGGATGAGCAGTACTTAGGTATTGCTAACTCTATAACATGTGTTTAGCTTCACTCTACATGTATCACCAATACTGTATCTTGCCACTTTAGCAGAAATACACTTCCAAAAACTTTTTTCAAATAAGAGGATGAAAAGGACTTGAGTAGCTGTGAATAAAATGTCTACAGAAACTGGATATGTTTTAAATAATGTTAGCTTTGTTTTTCATGTTTGTTGGGTCTGTCTTAAATAATGGCAATACCTGAATGTCTTGTGGGTAGTTTTTTATTATAGTACAGAACTGGAACACGAGCAGAGGCTGACAGAATTATTCAGAATTTTTTTTTAAAAGCAGTCAAGGAATTATTTAACTGGTATTCTTGGTTTCATGAATGTATTGAAACAGGAGGACAACCTCACAAAAGGAGGAGAACGTCTGAGCCATCTGAAATTGAAGAGAGACTGGAATCTTTAATATGCAGAGTGGGAGAGAAGGTAAGAGTAGCAACTTCTTATGACACGTTGGGCTATTGGTTTTGAATCCTTGGATGTAAGAGTTTATGCTTCTGAGAGAGCTCTGTCTACTACAGGGGTGGGCAAACTTTTTGGCCCAAGGGCCACATCTGGGTATGGAAATTGTATGGTGGGCCATGAATGCTCATGAAATTGGGGGTTGGGGTGCAGGAGGGGCTGAGGGCTCTGGCTGGGGGTGCAGGCTCTGAGGTGGGACCAGAAATGAGGAGTTCAGGGTGCGGGAGGGGGCTCTGGGCTGGGGCAGGGCTCCGGCTGGGGGTACAGGCTCGGGGTGGGGGTGGGGGGCTAGGGATGAGGGTTTGGGGGTGCAGGAGGGTGCTCCGGGCTGGGACCAAGGGGTTTGGAGGCAGGGAGGGGGATCAGGGCAGGGGGTTGGGGTGCGGGAGGGGGTCAGGCGTTCAGGCTGCAGGTGGCACTTACCTCAAGCAGCTCCCAGAAGCAACAGCATGTCCCCCATTTCACTCCTATGCGGAGGGGCAGCCAGGCAGTTCAGCATGCTGCCCCATCTGCAGGCGCCGCCCCTGCACCTCCCATTCACCATGGCTCCCGGCCAATGGCAGCTGCGGAGCCCCTCGGCTGACCCTATGCATAGGAGCGGGAGGGAGGCATGCCGCTGCTTCCGTGAGTCGCACAGAGCCACAGGCAAAGTGGGGTAAGCCGTGGGGCAAGCCCCGGACCCTGCTCCCCGGGAGCAGCTCAAGGGCCGGATTAAAATGTCTGAAGGGCCGGATGTGGCTCTCGGGCCATAGTTTGCCCATCCCGGTCTAGAACATGAATTGAGACTTTTCTATCAGTGCTTAGTAGTGTAGTCCTTAATCTAGTGAGTGGGTGTTGAGTGGGAAAAAGATATTGATGGAATAAATTCAAAAAGAGAAGTGCAGGGTTTTTATTGAGGGACTTTGATGGAGGGAAGGTATAAACAAAATATAGGATAAGAGGAAGATCCCAAATGCAGGGGAGACTGCTATGGATGGGAATCAAAAAGTGAGGGTGGACAGGGAGAGAAGGGGAAAACGGGAAATACACTGAAGACCGCTCCAGAAAAAGACCAGTTTATTATAGAGAAGGAAAAAATGGCATGAAGCCAGGTAATGAAAGAAGGTATAAAATAAGTAGTAAGTAGGACTGACTGGTTAGAGTTTGTAAATAGTAATTTAATTTTAATTTCACCCAGTTTTCTATACATACTTTAATTATATTCTGCTAGCTCTAACTGGATACTACTCCGTAGATATATTGCCTGTTGAACACTGGTGAAATTATATGAATAGTATGTTCGCTAACTTTTCCTGCTGCCCAGATTGCTGAAATAGTAAAAACCTTAGAAATGCCTTTGTGGAAAGCTAATTGGCAATGTTCAATTAAATACAGTGCACAACTGTTCTGTTTCTTTAAATGTCAGGGGGCATAGCAGCACAGGTATCTCACTTGGAGGGTAGGCCCCTGTATGTTTCAAGACGCAGACTATAGATACTGAAGGGATCTTTTTAGTTTTTCTCTTTTTAAAAACATTTCAATGAGATTAGGATGGTCCTCCCCCTTAATATATTTGCAATAGATTTGGAGTAACAAAGAAATAAAAATGGACTACCTTCAACAGTTCTGTGTGGAATTCAAGAGGTATTGCTCACTCTCTTGTCTTATTACTTATCTGCTGTCTACTTTCAGCAAACTAAAAACATCTTGTGTAGCCAGATGAAATTTGAAACTCACTCCCACTAAAAAACAAAATGCAAAATTTTATTCTTACCCAGATTTATCTTTTATCAATAAGAGCACAATAAAATAGTCTTCTATTCAAACGGTCTTGTTACTGAAGGGTTGGCTGGCTATCCCTTGATTTGGTTGTGATGGGTTTCTAATTATCTCCTTTCTTAGAGTACTTCTTCTTTGGAGAGCAACTTGGAAGGCCTAGCTGGTGTCTTGGAGGCAGATCTACCGAACTACAAAAGCAAGATATTAAGAATTCTTTGTACAGTGTATGTATGCAAAAGATTTGTGGAGCCAGGTGATGATGTATTATCTACACTAAATGCTTTTCAAACATATATCACATATTTAAAATGTTCATATGAAAAGCTCATACATTACTGACACTTCAAATTGGCAACAGTAACAACTGGAGGGAAAACTAACATACTGTGTATGCACACTACATTCTCTTAAGGACGTAGTCTGCTCTAAGAGCAGTTAAGCAGACAGAGAGTCCCAAACCTACTCCCCACCACGGGAAGCCATCTTTCATTATTGGTAGTGTGGGTCTGCAGGGGAGGGCCTTGATGCTGAGCCACCTCAGATGAAGCTGTCACTGATGTCACTTCTGGCCCTTGGTGTTGCACTTCTTATACTTTCTGTATCTTGTGTAAGATGAGGTGCTAAGTTCCAGGGTAAGTGAAATTAGAATTGAATGTGTGGTCAAATGATATCACAGCCATGCTTTTCTGAGAATTGTAATGCAAGTTTCAATCTTAGTCAAGCAGTTAATTTGCTTCCCACAGCAGTAATGCACATGTCAGGGTATAAAAGCACACATGAATATAAAACATAGTTAAGGAGATGACCTAAAATTATCATCGGAACCATCCCTTTGAATTTCTTAAACACTTTCCATTTAAAATCAGTCATGTGGATGCAATAGCCTTTTTATGTTTAAATTTTAAATTTAAATATGCAATGCAAAATGGTGTTAAGTCTCTTATGTATTCCTGATGTTTCTCTGTATTTAAAGGAATTACACAAGGGCAAACAAAAAGTACTTGTTTAGTAGGGCATACAAATCTTCACAGCCTCTAGCTCTGCAACTGCTTAGTCGTATTCATATAAAAATGTATATGAAAGGGGTGAGAAAAGAAAGTGTGAGAATCATTATTTCTACTCTAGTTTAGTTTTTTAAAAAACCCTACATAAATTGTTTTAGGACTCTATGATCCTAAAATCTACTTCGACCCTTTCAAGTTCAGCTGCTGGTTCACTAAAATTAAATTGTTTTGGTGTGAATCTTCTGTAAAATGATGCTTTCTTGTGGCTTTTAAACTTCAAAGCCTCTTTATAAAATAGTCCTCAAAACACCTCTATAAAGTGTTGTAAAATTTCCAATAAATGCCATTCCAGGCTCTTATGCCATTTTTATTGTCAATAACAACTTCTATCCAATTCACATTAACTTCAACGTGAGACAGAGGCTACCGCTGACGGATATTAATGCACAATTGCTGCAGGCTTTAGAACCCAGTAGTTTGAAACTTTAGAACCCATCTAGTTCTCGCCCACTGGAATGAATTGAAGGGAAAATATTTTGAAATTGAATTTAGTAGTAGTTATATTCTCTATAGGATTGTAGTTTAAAAACATTGGAGAGTATTTTTCAGAGCAAAGTAAACAAATCTAAAGAAAAGTTAGTGGTCTGGGTTGTACTTCTTATACTAGAACAAGAAATAGATAAGTTTAACCTACCCTATCCAGAATCTGAGATGTTGTATAATTGTGGCAGGTGGCATATGACAGAGGTTAACATCTGATGCAATATTCTTTCTTTTCTGCGTTTAAATCAGTGCACGTCTGTTACCCGAAAAGCTTACTGTTTACACAACACTAGTTGGGTTGCTGAACGCCAGGAACTACAATTTTGGTGGGGAATTTGTAGAAGCCATGATTCGTCAGCTCAAAGAATGTTTGAAAGCCAATATGTATAATGAAGCTGTGTATCTAGTAAGTATTTTTTCACCTCTTATGCGCCTTTCCCCTTAACCTGATGTGCTGTTCCTGTTACACCTGCCAGAAGCAGGGTGTCTCTAATTGTGATCCTGTGGAAACTGGTCTGTTCTAGTGTCAGCATGCAGTATTCCATAGATGTACTAGGAGAAGATCTGAGGTGTTCAAGAGATTTTATCCTCCCAAAAGAAATAAAAATTTTAATTCATTCTTTTAGAGAGTGAATATTATTACATAGTTTAAGGGGCAAGGCTTATGAGTTGTTCAGGGAGGGACTCTTTTTACCCTGCATGCTTCCTTCGTGCTACTTGGCGAGTGCTAGTAACTTTTTTTGGCCTAGTAGTTTGTTTTAGTAGCTGAATGAATATTTATATTTGTTGTCGGGTCTCAGATTTACTACTTCAAACTTGCCGAAGTTCTTGCAAGAGAATAGTTTAAAAATGTATAACATCAGAACTTTTCTTTACCTCATTAGGTTCGTTTTCTATCTGACCTTGTTAATTGTCATGTAATAGCTGCGCCTTCAATGGTAGCCATGTTTGAGAACTTTGTGAGTGTGACTCAAGAGGAAGACGTGCCCCAGGTAATACAGGAGTCTTTACTTTGTGGATGACTTGCTATTCCATCAGGAATTTTTCACAGCCAGGCACTTACAGTACCAGCAATGTAAGGGGTAAAATGGGCTGGTGCAATGGTAAATTCCCCAAGTGGGTTGCTGACTGTAGTTCCATAGTCTGGCTAGAAGGTAGCAGTGGCAGCTGGAGAAAAAATAAATTCTTGGCCCTTCTACGGTCGGTCAGCTCAGGCAGCTTTCTTTACTTTCCAATTTGGCGTATACGTAATCCTCAGTGAGACTCTGCCAAGTGTGTGTTTTGAAACTTTAAAATACTGATCTAATCTGAAAAATGACTCTAAAAATGGCTTTTGTCACTCAGTGACTTTCAAATTAATTATGACCCAATTTTAGAAGAAAAACGTTTTATTTTCTAACTGCCAGCCATGCAGATCCACCATGGTCTCTGAGAGTCAGACTGTGAGCTTTGCTGCTTCTGCATCATCATCAGTAGTGTAAAGATTCTGCAGGCCAGATGAGGGCCTTAGGGACACCCATGCAATTCCATTGTCTTTAAACAGACTTTTCACATAAACAGAAAGTTAGTAAACAATTGTATTGATACAGAAGTCATAATTGAGTACAGGTCTCGTCTTTATGAAAGTTGGCAGATATGCTTTTGAATGCACCCGTAGGGGAGAACTCATGACGAAAGAGCCCATTTTTACAGACTATTTCTTTAAAGCATAGTTCTGTTTTGAAAAGCAATTGTCAATTTCAATTTGAACTAAAATTTTAACATTGTTAAAAACTAGGTTTTTTTTATAATGAGATCCTGAGACTGTGTTAAAAACAGACAATGGAATTTTATTATGCTTTCCTGCAGTGTTTGAAACAACCTGTATGTCAGTGATTGGTTTCACTGGCCAAAGAACACGCACAGTGGCAAGTAAATTGATTTTTAAAAAAAGTATTTACTGCTTCTAATCTAAAATATTGGTAAGAGATAAAGATTGTTTCGTAGTAAAGTCACAGCTGACTGCTCAATCATTACAATTAATAGTGCTGGTGCACAGTATTTTTGCCGTACCAAGTTAAGTGTGTGTGCAGTGTAGTTGCACTCATGTCAGTCCCAGGATATTAGCAAGACGGGTTGAGCAAGGTAATATCTTCTATTATCTAAATCTTTTAAGAAGTTGGTTCATTTAAAAGACACTACCATGACCACTTTGTCTTAATCTAAGTGTGGTTATCCAGATACTTAATGTCATGAACATGAACATATCTCAAAAAGAAAAGGAGTACTTGTGTACTTTGTTAGTCTCTGAGGTGCCACAAGTCCTCCTTTTCTTTTTGCTAATACAGACTAACACGGCTGCTGCTCTGAGACCAATGAATGAATCTGGTATCCACATGCTGAAATACATTCACGCTTTCAAACGCAGAGCTGCTGAACACACCTGTGGGTACTGGTGGCTCTGCGAACTAGCACTGAAGTATAGTTGCACTTTTCCCTCCATGGTATTCAAAGGATCTTATTCTTTCTAATCCCTGTCAAGTAAAATAGGATGTTTCTTGAGAAATTCCTTGTTAAAAGTATGGAACTTAATTTTTAAAAAAATTTTTGTCCTTGTTCTCTGCAGGTGCGATGTGACTGGTATGTGTTTGCGTTTCTGTCATCTCTGCCCTGGGTTGGGAAGGAACTGTATGAGAAAAAGGACGCTGAGATGGACCGCATTTTGTCCCAGACTGAAAGCTATTTGAAGTAAGACTACAGCCAACATCAATCCCCTCTTCCCTGATACCTGGTGAAATGTAGAATAAATAGCTTTGCTTATTGGTGATTCAAAATTAATCTAAAATTGTAAAACCTGATAATTCTCAGAAGTCTGACACAGTGAAATGGCATAGATTGTGGGATTTTTTTAATACTAAATGATTTAAGCACCTCTTTCATACTAGTTGATGCTCCAAATTTTTTCCAGTTGTCTAAAACTTGTTTAGCTTTTATAATGGTGATGCAAAAATGATAGAACTGTTTATTTTGGATTGTTTTGAGGGTTCCTTTAACAGCAGCTTATTAAAGATATAGGACTTGTCTTTACTGCAGTGTTAGCTTGTGTGGTGCCCCAACCCAACTCCTGTCCACATACAGATCTATAGCTTAAGTTAAATAGTGCTTTAAATTTGAGCTCGCTGGCCAGTTGGGCTATGGGTTGAAGCTTGAGTGCTGCTAACACTCAAGCTAAGGGTATGTCTACACAATATGAAAGTAGGTCGAATTTATAGAAGTCGATTTTTTAGAAAGTGATTTTATACCGTTGATTGTGTGTGTCCCCACACTACTGCACTAAGTGCATTAAGTCGCCCGAGTGCGTCTGCAGTACCGAGGCTAGCGTCGACTTTCGGAGCGGTGCACTGTGGGTTAGCTATCCCACAGGTCCCGCAGTCTCCGCTGCCCGTTGGAATTCTGGATTAAGCTCCCAATGCCTGATGGGGCAAAAACATTGTTGCGGGTGGTTTGGGGTATGTGTCGTCAGTCGCCCCTCCCGCCGTGAAAGCGACGGCAGACAATTGTTTCGCGCCTTTTTTCTGTGCGGGTGCCATACTGCTTTCAGCAGATGGTGCAGTAGGACTGCTAACCATCGTCATCATCCACCGCTTCCGCTGCCACTCTGCTCTCCTGATGCTATGAATCCACCTCGCAGGTCCTCTATATGACCATTGTCATCCACTGCTTCCGCTGGCACTCTGCTCTCCTGGTGGTCTTGCAGGGCCGCTTCCACTGCAACTCTGCTTGGCTGCTCGTGTCTTTCCATACCACGGCAAGCATGCAGTCCGCTCAGCTGTTGTGTCCTGGCAGCAGACGGTGCAGGAGGCCTGCAAAACTGGTCATCCAACCATCGCTTCCCCTGCAACGCTGCTCTCCTGCAGACGCCATACCAACGCAAGCATGGAGTCCGCTCAGATCACTGCGGCAGTTATGAGCATTGTAAACATCTCGCGCATTTATCATGCAGTAAATGCAGAACCAGAACCTGCAAAAGCAGGCGAGAAGGTGATGGCAGCACGCTGACGAGAGTGATGAGGACATGGGCACCTCTCAAAGCACGGGCCCCCGCAGTTTGGCCATCCTGGTGGCAGTGGGGCAGGCTCATGCTGTGGAACGCCGATTCTGGGCCCGGGAAACAAGCACAGACTGGTGGGACCGCATAGTGTTGCAGGTCTGGGACGATTCCCAGTGGTTGCGAAACTTTCGCATGCATTAGGGCACTTTCATGGAACTTTGGGACTTGCTTTCCCCTACCCTGAAGCACAAGAATACCAAGATGAGAGCAGCCCTCACAGTTCACAAGAGAGTGGCGATAGCCCTCTGGAAGCTTGCAGTGCCAGACAGCTACCGGTCAGTCGGGAATCAATTTGGAGTGGGCAAATCTACTGTGCGGGCCGCTGTGATCCACGTAGCCAACACAATCACTGAGCTGCTGCTATCAAGAGTAGGGACTCTGGGAAATGTGCAGGTCATAGTGGATGGCTTTGCTGCAACGGGATTCCCTAACTGTGGTGGGGCCGTAGATGGAACCCATATCCCTATCTTGGCACCAGAGCACGAAGCCGGCGAGTACATAAACCGCAAGGGGTACTTTTCAATAGTGCTGCAAGCGCTGATGGATCACAAGGGACGTTTCACCAACATCAACGTGGGATGGCCGGGAAAGGTACATGACGCTCGCATCTTCAGGAACTCTGGTCTGTATGAACAGCTGCAGCAAGGGACTTACTTTCCAGACCAGAAAATAACTATTGGGGATGTTGAAATGCCTATAGTTATCCTTGGGGACCCAGCCTACCCCTTAATATCATGGTTCATGAAGCCGTACATAGGCAGCCTGGACAGTAGTCAGGAGCTGTTCAACTACAGGCTGAGCAAGTGCAGAATGGTGGTAGAATGCGCATTTAAAAGCACGCTGGCGCAGTTTACTGACTCAGTTAGACCTCAGCGAAACCAATATTCGTATTGTTACTGCTTGCTGTGTGCTCCACGATATCTGTGAGTAAGGGGGAGACGTTTATGGCGGGGTGGGAAGTTAAGGCAAATTGCCTGGCGTCCGATTTTGAGCAGCCAGATACCAGAGCAGTTAGAAGAGCACAGCAGGGTACGCTATGCATCAGAGAAGCTTTGAAAACAGTTTCATGGCTGACCAGGCTACAGCGTGACAGTTCTGTTTCTCCTTGTTGAAAACCCACCCCCTTGATTCACTCTACTTCCCTGTAAGTCAGCCGCTGTCCCCGTCCCCCTTCAGTCACCGTTTGCAGAGGCAATAAAGTCATTGTTGTTTCAAATTCATGCATTCTTTATTCATTTGTCACACAAATAGGGGGATAACTGCTAAGGTAGCCGGGGAAGGGGGAGGGAAGCACTGGGTGGGGTGGTGGATGAGTGAAGGACAAGGCCACGCTGCACTTCAAAACTTATTGAATGCCAGCCTTCTGTTGCTTGGGCAGTCCTCTGGGGTGGAGTGGCTGGGTGCCCAGAGGGCCCCCCGCGTTCTTGGGCGTCTGGGTGAGGAGGCTATGGAACTTATGGAGGAGGGCGGTTGGTTATACAGGGGCTTCAGTGGCGGTCTGTGCCTTTCCTGCACATCAACCATATGTTGGAGTATATCCGTTTGATCCTCCAGTAGCCTCAGCATTGCATCCTACCTCCTTTCATCATGCTCCCGCCACCTTTCCTCCTGATCCCGCAACCTCTCCTCGCTCCAGCCATCTATCCTCTCGCGTGTCCCTCCTGTCCTTGCGTTCATTTTGTACTTTCCTGGACTCTGCCATTGTCTGCCTCCACACATTCTGCTGGGCTCTTTCAGTTTGGGTGGACTGCATGAGCTCAGAGAACATTTCATCACGAGTGCGTTTTTTTCGCCTTCTTGTCTGCGCTAGCCTCTGGGACAGAGATCCTAGTCACAGCATTGAAACATTTACAGCGGCGGGGGGGGATTAAAATTGAAAAAGGCACATTGGCCATTTAAAACGAGGAGCTGATGTTTTTGGGTTAATGTGCAACACAAACCCAACTAACCTCCCCCATTCCCCCTGCCCCCAATTCTCTGGGGTGATTGCTTCACCCCTCCCCCCACCGTGTGGCTAACAGCGGGGATGATTTCTTTTCAGCCACAGGCAAACAGTCCAGCAGGAACGGCCACCTGTGAATGTCCCCTCAATAAAATTCCCCTATTTCAACCAGGTGACCATGAATGATATCACTCTCCTGAGGATAACACAGAGAGATAAAGAACGGATGTTGCTTGAATGCCAGCACACACTGGGACCACACGCTGCCATGCTTGCTTATGCAGTGATTCCAGACTATGTGCTACTGGCCTGGCAGGGTAAAGTGTCCTACCATGGAAGACGCAATAAGGCTGCCCTCCCCAGAAACCTTTTGCAAAGGCTTTGGGAGTACCTCCAGGACAGCTTCATTGAGATGTCCCTGGAGGATTTCTGCCCCGTCCCCAGACACGTTAACAGACTTTTCCAGGAGCTATACTGGCCCTGAATGCATCTCAAGTCTTCAGGGCAAATTAATCGTTAAACACACTTGCTTTTAAACCGTGTATTATATTTACAAAGGTACATTCACCAGAGCTGCCTTCTCCACCTTCAATGTCCGGGAGCCAGGGTTGGGAGGGTGTTGGCTCCAGGGTGATAAACGGTTCCTGTGTGTCGGGGAGAACGGTTTCTCTGCTTGCCTTGTGTGTGCTATCTTCAACCTCCCTCTCCTCCTCATCTTCCTCATCCCCAAAATCCTCATCCCTGTTGCATGAGACTTCCCCCCTCCCTTGCAGGAGTCCACGTACAGGGGTGGGGCAGTGGTAGGAGCACCCCCTACAGTTGCACGCAGCTCATCGTAGAAGCGGCATGTCTGGGGCTCTGACCCCGACCAGGCGTTTGCCTCTTGGGTTTTTTAGTAGGCTTGCCTAAGCTCCTGAAGTTTCATGCTGCACTGCTGCGGGTCCCTGTGATAGCCTCTGTCCTTCATGCCCTTGGAGATTTTTTTCAAATATTTTGGCATTTTGTCTTTTGGAACGGAGTTCTGATAGCACGGATTCATCTGCCCATACAGCAATCGGATCCAGTACCTCCTGTTCAGTCCATGCTGGAGCTCTTTTGCGATTCTGGGACTCCATGGTCACCTCTGCTGATGAGCTCGCCACACTGGCCAAACAGGAAATAAAATTCAAAAGTTCACGGGACTTTTCCAGTCTACCTGGCCAGTGCATCCGAGTTCAGAGTGCTGTCCAAAGCTATCACAATGGAGCACTGTGGGATAGCTCCCAGAGGCCAATACCGTCAAATTGTGTCCACACTGACCCAAATTCAACCCGGCGATGTTGATTTCAGCGCTAATCCCCTCATCGGGGAGGAGTACAGAAACTGATTTTAAGAGCCCATTAAGTTGACAGAAATGTCTTCGTTGTGTGGACGAGTGCAGGGTTAAATCGATCTAGCACTGCTAAATTCGACCTAAACTCGTAGTGTAGACCAGGGCTAAGAATGTGGTGGGGGCTCAACTTCTGTGTTTCTTTTCAAACACTGGATGCTGCTAATCGTCACTCTGTGCTGTGAAATGTCCACTATAACTGGATGAGTTAACTCAAGTGTAGATAACTAAACACTGCAGCGAGGACAACCCATAGTAGCACTTTAAATAATACCTGACCGATTAGTAAATGGTAGTTTACTACAAAGCTACTGAGCTGAAGAGCTCAAATGCTGTACATGCACAATAGAAAACATTACTTTTTCTAGATTACAGTTTTAAAATGGATAGGCTTTCTCTCTATATGTCATAGACGGCGTCAGAAGATCCATGTACCCATGTTACAAGTTTGGTCTGCTGACAAGCCACATCCACAAGAAGAGGTAAATGGATTTTATTTGTTATGTAGTAACAAAAGTAGAAAAATCTGTGGCTAAAGCACTTTTTTCTTTCCCCTTCTGAAAAAGTGATCTTGTTGAAGCAAATATTTCTCCCTTTCCCCGTGGTTTGTGTTATCACCAGTAGTCTACGTAACCAGCTGTCTTTAGTTTCTCAGGTCTAACCCTGTGCAAAACATGGCCATTCTACAGGGACACACTTGTTTTCTGGCACGCCACTTAGGAAAACACTTGCTGCTCAGCTGAGCAGCGGCTGCAGACTGAGATCACTGTGGGGAGAGTACTGTGAGGCTCCCTTTTTTGTGGTATCCTGATGCAATAGTTATCTAGTCACCATTTGGGAGAGAGACATTGTGTTGGAAACAACACTGACCTTGACAGAAAGGGGACCTGTACTGTTGGCCCTTCAGTGACCTCATTCTTTGCAGCGGTCTTGTGTTCACAGGTAGGTTCAGGGCCTACCTTTTGTCTCCGTCACGCTCAGAAGGACCCACCTGCTGTTGTGTGGCAAGAAGCACAGCAGCACTGCCCCTCCTCCCCCTTGGAAGACAGGTATGAAGAGTTGCACTGGTAGTGTTGGCCAGGGATCCCAGCTTGGCCCCCTCATGTGGGAAATCCGAGGAACTGTTTTCCTGTGAGAGGCGGGGCTATTAGCGTAGTTCAGCCCCTCTGTAACGTAGCAGGCAATGGAGCCGCGCAAGGGGCTCAGAGAGAGATGCTCCCACTTCAGCGAATGTTTTCAGTACCCTTGCTGCAATCCTGAATGGGAGGGGTCATCTCTTCCGGCTCTGAAGCTCGATGTGGCTCTGAAGCTCCCAGGAGAAGCTCTGTTACAGAGTAAGCGTAGGCTCTGAGTAAGAGACAGACAGGGACGATGGATTCTGCCAACAAGTGGGGGGGGTCACAAGGCCCCGGTCAAGCCAGAAGCTGGGGTGGGGGCCCCCGAGGGCAGACCCTGGCCCATGCTGTGCCCTTCTCTCCCTCTCCCCCCGGGCGGGTGGAAGGTCCACGGCTCCCCACAGCTGCCTGCGTGGCTCATACCCCACTCCGGCTTCCAGCCTGGCAGTGGCGCCGAAGAGCTGGGGCAATGTAAGAGCTGCCCAGGCAGCTGTGGGGAGCCACGGACCCTCCACTTTCCCTCGGTGGAGGAGTCTGGGGGCGGGGACACGGGCCAAGGGCTGCTCGGGGGAGGGTGGGGGGAGGACGGTCCATGCTCCCCACAGCTTCTCTGGGTACCTCTTACCTGGGACGGGAGCTGCTTCTGGCCTGTCCAACGAGCAGGACCTTAGGAGGAAGAGGAGGGGCAGGGGGTTGAGCCCGTGGCAAAAAGTGGACAGGCCAGACCTCTTTCCCGCCCTCCCCCACGTCCTGGTTCCCCTAGTGAGAGGTAGATATGGACTTCCGCATGTGCTACATTCTGCACTGCAGGCTCATTAAGCAAAGAGGGAATATGACTCCTCACCCTGTGTCCTCATGGGAACATGCTACCATCAGGATATTGAGAGGCTACAGGCAAGATGCAAAATGTATAGGGATGTAGCATGGTTAAAAGTGCTGATTACTGAGTAAATAAAGTATAGATCAATTTCTGAAAGATTCTCTAACAAAGTTTTCATTTTGTTTTCTAAAGTCAAGATATACAGAAAATAAGAATTGTTATAGCTTCTGTTGACCCGAAACATAGAAAATTGTATTTAAAAGCAGCTGTCTCTTGTCTCAGTATTTCCCTTGTTTTCTCTCATTTGTGACTTAAGAGAGAATTTGCTGCTGCTCCTGCTTGTGTTGAATGTATCATAAGCTTATACACACCTCATCACTAACAATAGTTGAGCACTGGGCTATTTTATTATTAGTAGAATTTTAAAAGTGGCAACACTTGTGAATGTGTGGAACTATGAAGGCTACTTTCTTCTGTGTATAGAATTACTAAATTTAAACAATCAGTCTCTTATCTCCTAAATGAATAGATGGTTGCTAATAAGCAGCGTAGCCAGATGCCTTGCTTTTCTGAGCGTGTGAGTGATAGAGTTCGGTAATGAGGAAATCCTTTTTTGAAAATGCCTGGCGCTCTGAAGGGCTTTCTGGAGTGGCTGTTGGAGGAACTAAGCTCTTGCGAATGACAATATAGAATTTTGTAATTTCCTGAGATACTTTATCTGATATTTAAAAATATTTCCTGTCTTGTTTTTAGTATTTAGACTGCCTTTGGGCCCAGATTCAGAAGTTGAAAAAAGACCGCTGGCAGGAAAGACACATTCTGAGGCCCTACCTTGCCTTTGACAGCATCCTCTGTGAAGCCCTGCAGCACAATCTGCCTCCTTTTACCCCACCCCCTCACACTGAAGATTCGGTTTACCCTATGCCGAGAGTTCTCTTTCGAATGTTTGACTACACAGATGACCCTGAGGTATGTGGTCTTCAGGAGGTGGAGGAAAGCGAGGGTTTTGCATACTGACATCTAAATCTACAGCAAGGGTCACAAAGCTGGTGGAAACCCAGACCAATGCAGGGTGAGACTTCCCCCTCTCCCCCCCTTTTTATGGACTGATAACCAGTGTGAAGGATCAGCGGTAATGTTTTGATGTTGCTGGGAAGACACCAACATGAAAAATTTACTTTGGCAGTTCATGTAATCATACATGTCAGCTTCGTTTGACAATTGAAAATTGCCAGAGTTAATATCTTAACATGTACAAACGCTTATAACAGGGGTGGCCAACCTGTGGCTCCGGAGCCACATGCGGCTCTTCGTAAGTTAATTCGCGGCTCCTTGTCTAGGCACCGACTCCGGGGCCGGAGCTACAGGCGCCAACTTTCCAATGTGCCGGGGGGTGCTTGCTGCTCAGCCCCTGGCTCTGCCACAGGCCCTGCCCCCCCCCACCCAGCTGAGTGGGTTTTTTAAAAAGTCTGCCAGAGAAACCTTCCCCCAAATGCAGAATGTCCTTTTCTCCCCTCCACCAAAATTATTTACCTGGGCCCAAACGGGGCAATGTTCTGTCCTAGAACATTAATAACTTTTCCGCAAAAAAAAGTCTCAGCATTCAAGTCTGTTGTTACACTACCTTGCTGAGCTAGAAACAGGATCCTTATACTGTTGAAAATGGAGAATCTCCACTTCTGATGAGACCTAGAGCTTGAAATAACTGACTTTGACTTGTGCATTTTTAGGTATAGAAAAAACTACTGGATCACCTGCAGAGCCCTGTACATTTAGGGTGCATGGTAACTGCAGTGCTTTGTTTAACAGGCAGAGGTACATTTTAAAAAAAACAAAAAACCTCCATGAAGCTTTTAGATTTTATAAAATAATTGTAGAAGTTATTCTATAATATATGGTATGCATAGTATATGATACCATGGTTTAAATGTTTTATTGGTATTCATTTGGGATGGTTGGCCTGCCTCGTGGCTTTTGCAGTTTGTGAGTAGTGAAGTGTTATGCCAGACTCTCATTAATAAAACTGTTATACCATGTCATGTATTCTATGTTTAAAAACTTTTTAAACAGTGCCAAATACTGCACACGCTAATTTTGACCTCATGTGTATTCAAAAATATTTTCTAAATCTTCCTGTTAACAGAAGCTGGTATCCTAACCATTATGGGAAGAGCAAGTAACTTTCTCACTGCCATTGATTGCCTTTCAAGGACCATTGGTATAATCTGAGAATGCATTGCCATTAAATAGCGATACATTTAGTTAACTACTCCTGTCTATTTTGTATATTTATGTAACCCTTTCTTTACTATGTCTGGAAACATGAAAAGCATGCCCAGTGTGGGAAGTGAGAAGTCAGATTTACTTGCTATAAATGTGGGAAGGGGGTGCCTCTAATCTTGGGGTTTTTTTTGGTTGATATGGATGACATAGTCTGACCTTCCTTGCGGTAGCTGAAAAGCATGCGGTATCAGTGTGCCTATTGATGCGGTCTTTACATGTGGAGTAACTCTTATTATGAATTGTAGCCATTTTGTGTAATAATCAGAAGCAGTTGGGGTAAAGGTGGTGTGTGGGGCAATGGGGAATATGACAGGATGAAATGGTACAGAAGTGCTGAATATATTCTTGGAAGCTTAGGTTAAAAACAACATTTGAGTGGTGAAAATGACCAGTAACTGGTCAAAACAGGCGCAGCTGAAATTGTATCTGGGTATTAGAACTTTAATATAAGCGAACTGAGGTCTCATCTACAAACAAGACAACCTGATACAAAAAGCTAGATATGAGTTCTAGTGCTGTCTGTTTTTTGTTTGAAATTGTCTTTAAGGATGTCTTTTTATTTGAAACTACCCCCTTTGTATTTTAGCAGTTTAAAACACTTGATGAAACAGATTGCTTCGAGGAAGTTTTTATACCCAACAGCAAACAAAGTGTTCAATCCCTGTGAATAATTATTTATAATAGAACTACAAAAACAACGAGGAGTCCGGTGGCACCGTAAAGACTACTAACAGATTTATTGGGGCATAAGCTTTCGTGGGTTAAAAAAAAACCCACTTCAGATGCATGGAGTGAAAATTGCAGGTATAGGCATAAATATACTGGCACATGAAGAGAAGGGAATTACCTTACAAGTGGAGAACCAGTGTTGACCAAGCCAATTCAGTCAGGGTGGATGTGGTCCACTCCCAATAGCTGATGAGGAGGTGTCAATACCCAGAGAGGGAAAATTGCTTTTGTAGTGAGCCAGCCACTCCCAGTCCCTGTTCAGGCCTAAATTAATGGTGTTAAGTTTGCAAATGAATTGCAGTTCTGCAGTTTCTCTTTGAAGTCTGTTTTTGAAGGTTTTTTGTTGAAGGATGGCTACTTTTAAATCTGTTGAATGTCCAGGGAGATTGAAGTGTTCTCCTGGCTTTTGTATGTTACCATTCCTAATGTCTGATTTGTGTCCATTTATTCTTTTACAAAGAGATTGTCTGGTTTGGCCAATGTACATTGTAGAGGGGCATTGCTGGCACATGATAGCATATATCACGTTAGTAGATGTGCAAGTGAAAGAGCCCCTGATGGTGTGGCTGATGTGGTTGGGTTCTCCGATGGTGTCGCAAGAGTAGATATGGGGACAGAGTAGGCAACAGGATTGGTTCCTGGGTTAGTGTTTCTGTGGTGTGTAGTTGCTGGTGAGTATTTGCTTCAGATTGGGGGGCTGTCTGTAAGTAAGGACTGGCCTGCCTCCCAAGGTCTGTGAGAGTGAGGGATCGTTTTCCGGGGTAGGTTATAGATCGTTGATGATGAGCTGCAGCGGTTTTAGCTGGGGGCTGTATGTGATGGCCACTGGTGTTCTGTTATTTTCCTAGTTAGGGCCTGTACTGTAGTAGGTGACTTCTGGGTACCCATCTCTCTCTGTCAATCTGTTTCCTCACTTCCCCAGGTCGGTATAATAGAACTAGTCACTTGTAATAGTGACTTTTCATATATCTTAATTCCTTTTTTAATAGGGTCCTGTTATGCCTGGTAGTCATTCGGTTGAGAGATTTGTAATTGAAGAGAATCTTCACTGCATCATCAAATCCCACTGGAAAGAGAGAAAAACGTGGTAAGAAGTCTTTTCACTGAGTGAATAAAGGAAAAGTGGTATGATACCACAATACCCCTTCCTGATTTTTTTTAGCTTTCTGTCTTAAGCATCATGACTTTCAGAGGAGACCTTAAAAATCCTGAAATGATGTTGTCCAAAAGCTTGAGATGAAGAAGTTAAGAAATTATATTCCTGCATTCCACTAAGATTTTAAATTTAAAATTGCTTCCAAAAAAGAGCCAGTAGCCTTAGTGTAGACATTTAGGGTATGTCTACACTACGAAATTAGGATGATTTTATAGAAGTCGATTTTATACAGTCGATCGCGTATGTCCACACTAAGCGCATTAAGTTAGCGGAGTGCGTCCTCACTACCATAGCTAGCATAGATTTACAGTAGCTATCCCACAGTTCCCGCTGCCCATTAGAATTCTGGGTTAAGCTCCCAATGTCTGATGGGGCAAAAACATTGTCGTGAGTGGTTTTGGGTACATGTCGTCAGGCCTCCCTCCCTCCGTGAAAGCAATGGCAGACAATGTTTCGCGCCTTTTTTCCTGGGTTACCCATGCAGACGCCATACCACGGCAAGCATGGAGCCCGCTCAGCTCACCATCACCGTTCATCTCCTGGGTGCTGCTGGCAGATGTGGTACTGCATTGCTACACAGCAGCAGCTCCTTGCCTTCGCGGCAGACGGTGCAGTAGGACTGATAGCCGTCGTACGTTTCCTGGGTACTCCTGGCAGACCTCGATGAGGTCGATCAGGGCGCCTGGACAGACATGGCTGTCTTCCTCTTAGAGCACCGAATGGGAGCCAGAGACTCCAGGTCATTCTCCTTTAAGTTTCGTCTCATGGAGATTCAGTCCTGCCTGGAATATCTTGTGAGCTGGAGTCTTCTGCCTAAGGCTGCTCTCCCAGCTGGCAGCACCGCACGGTCGCGCCTACCCCTTGCTCCCATGGCTCATGAAGCCTGGACAGTGGTAAGGAGCAGTTCAACTATAGGCTGAGCAAGTGCAGAATGGTGGTAGACTGTACCTTTGGACGTTTAAAAGCTCGCTGGCGCTGTTCGCTGACTAAGTCAGACCTCAGCGCAACCAACATTCCCATTGTTATTGCTGCTTGCTGTGTGCTCCATATCTGTGAGAGTAAGGGGGAGACGTTTATGGCGGGGTGATTAGAAGAGCACAGCAAGGCGCACTGTGCAGCAGAGAGGCTTTGAAAACCAGTTTCATGACTGTCCAGGCTTCTGTGTGACAGTTTGTGTTTCTCCTTGATGCAAACCCGCCCCCTTTGTTGATTTTAATTCCCTGTAAGCCAGCCACCCTCCCCTCTTTGAAATAAAGTAACTATTGTTTTGAAACCATGCATTCTTTCTTTCTTAAAAAAAAAAATAAATAAATAAAAGATAACGGACTAGGTAGCCTGGGTGGGGGAGGAGGGAAGGACAAGGCCACGTTGCTTATTGTAGCCACACTAAAAATCAAACAGTTTGAATGACAGGCTTCTGTTGCTTGGGTCATCCTCTGGAGTGGAGTGGCTGGGTGCCTGGAGCCTCGCCTCCCCTCCCCGTGTTCTTGGGCATCTGGGTGAGGAGGCTATGGAACTTGGGGAGGAGGGTAGGCGGTTATACAGTGGATACAGCGGGAGTCTGTGCTCTTGTTGGCTTTCCTGCACCTCCAACACACGCTTCGTTATGTCAGTTTGCTCCCCCATTAGCCTCAGCATCGCGTCCTGCCTCTACTCTTCGCGCTCACTTATTTCTTTTCTGGCCTCTGCCACTGAATGCCTCCATGCTTTAAGCTGTGCCCTATCAGTGCGAGAGGACTGCACGAGCTCGGAAAACATGTTATCACGAGTGCGTTTTTTTCGCCTTGTAATCTGCGTTTACCTCAGAGACAGAGATGATAGGGGGAGCATAGAAACATTCTACGCTCTACGATTCTGAGGGGACTGCATGGTCACCTGTGCTGCTGAGTTCGCCACACTGACCAAACAGGAAATGAAATTCAGAAGTTCCCGGAGCTTTTCCTGTGTACCTGGCTAGTGCATCGGAGTTCAAAGTGCTGTCCAGAGCGGTCACAATGGAGCCCTCCGGGATAGCTCCCGGAGGCCAATACCATCGATTTGCATCTGCACTACCTCAAATTCAACCCAGCAAGGTCGATTTTAGCAGTACTCCCCTCGCTGGGGAGGAGTACAGAAGTCGATTTTAAGAGCCCTTTAAGTCGACAGAATGGGCTTGGTTGTGTGGACACATTCATTTTAAAATCGACCTAATGTGGCTAAATTTGACCTAACCCCATAGTGTAGACCAGGGCTTAGTGATAAACAGGCAGGATTAGAGTTTGTGGCAACGGTTCTTGCACAATGACTGGTAGGATTTCTAGTTTCTGTGGAATCAGAAAGCTCTGTGTTCTTGTGAAGACTTTGACTGTTATGATTAATGGGAGGATTCCGGTCTTAGTCTTTCCACTTTGCTTGTGGAAATTATCTAGAGGTAGTTATAAATTAGTGCAAGTGGACTAGGCTTAGACTAATTGAAGAGTGGCATTATTTTCCTTTGGGACGAATGCTGGATAATGAAGCGTTCATTAAATGATATTGCAAAAGTCAGTAGGCCTCTTGTATTTTCCATTAGCTCATTCTATATTCAAATATCAATGGTAAAATAAGGGCCATGGGGAGGTGGCTCGGCAGGCACTTGCTAATGAGATACTCTTCATTTTGGTTCATGAATCAAATCCAGGCAAGGCAAGTGGTGACTGGCAGGTTTATGTCTGGCTTATATGAGCTGAGTTTGATTTCAGTCCAGCGTTCAGGTGGGCAGGTACCAACATTATGCAAACTACCACAAAACTTATACTAGATGATATCTTTGTTAGTAGTTTGAGTATTCAAGAATTGCATATGCATGAAAATATGTCCCTCCTGGTTATGGTTCAGGCGTATCTGGGTAAGCGTGCACTCATGCTTGTGTTGCACCTATTGTGTATAAATAGTTGACTTCAGTCTTCAGACCTGTCAGTCTGAGAGCTTTCATGCAAAAAATGAACTATTCCGTAAATCATCATTTCTTGGTACCTAGACCATATCTAATGTGTTGCATTCTAACTCACCTGTATTTATTTTTGCAGTGCTGCACAGCTACTGAGCTATCCAGGAAATAACAAGATCCCTTTGAACTATCACATAGTTGAGGTATGCATTTTACACACTGCATCTTGTACAATGATACCTTTACTTCCTAAATAATAGATTCCAAACCATTGTATTCCATTCTTTGGGTATTCGAGTAGCCTGAAGGCTAGGGTGTAGTTTCTCACTGTCTTAGATTATCGTCCTGCAGATTTAATAAGTGGATCAAGTTCAGTTACTTCTATTGCAATAGTATTTCAAATAATGGCATTTCTCAAGTTTTACCTGTGTTTTTTCGTAGCTGTCCAACATGCTAATAGGCCGTCTCTGAGATGGTCTCTTTAAAAGATTTTTAGTACTGAAAAGAACTTTGTTAATCCAAACCCCCCCTCCCCCCCCAAAAAAAACCTTTGTCTCTTACTAGTTAGTTTTCTGAGTTGCTTAAAGCACTGTATGTCATGTCCCAAAAGGTTTTAGCTTTTAATTTGAAGTCAATTTCTGGCTGTTTAGTGATGTTTCTTTTTCCATAGTCACCTCTCCGGGTGGAGGGATTTTTAATAACTACAAATGTGAGTGGCAAGACAAATGTAGGTTCTCAGTCAGTTCCTCTATTCAGAGAACTTTCAAAGGCTGATGCAGTCATGCAGAACTTTGTACGTTAAACTGGTATAAGGTTGAATGTGGTGACTTGAGTGTTAACTGCAACTTGTTTTGCAAGGCCGCTATGAAAAAGCAAACATTAAAACTAGGAAGTTCAGTTAAACTTACAAGCAGGTGATAATCTTGTGGGTGAATGGCTAAACAAAATCACTCTGGGAATTAAAGGTTTACAATCCGAAATCCCCGAATTTTTTTAAAACCAGGAATCTCATATTATTAGGTCAACCAAACCACCTCGTCTCTACCTCTGTTCAGGCCAAAGAAACAGCAGAAATGGAGATTGCTTTATCTCTCCATAATAGTTTTATCTTATCAGTGGCTACAAACCCTAAACTGCCTTTAGTGTTAATCAGAGAGTTGTTGTGCAGAGTCTTGTATTGTGCTGGCTGTACACAATCTCCATAAGAAATAATTTATCATTCTCAATTAAAGACTGCTTAAAGGCCTTCAAAAAATTCCAAATCAGAAATGTATGCAGGGGCCTCCTCTTCAATCACTAATCTGAGTAGGATATGAAAGTAATAAGGTTTGTAGGTAAGACGGTAACAAGGGGAAATGGAAAGTGGGTGTTACAGGTTGCTTGACCGTGACTGGTAATCTTCCTGTCTATGAATGTATCTTTAACAAAACGACAAAGTTCTTTGGTTTCTTTTGTCTGAGAAACTGGAAAATTCAGTGTTAGTAAAAAAAGAAAACTGCTATGCTCTTGTAAGACCTCTAACATTCAAATCAGTGAAGCATCACTTTCAATCTTAATGCCAGTTTAACGAATGCTTTTGTCTGGTGAATTTCCCTTCTTTTTAAAAAGTCATTTGAATAATAGAAATAATGTGAACTAACCAATAGAAAAGGGAAATGCCATTTAAGCTTCGATACATGTGTACTTCTGCCTCACTGATGGAGGGCTAAGGCGCTCCATCTTTCTTCAAAGTGCTGTGCAAACCATGCCCAGTTGTGCTAGGTGCTTAAAGTATTCATGGCCTAGGCCCTAGGGTTTAGCTCACTTCATCCCATAAAGTTTCTGAAGCCAGGCCTAGAACTCTTCCTTCCTCATTACAACTAGCTGTAAAAAACTCCAGGTTAGCCACTCAGGTATGGGGCTCCTGTCCTGCAGTTGATCTCTAATGAACACTCCAGGTATCTAGCACTCAGTGCCTTGATGCATTTGGTACCCTGTCAGCACAAGACACTCAAGTATGTGGGTTAAGTGATGGCCCAGTGTGCCTTACTGTGTGCTGGATGCGATGTTGGTGGAGTGGAGTCATCAGTTTGAACTTGGTAGTGATCATCCTGTGGTTCCTTGGAGTACTGATGGTACTTACAAAGCAGGATGTGCCAATCTGGAGTTCCCATTTCAGCATTTAGTGACCTCTGGCATTTCATTTTAGAAACTTGGTCTTGTGCACCACATCTTGGGACACAGACCAGCCTCAATTCTGAGCCTGAATTAAATGAAACTGTTGTTCAATCTTAACTGTGGTTGCGTGCCCACCGCTCCTTCATAAACTTGCTTAAATCAAGAGATTCTGACTAACGATCCTTTTGGGAAAAGTAAAAGTTTTACCTTATTGTCCAGGAATAAGTTTAATCTTTTAACCTTCTTTTTTGGCTTAAGAAATTCAAGTTGAAAGCGCAGCCACTATTTAAGATGCTAACACATTTCTCATGTAACTTTTTTTGGAAGTCCATATGATTAAGCATTTATGATGGCAGGATGGGAGAATGCAGTGCTGTTGTAAAGGCCAAGATGGCAATTATGCAAAACACTTGTTTTTCATTTTACGACTTTCTCAGTCCAGAAGCAAATTACCTTAATTTCCTTACTGTTCTTTTGACAGGTTTCAGAGTAGCAGCCGTGTTAGTCTGTATTTGCAAAAAGAAAAGGAGTACTTGTGGCACCTTAGAGACTAACCAATTTATTAGAGCATAAGCTTTCGTGAACTACAGCTCACTTCATCGGATGCATCCGATGAAGTGAGCTGTAGCTCACGAAAGCTTATGCTCAAATAAATTTGTTAGTCTCTAAGGTGCCACAAGTACTCCTTTTCTTCTTACTGTTCTTGGTTCTCTTCTAATACTGCAGTAGCTCCTGCTGTAAGCACTCAAAACCTCCTCTTTTGATTGTTCATAACTTTGGAAAACATTACTTTTGGGCTGCAGTCTTCCTGGCTTGGTCTCATCAGAGGTGAAATTAGTTCTGGAATCTTTGAGTTAAATTGGTTAAGTAGACGTTTGTACATGGTGTTTCTTAAATCACTATGTTTTAATTCGAAATTTTGTGCATACTTAACTCAAACAGCTGTCTAGTATGAGCTTGCCTCATTTAGGAAACGGCTGTACTTGAAGCAATGTTTGTCAGTTTTTAAAATTGAATAATTGAATGTATGCACAGTAGAATTTACTGTTAAGTCTTCTAAAGCTAGAATCTCAGAATAATAGAGTGCAGTGAAGTGCTTTCACTTTGGATTGATCTTTAACTCTGGTGTAGAATTTGAAGTGGCTGGGTTCTAAGGTATCCGAATCTCCATCAAGGACACACTAGGGTCATATGAAGAATTTACAAAGCCCATTAAGTATTTTCTGTCCTTAAAGGAAATGCAAAGGCATTAGCAGACTAATGCTAGGAACACTAGAGTTGAGTGAACAGGCAGTCAAGCCTAGAAGGCAGGGTTTATGTTGAAAATTGAACCTTAGTTGTGCCTTTTTAAGGAATACAGTAACTCCTCACTTAGTCTTCCTGGTTAATGTTGTTTTGTTGTTACGTTGCTGATCAATTAGGGAACATGCTCATTTAAAGTCATGCAATGCTCCACTCTTACGTTGTTTGGCTGCCGGCTTTCTCCACAGCTGGCAGCCTCCCTACGCCCCCCGTCCCCGCAGACCCCGCGGATCAGCGCCTTCCCCCTCCTGCCTGCAGCAATCAGCCGGCTTGCAGCGTTTAGGAGGGAGGAGCGAGGATTCTGCATGCAGTCTCCCCTCCCCCGTGAGGCCCGGGGCAATCAGCTGGCTTGCAGCGATGCGGGGGCGGGGGGGGGGGGGAGAAGAGGTGCGAGGACTTGGCATGCAGTCTGCCCCTCCCTCCCCTGCCTCCTGAACAGTGCAAACCAGCTGATTGCCCCCGGCAGGAGGGAGGGGGAGCCTGCATGCCAAGTCCTCACTCCTCTTCCCCCCCCTCCTGCCCTGTCAGCCAGCTGATTGTCCCGGAGGACTCCGGGTCTGCCTCCTGCCCATGGGCTTGCAGTGTTCAGAAGGGAGGGGGGAGGAGCGAGGACACAGTGTGTGAAGTAAAGGGGGAGGGAGGGAGAGAAGAGGCGGGTCAAGGGTGGGGGTTTGGGGGAAGAGGTGGGCTGGATGGGCCCAGGGTTGAGCCCCCTGCCCCCGGCAAAGTCAGTGCCTGTGCATGCAGGAACAGCAAGAGGAGCAGCTGGACAATCCATCCTCTTCCACTCTCTGACTCCACCACCTCAACCAAGCTTCATACTCCGCGGTGATGATTGTAGTATTAAATTGCTTGTTTAAAATTATTTAGAATGTATATAATGCCTTTTGTCTGGCAAAAAAAATTTTCCCTGGAACCTGACACCCCCCGCCCCCCCCCTTTACATTAATTCTTATGTGGAAATTGGATTCGCTTAACGTAGTTTCACTTAGTCGCATTTTTCAGGAACATAACTACAGCATTAAGTGAGGAGTTACTGTAACTGCTTATCAAATAAAATTACCTACAGAAAAGAACACTCGAGTTGCAAAGTCAGAGACTGAACCTGCATTCTGGCATTTCCTAATTTGGCAACGTTGTAGCTGTGTTGGTCCCACAGTATTGGAGCTACTGTGTAATATCTTTTATTGTACTGAGTTCTGTCGCTTACACGGAGTTCTTTAGCTGTGACACTGCGTACCTTTCGTAGATACAACATGGGACAGATTGTTAAGCATAAGGAACTTACATATTGCAAGGGACCATTCAAGGTGAAGCAGGGAGTTAACACCTCTCTAATAGTATGAAAAAGGAGGGTTAGTGACTCACAGCTTGTAATTATGAGCCATAAATCCATTGTCTTTGAGTCCATGATTTTTAGCTTCTAGCTAAAGTCATGAATTTAAGCTCCCAGGCTTGTTTTTAAGGTGTTATGCAGGATTTTTTTGAGGATGAGGACTGAGAGGTCTCATATGGAGAGATGGTTTTCGTTAAAAATGTTTGCCCTCAAGTTGTATGGCATTTTTGTCTTTTATCATTTTTTCCTGTGTGACTTCATTCATGAGCTTAGTGATTGTCTCGTTTCACCCATGTTGTTGTTGTTGGGGAATTAAGGTTCTCTAGGTATTCTTAATTTGGTCCCCTTTGTTCTTATCCATTATGATAGTCTTTATTATATGATCACATGTAATAAAGGACCCCTACTTGATTCAGCGTGCAGAAAAGTGTATGGCTTGACTCTTTCTTTCAGGGTACTTAGCACTTTAATGAATTTCATGTACTTGGAGCACAGCTCTCAATGACTGCAGTTGAAGTTGAGTGTGCTCAGCACTCTTACAAATCAGACTCCAGATGTCTCAGATTGGGCACCCAAAAGTGAGAACAGTGAATACTTGTGAAAATTTGTTTTGTGACTTGCCCATAATCGCACAAACACTGTGGCAGAGACAGGGATAGAATCCAGTACTCAAGGGTTGCATTTAATTTTCTAAACCATGAGACCATCCTTCCTTCTCTTGCAGTCCTCTGCCTCACTTCACTGTACCGTTCAACTTCTGAAACAAGTGTGTCCGGGGTCAGACAGAAGACAACAGCCTCATTAACTGTACAGCCCTGGCTTCATTCCCTTAGCACAATTCATCCTGCTCACTGAATGAGGCTGGAGTTATCGATACATACACACAAGGGAGACAAAATGAGATTACACAGGCAACCTTAATTTTGTTTTTTCCTTCTCTTGGCTGCTTGCCAGCATGAGATCATGGCACACACAGGTGAGAGAGCCTCCCTGCTTGCAGTGCCTGTGCCTCATGTCAGAACAGCCCTTGGCTTTCAGGAGCCTGGAAAGTCCTGCTCATCCCCAGAATGGAACATGCTTAATACAGATGGGATCTTCAAAGAACTTAGCCTCCAGACTCTAATATGTCTCTGCTAAGCATGTACAAACTGCAACTTTTATTGGCTTAGAAATTGGCCAGATTGAGGCAGATTTTCATGAGGACTGCAACTGGCAAATTCCTGACATCAGGGTGACTCTCTTCCAAAAGATGGAGGTGCTGGAATGTCTCACTGAAATGGTTAAGAATTTTTTTAATATGGATAAAACTTATTTTTCCAGACTTCATTCTGTGAAAGGGCTGAACCATTTGCTTGCAATTCCCCCCCCCCGCTCCCCCCCCCCCCCAAATCAGCTTGATGCAGATCCAAATACCTGTTGTGGAGAATTTCAGACCAAACAATTTAACTTTAGAATTTTGACAATCAACTGAAAACAGGGTGTTAAAGCAAGTGTTTGGCATCCTGAACTGTCGGCATCGCTACCTGTGGTACTTACATCAACACAGATTGGATCGAATACAAATGTACGCATTTTAAATTGTAATACAGTGCAATTTTCAGACTGTTTTTTTTAAATCTCATAGAAACTTGCAAAATAAGACAAGCGTAAAGAAAATTACTTCAGTAGCATTAATATTTAAAGCCACCAAGTTGAAACTTTGTTTTGTAGTATAGTTTGGAATGCTCCTAACTACTGAACTTACTTTCTTTCAAATAATTTAATTTATAGATTTTTTTGCAATATCTGAGGACAGCATCAACTTAAATATATTTTAACCGATTTCCTTAACTCCTTTAAATAAAAACTAAATGTTTTATTTTCCCCTTTTTGCTGTTTTACCTTCCGTAACTTCTCTGGATTGGGTCATGAAACTTAACTGTCTACTTTTGTTTATAGTTTCGCATTCAAGTTCTCAGTGATGCAATATTTTGATTGTAGACAATGTAGAACAATAACTCAGTTTAAAAAATGTTCGAATTGATAGTTTTACAAGACTCCTTTGTTTACAAGCCAATAGGGGCTCAGACTTAAGATGTCTCTCTCAAAATCAAGCCAACTTGGAAGACTGTACACTAAGCTACTGTAGGGGTGTTGAGTGAGTGGGAGAGTGGCATTTAAGGTGGTGGGGTTTTAGTGTCGCATGTGTTGAGGGTCCTGAATAGGTCTTGCGGTAGTTCTTGTTGCAAAAACTTTCACAAGGCTGCGTATGAATAGTAAATGCATGCACTCAGTGGGAGAGGCATTCTTTTGGAGCTATCCATTTTGTAAATACATCTTATAGCCCTCATAGCAAGAGTTTAACAGATGAAACGTGCCTTATTTGTGGTGTATAGTCACTTGATACTGTTGTTCGTCAGAATTGTGCAGACTCGGACATGATGATGGAAATGTGTGCGTGTGTCTAGACTGGGCTCTGATCACATGTTTTTTTCCTCCTTCCCCCCACCCAGGTAGTATTTGCAGAACTGTTTCAGCTTCCAGTTCCACCCCACATTGAGGTCATGTACACAACACTTCTGATTGAATTGTGCAAACTTCAACCTGGCTCTTTACCACAAGTTGTATCCTTTCCTTGTTGTTGAGGAGCACGGTAGCTTTGAATGCGCTTTCCTTTGTTCTCTGGAAAACTGAGTGTTGGCATAAATTTTAGCAGTGACTCTATTTCCTTCTCCCCTTATTCAGTTGAATAAAACAATCAAATACTTTGCCCATCAGTACTGGGTATGTGAAAGAACAATGCAGACAAATAGCCATTGTAGTTCTGTTACTCTAGTGTCAAAGTGATGGGGAAAATCTCCAGTGTTTTAAGCACTAATTTTAAAAATAAATCCCATATGCTAGAATAGAGATGACTGTAATTATGCTGTATTATTGAATCATAATGAAGGAAACACTGTCAGTAAACCTGACATATTTACTTCAGTGAACAGAGCAGGTTGGTTTCTCAGTTACTTTGTCTCTGAGTATTAACTCTGTTAATATCAGGGTCTAAAATTAGATTACAAATAGCAGCAGCATTTGTGTAAGTTGTACCACTAGAAATTTCACTTGAAAGTGAATAGAGCTTCTAAGGCTTGTTAATGTTGAGATCACTTCCTGATCAACAGCAAAATGTATGTTTTATAAATAAACTTTTTTAAAAGTAAATTGTTAGACTATGTTCTCCTTACTTACCTGCAAAGACTCAGGTAGAGATCTTTGTCCTGGAAGAGATAAGGACATCACTTAAACAGTGCAGGTAGTTTAAAAAGTCCATATGGTTTAAGATTTATGCAATATCAAGTTTCAGATCCTATTATGTTGTGTTTTACAGCTTAGATAAAGTTCCTGAAATTTAGAGTTAAGTCTTTGACACACTTGTATCTCAGTGGTGTCATAATCTTAAATGAACCAGCTTTAAAGGCTCACTCTGGCTTCCAGAAGATTAATATTACAAAAAATGTAAAATTGACCGTGGATGACTTGATTGGGTGAAAATTTTCAGTCTGTTTCTAACTCAACCCAGATTAATAGATTTAGCATATACATTTATGCAACAAGTTTGTCACTGAAATAGCTGCTGCAGTTTTCTTGCTGCATTATAGCAGGGATGTCATCCCCTTGCTATCTTACATTGTCCCATGTCTTTAAAAGTATTAGCAGTTAAGAATCATGGAGGACTGTCATCCATTTTTGAGCTGCCTTCTGTTTAAATTCTTCCCCAAAAATCTCTGCTAACCCTAGTGGTGAAAACAATGTGGCAAAACAAGTGCAGTATTCAGAGAAATGAAGATAAAAATGAGTGAAGGTGGTTTGTTTTTGTTGCTTCTTACTGAGTTCTTTAATGTGTTAGACTGCATCCTCTCCAAAAAGCTCTGTCTCTTCAGAAGCCAGAGTGCTTTGAGGTCACTGAAATTTGGGTTTCCATAATAAGCTGGATGGCAGCAAGTATCACTAGATGTGCAGCTTCTGTTGTCTTGTAAAGTACTCTCTCTATGAGCAGAGACAAGTGTCTACCTATTGGGAAAACTGCAGTTTCTGTTTTCTGTGAAATTACCAGGACTTGCCCCAGCTTGGGATAGTTGAAAAGTGAGATATTACTGGGGGGAAAAAAATCCTTCTGCAAACCCTCCTAGGAAAGTGGAAAGAGTTAGTATAAGCGCTGATTTATTGGACTCCTCTTTACCTTAATTAGACACTTGTAGCTTGCACAAGCCACAGAAATGCTGTACATGCGCTTGGATACAATGAACACTACGTGTATAGACAGGTAAGTGCTTATGCATTTCAGGAACATCAGAACGTTTTCCTCATTGTACACTGATGGATTGAAAATGGGTCACATTAAATTCTTCCTACTACCTACTGGCTCCATTAAAAAACCAATTGTAAATCCTAAGTAGAGCGTTTAACATTTGAGCTCTAGTCTTGAGCCTTCTAAACTGAAGAATGGGCATCTGAAGGACGGGCATCTAATTAGCATTTGCTCACCTTTCTCTGCTGTCTGCTGAGACCCTTCTCTCCCTACTCTCAGAAGGGCAGTTGCCTTGTACTGCCAACCCACTGCCCTCCAGATCACTGCTCTGCCTCCGAGCATGGTGCAGTTATGAGCTCAGTCCACACGCTGCTCTGCTGATGCATGCCACTTCCAGCCTCTGGCCTGAGGGAGGGGTTGAGAGTTGGTTTACAGTGGGATAGCAGGCTAAAGGAGGGTGACAGTTCATTGTTCTAAGGGTTACGTGAAGATTGTGCAACATGTTGTAAGAATTACAGTTGCTATGGAGAAAATCATTAAGACAATCTACATATTTGCGGTCAGCTATCTTTGCTTATGTTAATAAACTGATATAATGGGGCCAATGTGGTGAATCTGACAGAGCATGAGACCATCTCCATTCTGTCTCAAAGGCCAAAGTGACTCTCACTAAACCTAAGGTGTGACTGCACTTATGGCGGTGTGTAGAGTGCAGACGCTACACGCCCCCACAGCGTGGGTATAAATAGTGTAGACAGCGCTGCTTAGGTGTGCAGAGTACAGACACACCAGAACTTTAGGGTACGTACTCTGCATGGCTCTCCACGTTCCCAAGAAGTGCCTGTTTCTAGCAGTGTAGTGTTCTGCTGCTGGAGCCTTTCCCCACTGCCACATGTAGCTACAGGCACCCTACACGTCGCTGCAAGTGTAGACACAGCCTTGATGTTTGGTATCTAAGAACACACATGTTAAGTTTACTCCTTAGAGGTGCCTTACAGACCACTAAGATGGAGCCACCTGGAGCCAGATAACAAAGTTTTGTATTATTTTGATGGGAGCTTAGGTAGTGGGCTAAGACTGCAGAGTTGTCACTTTTCATTCTTCCTGGTTTGATGCTTCATGGACTCCATGTGAATTTTTTAAGTGTTGCAGGCTAGTAATTGCCCTAAAACCATAAGTTGTGACCTGATTAATCAGTGGCTTCTAGTAATTGAAAGAAAAGCTATATCTTACAAAGGACTGTGTAAAGACAGTTATCTGCCAAATAAGAGAAACTACTCTGCATGTGTGAATCATATTTTAGCTGATAAAATAGTGACAAGAATGAAAAAGAAAAGTCTAATAACCCCCTTTTGAAATTGCCTGAGGCACTTTTATATGAATATATGACCAAAGACCTCTGTAGATAGATCTATACACTTGACAAACTTGGCTTCATTTGGAGTTCAGTGCTTAGCAAGTATTGGAGATGGGGGAGAGGCTGTGTAAGAGGTGATATTCAAAAGTGCCTAGGGGACTTTGGAACATAAGTCTCACTTATTTGCAGTGGAAATCCCAAGTCTCTTATGCACTGCTGAAAATATCCCACTTAATTTGGGCACCTAAAGCAAAGAAGCTAAACATTGTTGACCTTAGTATACCAGTGTGTTTCCGTTCTGTTATAAACGGTGCTTTAACATCAACTCTGACATACCAGACATGAGTGTGCCTTTTAACCTGAACAGGTGACTCACTAACGACTCTTACTCTGAACTTTTCTTTCTGTTCATCGTTTTTTGGGACACATTTTTCTCGACTATTGAAATGGCTCTAGGCTTGCCTTTGAAAAGTGTAATTGGAACTCTCATCTAATTTTTTGTTCTGTGAGTTGTTGCATATTTAATGGAACTATAACATTTCCCTCTTTAAAAGGTTCATGAACTGGTTTTCCCACCATCTGAGTAACTTTCAGTTCCGTTGGAGCTGGGAAGATTGGTAAGTTTCTTTTTGGGGTCCCCATTTGAGCCATCTGTATTGCATACAACTTTCGAACGTATCCATAACTTGCCAGTGGTGCTGCTAATAGTTGTCCCCAGCTATCTGTAGTTAACATCTCTCTAAAGCACTAATCACCATAGCATCCTCACCACCGTGCCTTAACTTCATAACCATTTAAATTTAGACAGGAGGCAAAATACTGTCCTTGTGTAACTAATATATCACAATCTGCTTAATACAGTTAAACCAGTTTTTATTGTAATTAGAAATCACTTATTTCAATATGTATTTGCAAAGATGAGACTCCATGTTGGCAGTTCATAGATTCTAATACCATTATGTGTTAGTACCCCATCTCAAAATTGCTGACACCCGTAGAGAGCGGGAAAGAGCATTGTAGCTTAACTGTGCTTAACTGTGAACACTTTGTACAACACTGAGCCAATCTAAGAACAGATTAAGAAGCAATGCTTGTTAAATGCTATCAAATGCTTGTTAAATGCTATCAAATTTTGCACTTTGATAGGTCGGATTGTCTTACTCATGACCTTGACAAGCCCAAACCCAAGTTTGTAAGAGAAGTCTTGGAAAAATGCATGAGGTAAGTGAAGCTTTTCAGCACACCACTTCAGGAGTATGGTATTTACTGTCAAGTTTGTCTGATAATAGTATCTAAAAGTAAACAATGAACCAGATTCCTTTCAACTTTGTGCCTGTATATGTACTTATGAACTCTTTCCCATACAGCACATTTCTACTAATTCATGTTTTCCATAGATGTGTCAATCTGTTTTGTTGTCTTGGCTGATAAGACTCCTGGAAATATGCCAGTAATGGGACACTCCCACTCTCCTAATAGGTTGGAGAAGTGATGCCTTTAAATAGGAAGTGAAATATTCACACCTACAGTTCACTTTTAGATGCAAGTCCAGAGCGTTAGACACTCCCTTTACTTGGACTTAGGTGACGGAAGTTGATTGTAGGGGATGGCAGAGGAAGTAATGTTGCTGGAAAGTATTGGTCATTCATAAACTAAATGTAGGAAGGAACATACTTTTGAGTTCTACCTTATTAATGGCTTTCAAGTAACACAGGGCCTAATTTGATCGGTGATGAGGATCCAGGATTCTCATTGACTTAAAGTGCCAGGGGAGCGAATAAGGGTAAAATTTTTCAAAGTGCTTAAGTGACATGGGCTTGATTGACACAACAGTTAGGTTGATGTAAGGCAGCTTATGTGAACCTAACTATGGTGGTATCTATGCTACAGCCTTGCTCCCTCCAGTGTGAGTGCCATGTTACACTGACGACAGCAGACCCGCAAGAGGCATAGGGCTTATGTCCATGTAGTTAGGGCGACTGTGTCTGGGTAGACATTGCATTGCTTCATTGGCTAAAATTCTTGTCAATTTCACGGCTCTGTGCTGGAGCTCTGAAATTGACAAGAAAGGTGGGTAGATTTCTCTGCTGTGAACCCTGCACCTGGCTCACAGCTTGGGCTATCACCCTGGGGTGGCTCGGGGGTCCAGCTAGAGCCCAGCTGCCCCCCAAACTCTCAGCTACCTGCTCCCTGGGCTCCCCTCTCCCCGCCTGGTAGTTGAAACAATAGTAAAGAATAAAATTGTCAGACACAGAAGAACATAAATTGTTGCGCAAAAGTCAACATGGTTTCTGTAAAGGGAGATCGTGTCTTACTGATCTATTAGAGTTCTTTGAGGGGGGTCAACAAACATGTGGACAAGAGGGATCCAGTGGACATAGTGTACTTAGATTTCCAGAAAGCCTTTGACAAGGTCCCTCACCAAAGGCTCTTAGGTAAATTAAGCTCTCATGGGATAAGAGGGAAGATCCTTTCATGGATTGAGAACTGGTTAAAAGACACAGAACAAAGGAATAAATGGTAAATTTTCAGAATGGAGAGGGGTAACTAGTGGTATTCCCCAAGGGTCAGTCCAAGGACCAATCCTATTCAACTTATTTATAAATGATCTGGAGAAAGGGGTAAACAGTGAGGTGGAAAAGTTTGCAGACAATACTAAACTGCTCAAGATAGTTAAGACCAAAGCAGACTGTGAAGAACTTCAAAAAGATCTCACAAAACTAAGTGATTGGGCAACAAAATGGCAAATGAAATTTAATGTGGCTAAATGCAAAGTAATGCACATTGGAAAAAATAACCCTAACTATACATACAATATGATGGGGGCTAATTTAGCTACAACTAATCAGAAGAAAGATCTTGGAGTCATTGTGGATAGTTCTCTGAAGACGTCCATGCAGTGTGCAGCGGCAGTCAAAAGCAAACGGGATGTTAGGAATCATTTAAAAAGGGATAGAGAATAAGATGGAGAATATCTTATTGCACTTCTATAAATCCATGGTATGTCCACATCTTGAATACTGCTTACAGATGTGGTCCCCTCATCTCAAAAAGGATATACTGGCATTAGAAAAGGTTCAGAAAAGGGCAACTGAAATGATTAGGGGTTTGGAACGGGTCCCAGATGAGGAGAGATTAAAGAGGCTAGGACTTTTCAGTTTGGAAAAGAGGAGACTCAAGGGGGATATGATAGAGGTCTATAAAATCATGAGTCGTGTGGAGAAAGTGAATAAGAAAAAGTTATTTACTTGTTTCCATAATATAAAAACTAGGGGCCACCAAATGAATTTAATGGGCAGCAGGTTTAAAACAAATAAAAGGAAGTTCTTCTTCACACAGTGCACAGTCCACCTGTGGAACTCCTTGCCTGAGGAGGCTGTGAAGGCTAGGACTATAACAGGGCTTAAGAGAACTGGATAAATTCATGGAGGTTAAGTCCATTAATGGCTATTAGCCAGGATGGGTAAGGAATGGTGTCCCTAGCCTCTGGTTGTCAGAGGGTGGAGATGGATGGCAGGAGAGAGATCACTTGATCATTTCCTGTTAGGTTCACTCCCTCTGGGGCACCTGGCATTGGCCACTGTCGGTAGACAGGATACTGGGCTGGATGGACCTTTGGTCTGACTCAGTATGGCCATTCTTATGTTTGTTCTCTCCTCTCTGAGCCCAGCTGCCATGCACTGAGCGCCTAGGCTCCCAGCTCCCCATGGAGCTCCCCCAGCTGTTGGAGCCAAGACAATAGAAATGTGAAATTGACAAGAATGTGAGTTTCACGGCTGGTAGGCTCTGTGCTGTGAAATTGAGCCCCACAGGGCTGTCAGTGCCCCACAGTGTCCCACTCCAGTTGGTGCAAGCGCACCAGGTGAGGAAGGGCTCCACCTGCAGAGAGAGGTAGTATGGACACCAAGAGCCGATTGAATTATCGCGGTGGCTCTATGTCAACCTAATTTGTAGTGTAAACAAGCCCTTAGTGTTATACCAATAAAATAAAAACCAGCAGGATCTTATTAAACGGGAAAAGGCAAAATACCACATTTATTTTGAATACAGAAAGAATCATAGTAAGCAGTTAGTTATAGCTATAACATTCCATTCAATCTCATATTTATTCACACATTCATTCATACAAACACACATACACAGGTTCTGCAAGGTTGTTATCATAGTTACCAGCCTTAGAGTTGCTCATGCCAAGCCACTGGCCTGGTGGCCTGGACATGAGGAGGGAGCAGGGTCTTGTCAGATGCACATCTGATGCTCCTGGAAGTTGGTTTGCAGAATCAGACCCCAAAGTTCTCACTTTCCAGAGTCCGTTTTTATAGGAATTTCTTCCTATGTCAGTCTATGGGAATTGCTTCATCATGCTGTTGCTGAATCAATCAGCAGATGTCACATTCCTGACGGCTCCGTGCTGCCAGATGTTATCTTGTTCTTTGGTTCTCCCATTCTTGAGGCTGTTGGGTGGATTCCAGTCTGCCCTCCGGGGGTCCTCTGCTTATTTCCACTTGACGCCTTCTTCAGCCGATGGACACTGCATTCTTAGGCTGGCACCTCCCTGATCGTTCAGTTATTATCCACACCAAGCATCCATCCACATACATACATCCTCTATCTCTATTTTAATCACAATTGTTAACAAAGCGAGATGAATACAACAAAAGGGCGGGGAGTCTCTGGGTGCTGCTTCTGTTGTTAGAGTATTGCTTTGAGTCTCTTCTCTGTGTGAGTGGTTGTTACAAAGAATTGCTTTGAGAACAGACTCTGTCTTAGAATGTACTAACACAATTAGCAGCTTGCAAGTTTCACGCATAGAGGGAGAGAAACAGTACCAAAAAGCAAGAGACCTCTTAATTAGTAATATCCTGGAATTTAAACTATGGGGAATCAAACTCATTTGTGATTTTAATACAGAACTTCTTGAATATGATCCAACATTAGATTCCCAAGTGAAAACTATTTTCACTTATTCCTTTTTGAGTCAGGAAGCATAGAAGGAGTAAAAGCACTGACTGGCAAAAGAGAAATATTTTGTCTGTGGATCCCTTCCATCCCACCTCAGATGGTGGTAGGCTAATTCTTAAATGTTTATAAAGGTTGGATGGAACTGAGGGTTAAAATGGAGAAGTCAAGATTACTTTTTCATTGATTTTTAAATTGTAGCACCAGTATTTTGCCTGTGATCCACATAGCATGTGCAGTGTTTTAATAAAATGTGGCCCTGACTGATGGTTCCTCTTAACCTTTCTCTGAACAATGTTAATTATGTGAAGTTGAGAATATAACTTTTTTTAAGACATTTTTTTAAAATGTCCATTGGAAGGTCAATGCACAAAGTGGTTTAATTGACTCTTAATGTCTGGAAGGAACTATCCTCGATAAAATGTAGTAGTAATCAGACTTCTTGGTTCTTGTTCTGCCAAAATTAAAACATAAAATATGAGCATCTTTAAGGCAACACCGTGTGGTATTCCTGAAAATATTCCACTGGTAATTCTATTACAACTGAAATTTTCTCTTGCAGGCTTTCATACCATCAGCGAATAATAGATATTGTTCCTGCTACCTTCTCTGTCCTTAGTCCTGCAAACCCATCGTGTATTTATAAATATGGAGATGAAAGCAATAGTAAGTATAAAAGCTATTTAGAAGAGTTTAATATTTTGATAGCATTCTGAAGAAAAGGTGATCTGTTTTGAATCTGATCAAGAAAGGAAACACTCTAGTTTCTGGGTCAAATTAGTTATCTTTATAGAAGAAAATTCACAGTGGAAATAAAAAGGCTGACTTTTGACCTGGAAAAATTGCCTGAATTGGGCACAGTAATATAGTTTAGGTCTAAAACTTTGATTTGGGGCAGGTTGGGAGGGAATTCACTGAAGAAGGGTTCCTAAAAACTTTAAAATGTCAATTACCCTGCAGTGTTTGCTGCCTGAACGCTGCAGCATTGTGCTAGTTGCAAGGAAGCCTAAAAGTCAGTTTGGCTTCTGTTTTTAGTGTCTGAGCTGAGTGATGCTCAAACGTTGAACAGCATAGTGAAGATAACTTACTATTCGTTGAGTGCCACATTTATTTCAGAAACAAACGAAAGAGCTCTTGGTAAGCTCCAAAGAACTCTGTCTAATAAATGAAGCAAGCAAACAGACAGGAGTAAGACCATAGTTAAGGGGAAAAATGATGTGGAGAGATTATTTGTGAAGGAAAAAAGATGAGTGCCATAAGTATAAGCAGTGTCACGACTGAAGTCACAAGGTGAGCAGGAGAAGGAAACGAAGAGACTCTCCAAGGAAGTAGAAGGAAATTGGAGGACATGTGTAGGCAAAGGAACGGTTATGTAAGGCCTCTAAAGTTGAGGCCAAGTGGGGACTGAATTTGATGTTGCAGATAGGAAGGAAGGATTCTATGGGGCTACTGATGCGGACAGTGACATGAGGAGCAGGGTGGTAGCAGCAAGATTTTGGGTAGATGTGGAGGGGTGGGGGTGAGTTGAGAGGCAGAAAAGATATATGTATCTAGGTGTGGATAACTTTTTGCTAATGGAATAGAGGAAAAAGTGGACTTGGGAGGAAGAAAGGACAAAAGGAATTTTGAGTGTACTAGTTTTGCCAAGCTTTAATATGGGGAGGTGCTGCCACAGTTCTTAACGTCCTCGCTACCTGGCATTGTGACTGTGGTTTAAAGTATCATTACGTAATTGAACTATTCACTGACTATTAAAACAAGTTCACATCTTGAGAGAAATTAGAGATTTGAGTTGGCTGCGTGTGGTCCAGATGTAGCATTTGAGCCTGCAGATTACTGCAAAATCCATATTTCCAGTATGCCAAAATCTCAGTTCTATTAATACAAAGCAGTAATTGTTGGGTTTTTTTAATTGTTCAAGGAAAAGTGTGTGCTTTTCTGAGAAATGCACAAGCTGACATAAAAGTAACCCATATTCATTGCAATTAATTTTGAAGATGATCAGACCTTTTGTCTTATGTTTAGAGTCTCTGCCGGGATATACTGTCGCACTCTGTTTGACCATTGCCATTAAAAACAAGACAAGTAATGACGAAATATTCGGCATCTTAAAAGATGTGCCCAACCCTAACCAGGATGATGACGACGGTAAGGATATCTGACATTAGGCATTACTAGGTCATTTATTCTTTGTTCAAAACTACTTTCACCAGCCTGTCGAACTAGGAGTTGTGCCTGGTACATTGCCTCATGACTTTGTACACTTCCTCCATTTAGCATCACTTGACAGAAAACGGAACCACTATAAAACATTGAGTGTATTTTTGTTTCTCTTGCCCCACGGACAGGATCCATTCTTATCAATGGGATACTGGTAAGAAGGAGTAAACTGGTATTTGAGATGTACTGTTGGGTGGCTGTTGCTGACAAAGACAGTATGAAAGAATGAAAAGGTCCCTCAAACTTCACCATCAGGATGTATTTCTTGGCATTAGTTTTGATCTAGAAAATGTAACGTGGTCTGTGTCCTAAGTATGTGAGAGCGCCTCTTTATAGATTACCGTAGCAGTTCAGAACAGCTAAGAGCTCAAGCTGCCATTCCCCTGGTCTAAACAAAATAGACATTCTTGTAAGGGGGCCTTGACTTGAGCTCACTTCCCAGCCTCACCCTTGCTGTAGACATCCAGTGTCTTTCTGTCCAGGGCTTATCTGTTCTCCGATGTCTTAGAAGACAGGTTTGAGAAGTCACATCTAAAGTTGGTAGCTTGGGTGAAAAAGAACTTGAATAATTCAGTAATACGTGAGATTGTACAGGCACCTAGATGAATATATAAAAATCAAAATACAGGGAGATAATAAAGTGGTGTAGGAGTGTCCCAAGTCAGGGGAAGAATGGGTTATAGCAGAGGTTCTCAAAGTGTGGTCCGCAAGCTCTATTCAGGTGGTCCGCAGATAGTTCCTTCTAAGGTGCACACCTGGATGGCTGCACATGAGAGAATGAAGGGCCGTAATTAGGTGCCTGGACCCTGGAAAAGATGCACATGTAAGGTGAGGTGGTGGCCTTGGGGGGAATAGGGGGTAGTGGGGTGAGAAGAGGGGGTGGAGAGAATTTGGGACATGCAGGGCTGCAGCGGCCAACGAAAGAGGCGACTTTCTCCAGCTCCAGGGCTTGCGGCTGAGGGAGAGACTACTGATATTAAAATATGAGTTCTGTGCTTTTATTTGTGGAAGAAAAACACATTAATTATTATTTAGGTTTTTTATATAGCTCTTTTATCCAAAGCGTTTTACAATAGTTAGCTAAAGGTACAAACAACATTTGGAAAGATCATTAAGTGGTCTGCCAAGACCCTCAGCAATTTTCAAGTGGTCCGCGGGGAAAAGAAGTTTGAGAACCACTGGGTTATAGGAATCCTAAAGGGATTAAACTCCTGTTTATCCTCTGAAAAGAAAGATGTTGCTATGAGTGCTTTTGAAAGTCAGCAGTAGATTTTGCTAGGTTTGATAAAACTTTCAAATTGGAATGGCATCTTCCCTGCTGGTATGAAACAAGAGTTTGAGAATCGCCTCCTATAGCGGATAAGGGAGCAGTGTAGTGTAGTCTGAAATGTACTCCAGTAGCTGCATGTCAGTGAGGTAAGACTATCTCTGCAGGGTGGCACCTGGCAGCCTGAGGGAGCTGCTAATAAAACTGCAGCTTTTAGAAAGCATTGACTGATTCCTTGTTCAGGCTGTAAAGCTCAAATGCTAAATCTGAAATTTTACAAAATAAACCATGAATTATCTTCAGTGCTTTGTTTGCAGGGTTAGATTTTGATAAATACTTACTATATTGATTTTAATTTAACCCACTGTTTCAATTTGAAAACAACTTTCAGATGAAGGATTCACCTTTAACCCTTTGAAAATAGAAGTTTTTGTACAGACTCTGCTCCATTTAGCTGCCAAGTCCTTCAGCCACTCATTCAGTGCTCTGGCAAAGTAAGTGATAAATGCATTATATTTCTGAGTTTATGGAACACGTTTTGATTAGAACAGTGACTTGCTTGGTAGAGCTATTCTTCCACAAGCTTCAGTGTTTTGTATGTTGCACAGTGTAATGTGCAAGTAAGGAAGGAGAGAAGAGCTGATAGTTTTTTTTATTAAAGGGATGGTAGTGTGACTCTTACTATCCAAGCAGAGATCGTAATGTGTATTTTACTCCATGTGGCTAGGTCAAGATTCTGCACGTTCTGAGACATGCCTTAGCTTGTTGCTCACCTGGAAGAGTGCAGCAATAGATAGCACACTTCCCAGTGCCCACAATGAGCCAAGAGGGCCCCACCAGCATAAAGCACTCAGGAAGGCTTGGGGTCTCTCACCTATATGGGCTTTCTTGATGAAACTTAAACTAGTTCTATATATGTTATGGTCCTGTGGTGTTAACGCTCCATGGTGCAGAGCCAGATAGGTGCAGGTGGGGAGGCAATGGAGGGGTCTTGTATGGGGAAAGCAGGCGGAAGAGCTACATTCAGAATGCATCTGTGGAGGAATGGGGCCCATTACAGTGCAACTGGCAAGCTCCATTTGAGATCCTGTCATTGCGCAGTTAAATGTGACTTATCCCCAGGGGAGCTAGGACTTAATTCATAGAGCAGCAGTGGAAATAGTAAATATCTATTACTAAAGGGAAACATGCCTTATTGTAGCGTCCTCAAACACAAATGTTAGCCAGGAAATGCAGATAAAATAATTTTAAAAGAAATCCCTATATAGCTTTAACCTGTGGCCCTGTACCATCACTCACAGAGCAACCTAAACAAGAAGAGTCTGTCCTCCAGTACCTCTCATCTTCATCTCATTAGTGACTCCAGACATGCAGAGTGACTTATCTGTACTACCAGTCTCCTGCTAAACTGTTCTCTCCTGCATTTAAACTGAAGTTCAGTCTAAGTTTTAATTCCTATATGTTCCTATAAAAATTCTAGTTAGATTGTAAACTTCTCACGGGAGGAATGGTCTTCCTCTTTTGCCACAATGTGAAGCATATTGGTGCTCTCTATAGAGCTACTGATGATGCAAAACACTTCAGTGTAGCTTGAGGCTGCACAACTGAAGTTGGGGTATAAGGATACAGAGCTGGTGCAAATTTACTGATGTAAGTGCAGTATATTCTAGATCTCTGTACGGTGCTATGTATATTTTAAATCCTAACTGTTAAACCAAGACACCTCACATTTAAATGGCTATCTTGTCTGTCGTCTTTGAGTGATTGCACATGTGTATTCCACAATAGGTGTGCATGCTCACCACGTGCACCGGTGCTGGAATTTTTTCCCCTAGCAGTACCTGTAGGGGCAGTGCCCCAGCAACCCCTGGAGTGGCACCTCCATGGCGCGTTATAAGGTGCGCGTTCCCCCCATCCTCAATTCCTTCTTGTCTTCGGTGAAGGTGCATCGGAACTGTGCTGCTCCAGCTTTGCTGTAGCTCGTCCCCATAACTTTTCGTTCGTTCAGTGCTAGTACCTGTCATTAGTTAGCTGTTACAGTTACTTCATTTAGTTAGAGTACCCAGACCACGGCATGCCCCGCGCCCCGGGTTTTAAGGCGTGCGACACTTGTAGGTGATCTATGCCAAGGAGTTATCCACATGCAGACTGTCTAGGCTGTTTGGGTGAGACCCATACTAGTGATGGTTGCAAAATTTGCAAGTCGTTTAAACCTTGGACTAAGAGAGAAAGAGACATTAGGCTTCGGTCCATTCTCATGGAGTTGGCGCTGACCCCGGCTCTGGCACGCCGCTTCCGGTGCCATCGACCAGTCGGCACCGCTCCCCGTCTATGGGTCATAAGAAGGCTAAGAAAGTGCATTCTTCGCAGTGGCACTGAGGTAAACCAGGGGCAGAGACTAGACACTTGTCGGGCAGTCCTCGATCCCCTATAGCCTCTAGGCTTCCAAATCTCGTTGAGTGGAGTAGCCCGGCCACGTCATAACAGGCCTCCCCAGATGTCCGGATGCCGTCCACGGTGGAGGCCCTGCAGGCGGCCAGAGACGTCACAACCATGCCGGTACCAGGAGCACTGCCGTTGTCGGCCTCCTGCTCCAGAGGCAAGCCACCACTGGGTTCTCCACAGTCGCCCCCTGCGCAGCACCGGTCGCGGGAACGTTCCCGACGCTATTCTCTGTCCAGCAACTGTTCAGGACGTAGTCCACCTGGCTCATCCTCAACTCCCACCAGACTGTCTGGTTGGGTAGCGTCTGACCAGGACTCCCGGCACTGCTCCATGCCGCGGAGCAATTACCGATGGGACCGAGGCAGACCTCACCAGAGGTTCTCGTCTCTCAGGGGTTACCGCAGCCGGTCACAGCACGGACATTGACGCCATTCCCACTCAGAATCCCGCTCCAAGTCTCTGCCAAGGCACAGTCTCCGCAGCCCGGGGTGTAGATCGCCGGCACCACGCCATCACGGGTCCTGTCAGAGCAGATCGCGGAGCAGCAGCTACAGGCGGTACCGGTCCTCCGCATCAAGGTCGCGATACTGTGGGCGACGCCGCTCCTGGCACCGCCATTCCTCCTGGTCCCGTGGCAGCGGCAGGTTGTTTGTCAGCCCGGGCTCCGCTCGTAGTCGCCTTTCCATGGACCAGGCCGAACAGCCGGGGCCGTCAGTGCCACAGCGGTACCAGTGGGCACAGTGACTTCCAACGCAGCCCCTGGTGCGGGCCCTCTCGGTAGCTGGAGCCTCAGAGGTGCCGTCGGCCTCTCTTTCCAGGCCTCCGAGGAGAGGGTCGGTGGGACGTACATTCTCGTCACTGTGCCCGGAGACCGACCAGGTGGTGGACCCTCTGGTGCCAGTGGATACCCAGAGCACCATACCGGCTTCCTCACCCTCCCCAGATGAGGCGGCCCTGCGCCCTTCCGTCCCACAGGAGGACTGTAGGGCCCATCAAGAACTTTTAAAACGGGTGGCATCGAGCCTTCACCTCCAGGCAGAGGAGCTGGAGGAGCCCTCGGTCTCCCTGTTCAATGTACTGTCATCTTCGGCACCGGGAAGGGTGACATTGCCCCTCCATGAGGGGGTGGCAAGGATCTCAAATACCCTGTGGCAAACGCTGGCTTCCCTGGCCCCCATCTCGAAGAAGGCAGAATACAAGTACTTTGTACCCACCAAGGGGCACGAGTACCTCTACACCCACCCGATGCCCAACTCCCTAGTGGTCGAGTCAGTCAACCACAGGGAGCAGCAGGGCCAAGCAGCCCCCACTCCGAAAAATAAAGACTCAAGGAGGCTGGACTCTTGGCAGAAAGGTTTATTCATCCTCGAGTTTCCAGTTGCGGGTGGCAAACCACCAGGCTCTCCTGGGCAGATACAAATTCAGCTTGTGGGGTTCGCTGCCCAAATTCGAGGACTTCCTTCAGGAGCGCGATAAGAAAGCGTTCAAGGCGCTGGTGGAGGAGGGTGCAGCTGCTGCCAGGGCATCCCTGTAGGCGGCGTCAGATGCAGCGGACATGGCAGCTCGATCCATGGCCGCGGCGGTGTCCATGAGAAGGGCGTTGTGGCTCCTGCTGTCCGGGCTGTCCAGTGAGGTGCAGTCAGTCATGCAGGATCTCCCGTTTGACGGCAAGGCTCTGTTTGCGGAACAAACGGATACACAGCTGCATGGCATGAAGGACTCCCACACGACCCTGCAGACCCTGGGTCTTCATGTTCCGGCTCCAGCCAAAACTAAGTTTAAGCTGCAGCAGGCCCCTGCTCTGGCTGTGCAGCCTAAGTACGAGGCTGCCTATAAAAAGTCGGGAGACTATAAGAGGGCGCGCTCAGCGGCAGTCACGGCCTGCCCCACAGCCTGGGTCCTCCAAGGGCAAGCGGCCGGGGAAAAGGCAGTTTTGATGGGACGCCGGGGGGCACCCTGACAGTTCCTGAAGGGGATTCCCCCCCTCAATAAAGCTTCCCTTCTGCAATCGGTTGTGTGCTTTCCTCCCGGAGTGGTCGCAACTAACTAACACGGTCTCCTGGGGTTACAAGCTGCAATTTGTTTCGCCCCCACCCAACCATCCCCCACCCCAGTTCCTTCTGGGGGATCCTTCGCACGAAGCCCTGCTAAAGCAGGAGGTGGGGCTGCTCCTAGACTTGGGAGCAGTGGAAATGGTCCCCGGGGAGTTCAGAGGCAAGGGGTTCTACTCCCGCTATTTTCTTATCCCGAAGGCCAAAGGGAGACTCAGGCCCATCCTGGATCTGCGGGATCTGAACCAGTTTATGGTCAAACTCAAGTTCTGCATGGTCTCCCTAGCCTCCATCATCCCCTCCCTGGATCCAGGGGATTGGTAGCGACCCTGGATCTGCAGGACGCGTATTTCCACATCCGCGTATTCGAGGGGCACAGACGCTTCCTCAGTTTCCTGTTAATAAATGACACCAAGTCCACGTTAGTCCCAGTCCAGCACATAGAGTATATCAGGGAGCTCCTGGACACCTCGTCAGCCACGGTCTCCCTCCCACCGGACAGATTCGAGACCTAAAGGGGCTCATTGACACGGTCACAGAGTTCCCTGTGACAACGTCCAGAGCGTGCCTCCAGCTCCTGGGTCACATGTCGGTGTGCACGTATGTGGTCCGCCATGCCAAGCTCCAGATGAGGCCCCTCCAGCTTTGGCTGGCCTCTGAGTACTCCCAGGCCCGGGACAGGATGGACAAGGTCCTCACTGTGCCCGACCTGGTGATTGCCTCCCTTCGGTGGTGGTCCACCCTGAACAACATGCTCCAAGGGGTCCCTTTCTGAGGCCGGGCCCTGTCGTTGGAGCTGGTGTCCGCTGCATCGGACCTGGGTTGGGGGGCCCATGTGGGGACCATTCAGACCCAAGAGCTGTGGTCGGCCATGGAGCTATCCCTACACATAAATGTCAAGGAACTCAGGGCGGTGCGTCTGGTGTGTGTGTGGCCTTCTGCGCGCACTTATAGGGCAAGGTGGTCAGGGTCCTCAAGGACAATATGGCCTCGGTGTTCTATATCAACAGGCAAGGCAGGACCCAATCCTCCGCCCTCTGCCGCGAAGCCCTCAGACTGTGGGACTTCTGCATAGCCCACGACATCTCCCTGAGGGCCTTCCACCTGCCGGGCGCCCGCAAGAGCAGGGACTTCTCCTCCCAGCACAAGTGGTCTTTCCACCCGGAAGTGGCTCACCAGCTCTTCCAAGTGTGGGGAACTCCCCAGGTGGACCTGTTCGCGATGAGACAGAACCGGCGCTGCCCCCGGTTCTGCTCCAGGGGGGTCTGGGAAAGGGCACTATCTCCGATGCCTTTCTCCTGTCCTGGTCGCACCAGTTTCTCTATGCGTTTCCCTCCGTTCCCTCTCATCAGCAGGGTCCTGGAAAAAGTAAAAATGGACAAGGCCTGGGTTCTCTTGATTGTCCCGGCATAGCCCCGGCAGCATTGGTACGGGACCCTCATGGGCCTGGCAATGGCTCCGCCGCAGCCATTGCCACTCCACCCGGACCTGCTCTCCCAGGACCGGGGCTGCCTCCTCCATCCCAACCTAGCGGCTCTCCACCTCACGGTGTGGCTGCTCAATGGCTAGGTGGGGAGGAGCCGATGTGTTAGGAAGGGGTCCAGCGCGTTCTTCTGGAAAGTAGATGGCCCTCCACACGCTGTGCCTACTTGGCGAAGTGATCCCGGTTCTCCAGATGGGCCGCCAAGCAGGTGTTTCCCCGGTGGCCATCCCAATCCAGCTTATCCTCGACTACCTCCTTCACCTTAGAGCCCAAAGCCTGGCTCCCTCGTCGGTCAGGGTGCACCTGTCGGCCATATCGGCCTTCCATCCGCCGGTGCAGGGACACACGGTGTTCTCCCATGCTATGACTGGATGATTGCTTAAGGGATTGAACCGTCTTTTTCCCATGTGCTAGGCCCCCTGTCCTGCCGTGGGACCTGAACTTGGTGTTATCCCGTCTCACGGGGCCCCCGTTTGAACCTCTGGCCACGTGCTCCTGGTCTCACCTCTCGTGGAAGGTGGCGTTCCTGGTTGCTATCACATCGACCAGGCAGGTCTCGGAGCTCAGGGCCCTGACCTCCGAACCCCCGTACATGGTTTTTCATAAGGATAAGGTTCAGCTCCGCCCACACCCCACGTTCCTCCCTAAGGCGGTCTCCGCCTATCACTTGGGCCAGGACATTTTCCTGCCTGTCCTCTGCCCCAACCCCATGCGTCCAGTGAGGAACGCCGCCTCCACGCAGTCGACGTGCGTAGGACGCTGGCCTTCTACCTGGAATGGACTAAGCCGTTCAGGAAGTCCTCTCAACTGTTTGTTGCCTCAGCTGAACGCATGCGGGGTCTGTCGATTTCCACCCAGCGCCTCTCCCACTGGATCACCTCGCACATTCGCACCTGTTACGATCTGGCGGGTGTTCCCCCGCCGCCCATTGTAAAGGCACACTCGACTCGGGCCCGGGCCTCGTCGGCTGCCTTTGTGGCCCACGTCCCCATCCAGAATATTTGTAGGGCCGCCACTTGGTCTTCGGTTCACATGTTTACCTCGCTCTATGCGATTGTCTCCCAAGCCAGGGATGACACCAGGTTCGGCAGGGCCGTGCTCTGTCCCGGGGATCTGTGAACTCCTCCTGCCTCCAACAGATATAGCTTGGAATCACCTAGTGTGGAATACACATGAGCAACCACTCTAAGAGGAAAAGACAGTTACCTGTTCTGTAACTGGTGTTCTTCGAGATGTGTTGCTCATGTCTATTCCACATCCCGCCCTCCTTCCCCTCTGTCGGAGTTGTCTGGCAAGAAGGAACTGAGGGTGGGGGGAGCACACAGCGCCCCTTATACCACACCATGGAGGCGCCACTCCAGGGGTCGCTGGGGTGCTCCCCCTACGGGTACTGCTAGGGGAAAAACTTCCTGTCTTTTTTGCTGATCAGTTTCTGTGTAGAATTCAAGCCTTGTGTGAATTTTTGTTTCTATCTTCATCTGTAAGGGACAAAAAAACTAACACATGCATTCCTGGGTTTTATTTTCATGTTGGGTTAGTAAACTCTAGCAAAGACCACAATACAAACAGAGCTGTTACCGGATGGTAACTAGGAAAAGTAAGAGTTGGAAATGAGCACAGTGCAATCAGTATCTTATGACTTACATCTTTCTCAAAGGTGACTTGCTAGTGCTGTACTTAGTTAATGGTTGCATTATGTCAGAATGCCCCAGATAGCAGTTAGATTTCAAAACATACTTGTTACCCTTACTTTCAGATGACCCTGCGCCCTGGTTTCAAGCATCCCCTGCTCCTGCTTAAATGTTCCAGTTGTGCACTGTGCTGGCAACATCCCGACTACCCAGGGGTGGCACAAAGGGGGGCAGGTAAGTGGTGCATTTCTTTACTATATGGCAGAGTTTTGCCAATTTTTTTTACATTACCTTTTGGAATATAAAATACCTCTATATTTGCAAAACCCTGCCATATAGTAGGGAAAACCCCTCATATGACACCCCCCCCCTCCTTGCAGTCTGGCTCTACATGTGAGGTCACGAGCACTGCATATATTGGGACATCTTGGAGCAGGAGCAGCTGATAAATAGGTAAACCTATGTGTTGAATGTCCCAAAGAGCAAGTGGCATAACCTTACATTAACTGGGTAACACCTGTCTACCAGCGATCCTTGGTGTTGCGCAATAAAATACCAACTAAGTAATTTTAAATACAACACAAGTAATTGTCAGTATAAAACCATACATTAAATCAAAAGCTTTTTGATAGAAATGTCTTAAATTTGCCTAAGCAAGATAAAATACATCCTAGAATTTTTTACTGGATTTTTGATTCCAAGCTTCTGGTACAGAAACATTTGAACTCGTAGATACTCTGTTGCAACTGTCTAAAATATGTTCTTTAAATTTCTCTTGATCAAACATTGTGTATGTAGATACAATATGCTGTGTTAAAATGTGGCACTTCATGTAAGTACATTCTGAATCCGTTCACTCCCAAATCAGTATGTTGGTTTCTGAACTAGCACTGAAACCTGAAATGTTTTCAGGTTATCTTGCTGCTTAAATTCAGAAAGGTGCTACATAAACTGCCACTGGAAGAAGTGTAGCAATTTCGAACCTGGCTGGCCCCGACCTGCAAGTGATGATACACTGGCAGCCTGCTGTGGCCAGGGAGCCTTCTTGCCGTCACTGGCACACCTGGCACCATCAATTGTAGCATTGAGTCTTAAACTGGTAGTTTACATTTTATGTCTTAACTTCTGTTATGAACACTCACATTCAAACACCAACAAAACTTAGCAGGGGAGTTGTTGGAGGATCTTCTGCTGTGGAGTGTATGGGATAATACGCTACAAGGGCATGTCTACACTGGAGCACTCAGATACGTTAAGGCAAATCAACTAAAGGGGTAAGTTAAAATGTTAAATCCATGCGTGGCTGCTCTCATTCAGGAGAAAAGTGGCAATAATTCGCTATAGATTAAATTCCATTAGGGACTTGTCTACATGAACAATTAGACTGCGTCCAACTGGGGTGTGAATTACTCCACACTAGCCTGCTAGTGTAGGTCTAACTGTGGGCACCCTGATGACGCACTTTAACAGTTTGTTAGAGTGCTTTAAAACATATCGTCAGGGCACGCGCAGACCATGAGACCACGGAAGGCTAGTGTGGGGAAGATTCACACCCTGGCTTGCCGCAGCCTAATTGTTTCACTTTACTCCGAAGTGAGATCATCCACATGGGGGTTTTACTCTCTTCGGCTTCAAACTAGTAGTTCATCTGCCTTAACTTTCCAAAGTGTTCCTGTGTAGACATGGCCTATCAGAGAATCCCCATGAATGGGTCACAGTGAGAGTGTCTGTCTGCACAGCCGGTAGCAGTGAGCCTCCCAGCCTGGGTCCGTGGACTCGGGCTTGCGAGGTTCATACTACTGTGCTAAAAATGGCTGTACAGACAGCACTTTGAAGTTGCAGCTGGGCCTCTGAACCCGCCCCCTCCCTAGCTCTAGCCTGAGCTGCAGTGTCTACGCAGCTACTTTTAGTGCTGTAGTGCGAGCCCCGGTCTGTTGACTCGGACTGTGAGGCTCACTACCGTAGGCTGCGTAGGCATACTCTCAGCCAAACTTTTACTGGACCACTTCAGCTACTTACAGAGCATCCACTGATTACTTTTATTTGTTATAATAAGGTTTCATGAAGTCTTCAAAACACTCGCTGAAAGTGATGAGGGGAAGCTCCATGTGCTGAGGGTTGTGTATGAAGTCTGGAAGAACCATCCACAGGTAAGAGTTGTGGTTTCAGATGTTTGTTGAAGCTTGCATTCTCACGATAATCGGATACAACAAAGTGAACACTGAGAAGCCTAGAAACTGAATTGTTTGCAAAGACAGCGTTGCATTTTATGCTCACTTTAAAAAAAAAAAAAAAAAAAAGGCCTGGCCACTGTTTACTTAAATTATTTAGTAGACAGAATTCAAACTATTTACTGGTGTTACTTAACAGCATCTTAGATTAGATACCACATTTTTATCTGTTTCTCACTATGCTACCTCCTTTCAGCATTTATTCCAAATTGATGGCAATTTGACGTTCATCATCTCAGTGCAGCGTTTGAGTTGCTAACCCTGCAAGAGAATGGCTCTTATTAAAACAGCCGTTTCCACTGGGGTGGTTAATATTATGGAATCATTTCTCTTGATCTTAAGTTTTTTGTAAGAGTTTGTATTACAAAATCTAAACTTGGGCCAAATGCTTCAAAGTGAGAAATAAAAGTCTATCACTTAGAACTTGCTCTGACTGCAGACATTACTTGAAATTAAAAAAAAAAAAAAAAAAAGTGTTACGATAAACTTGGGCTCAAGGCAATGTGCTTGTAGAATTGACTGGATCAACTGATCTGGCAGATTGGTTTTGTTATGTGGCTGTTGCTTAATTGTGGTAAATACAACCTTAATTGTTTGGCTGTGTTACTGAGATTCAGCAGTAGTTAGTGCTCACCAATTGAACCAAATGTAGATACAGATTTAGTTAAATTGTTGCAGGTCTTCTAGTGTTAACAGTGTGTGTGGGCGATCTTAAAACTAGTTCAGTGTGACCGTCACACCAGCTTACTCATATCTGGTAAAAATTGCACCTTTAGTTAAACTCCTCTGCACACACTGTTGCCTCAGGCCTCTAGAGAAGCAACTGCCCTTGCAGAGGGCATTCATGCTGCACTAGCTAATGATGGCTGTTAAGCAGAGGGTCACTGGAGAAGCTATAACTGATAGCACCTATTCCTGTGTTTCACACCAGCAATGAACAGGTAGGATTGAATATCTCTTATTACCGCAGGTATCGTGATGCTCTAATATAGTAAACAGATTTTTTTTTTTTTCCCCTCTCTCACAAGATGATTGCTGTGCTTGTGGATAAGATGATTCGGACGCAGATAGTTGATTGTGCTGCCGTAGCAAACTGGATCTTCTCTCCAGAGCTTGCTCATGATTTTACTAGGTAACAAAACGAATTCTCTGTTGCTGAAACTAACATTCAGTTGGTTTAGACATATTTTCACTTTGTGGATAATGTACACGGAATACCAGTTTACTTTGCTCAAATTCTTGGCTATTATGGTGAGCAAACAATTTTTAAAAAATAAAAATTACCTTTGCATTTCATACACAACCTACCTGTCAGCCCCTCCAAAAGGATATTTGTCATTCAACATTCTCCATTTAGAGTTGAGGTGCAGGTTTATAAGGAACCCAAGAATCCATCTTGTCTAGTTTCCGGACAATGGCCTATAACTTCAGTGTGCCTCTGAGGAAGGTACACCTCTACAGTCACCATGCAAACTGCTTGTTGGCACAGGGACTGTCTTGTTCTGCACTAGTTTAGCACAATGGGAACATGGTATGTGGCTGAGGTTCCTAGGTGCTGCTACAATACAAATAATAATAATAATAATTAATTGGGGGTGGGGAGAACGTCCCAGACGCAGACTGGTTCATGTAACTATCGTCTATAATTGCAGGTACTGTTGTTGCTATACCTTTGTGAATTATACTTATCACTCTCAGTCCTATAAGTTAATAGTACATTGTATTCAGATAATTACTTTTTTAAAGTCAGTTTATTTGTTCATATAGTTAGTTACACTGAGTATCCAAATCATTAAAGAAAAGGATACCACATGACAGTATCCTATGGAGACTCTAGCATCGTGACGTTTTTTAACTCTCTTGGCTTAGAACATTCCAACAAAACAAATCCATGATGTGCCTCATGCATTCCTGAATGCATTCAAAATAAAACACCACTCATATTCAAGGTAAAATGGAGGAAAGATCCCACTGTCAGTAATAGGAAGACCCACCTGTTTAAGTGTACTCCCCTAGTATTAATATTGTACTTCACATGCATAAGTTGCATAAATTGCAAAGGAATTCAGGTTATAGTTGAAACTTTGGAAAATTCTTCCTGTACATGCATTTCTGTAATAGATTATGTACTCTTAATACGTTCTGGTAACACTTGAAACCCTCACTGTTGCTGTTAGTCTGAGTGAGTAAGAAGGTTGGGGCTAAAATACAGCTAAGATTTTAGACGTGTGATTTTTCTCTCTGCTCTTTTACAGTTTACTATTTACTGTGTTTTGTATTTTGTTACCGGCTACAATAAGATTATAATTGGTTCTCTGGTAGGTTCTATATCTGGGAGATCTTACACTCCACAATTCGTAAGATGAACAAGCATGTAGTGAAGATCCAAAAGGAACTAGAGGAGACTAAAGCAAGATTAGCCAGGCAACACAAACGAGTAAGTGTCTTGTTTTGTATCTTGTAAATATATTAGTAGCACTAGTTTATTGAAGTAAAGCCATGTAAATTTCGCATTTACTGCATTTCAGACTAAATCATACTTTTTCTATGGCAGGAAGCATGTCAACTGATATGAGACTTGCTCTGAGAGAGACAAAATAAATATGCTGTTAATGTTTCTACAACATTATACCCATCAGTAGCACATAGATATTGACTTGGATTCCACAGGGATTGTGATACTAACATGAACTTCAAATACAGCTGTAAAGGCTGTTACAGCCAAGAAGTCAAAGTAAATGGAGCTCAGTTTACGTTCCTTTACTGCTTTTTTAGGTCTTTCTCATGAAGTAACTACAAGAGAACAGGTTTCAGAGTAACAGCCGTGTTAGTCGGTATTCGCAAAAAGAAAAGGATTGCATCCAATGAAGTGAGCTGTAGCTCACGAAAGCTTATGCTCAAATAAATTGGTTAGTCTCTAAGGTGCCACAAGTACTCCTTTTCTTTTTACAAGAGAACACTAAATTTTTGTTGCCAACTATAGATGCTTCAGTGACAGCTACCTCTCAGCTAACTCACTCTCGTTTTCTGTTACATTCTTGTGTAGCAATGGAAATTGTATTTTCAGTATTTCAGCTTTACTCTAGTTGCAGATAAAAGATTCGTCTTCAAACTTGTAGATATATCATTTAGTAACTTGATAAATATTACAGAAAAGCAAATTAGAGAGGCTAGTCATGGTAGAGAAGCTGGGGGACTCAACTGACCTACTGTCCCATGCTTATGCTGCCACTATGTTCCAGGGCATGCTTCTGGATTTTGACAGTTTCACATACTCTTTTTGTTTGCTCTGAATACATTTTGAATCCCCATGTGTGACCTTACCCCCAGAAGTTACTATACAAGATGTTACAGCTTTAAACGCTATCCCTTGTGTGTAACGACTTCAGTATTATTTTAAAACACATTATTTTGGTTCCAAGGATAACTGAATGCCAAAATAGATTAAATGGGAAAGCTGATAATGTCTGAAGAAACTGATTGATTGACATCCCAAACAACACTTGTGGGGAAAAAATTGAGTCTTGCCCCTCCACATAAAGTCTGTATGTGCATTAAAAGCACTTAGTACCTTGAATGTTTTCTCCGTTTATCTTTAGCATAATTAGTTTTATTTAATGCATTTCCGGTTATGTTGGAATTCAGTTCTGAACAATATTGTAGACTGTGTTGTGTGAACAATGCTCCCCTGCACTATATCCTTAGATGACTGGACCTATAATGTGTTAATGCGGATATAAGCCGTTTTGAAGAAAGGTTACATCCAGGGCTGCAGAGGAAGAAAAGTACTTGCTTGTCAGTTTTTATGCAAGCAATCACACCTCTTGGATTACTTAACACAGGGGCCCTAGTTTTGTCATCCTAAATTGGTTTTGCATATAGTATTTCTACAAATATTTGAAATTTATAGCTGTTTAATTTCTGGACAGATGTGCAGAAAAACAATCTTTTGTGAGAATAACAAAGCAAATAATACCTGCAGTCAAAACCTTCATCTGCCTAATTCCTTATTTCCTACTAAACTGCATTTAGTTCTTTGTATAACTTCCCTTGACTGACTCATGGCTAGTTGCTAAGGGTCAAATGGCAGTTCTGAAGATGCTTTTTTTTTAATAGATTAGGGGGACAGACAGTAACTGTTATCTAAATTTTTCTTTCGTAAGGAGCACCACAGTGAGCCCATGTCACAATTACAAGGGCTAACTGCACCTCTCTCCCCTTCCTGGTCTCCGAGTGCACCCTCTCCACTGTCCGGCCTTGTGCCTTTACCTCTCCCTTACCTTTACCGCTCTTAGACCAGGCCCAGCACGCAGGGTATTAGCTATGTGCACACCCAGCAGATTCTACTGCGTTCTGGCACCTGCTGTTCTTCCATTCAGGAGTTTGTGACCAATGGTGTGTGTGTTGACCGGGCAGCCTTTCTAAACCAAGATGGTTTTTTTAGCAGTAGAAACAAAGCACTTAAAGATTTTAAAACAACCTTACCATCCCTGGCAGGTAAACGAAGCTGGCCTAACTTCTTCAGACATCTCCACTGAGTGTGGGTGTGTCTGTCTGTTTGGTTCCATCGGACAACTCCCCACCTCTCGGGGACGAGGGAGGAGGAATCTTCCTTTTTAAACCTGTCGCAGTTCTTTTGATCTCCTGGTTCCCAGGCCTTGTCCTGTCCTGGCAGCATCTCTTCTCAGTGCAAGTGTTTGCTGAAAAGTGGTCTATCTTTAGCTATTCCTCTTCCCTACCAGCCCCATGTAAACTAAAGCAGCATGTTCATATTGTAAACAACCCACGAATGCAGCCAATTTACAGTATTGATAAATGATTACAGAGCAGCTCCACTTCCATTGAGGCCTCATTAGGCAAGTTGCTAGCAGCCATGCACATGTGTTGTAGTATGAGCACTAGCAGGATCTCACTAGCTAAACTTTACCATGGCTGTGTCAGTAACTTTGTTACTTTCACTGCCAGCGAGACAGTGATGACGAGGACGAGGACGACGACCGAAGCAGCGGCCGGGAAGATGGGCCATTGGAAGAGCAGATAGAACGCTTGCAGGAGAAAGTAGAGTCTGCTCAGAGTGAACAGAAGAATCTCTTCCTTGTTATATTCCAGGTAGCGGTGTGGGATTTTCTCCCTCTGGCAACCCTCAACTTTTAAGGGGACTAGAATTCGGAGGGTATGGGGAAGGATGAATAGCTTTACTATGGAAGCTAGTAATGTGGTCCAGCCACTCCAGAGCAAGAAACTTCTAGGTTTCCCCTAGAGAGGATTTGTTCAACTTCAAAGTGTTTGAATAAAGGAGTTCTTATACCAGATTGCGCCTTTCTTGAATAAGCCAAAGGCAGTGTTTGTCTAAATGCAGTGTTTAGTATCTCTTAATTTAAATGAATTATTCAGACTTGATTGTTCAAAACTTCTGTCTGTAGAATATCTCATGGATTATTTTGTCCAGAATAATAACTCACTAATCTTAGATAAGTATGTTCTTCATGTTCCAAGACATGCTTAACCAGCACTTCCTTAAAACTATTCTCTTTTTTAGCGTTTCATTATGATATTAACCGAGCATTTAGTGCGGTGTGAAACTGGTGGGATTGATGTAATTACGCCTTGGTACAAGAACTGTATAGAGAGACTGCAACAAATCTTCTTACAGGTTGGTCTCGTTCGGCAGGTGGATATGCTTAGTGTTTTGAGAATCAGTCCTGTTCATCTAGCCTCATCCACTTCATTTAATTAAGACAGCTGGCTGGGGCAGTGTTGTCCTAATTGGTTAGCACAGGGGGTTGTGCGTAGGTCTCCTTGCTTCTAATCCCAGTTTTGCCAGTGACTGTTACTGTAGGTAAACTATTTGTTTAACTATCCCTCCATTGTAAAGTGGAGGGAAATACAAAGCGTAAGGGATATATCAAGACTCCATGCTTGTAAAGGCACTTGAAGATCCGCTAAGAGGTGCTATTATATGTAAGTGCCAAGAATGGATTGAGAGAGGGTAGTTGTAAAAACTTTATTTGTGAAATGACTGCAGCCCTGGGAGGGAATGTTTAAAGACCCCCTATTACACCACAAGAACTTTGGAACTCTGCTGTCTCTTTTTAATATCTGGTAACCAGTGTAAAAAGACTAAAGTTTTAGGTGACTTGGCTGAAAGTGACAGGCCAAGAAATTGAAAGTGGTCCTCTCTGTGAATACTAGTTGGTAACTGTACAGGATGTGGTATGTAATTCTTCATGTGGATTACTCTCCCATATTTGTAAACAAAGTTTACATGGCCTCCTAGTAGTATATTCAATCCTACAGTTACCGCCGTGCATGTGCAGAGGCCCACCCACAACGCACTTCAGGATCAGGACTGCAGAGTCACCATTGCGAGCATTTTCCAGCTTGTTTCGCACAGGGAGAGTGCAGCACTTAGCAATACAAGATATAAACGCAAATGCAGTTTCTACATCCTGTCATGTCTCCAGGCTACACCTTCCTTGCAGGTGGTAGAAATTACGTGCAGCCCTGCCCAGCACCCAGCGTAGCCCTAAGTTCTGGCCAAAAGTTTGGCTCCTGTGTTTGATGCATGTTTGTTTTGGTACATAAAAGCGACTAAGAGTACTAAAGCTGTCTGTCTCTCTCTGCAGCACCACCAGATAATCCAGCAGTACATGCTGACCTTGGAGAACCTTCTGTTTACAGCTGAACTGGACCATCACATATTGGCTGTGTTTCAGCAATTCTGTGCTCTGCAGGCCTGAGAATTTTTCACATGCTGAGTCTTATCTGCAGGACTTAAACTGATTTCATATTTTTAAACAAAAAGGGGAAAACTTGACGTGGGGAAGGAAGAAGCTTTGAATTCAAGATGGCTTAACGTGTTCTTCTGCATAAATGATACAGTACAGTACTCTACCAGACATCAACTGTTTTAGCGTCCTAGGCCTTTGCTATGACTGGTAGAGGACTGGTGTGGAATAATTATGAATTCTTTTAATTTGTCCTTTAATTTTAAATGATTTGAATGTTGGCTTCATCATAGCATTTGTTTTTGTTTTTTGTTTTTTTTGTTTCTGCCCTCTGTTGTTTATATAAAAATAAATAGGGAAAATATTAGAGAATTGGTTACCTCTGCCTAATCCTTAAAACAAACAATTCCCCCAATTACCATAATGTGAAGCAGGTCATAGAGCGTCTTGTGAATGTGATAGACATGCAACTCTTCAGTGAGCAACTCGATAAATTCTCTTTAGTTAGGCAGAGGAAAAGTATCTTAACTTCAGGCATGTGAAACGCTGAGTCAAGCTTACAAAGTAGTCTAGAGCATATGATGAGTTTATTACCAAACTGAATAGACTTTCACAGTTTGAAAGAGAATGGTTGAAATACAGTTGAAATATGTTTTTTAAATCTGTTGTCTGGTCTTTTTTTTATTACAGTAATTACAAACATCATGCTGCTCATAAACATAACTGTTCATTACAAAAGATTTTGTAGGAAGTGTTAACAATTGGGAAGCTTCATGCTGACATCGTCTGAGGAATATATTGCTACTTTCCAACACCCTAAAAAGATGAGTTACCACCTTACAGTGCCTAGCAAAATATCTAAATTCTTCAGATAATAGAAGCACTTGCAGGGTGTGTCCCCTTCAAATTAGATTCCCCTTGGATGCTCTCTGAATCAGGCAGTTCCCATTTGAACACTGTGGACAGTGTACCATCCTTAAACTCTAACCTCTCTCCCAAGAAGAGACTGAATACAAAATATAAATGGGTTAATTTTTTATCATTGATTGTAACTTTTCCACCAGCAGTCTTATGGTCCCCTAAGAACTTAAGAATGGCCATATTGAGTCAGACCAGTGGTCCGTCTAGCCCAGTATCCCGTCTTCTGACAGTAACTGATGCTAGATGCTTCAGAGGAAATGAACAGAACAGGTAATCATCAAGTGACCCATTCTCTGCCGTCCTGTCCCAGCATCTGTTAGAGGTTTAGGGAGTTGAGCATGGAGTTTTCCCTGACTACCTTGGCTAATAGCCATTGATGAATCTATCTAATTCTTTTTTGAACCCAGTTATACTTTTGGCCTTCACAACATCCCTGGCAATGAGTTCCACAGGGTGACTGTGTGTTGTGTGGAAAAAATACTTCCTTTTGTTTGTTTTAAACCTGCTGCCTATTAATTTCATTGGGTGACCCTGGTTTTTGTGTTATGCGTGGGGGTAAATAACACTCTCTTTTTTTTCCCCCCCACACCAAAAATGATTTGATAGACCTCAGTCATATCCCCCCTTAGTTGTCTTTTTCCCAGCTGAAAAGTCCCAGTCCTTTTAATCTCTGTTCAAACAGAAACTGTTCCATACCCCTCATCATTTCTGTTGCCCTTCTGTGTACTTTTTCCACATCTAATACATCTTTTTTGAGATGGGGCAACCAGAACTGCATGCAGTATTCAAGGCGTAGGATGTACCATGGATTTATATAGAGATATTATATTTTCTGTTTTATTATCTATCCCTCCTAATGGTTCCTAACATTGTTAGCTTCTTTGACTGCCGCTGCACAGTGGATGGATGTTTTCAGAGAGCTATCCATGATGACTCCAAGATCCCTTCCTTGGAGAGCTAATTGAGACCCCCATCGCTTTGTATGTATAGTTGGGATTATGTTTTCCAATGTTCATTATTTTGCATATATCAACATGGAACTTTATTTACCATTTTATTGCCGAGTCACCCAGTTTTGAGATCCCTTTAACTCTTCGCAGTCTGCTTTGGACTCTACCGTCTTGAGTAATTTTGTATCATCTATAAATTTTACCACCTCACCGTTTACCCCTTTTTCCAGATCATTTATGAGTATGTTGAACAGCACTGGTCCCAGCACAGATCCCTGGAGAGCTCTATTTACCCCTCTCCATTCTGAAAACTGACCATTTATTCCTACGCTTTGTGTTCTGTCTTTTAACCAGTTATTGATCCATGAGAGAACGTTCCATCTTACACCATGACAGCTTATTTTGCTTAAGAGCCCTTGAGGGACCTTGTCAAAGGCTTTCAAAAGTCCGAGTACACTATCACCCTTGTCCACATTTGTTGACCCTCTTAAAGAATTCTAATAATTGGTGAGGCATGATTTCCCTTTATAAAAGCTGTGTGGACTCTTCCCCAACACATCGTATTCACTTGTGTGATAATTCTGTTCTTTATGTAGTTTCAGCCAGTTTGCATGGTACTGAAGTCAGGCTTACTGGCCTGTAATTGCCAGGATCACCTCTGGAACCTTTCTTAAAAATTGGTGTCACACTAGCTATCCTCAAGTCATCTGGCACAGAAGCTGATTTTAGTGATAAGTTCATACTACAGTTAGTAATTCTACTGGTTGCAGAGTAGCAGCCATGTTAGTCTGTATTCGCAAAAAGAAAAGGAGTACTTGTGGCACCTTAGAGACTAACCAATTTATTTGAGCATCAGCTTTCGTGAGCTACAGCTCACTTCATCGGACGCACGCAGTGGAAAATACAGTCGGGAGATTTATAACTGTAGTTCTACAGTTTCATATTTTAGATCCTTCAGCACTCTCGGGTGAATACCCTCTGGTCCCGGTGACTTATTACTCTATAATTTATTAATTTTGTTCCAAAACCACCTCTACTGGCACCTCAATCTGAGACCATTCCTCAGATTTGTCACCCAATAGGAATGGTTCAGGTGTGGGAATGTTCCTCAATCCTCTGCAGTGAAGGCCAATGCAAAGAACTCATTTAGCTTCTCTGCTACGGCCTTGTCTTCCCTGAGCACTCCTTTAGCACCTCGCTGTCCAGCAGCCCCACTGACTGTTTGGCAGCTTCCTGCTTCTGAGGTACTTAAACATTTTTGCTGTTAGTTTTTATCTTTTGCTAGTTCTTTGAATTTTTTTTGGCCTGCTTATTATACTTTGACTTGCCAGAGTTTTTGCTCCTTTCTATTTTCCTCAGAAGGATTTGATTTCCAATTTTTAAAAGATGCTTTTTTTGTCTGTAACTGTCTCTTTTACTCTGTTTAGCCACTGGCATTTTTTGGTCCTCTTACTGGATTTTTTTGTATTTGAGATAGACATTTAATTTTAGCCTCTATTAAAAATGTAAAAGTTTCCATGTAGCTGGCAGGCATTTCATGGTCTCCTGTTCATAGCAAATCCAGCTATATATATATTGCTAATGATTGAATTCCCCATTACTATTACCTGTCTCTTCCTAATAACGGGGCTCCCCTCTCTCGGAGCGGTATTCTCCATGCAAGAGGGCACCATGACCTCATCTGGAAGGAGGATCCCAACTATGGGATCATTTCCCTTCATTCCAGTTTGATCTCCTTTCCCAAGATATTCCTCTTCCTCCTCAACAGCACAGCGGCTCTCGGGGCAGGTCTTCACTACAACTCGGATCAACACTCTGAGATTGATCACCAGCGGTCGATTTAGTGGGTCTAGAGAAGACCCACCAAATCGGCAGCAGATCTCTCCCCAGTCGATCCCTGTACTCTACCCCAGATGAGAAGGCAGGGCAGACCCCGTGGTTACTCGACCTAAGGTACATCGACTCCAGCTACATTTATTCACGTAGCTGGAGTTGCGTAGCATAGGTCGACTTGTCGCGGTACTGTACAAACAGCCTCAGATTGAGGGCAGGACTGCTCTGCTCTGTTCCTCTCTGTCTCCCAGTTCAGCCGCTCTGGTCTCCAGAGCTTGTACTCCGTGTCTGAAGGCCATGAGCTTGCTTGGAGCAAGCGCACACATTCGCCACCTGCCCCCAAGGCAGGTATTCATACGTGCTGTGTTCAGGGCAGTACATTGGAGAGCCCCCACTCTGCTGCTGGACTTCTGCCTGCATTCTTTTTGCTCCTTCAGCTTTTTTGTAGGCGATGGGGGGCTAATACTGGCTTAAGTTCAGAGAATGTTAATCAGGTGTATCTGGCTTTCACACTCCCTCTCTCCCATCCCTCGCAAAACTGCCCGTTGCTGGCCCTGTGTTCACTGGCCCGTCTGGTCACTTACAAGCTGGCTTTTTAACCCCCTGTTCTTCGAGTAGTGTCCCTGTGCGTGCTCCACTGTTGGTGTCTGTGCGCCCCTGTGCCTCTGATTGGAGATTTCTGGTAGCAGTGTCTGTTGAGCCCGCGTCTGTGCCCTCCCTCGTGGTCTGCCTCGAGGCTGTCTAGCACTGCACGGGCGAACCCCCCTCACTTCCTTCTCTGCTGCCTTTGGCCTCAGACGGAATGAGCAGTCGTCCCTTCCTTATCTTTGTCATCAGCATAAGTAGTGTTCGTTTTGTTACCTTTGTTCTCCTTAAAAGTAGTTAGGCTAGTGTTCCTTTATTTTATTTTATTCCTTTGGTCGGGGGAGGGGGGGAAGAGAGAGAAAGGAAAAGAACTTCAGTTTCCTGCCCTGTCTGGGAGCATTTTCCTCCCCCACACCCAAGGCATCTAGTAGACCAGGGGCAGGCAAACTTTTTGGCCTGAGGGCCGCATCGGATTTCGGAAATTGTATGGAGGGCTGGTTGGGGGCAGGGGTCGTGGCCCGACCCCCACCTCCTATCCACCCTGCCCCCCTATCCACCCCACACTCCCGAGACTCCTGCCCCATCCACACACTCCCACTCCCTAACTGCCCCCGGCCACCCCATCCAACCCCTCCTCTCATTGCTGACTGCCCCCCCGGGACCCCTGCCCCATCCAACCACCCCTTCTCCCTGCCCCCTGACTGCCCCCCGGCACCCCATCCAACCTAATTCCAGTTCTGCAGTTTCATGCTGGAGTCTGTTTTTCAAGTTTTTTATGTTGAAGAATTGCCACTTTTTTAGGTCTAAGTGACCAGGGAGATTGAAGTGTTCCCCTACTGGTTTTTGAATGTTTTAATGCCTGATGTGAGATTTGTGTCCATTTATTCTTTTGCATAGAGACTGTCTATGAAACTGCAGAACTGGAATTAATTTGCAAACTGGATACCGTCACATTAGGCCTGAATAAAGACCGGGAGAGGTTGGGTCATTACAAAACCCAAACCTAATTTCCCCCATACTAATTTCCCCCCACTGTTACTCACACCTTCTTGTCCGCTGTCTGAAATGGGCCACTCTCATTCCCACTGCAAAAGTTATTTTTCCTCCCTTGGTATCCTACTGTTAATTGAATTGTCTTGTGAGACTGACCTCACACTTAGTAAGGCAACTCCCATCTTTTCATGTATTTATTCCTGCTCCTGTACTTTCCACCCATTGCATCTGATGAAGTGGGTTCTAGTCCACGAAAGCTTATGCCTAAATAAATTTGTTAGTCTCTAAGGTGCCACAAGGACTCCTTTTTGTTTTTGCTGATACAGACTAACACGGCTACCCCTCTGAAACCTGTCACAAAAAGAACAGATTCAGACCATTCTTAGAGACGGTCAGTTAATAGCCAGACTATGACAGTGGTACTGAGGCGGGTTGTGGTTTGTGATTTGGTTTTTTTGGCTACACCTCTCTAGATTGCACAAAGAGCTACAGACTTCCAGTTTGAAGGGACATACTCTTTGCGGAGAAGACAGATTTTTCTCTCCACATCCTGAAGGATTCTCAGACCACGTTACACTCCTTAGGAATCCATACTGTGGGACAGAAGAGCAGATAGACCTCTCAGCCACACCACAGGTCACAATCTTCTCAATACCCACCATCGCTGTGCTGTTATGAGCCACAGTGTAAGAGGACCAGGGCTCAAAAGTGGGAACAGTCTGCATCCCAGTTAGTGACCTCTCAAACTGCCTCTTTTGTAAGCACTTTTGATGAGCTGGTTGAGGGCCTGAACAATCATACCTTACAGCATCAGCTGCCATCTATACAGCTGTCACGCCACTCAGAAGCCCTACTTCACAGCAGTTAGGACCAGCTCATTGCCCTCATCTTCCCGTGGGACAAGGCCCACTTGTATGTTTTTCCCAGTTTCCTACTCGATCCAAGGTTCTGTTGAAAATTCAACGAGACAAAGCGAGAGTTATTCTGATTGTCCGTCTTAACCATGACAAGTCTGGCTGCCTTACCTGACACAGATGGCGATATGCCCTCCTGTTTCTCTTCAGCCCACTCCTCACCCGCTCTCTCAAAACAATGGGCTGACCCTTCAGCTGAAAGACACGTTGCAACACAACCAAAAGTTGACCACTCGACATACTTACCTACAGAATGGAAACGATTCCACATTTGTGTCGTTCCAAACACACAGACCCAACCTCATCTCTCCTCCCTCTGATTTTGCACTACATTTTAAACTCTCACTCAGCTCCCTTAAGGTGCATCTCGTGGCGAAAACGGCTTCCCACTACTGCGTAGATTCTTTAAGGGCATTGGGAATCTCTTCCCGCATGTGACACCACCCCGCTCTAGCCTGGGACTTTAACCTAGTTCTCAGGGCTAGTCCTCTGAGTCTAGGGCAACTTGTTCTCCCTTACGCCTGTCCATGAAGACAGCATTTCTAATTGCCATCACCTCAGCTAGGCACATAGGAGAAATAGCGGCCTTCATGGCACATCCATCATTCACGGCCCTTTTTTTTTTATAAAAAAATAAAATAAGACAATAACTCTAAGGCCATATCCCAAGTTTCTCCCTACTTTCTGTGCACTTTCCACATGAATCAACAGATCCATCTCCCTGATTTTCCCCAAAACCACATTGTGACAACCGGGAAAGAATTATGCATATGCTACATATTACAAGGACATTAGCATTCTACTTGGACAGAACTAAAGACTTCAGGAAATCCCCTAAACTCTTCCTTTCGTCCACAGAAAGATCCAAAAGCTCTGTGCTATCAGCTCAAAGACTATCCAAATGGGTCTTTAGTTGCATTAATCCCTTATCAAGGGTGCAACTTGCTTCCATCCAGAGTCCATACGTACTCCACAAGGACAGTTTCTACCTCAGTCACATTCCGTAGGGATACCCTTATCTCAGCAATCTATATAGCAAAGACTTGAGCCTCTGCCCATACTTTCGCAGAACATTATGCGATCACTGAAGATTTGACTGCTGACACCATCTTTGACTCCACAGTACTCTCTGTAGTAAAAGACTCCGCTCCGAAGTCCCAGCCTCCAGGGGTGGGTGCTGCTCGGGGGTCACCTACCGTGGACCACCCATAGGGACACTACTCGACGAAGAAGAGGAAGTTACCTTGTACAGTAAAGAGAGTTCTTCGAGATGTGTCCCTCTGTGGGTGCTCCACAACCCACCCTCCTCTCCTCTACTTCGAAGTTCTCTATAAGGCTCTGCAGTAGAGAAGGAAGTGAGGGGGGGTTCGCCCGTGCAGGGCTAAATAGCCTTGAGGCAGACCACGAGGAAGGGAGTGCACATGCGTGGGTTCAACGGACACTGCTACCAAAAATCTCCGATTAGAGGCACAGGGGCGCACAGACACCAACAGTGGAGCACCCATATGGACACACATCTCAAAGAACCTTCGTTAACTGCACAAGGTGAGTAACTTCCTCTTCACCCTTAATTAGCCCAGCCCCCTTGTCAAGGGACCCTAAAGGGGGTAGGGATCAAAGAACAGGATTAGAGCCCCGTTAGGAAGTGCTCAGCGTTGCCTAGCAAAGCAGCCATCGGACAGAAGTTACAGGATGTATGTCTGCAGACGTGCATTGCTGTAGCTTCTGGTCTGCAGCAGGAAGTGCAGCAAAAGCTTGAGAAATGGCTTCTGATGGAGGGAAGTGCTCCAGGGAAAAGCTGGTGGTCACTTTCACAAAGACAAAGGAGAATACAATCATCCTTTATTGCCTGCTGTCTCCCACTGAGGAAGCCAGCCCATACAGCGAGGCTCATCTTTGTTCAAAGATGCCCATTGATCCCAGAATGGTGGTTTTCCTGTAATCAGCTTCCAAACAGTAGAAAACATTCGTGTCTGCGGACTAGATAACCAGCCTACCAGTTCCCCTCCTGAAGCATGTTAACAGCCTTCTATTCCTGACAGGCCCTAACTACCTTAGGCACGTCATTCCCCAACAGGGCAGAATATGGGGGTTTGGGTCAATTTGATGAATTTTCCCAGCATATTATTCTGTAGCCTTGTCAAATAATGATAAGAAACCATATGTAATCAGATGTAGAAATCTGCTGCTTAATCCAGCAAAGAGATCTACAATACAAGCCAAGTTTGAGAAATCAATTCAGTATTTCTAAATTTGTGTGTGCTGGGATCCCTGGGGTGCAGCCTGGGACTGTGGGACCACTGCACCCCCTGAACTCACCAGCCTGGGCTGTCTCTCACAATGCCCTGCTAGTGATAAGCAGCAAACCCCTCCAGGTGCTGTGATCACTCAGCACAACCACATGTGGAGCCCCACACCCAGCTAGATTGCATGAATGCTCCCAGAGCCACTCACGAATCATACAGAGCAAGGCACCAGCCACATCTCCTCCCCCAGCTCCCAGCCTTGTACCTCAGGAGTACGCCGTCTTGCACTGCTCAAGCTGAGCATTGCAAATTTATTAATTGGGTCACCACTTCAACAATGGAAAGTGGCTATACACCAGCCTTTGCAAACCTGAGCAGATTTGCCACACACTTCAGGCAAACTCAATGGTAAAAATAAACAGTAAAAGAAGTTTGACTACAAAAGATTGACTTTTTGCCTATCACTTAAAATCTGAGTGGTTACTAACAGAAAATAAAATATAAGCACACAGTCTAAACTCTCAACCCTATTAGACTGGGCAACATCTAGATTAAGCAGCTTTTCTCACCCCACTGGATATTGCAGTTCATAGTACACAGGTTTCACCCTTGAAACTTGGGCCAGTCTTCTCTGTTAGAGTCTTAAGTCATCTCAGTGTCCTTGTTGCTTGCAGCATAAGTGGAGGCAGGAGAAAGGTGAAGCCTGGGCCCCATGTTCTGTTTTACACCCTTAGTCCATGTGCTTGGAGAACACAAGTCCGGGCATGTCTGGGGGTATTGCTGAGTCCCCAGGCAAGGTTGAGCAATTCCCCTGATGTGGCCTCATGCAGGAATCACAGTTGCCTGATGCACAGTCCAACATGGATAGCAGCAACATTAGATTGCTTTTGGCATTCATGGAACAGCTGAACACGGTGGAATGTCGCTTTTGGGTTCAGGAAGCTAGTACTGAGTGGTAGGATAAGACAGTTACCTTTTCCATAACTGGTGTTCTTTGAGATGTGTTGCTCATGTCCATTCCACAATAAGCGTGTGCGCTTGCCACACGCACCGGTGCTGGAAGTTTTTCCCTTAGCAGTTCTCGTAGGGGAGCATCCCTAGCAACCCCTAGAGTGGCGCCACCATGGTGCGGTATAAGGGGCACTGCCTGCTCCCCCCACCCTCAGTTCCTTCTTGCCAGTCAACTCTGACAAGAGGGGAAGGAGGGCAGGATGTGGAATAGACATGAGCAACACATCTCGAAGAGCACGGTTACAGCAAAGGTAACTGTCTTTTCTTCTTTGAGTGATTGCTCATGTGTATTCCACAAGCCATATCTGTTGGAGGTGGGTTCACAGACACTCGGACAGAGCACTGCCCTGCTGAACCCGGCGTCCTCACTAGTTTGGGAGACGATCGCATAATGCGAGGTGAACGTGTAGACCAATGACCATGTGGCAGCCCTGCAAATGTCCTGAATAGGGACGTGAGCCAGAAAAGCAGCCAACGAGGCTTGCACCCTTGTCCAATGCACCCTCACAATCGGCAGCGGGGGAACTCCCGCCAGGTTGTAACAAGTCCGGATACATGAAGTGATCCAGTTGGAGAGCCGCTGGGTGGAGATCGGCCAACCTTTCATGCGTTCAGCCGTGGTGATGAACAGTTGTGAAGACTTTCTGAATGGTTTCATATGTTCCAGGTAAAAGGCCAGAGCCTGTCTCACATCTAGCATGTGGAGGCGGCGCTCCACACTGGATGCGTGGGGCTTGGGACAGAGCCCTGGCAGGAAAATGTCCTGGCCCATATGATAGGTGGAGACCACCTTAGGGAGGAACGAAGGGTGTGGTCGGAGCTGGACCTTGTCCTTATGGAACCCTGTGTACGGGGGTTCGGAGGTCAGGGCTCAGAGACCTGCTCAGCAGACATGATCACCACATGAAAGGCTACTTTCCATGAGAGGTGGGACCAGGAGCATGTAGCAAGTGGCTCAAATGGAGGTCCTATAAGCCTGGCCAGCACGAAGTTCAGGTCCCACTGAGGGACCAGGGTCCTAACATAAGGAAAGAAGTGATCCAAGCCCTTAAGGAATCGACCAGTCATGGCATGAGAGAATATCGTGTGGCCCTGCCCCGGTGGGTGAAAAGCAGATATGGCTGTCAGATGCACCTTGACAGAGAAGGGCGCTAGGCCCTAGGCCCTGAGATGAAGGAGGTAATCCAGTATGAGCTGGATCTGGGCAGTCACTGGTGAAACGCCCTGATCGGTAGCCACCGGGAAAACCGAGACCATTTCGCCAAGAAGGCCTGATGCGAGGAGGGCTTCCTGCTCTCCAGTAGGATGCGCTGGACCGCCTCCAAGCAAGTCCTCTCCTCCTGGCCTAACCATTGAGCAACCATGCTGTGAGGTAGAGGGCCGCTAGGTTGGGGTGGAGGAGGTGACCTCGGTCCTGGGAGAGAAGGTCTGGGAGGGTTGCCAATGGCCACGGCAGGGCGACAGCCAAGCTCATGAGAGTCCCGCACCAGTGCTGTCTGGGCTATGCCAGGGCGATCAGAAGGACTTGAGCCTTGTCTGTCTTGATCTTTTCCAAGACCTTGCTGATCAGTGGAAATGGCCGGGGAAGGCATGCAGAAGCTGACCCAACCAGGACAGAAGGAAGGCATCGGAGATCGTGCCCATGCCCAGCCCTCTTCCCCCCCCCCCCCACCCCGGAGCAAAAATGGGGACACTGGCCGTTCTGCCTGGTTGCAAAGAGGTCAATGTGTGGAAAATCCTGTGCACCACCTCCGGGTGCAGTGACCACTCGTGCTGAGAGGAGAAGTCCCGGCTCAGCCAATCCCCCCGAACGTTTCAGACGCCCAGTAAGTGGTAGGCTTCCAGGGCGATATTGTGGGCCATACAGAAGTCCCACAGCCTGAGGCCTTCCTGGCAGAGGGCTGGGGAGCAGGCCCCGCCTTGCCTGTCGATGTAGAACATCGGGCTGTGCTGTCCATGAAATCCCTGACTACCCTGCCTACTAGGCATGAGCAAAAGGCCACGCAGGCTCGACGGACCTCCCTGACATTTATGTACAGGGCTAGTTCCTGCATGGACCACAGACCTTGGGTCTGGAGGTTTCCCACATGGGCCCCCGACCCCAAATCTGACGTATCAGACACCAACTCTACAGTTGGGGGCCGGTCCCTGAACGGGACTCCTTGGAGCACGTTCCCCGGCGTGGACCACCAGCAGAGGGAGGTTAGTTCAGGTTTGGGCACAGTGAGGACTTTGTCCATCCTGTCTCTGGACTGGGAGAAAGCAAACCAGAGCTGAAGGGGCTGCATCCTGAGTCTGGCGTGATGAACCACGTACGAGTATGCTGACATGTGACCAGGAGCTGGAGGCATGTCAGTCACAGAACCCTCGTGATCACCCCGATGAGCCCCCTCAGGGTTTCGAATCTGTCACGGGGGAGGGAGGCTCTGGCCGATGTCACGTCCAGAATCGCTCCAATTAACTCTGTGCATTGCACCAGTACCAACATGGATTTGGTGCTGTTTACCAGCAGCCCCAGTTTGGAGCATGTGGACAGGAGGAGTGTTACGTGATCCTGCACCTGTGATCTGGAGCCGCCTTTGACCAGCCAGTCATTGAGGTAGGGAAAAATCTGGACCCCACAACGCCTGAGAGAGGCCACTACCACAGACATACACTTTGTGAAGACCCTGGGAGCCGTCAATAGGCAAAACTGGAGGACAGCGAACTGGTAGTGTTCCTGCCCTACCGTGAAGCGGAGGAAATGCCTGTGGCCCTCGAATATGTGAATGTGGAAGTACGCATCCTGGAGATCGAGGGCGACTGGGTGCTGGCGATCTATGCCTGGGGCTGCGGGAGCAGTGCTGCGGTGGGGACCTCGAACGGGACGAAGAATGGGAGTGGTGTCGATGTCCATACCTCGAGGGACTATGATAGCTTCTCAGAGTCAGTGATCTCCGTCGTCTGTCCTGCTCCCGGTGGGGCACGCTCTGATCGCAAGGTTTGCGTTCCCTTGAGGCGGAAAGGTGCCTGGAACCCCTGCTGCTCGGCACCCAGCCAGACAACCTGGTGGGGGTCGACGGGGACCGGTGTGGGCTGCCCGCAGGACGATTACTGCGTGGAGAACAGCTTCGGGAACTTTCCCTCGACTGCGAGCGGTACTGTCTGGGTGGCGACTGTGGAGGTCCAAACGCCGGCTTGCCTCTGGACCAGGGAGCTGCTGGCGTTGCTGCAACGAGTACTGGTAGAGATATAACGTCTCGAGCCACCTGCAGGGCCTCTGGCATGGAGGGCACCCGAATGTGGCCACTGGCGCCTGGGGAGGTTGGCTCGGAGTGGGCCAGGCTACTCTGCTCAACTTGAGTCAGAGGCTGTGAGTTTGATGGGGATGGAGAGCTGCCCAACGTGGGTCTAGTCTCTCCCCCAGCGCCTTGGAGGAGAAGACCTCTTCCTGTCCACAGGACACTGTAAAAAGGCAAAGGAGTGGTGCTGACTAGTGGAAGGCACCGATGGGTCACCACACATCGATGTCGCGGTGCTCAGTGCCGCTTTGGAGCGGTGTTGGGGTCAGGGACAACTCCATCAAAATGGCTCGGAGCCGTGTGACCTGCTCCTTCTTGGTCTGAGGCTTAAAGGATCTGCAAATTTTGCAGCGGTCGCTCAGGTGGGTTTCCCCCAGACAGTGTGAACAGTCAGCGTGCGGATCACTCATGGACATAGGCCTTTTACAAGTGTTGCACGACTTAAAGCCCAGGGCGCGGGGCATGCCCTGACCCGGGTGTGCTTGATATTCTAACATCTTCTCTTTTAAAAAAAAACAAAACAAAAAAAACCAAACCCAAACCTACAGGTACTAACTACGAACTAACGGAGTCCAGAGAGGGAAGCTACAGCAGCGCTGGAGCAGAGCAGTTCGGACACACCTTCACTGATGGCAAGAGGGAACTGAGGGTGGGGGGAGCACACAGCGCCCCTTATACCGCGCCATGGTGGTGCCTCTCCAGGGGTTGCTAGGGGCACTCCCCTACGGGTACTGCTAGGGGAAAAACTTCCGGCACCGGTGCACAGGGCGAGCACGCACACCATTGTGGAATGCACACGAGCAATCACTCGAAGAATGCATCATTCTGCAGGTCTAGGATGACAAGCAGTGGCCACAGAACTTTCAGATGCGGAAAGCCACCTTCCTGGAACTGCGTGCTGAGTTTGCCCCAGATCTGCGCCTCAAGGACACCTAGATGAGAGCTGCCCTCTCAAGGGAGAAGCACATGGTGATTGCAGCGTGGAAGCTTGTGACTCCAGACTGCTACCAGTTGGTTGCGAATCAGTTTGGAGTTAGGAAGTCGACCATAGGGGCTGCGTTAATGCAAGTGTGCAGGGCCATTAATTGCATCCTGCAGCGAACGACCGTGACACTGGGCAATGTACGTGAAATTGTGGATGGCTTTGCAGAAATGGATTTTCCTAACTGGAGGGGCAATAGGTGACGGGTGTATTTCAATTTTGGCACGGGACTATCTTGCGATGGAGTACATCAATCAGAAGAGGTACTTCTCCATGGTTTTGCAGGTGCTTGTGGATCACTGTGGGCGTTTCACTGACATCAATGCGGGGTGGTCTGGAAAAGTGCATGACGCATTAATCTTTAGGAACACCGGACTTTACGGAAAGCTGCAAGCAGGGACTTTCTTTCCAGACCAGATGATCACCATAGGGAATGTTGAAATGCCCATAGTGATCCTGGGAGACCTGGTGTACCCCTTAATGCCATGGCTCATGAAGCCATATGTGGGAAACCCGGATAGCAGCAAGGAGCAGTTCAACAATAGGTGCAGGATGACCATGGAATGTGCATTTGGCAGATTAAAGGTGCGCTGGCGATGCCTTTATGGCAGATTAGGCCTCAATGAGGAAAACATTCCTGTGGTCATAGCCGCATGTTGCATATTACATAATATTTTAAATGCAATCTCAACATAACCCTTAATTATGGAAGCACTGCTGTCCCTCATATACTTCAGGAAAACCCAATACAGGAATTCCTCACTTAAAGTTGTCCTGGTTAACGTTGTTTCATTGTTACGTTGCTGATCAATTAGGGAACATGCTCATTTAAAGTTGTGCAATGCTCCCTTCTAATGTCGTTTAGCAGCCGCCTGGTTTGTTCACTGCTTGCAGGAAGAGCAGCCCATTGCAGCTAGCTGGTGGGTGGTTGGAACCAGGGTGGACCAGCAGCCCCCATCAGCTCCCCCCTCCCATAAGTTCCCTGTGCAGCAGTTGCTCAGCAGGCTATCAATTGCCAGCAGTTCAGCTGTCCCTCCCCCTACTGCCATGTGCTGCTCCTGCCCTCTGCCTTGGAACTGCTCCCCGACACTTCTGCTTGTTGGGAGGAAGGGGAAGAAGATGGGGACTAATGTCAGGGTGTCCCCCTCCCCCTGGCTCCTGCATCCCATTTACCCCATCTTCCATAGAGCAGGGGGGACACACAGATGGAGGGAGCTGCTGCCTTAGATAGCAGCTGCAGTCAGGTCTCAGCTTGCTGATCTAATTAACAAGGCAGTGTACTTCTGACCCCACTCTTCATACTTAAAGGGGAAATGTGCATCTCTCTCTCTCAAACACACACGGAATGCGTGTCTTTGTGTGCCCTCCTTTCTTGCTGCCTTGTAGAGTGTGAGGGTTAACCCTTGAGGGCTCAGCCAACTGCTAGTTCATCATTTAGCTGTAAGGCATTCCCTGGGAAATATTCCATGCATCTGATGAAGTGAGCTATAGCTCACAAAAGCTTATGCTCTAATAAATTTGTTAGTCTCTCAGGTGCAACAGGTATGCCTTTTCTTTTTACATTCCACCCTCTGACTCCTCCACCTCAACCAAGCTTCACAATCATCATCACTGTGTACCAGTATTAAATTGTTTAAAACTTATAGTGTGTGTGTGTATCTATATAATATAGCCTTTTGTCTGGTGAAAATTTTTTCCTGGAACCTAACCCCCTCATTTACATTGTTTTATGGGGAAATTGGATTTGCTTATGATCATTTAGCTTAAAGTTGCATTTTTCAGGAACATAACTACAACATTAAGTGAGGAGTTTCTGTACAATATAAATTTTAGCATAATTCACCAGGGAGAAAATCATGGCTCCACTGCATTGTCAAAACTCCCATTGACTTCAGTAGAACAAAGAGTTCACCTGTTATCTTTAATTAAAGTTCTAACAAGCACTTATTCTTTACTACTATCAATTTAGTGTGACTTTCTTAATTTTATTTTTTTCTGCAGATTGTGTGCTTTTCCAGTTCAGCTTACTTTAATGTTTCCCTGTCAAGTTTGTTCTCCAAAGAAATGAAACTGGTTTATTTAGAAAAAACAAAAACTCACCCACCAAGAATTTGAGTGAAAGAAGCTCCCCAAATTACAAGAATTGTATCAAAGAACTATTTCCCCTATTATATTTAGGGTTAGTTTTCAAGAAAGACTCCTGTCAACTTTTAATTGGTGAAGCCACCAAAAGGCTTTTCTGAAACCAGATAGGGCCAGTTTAAATAAGTAAATAAATAAAAAGCTTATGAGGAGAATTCTTTCAAGAAGAAAGTTCCACAGTAGCAATCTGAACATACCCCTGAGAACTTCATCAATGTGCAATTTAAAAAATAATTCAGAGAACCAGACAAAGGGAAAAAACCAATTCCCTCTTTCCCACCAGGTGCAGATAAAGCCAAATTTCAGAAGCATATTGATTATAAGTAGGACTGTACAGAGATGAAGCTTTCCCAAAAACAGACAAGACTAAGTAGGCATGCTCCCATGACCTCACCTTCATTGGCAAGGCATGGGGCATAAATGTGCTCAGGCTCAGAATAAACCATGCTGGTTTTGGGGAGTGGTTAGGAAAAAGAATTGCTAAGTTACAGAAACTTTTGAATGTAATAAATTTAATCAAAGTTTGATATCAAAATGTGACTTCCCTTTTGCCACTCTCCCACCCTCACCCCACTTGCTTTTTGTGATAAATGAAGTGTGTGTGGGCAGGGGGGGAGGAAGTTCCTTTTGATGGACACCCGGCCAGCCAGTTAGTTGTAAAATCCCTCTCGGTAACTGTTCTCTACTTGCTTTACCTGTAAAGGGTTAAAAAGTCCCCCAGGTAAAGAAGAAAAAAAGTGGGCACCTGACCAAAGAGCCAATGAAAAGGCTAGAACTTTTAAAATCAGGAAAGAAACTTTCCCTTTGTCTGTTGCTTTCTCTGGGCAGAAGAGACAGGCATCAGGAATGCTGTGTAAAGTTTGAACCAGATATAAAAACAATCAGATCATATCTAGAACTACTTTTAACAACTCAGCTATGTAAGTAAATTAGGAATGTTTAGGAAGACGTGATTAGGTTTATTTCTGTTTATTTTTTAAGGCTTGTGAACTCCTCTGTGCTAACCCCCGATGCTTTTGTTTGCTTGTAACCTTAAGCTAACCCCGAAGAAAACTATTTTGGGTGCTTAATTTTTGGAATTGCTCTTTTAAAATCTAGCAGAAGCCTAAGTTCAAGATGTATTGTCTTCCTTTTTGTTTTTAATAAAATTTACTTTTTTAAAGAACAGGATTGGATTTTTGGGGTCCTAAAAGGTTTGTGCATGTTGTTTGATTAGCTGGTAGCAACAGCTAATTTCCTTTGTTTTCTTTCTCAGCTCTTCCCCAGGAGGAGGAGGGGGATGAAAGGGCTTGAGAGTACCCCACAAGGAGGAATTCCCAAGTGCTCCTTCCTGGGTCCAAGGGGATTTTTTGCATTTGGGTGGTGGCAGCGTTTACCAAGCCAAGGTCAGAGAAAAGCTGTAACGCTGGGAGCTTAATACAAGCCTGGAGTGGCCAGTATTAATTTTAAAAATCCTTGCAGGCCCCCACCTTCTGTACTCAAAGTGACAGAGCAGGGATTCAGCCATGACACATTTATTGTAATATTATACCTGCCAAGATCTTCGCTAGAGAAGACAGTGAGCTGGGACTCATTTCTTCCAATCCCAACTCTTCGCTACACTACAGGGATGGGAACTTACTGTATGTCTACACTGCAATTAAAAATCCCACAGCTGGCCCGAGCTTGCAGGGCTTGGGCTTAGGGACTGTTGCAGTGTAAACATGCAGGCTTGGGCTACAGCCTGAGCCAAAATGTCTACACCATAATTAAACACCCCCTTAGCACGAGCCCCGCAAGCCCTAGTCAGCTGGCATGGGCCAGCAACAGGTTTTTAATTGCAGTGTAGACATACCCTTAAATTACAGCCCCACCAGCCAGCTGACCACTCATCAAAACCCCTTGATCTAAGACATGGGTGATTTGTGACAAAACCCACTTGGTCCAAAAGATCCCTCTGTGATTAAAAAGTACTAATTTCTCTGTGCAATCCCACACAGATTTACTCTCGATCATTTTTATTTTACTTGATACAAAATATTAACATTACAAAAGTGCATTTTATGTAAAATCAATCAAGGGCTATTACATTTTCTCATATGTTAATTCGTGGCCACATATAGTACATGTCTTTTTGTACATATCTTCTTCAATGTTTTCTTCTGGTCCATACTCATGCAAGTGGGAACTTGTTCCTCTTTTCCACAAACTGCTCCTAACAGCTCGACGGAGCTCTGATGAAAAATATAAACACAGGTCCCTTAGACAGTCTTTGGTCAATAAATGGTAGTTATTTAAAAAAAAAAAGAGCCAGCACTAAGGACAAACACCTTTGTGAGGAGAACAGATTAAGGGACAAGAAACTCAGTGTTTAGGCAGACTCACATTACTTATGTATTCTGAGAAAATGTCTGTTATTTCTGAAACATATCTCGAGCCAAATTCTGATTGCCTTATTCATGCAAGTATTGCCATTGAAGCCACACGGACTACTTGTATGAAGAAAGACTAATAACTCCGAAAGAGCATTTGGGTTAGTTAGTCTTCCAAGTTTATTATTGAGATTATGTGTGGTATTTTTTTTTTGTAATAGAATAGGCGAGGCTATGTGAGACTATACGAGTCCTCAAAGCTGCCAGGTTCCCAGGTTTTAATTTTTACTTTTTTGACTTACAAAACCAAGATGTGATCTCATATGCCAGACTTTGTCTTGAGTATTCGAGGCCCCATTGCTTACCTATAAAGTTTGTTACTGAAATTACTTAATTTGGTAAATTAGAGTTAAAAGGAGTAATTTTGTAAAATTCCTCATCACTCCTCAGTCCTGACCTATAATTCCTCTTATCCACCTCAACATTAGAGATACTGTAAAGGAAACTCAAACATGCCAGTATAGCCTTTTTCTTACTATCAATATAATACTGCTGCTAAGACACCTACATCACTATAGCCTCATTCAAATATATTTTCAAACTGGATCTCTGTTATTAACATCTTTCCCCTCGATATTAAACTGCAAGGTATTCAATTTATTTACCTAGAAAGACAATGCAGCTGAGTAAAAACTGCAGAGCTGAATGTTCTAAATATAGGGAAGGAAAGGCACGTTGTACCTTACAGATTAAATTTGGCTTTCATATACAGGGTCAATTCCCACTGATAGTGCTGCAAGCATATAAGTAATGCAAAATTAGGTTCCTGGAGACAAAATACATGTTCTCATTCAAACAAAGTGAGGAAAAAGTTATTTGGATAGGCAGATTTATGATATATTGTGGGGGTACATCAGAGAACATAAATAAGACAACAGTGATACTGAACTATCAAAGTTGTGTCCATATTTCTAATGGTTATAAAAATTTTCATCTGGCCATATTATTAAAGTGTCAGTTTCTCACTACATCACTAGATGTGGAAATAAATATGAATACAGACAGACATTATTTTAGCTGCAGCAAAAAATTATTTACACTGACTCTCCATGTCCAGAAGCAACCACTTACTACCTGGTTTTATTTGATGGCCTATCAAAGATAAACCTTAAAAAAATAACCTTAGTTTAAATTCTAACCATTTACCTTTAACCTTTTTATCAAACTTTTTCTGTTTCATTTTCTCTCTATTATCTTGGCGGGTTTCCCTTGCTTCTTGCAACGCTTCTTCAGTACCCCAAACTTCAAGTGAACGTTTTATTACCTATGGGATAGATCACAAGTGGATAAGCTGCTCTAGTTTAGAATAGAACTCTCTCTTACACAATTTTATTGTGTTGCCATATCCCACCATCAATCCCACTTCCACCACCTGGCTAGCTCCCTCTTTGCTTGTGACCCTTGTGATGGGGTGCACTCCAGCCGGGGAGCAGGTTCGGGGGCCACTCCACGCAGCTCCTGGGAGCCGCTGCATAGCCCCCCTCTGGCTCCTACGTGCTCCAATGGCCCCTCCAGCGCTCCAAAAGGAGCTGCAGGGGCGGTGCCTGCGGACGGGGCAGCACGCAGAGCTGCCTGGCCGCGCCTCAGCCTAAGAGCCGGACAAGGGACATGCCGCTGCTTTCGGGAACCACTTGAGGTAAGCGCTGCCCCGAGCCTGCACCCCTAAGCCTCTTCCCATGCCCCAACCCCCTGCCCCAGCCCTGATCCCTCTCCCACTCTCTGAACCCCTCAATCCCAGCCTGGAGTACCCTCCTGCACTCCAAACCTCTCATCCCCAGACCCACCCCAGAGCCCTCACCCCCCGCCCAAGCCCAGAGTCCCCTCCCGCACCCTGAACTCCTCATTTCTAGCCCCAGCTTGGAGCCCGGACCCCCCAGCTAGAGCCCTCATCTCCTCCCACACCCCAACCCCTATTTTGTGAGCATTCATCGCCCTCCATACAATTTCTATTTCCATATGTGGCCCTCAGACCAAAAAGTTTGCCCACCCATGATGTAGAGGGTGCTAATTAGAAGGAAGCTCACCTATAAAGCCAGGAGACTGGCAACAGGGAGGAACCCTGCAGTCACTCTCCCTGTGGTAAGGGAGAAGGAAGGGGGAACAGGAATCTGTGAGGAAGGGTTTATCGAGTAGGCCTGAGAGAGATGGGTCTGATTAGGAAGGCTGGGGAAAAATGTTTAAAGCAGCATGGTAGGAAGTAGTTTAGGGAAGAGGGCAGTAGGGTTGGTGATGACCCAGACCTTAACTGCTTGCTATAGGGCCCTGGAATGAAACTCAGAATAGAGGGTGGGCCTAGGTTCCCATACCATCCACTGTGGATTGGTATTGCTAAAAGCAGTGAAGGGGAAGACTGCCTGAATCACTGTGGGAGTGACATGGTCAGGGAAACATGCATGAGGACTACCTCATGCTGATTGTACAGAGAGATTTTGAAAGACTCGTGTGGAAGGGGAAATCACAGTGTGACCTCAGAGGAGGGATGAGTAATGAAGCAGCGGTACTGTGACTTCATGAGTGGGAGGAGAGCAACAACAGTGGGAGACTGGAGAGGGGGCACTGAACCTGGCGGAGCTAACCCAGAAGTGCCAGAACGGGGTGCCACCCAGCTGTGAGTAGAGCACCCTGTGACACTCCCACACATTAATAAAGCTTCCTTATAAAACAAAAGATAGGTTACTTTGTTTGAAATGGATTTTCATGCATGGAAAACTAGTGTTACCTATTAATTAAGGGCCTAATCCAACTCTAATTGATTTCTCATGCATCCACATTTAAGAATATTAAGGCATGAATTATATTTCTAAGGGACCCAAAAACTTGATTGACCTGCTAAATAATCAGAATTGAAAGCCAGACTTTTAATTTGTGCTTATAAAAATAAATAAAATACATAAAATTACACTTTAAATTGCATTGTACTGGGGTTCTCCAACATATTTCAAGACAGTTGTTTTCTTCTAAGATATACATGTCTTTAAGCAACTTGATATTTTTCACAGAATATTAGGGCTCAAAGAGACCTCCAAGGTCATCTAATCCAATCCTCTGCTCAAAGCAGGACCAATCCCCAACTAAATCATCCCAGCCAGGGCTTTGTCAAGCTGGGCCTTAAAAACTTCTAAGGATGGAGATTCCACCACCTCCATAGGTAACCCATTCCAGTGCTTCACCAACCTCCTAGCAAAATAGTGTTTCCTGATATCCAGGAAGGGCACACTGCTGACTCATATCCAGCTTCTTGTCTACTGTAATCCCCAGATACTTTCCTGCAGAACACATCCAGACACATGGGTTGCAAACGTTTTTACTCAAAGAACAGATCCATAGATATTTTATTTTGTTTTTACTCAAAGAGCATATCCATACAGGTTTTAATATCTTCATTAATGATCTGGAGGATGGCGTGGACTGAACCCTTGGCAAGTTTGCAGATGACACTAAACTGGGAGGAGTGGTAGATACGCTGGAGGGTAGGGATAGGATACACAGGGCCCTAGACAAATTGGAGGATTGGACCAAAAGAAATCTGCTGAGGTTCAACAAGGACAAGTGCAGAGTCCTACACATAGGACGGAAGAATCCCATGCACCGCTACAGACTAGGGACTGAGTGGCTAGGCAGCAGTTCTGCAGAAAAGGACCTGGGGATTACAGTGGACGAGAAGCTGGATATGAGTCGACAGCGTACCCTTGTTGCCAAGAAGGCTAACAGCATTTTGGGCTGTATAAGCAGGAGCATTGCCAGCAGATCGAGGGACGTGATAGTTTCCCTCTATTTGACATTGGTGAGGCCTCATCTGGAGTACTGTGTCCAGTTTTGGGCCCCATGCTGCAAGAAGGATGTGGAAAAATTGGAAAACGTCCAGCGGAGGGCAACAAAAATGATTAGGAGGCTGGAGCACATAACTTATGAGGAGAGGCTGAGGGAACTGGGATTCTTTAGTCTGCAGAAGAGAAGAATGAGGGGGGATTTGATAGCTGCTTTCAACTATCTGAAAGGGGGTTCCAAAGAGGATGGATCTAGACTGTTCTCAGTGGTAGCAGATGACAGAACAAGGAGTAATGGTCTTAAGTTGCAGTGGGGGAGGTTTAGGTTGGATATTAGGAAAAACTTTTTCACTAGGAGGGTGGTGAAGCACTGGAATGGGTTACCTAGGGAGGTGGTGGAATCTCCTTCCTTAGAGGTTTTTAAGGTCAGGCTTGACAAAGCCCTGGCTGGGATGATTTAGTTGGGGATTGGTCCTGCTGTGAGCAGGGGGTTGAACTAGATGACCTCCTAAGGTCTCTTCCAACCTTGATATTCTGTGATTCTGTGTCACTAAAGAAAAGTTATTTTTTCCTCTGCAACATACTTTCTCTCAGTTTTGTTATCACTAAAGAACTTCCTTACTGTATAGGAGAAACTCAACCTTTCCCGTTTATTTCAGGGACAACTGAAATTCTATCACATGTACTGTACCATTTATTTAAATGGTACAGATTCTGGGTTCAGTACCACAATGATTAAATTATGGATGGTAGTGGTAATGTCATGAAAATGCAAAAAAGGACCATATATTTTGAAAAATTTACAAACATTTTCATACCTGTAATTTTAAGTAAAGTTTCATGTCACCCCACTGTGAATTATGAGGGTTTTTCTTCAAAATAAATTTGAGCACCGGTTCTCTCTTATCTAAGTCACAGTCTTTAAGAAGGTACTCTTCCTTTGCCTCAGTCCTTGTTATAAGCTTATGCTTACCTTCAACATCTCTGGAACAGATTTTTTTTTAAAAAGAGACAGGTGAAAAGCATTATGTAACAGGCTAATATTAAAGTCCAGTTATGTACTGTACAATGCACCTTATACCCCTACTGTAATGTGGGCCTTGATCTTGAAAACTCAGGCAAGTGAGTAGTCCTCCTGAACTCCAGTATCAACACAGTAGTTTAGACACCCTCTGGTTGTTTGTTTGTTTGGGGGGGAAGCAGAGAGAACAGGCTCGTACCAGGATCATCTCATAGTTTCTACCTCAATTCTACCACAGGTTTTTCCTACAAGAGGGGATAACTGGATACTATATTTTCAAATCTTCATTGTTTCAGATACAAATTATACAGCCAATGCAGTTTCCAAATGCAAGACATTTGGCATGCACAAGGAATAATAAAATAAAGCAAAAGGTTTAATAAAAAAAAGTTCATTTTTTATTGGCTAAGTAATGAGACAATTTGAACATTCTGGTCACACGAGGTCCTAGTGAGCATCTGAAACAAATTTATTTCACCTGTCTTGATCCAAAGTATCACCTGAATCTCTTTATCATATGCCCAAATGATTACATAAATGAAATCCTTATCAGAGAGATCATTTAAATATATTCCCCAATTTGCTACAAATTTATAGATATAGTGAAATTTTAAAAATTGCCATATGTCAGTGGAAAAAAACACAGTGGATTCAGTCAGGTGATGTCTACAAGATCCAATAAATAACCACATCAAGAACTATTTATTCAATATTCAATTTTCAAAATTTAAAAGGCATACTTAGGGCTAACTCAGCTGATCATCCCAATCACAGATATACTCCAATTTACAGCAGCTATAAAAAGTCTTGTTTAATTTGACTATTTAAATAGCTGAACACTTTCTACCACAGTGGTTTTTTAAAAATAGATCCTTACATGGCTAATCTGTTATTTACTAATTTCACTTCTTTGAACATATGTAATAATCTTGATGGGATAATAATCTCCATTACCATATTTAAACAATGCAATATGAATGCTGGAAAGCAAAGAGACTATACATTTCTAACATACTATGTATTTTTTTCACATCTTGCACTAAGAGGCATATGTGAGAGATGTCGTTCTTTTGCTTTAAAACACAAAGTTATTCAATTCTATTCATATAATTTTCCAACTGACAATATCTTATTCAATAACATTCCTATGATAGCTCTTTAATGTAAATGTGTTTTTACAACAGAACTGTATAAATCATTAACATCAACTTCTGATTCTAGTAAAATAATAGTTAATTTAATATATTTACCAAACTGTTTTTGCCCATTATTTACAATACCTGCAATTATCGCATGTTGCCCAATCAAAGTGCTGCATGAGATATGAGTCCATGAATTGTTTGCCACATTCTTCACAAATAAGGTAATCAAATTCTAGTACAGGTCCTAATGGAAGGGAACAAATAATTTTAGTTAGGTAAAGTATTTGGGCTTGATCTTACTAGGGCTTAACATTAATTTACAATGTGGCTTTTATATTGTATATTTAACATGCACTATTCATGTTTTCCCTTCTGAAGAGTTTTCTAAAATTCTGTAGTACAAACTAAGGCTATGATATTGCAATCGGATCCTTGCAGCTGGACCTCTGTCTGTCTGGAGTCCCACTGAAGCCATTTTATCTTTCAAAATAACAAGTAACAGATCTTAAGAATAAAAGTTCTAAAAAGGAGTTCTCCGATTTCAGCATTTGAAGTGTGTGCACGTGCACACTCACAGCTTGCAAGAAGGAGTTCTGATTTGGATTGTTGCAGATAGGGGAAGTGTTCCCTTAACACGGCACCAGGTTAGAGTGGAAAAACAAAGTTAACCATACTTTCAATACATTTCTATTTGCTTCAGACCAAATGAAGAGCTGTACATTTTAGATTTTTTTTTTAAACCCTAAAACTGTTCGTTAGGATATAGATATTCAGGTCTGTCTGTAAAGGCCTATACTCTAAGAATTTAGGTGTATTCTTATCACTTGGCCAGTTATAGAGGTACAAAAGAAAGAATCAAAATCACTGTCTGCCGGTGTAAGGGCCTTCTCTCACTGTGACAGTCTGAGGCCCTATGCTTAGGCTAAGGCCTTTGGCTAAGCAGCAGAGGCAGCCATAAGCTAGGAAGCGACAGTCACATCCTCACATTCCAAACTAGTCACATTGAAATAAGGTGCTATTGGACTGTTAGGAATACAATCCTGTCCTGATAGTGCCTATCGCCTCCAGAGAAAGGGAAGTGCCTAGAAAATGTAAAAGGAAACTTAGTTTGATAGCATCCTGTCTGGCAAGAACTCACTTATCAATAGGTGGGATGTGAAATCCTCACTTCTGTATTGTCTTGTCATTATAGTTCCCACTTTGCTATTGTTTGTCTGTATAATCTCTGTCTGGTTCTGTGATTGTTCCTGTCTGCTGTATAATTAATTTTGCTGGGTGTAAACTAATTAAGGTGGTGGGATATAATTGGTTACATAATCATGTTACAGTATGTTAGGATTGGTTAGTTAAATTTCAGGAAAATGACTGGTTAAGGTATAGCAAAGCAGAACTCAAGTTTTATTATATAGCCTGCAGTCAATCAGGAAGTGAGTGGGTGGGTGTGTGGGTGGGTGTGGGGAAGATGGGAACAGGGAATGGGGGTAAGGAAATTGGAATCATGTTTTGCTAAAGGGGGAAATGGGAACAGGGAATGGGGGTAAGTAAATTGGAATCATGTTTGCTAAGGGCAGGAATGGGAACAGGGACACAGGTGTAAGGCTCTGTGGTGTCAGAGCTGGGAAGGAGGATACTAAGGAAGGAAACTGGAATCATGCTTGCTGGAAGTTCACCCCAATAAACATCGAATTGTTTGCACCTTTGGACTTCGGGTATTGTTGCTCTCTGTTTATGCGAGAAGGACCAGGGAAGTAAGTGGGTGAAGGAATAAGCCCCCTAACACTGTTGACAGTCAAGCATTTCTAATTATAGACTCAGATCTATAGCAGACCTAACCTAGCAAAAATTAAATGTTATCCCAATTTGCATTTTATACTGGAAAGTGTAGGCGTTCAGCATGTCTCAAAATCAAGTTTTAGCATTAGGCTGTGTAATTATTAGACCATACTCCCACTAATTAGTAACAGTATAAAGCTATTTTTATTAGGACAATAATACAATGAAGTTACCAGTGGTTGAACAGCAATGGTGGAAGTGTAGATGCCCTTACCCCACTTATTGAAATTTTACATATTGGAGCATCTGGGGCAGCACGACTGACGGCTGAGATTCAGTGGCAAAGCCCCGTACATGATTACTTGCCCTGCAGCGGATTCAGAATGGAATGAAGCAAGAAGAGACAAAGGAAGCAGTTGGTTTTGCTGGAGGTTTTTATTCGTTAATTTAGATGAGGGGATGGAAAAAATGTAGGTAGGGCTGACGGACATGCATGGGATCCTCCCCAGAAAAGTGTGGGGAAATGATGCAATCTGGAAGCATTTTAACAGCCAAGAAAATAGCACCTGTCCCACCCTTCTTCACTTTTGTCATTTAGTTTCATTCCCCGCCCCAGTTAGCCTACCTTCTACCAGGTGACTTGGCCCTTCCCTATTGCTCCTGCCACTTCCTGATGCCTGAATCCATCATTCTTGAGACAGCACCCTTTCTGTGACTGTCAAGAAGTGCTGTTAATTGTGTAATGGTACACAATGCTGACTTCACTCCTAAGCAAGCACCCCCACAAGTATCAACTGCTCGAACGGGACTACAGGACAGCATGGATCAGATCCTCTGCTGTTATAAATTGGTACAGCCCCATTGTTGATTAATATATGCTGGTTAGTATATAAATATCATTGATATTATGTATTATCTGCACTATATATTAGTATGCAAGAAGCACCAATAACATTAAGCACAAATACTGTAACAGTGATATTACCTAAACTGGCCTAAACCATAATCCTGTTAATTTATTTAAGTATCCCATAACACCTTGCATTAGCTGAAGTAAACCTTGGCTTGAGTAGATAGGAAAATTGTCAATATCTGGACATACAATTATTTACTCACAGCAGCAGGAAAGGAGTTACCCACACAAACTTAAGAGGTGTCTTTATGCCTCTTAGACCTGGCATGCATACGCTCAGAACAAAAGATAAAAGGCTACACCATGGTACCAGAAACAAACAAGGTAGAAAGCTAAATTAAATTAATTAAATCCAGTTTCAAATAATGTATATGGTACCTTTTGTGACATGTCATTCCATATTCTTTATGAAAATATGCTTATGATGTGACTATGACATAACAAATATACTTTATGCAATATGGCTCATGTGAGATATCATTGGAAAGGTTATGATTTATTGAATGTGATTATGCTATTTGTATGAATGTACCATTTCTGTATCTGAAATTAGGAACATTGACTATGTATCTGTATTTCAACTACACTACTCTGAGTGACACCCACTGCGAACACTTCAGGTACAACAATAGAAAAGCCAGTCAGGGCGGATGGCCCATCAACAAGGACAATGGACTGTAAAAGAGCTTAGTTTTTCTGTGAACGTGTGGGTCAGCCTGTGAAGAATGGCTACAAGGGCCCTACAGAGTCAGGTGGTCTTGTCACCTGATGCTAAAACATTATCTGGGACTTCTTGTAACTTTCCACTGTAAAGAAAGGGGGGGTCAAACTAGGAAACAAAGGACTCCTGCCGTATGCAAATCCTATTTAAGGGTGGCGAGTGAGGTAATGCAGGTAGTCAGTTCTCCCCTGCTACCCGACCCGAGATGACTGCTGGAAACAACTCAGACTGAACTGGGGGAAAGAACTGGGCCCAGGCTGGAAGGGCATCTGGCCTGTGAAGAATATTAGAACCACATTGAGGGTGAGAACTTACATGTAATCAGTTTCTTTAGTGTATTAAGCTTAGTTTGCATGCTCTGTTTTATTTTCTTAGTAATGTGCCTTGTTCTGTCTGCTACCACCTTAACTACTTAAAATACACCTGTTATAGTTAATACATTTATTTCTGGTTTATAATATAACCCAGTACATGTGATTTCTAACAGGATGTGTGGCAAGAAATTGTGCATACCCTCTTCCAGATTGAAGAAAGAGGTGAATATAATATATCTTTGGGTCTGTACTGCAAGGGAGGTGGACATCCGCATGCTGGCACAAGTCCCTTAAACCGAGTCTTCCCAGAGCTGATCTGCAGCTGGGTGTGGCCCTGCCTGTGTGTGTGTGTCTGAGGAGGTTTTAAGTGCCTGGCTCAGCAAGACAGGCTAATGGGGGCCCATGCTGGCAGAACAGGTAGACTCAGTGGTATCGCAGCACATCAGGTGACTTCCCAAGGGGTCCAACCCGTCACACCTTTTACTGATCAACAATTTAGAGTGTAAAAGTATTGCTTTAGAGGTGTAACTTTAGGACGCACCCCTGCATAAGGAGAATGTAATATTGTTGCACCAATCTGCTCTTTGGAGACTGCCATCGTATAGAACTGTTTTCCTGTACCGTATTAATTACGCCTGTCTGATGGCTATTTGCTCTCAAGTATATTTCTTAACAAAATAACAAACCCAAGTGTGGTCAAGCAATTGACTGTATAGTTTATCAACGCCACTGGAATCAATGCAGATGTTGAACTACACTAGTTAAGGATCTGGTTCAATGTGTTTGGGTCTTTTATACAGTAGGGGACTGTTGCATCAGTATTTGTTACTAGAGAATGAGGAATCAGAATATACTCGGTAAAAATTGTTAGTGCCCAGAAAAGTGTAGACTGTGGCTATTCTATTACTTAGGGTCCTCACCTTCCCCCATCAGACATTTATATATCTTAAATTAAGAGTCTGTCTGGTTAATTATTGAAAAAGACATGACCATTTTCACTAACAACAACATAAGGATATATAATAAGCCACATTTTTTACACAAATGTATTTCAGGTTTCTCTGAAGCCGCTGCTGACTTTTCATAATTCCTGTTCAGCTAGTGTGCCACAAAATGGAGCAGCTTATTCATTTTACTAGTGTGTTCATATTAACTATAAATGACCAATATAGCCATTTTCTGCAAAATGAATCATGTTTTACCTGGCTGATGAACAATTTTCTCAACCTTGTGTTCCTCCTCTTCCTCCTCTTCCAGAAAGAACCCTCCCCCTGTGTCAATTATCTTTGGAGGTGCTTTAACTTTAGCACTTCCTGAAAAAACAAACAAGAGAAGTCAGCATATTTAAAGGCTAAAAGAATTGCATGCATCAATGTAAATGCAAAATTATTTGCAAAAACTAATTTACAAAATGTGACCTTCACATCCAACATTCATGAGCTAGCATGGAAATCTTTCTGCTTTCAAAATACACTGTCAGTACTACTCATAGATCTAGGAGACCGGGAGATGCAGGGTACGCGCAGAGCCATTCAACTCCAAGAGCAGGTTTCTAATAACTGAAAGTAATTCATTTATTGTACAAAGGAAAATATACATGCATAGGTTGCACTATGTTTGTTACTGCAGAGCAAGGAAAGCAACAAAAGAACCAAACTTGGTGGAAGACTGTTCTTGAAAGCCATACCTAAGGCTAAGCTTATGGCATGGAGGTCACGAATTCCATGATTTCCAGAGACCTGTGACATTTTCCACTTCTGCCCTCCCCCTCATCTCCCAGCCACCGGAGGGACCCCAGAGCTCCGAACCACCAACCCTGCAGCTCTGAGCCACCACAGGTGGCAAGGGTTCCTTGCAGCTGAGCCCCCATGGACAGCAGTTGCTGGCAGGGTGGATTTGATTTAAATCACTAGTCAGGAAGACTCTATTTAATCATGGATTTCTACATGAAAGTACATTATTGTTGATTGTTATAACCTTAATACATATTCTTCACAACTCAGAGATAGATGTAGGTTTCATTTTTAGAAGGTACATACTATATATTTTTAAAGTGATTTATTCTGAAAACTTTTCAGATTAGTTTTACAGCTATATCCAAAAATGAATGATTGTTTGGTTATTTCATTTACCAAAGATAAATAAAGCAGATATTTATGAAGTCATTGGGAGGTGAACGATCTCCAATTCAACAAGTTAATCATTAATATTTGGAGGATTTTCTTGCATGCTGGATTAGGAGGAGAACATCACCAGACAGACATTTACATTGTTTTATTTAACTAAAACAACGTTATGTATTCTGGATTTTTTTTTAAACAGCAAACATAATATTTTAACAAAACAAGCATATGAAATTTGAATTTAGTTAAACATTCAATTTTTTTTAAATCAGGTTTGTTTTTGTAAAAATTCTTTTTAACTAAAATAGTTAAATGAAATATTAAAAAAAAAATTTAATTGATTATGTCAGCCAGGTCAACATGTGAAACTTAAAATATTGGCTTCTGCAGCTAACTCAGTCGTCTTCACCTTCATTTTCCTGTTTGTTCATAATCTGGAAAAGAAAAACAAGCTTTCCTGCTTTTTCAGGTCCCAAATGATTTCTCAATTTAGAATGAATTAGTCCAAAGGAAGAAAATATTTTTTCTACACTAGCAAAAGAAGCTATTGCTATTAAAGGTGAGATCATCACTTCAACAGTCTCTGAATCCAAGTGCTTACATGACTTCCACCTGTTCACTGCTGTGACTTTCTTTAAAAGATCATCAGCAAACATATGGTTCACCCTTAGCTCTGAAGTTGGTACTATGGAGGGATCGTTGCTGGATGTCCATGTCATAGCCTCTTCTTCAGCAGTTAAGGTTTGATCCTGGTACCGAGTATTGAGAATATTTGCAAGAAAATGAGCTGGAGATAGTGCTTGTCCCATTTGTTTTTTAAATTCTTGTAATTTAACTCTGTCATTGCAGATTTCTCTTTTTAAGATCCCACTCAGTTCCCTTCAAATTTCAACAGCATCAGCAATAAAACAGCGATTTCCCTGCATTTTGTTCGAGGCTACAGAAATAGGCTTCAGAGTACTCAGCATGTGTTCAACATTTCTCTTACGCCCAATGCTGAGCACTTTGGCTGTGACAGGGCCATCTATTTTTGCATGATTTTGTTCACAAACTGTCATCAGATTAGGCCAGTTCTTGATATAGTGCTCAAAACAGTCCACTACTGAGTTCCATCGCACGTCTTGTGGGACACTTAGCTTGGTTCCTTCCACTTTTTTCAGAGCAGCTGCTGCAAAATGGTTGTTACGGACGTATTTTGCAATTTCAACATTAGCCTTTATTTGTGGAACACTGAAGTCTTTGGCTAGGAGGTGCATCAAATGAGCAATGCAACCGTATGTTATTAGCTTGGGACTCTCTTCACTCTCTTCTTTCTTCTGATCTTGGATACATTTGCAGCATTGTCTAGTACACAGCTTGGTTTCAGACATTTGAATTTTTTTTCCACAGTTTGTTATAGCTTTTATTGCTACTTCTTGTCAGTATTCTGCTGTGTGTGCATTTCCTGATATAGCAATTGTTTCTGTAAGGAAGACATTCTCTTCTTCTGTTGTCACACAACCACATACAACAGGATCATTGTGGACATTGCTCAACCCATCAAGACCTGTTGCACACTGCTCAATTTCTCTTTCATACACTATCCAGGAATTTGCCTGCGACATCTGCTCCGTTGGGTGGACTGTATCCTGGTGTTAATGACTGAACCATGTTAATGAAGTGTGGGTTCTCAATCATACGGAAAGGAGAATTTGTTGCAGAAACAAACCGGGCAATTTTTTCATCAATTACCTCTTTTCGTAATCTGCTGGTTCTTATCACAAACTTATTTATGGTTGTTTCTGGATGATGGAGATTTTGTTTTCTTTCTGCTACAGGTGATACACTGTGGCTATGTGACATACATGATGTGACTGAAACACTGTCATTGGCAGATAGCTCTGAAACTATAGAAAATGATGGTGATCTTGAAGGGTGGATAGTCTTCAGAATCCTGTATGTTGAGGATGGATTCTCCTAAACAAAATAAGTCAATGCAGTTAATTATTATTACCATACTGCTCATTTAGTATTACTCATTGCATTCACTGACACTCAGCAGTGCTTTAAAGGTGAAATTGTAAAAGGAAGATCTGACGATTTCACCTATTTATTTTTTATCACAGCTGCATCTGAAATGACAGTACCATAGAGTAACAACTATATTTTTTGCTCAAACATGAGAATTCAAGAACAGTCCAGAAGGAAGACAGGCAGTCCTTAAGAAAGAAGTATGAAATAAAAAAGTTTACCAACCTGAAGATCCTGCATGTTCAGACATGTTCCTGTCATCATCTTCAATGCAGCTTCCTCCTGAGAAGGAACACTTCTCACAAGGTTGTTTCATTCGGGCAACTAGGCCTTTTGCGTTTCTTTGTTGCACTGTTTGTATGCATGCCTGTGTTACCCACAGGTAGAGGAACTTCATTAAAATATTCCCAAACTGGGTCTCTTTTGCGGCCTGCTGCCATTATAGGTTTTTCCCTTCTAGTGAGAGAATGGTATGGTAGATCTCAAATCAATGAAGGCTACACTCAGAAAGACCTCAAGACTTCTGGAATATACTGCCCAAACAGTTTCACTTTTGTTTCTACTGCCTGTCCCTCCCTTCTCACATTTATCTCCAGACTTCTTCTCCTTGTCCAGATCTATTCCGCCCACTACAATCTTCTGTTCATTGAACTTTTTGAAACTTTGCATTTTGAGAGAGAGGTAAGAGTAAGAGGTGTACACAAATTTGCAGAGGGACAATAGCAGGGGCTGGCAAACTTTTTGCCTGAGGGCCACATCAGGTTTCCAAAACTGTATGGAGGGCCGGTTAGGAGGCTGTGTCCCCCCAAACAGCCAGGCATGGCCCAGCCCCCGCCTCCTATCTGACACCCCCCCCCCCCCCGTTTTCTCGCCCCCTGACAGATCCCCCGGGACTCCTGCCTCATCCAACCCCCGGTCCCCTGATGGCCCCCCCAGGACTCCTACCCCATCCACCAGCCCCTGCTCCTGTCCTCTGACCGCCCCCGGAACCCCCACCTCGGACTGCACCCTGCTGCCCCATCCAACCCCCCCCCCTTCCTGACTGCCCCCCTGGAACCCCTGCTCCCATTCAACCCCCCATTCCCCGCTCTCTGACTGCCCCGACCCCTATCCACACCCCCCACCCACTCCCCTGCCCTCTATCCAACACCCTCTTGTTGGATCATATTAAAGAAGTTCTGTATTAAAATCACAAATGAGTTTGATTCCCCATAGTTTAAATTCCAGGGTATTACTAATTAAGAGGTCTCTTGGTTTTTGGTACTGTTTCTCTCCCTTTATGTGTGAAACTTGCAAGCTGCTAATTGTGTTAGTACATTCTAAGACAGAGTCTGTTCTCAAAGCAATTCTTTGTAACAACCACCACTCACACAGAAAGAGACTCAAAGCAATACTCTGTAACAACAGAAGCAGCACCCAGAGACTCCCCGCCCTTTTGTTGTATTCATCTCGCTTTGTTAACAATTGTGATTAAAATAGAGATAGAGGATGTATGTATGTGGATGGATGCTTGGTGTGGATAATAACTGAACGATCAGGGAGGTGCCAGCCTAAGAATGCAGTGTCCATCGGCTGAAGAAGGCGTCAAGTGGAAATAAGCAGAGGACCCCCGGAGGGCAGACTGGAATCCACCCAACAGCCTCAAGAATGGGAGAACCAAAGAACAAGATAACATCTGGCAGCACGGAGCCGTCAGGAATGTGACATCTGCTGATTGATTCAGCAACAGCATGATGAAGCAATTCCCATAGACTGACATAGGAAGAAATTCCTATAAAAATGGACTCTGGAAAGTGAGAACTTTGGGGTCTGATTCTGCAAACCAACTTCCAGGAGCATCAGATGTGCATCTAATGAGGCCCTGCTCCCTCCTCGTGTCCAGGCCACCTGGCCAGTGGCTTGGCATGAGCAACTCTAAGGCTGGTAACTATGATAACAACCTTGCAGAACCTGTGTATGTGTGTGTGTGTATGAATGAATATGTGAATAAATATGAAATTGAATGGAATGTTATAGCTATAACTAACTGCTTACTATGATTCTTTCTGTATTCACAATAAATGTGGTATTTCGCCTTTTCCCCTTTAATAAGATCCTGCTGGTTTTTATTTTATTGGTATAACACTCTTACCGCGCTGCCTGGCGGCGCTACAGCCACACCGGCTGGAGCACCAGGTCAGGCTGCGGCTCTGCTACTGCGCTGGCCGGCCACCCAGAGCATTGCGCCGGCGGCACGCTGAGACTGCGGGGGAGGGGCCGGGGACTAGCCTCCTGGGCCAGGAGCTCAGGGGCCGGGCAGGAGGGTCCCGCAGGCCAGATGTGGATATATTGTCTTATACTATAGAAATACAATTTATAATCCCAATTCCATGATGAGATATCTTTGAGCTATAATGTATCTTAATTAAAACTATGTTTAGACAGGATTTTTTTGATAAAATGCTTTTGGAGTCAAAAACCTATAAAAAAAATCAGATTTTTTTTTTTAAAAATCATAGCAGCAGGGCTAGGGTTCTCATACTCCATCAGCCCCATTTTGTCACTGTTATTTTTAGTAAGAGTCCAGGACAGGTCAAGGGCTTCTGTGAATTTTTCTTTATTGCCCACGACCAGTCCCTGACTTTTACTAAAAATAACCGTGACAAAATCTTAACCTTAGCTATACCTAATGCCTGTGATGCATAGGTCCAGAGATTATAAAGTGCATACTTTTACCCAAATTAAATGAAACAAACAGAGAAGTGTGTATTAGAAAGCAGAAATCTAATAAAGCATTTTTCTATACTTGGGAGCCAGAGTGCAAAAGCTTTAGTACAAGGTGAAGCTGAAAACCCTTTTGAAAGAAGTCAGTTCTGCAGCAAAATAAATGTACATTGAACTATGTGATCATATAAGACTTAACATTTACCAGATGGACTTTTCCTATTTGTCAACTATATAACAGAAAACCCATGAAGTTTATAAAGCACAAGTTGCCAAAACAAATGAATGTTTGGGCTTTTTAAAAAACATACAAACAAAAAAAACAACAAACTGGACACCTTTGCTCTCCAAAACATCTTAAGTTAGTGTAAATAATGCCTGTAAATTCTTGTTGTATTCTGTGATCCAAATAAAAAGATAATGCTAAATATATTTTAAATGACATGGTAAACTCATATTTCTAAAGTATTTTCACAAATAGGAAAAAACAGATTAAGAAAGGTTCGTAGAATGAGCATGAATAATCAGTTTTATCCACGCTCAGCCATAACAAGATAATAATTTGTATTCATTTTTCTAGTTTTAATCAATTAAATTCTCAGTTGTAAGCATTACTTTCTTAGAAGCCTAAACGCTCATTTGCCCTGCCAACTTTGGCCTTTTCCATTTGGCAGCCATGCATATTTCCCATCCCATGATTCACTGCTTCTTAGACTACAAGCCAATATGACTCAGCAGTACTAGCATCTATATCGGCTGGCTTTAACTTGCAGGTTGTTTTAACATAAGACCGGCCAGACTGGGTCAGACCAAAGGTCCACCTAGCCCAGTATCGTCCGCCGACAGTGGCCAGTGCCAGGTGCCCCAGGGGGAATGAGCAGAACAGGCGATCACCAAGTGATTCACCAGGTTTTGTTTAACACAACACTACACGATGCACTATCTTGTTATTCTGGGCCGGCCCCAGACCTTCCAGCCTGCCCTGCGCCCTCTAGCTCCGAGTGGAGACGACCAGGGGGAAGCAAGGCAGGCGGGAGCCCGCCGGGGGCTGCGCGGCGGGGAGTCACCAGTCGCAGGTCTCACAGCCCCCGGGCTGCTCTGGGGGACCGAGGCGCACGCCGGGTGAGGCGCGCTGCCGTGGGCCAGGACCGCCGGCCCGAGGACAGGCTGGCCCTCAGCCCGCGCAGCCCGGGAACGGGCCAAGAAGCGCTCACGGGTCACAGCAAACCTTGGCCGGGGGCGGCCGCGTAGGGGTGGGCGGCCAACCGGGCCTGGCGCAGCATCAGCGCCCGCTGGCGATTCCGCTCGATCTTCGCCCGCATGGCCGCAGAGAGGGGGGGCGCCGCCCCCGCGGGCCCTGCGCCCTCCATGGCCAGCGACCTACGGGGGGGAGGGGGAGACGTCAGTGCTTGCCCCAGCCCCCCACCCGGCCCCTGGCGCCCCCCGGGGGGCCGCCTCACCCCACAGCCCCCGCCCCCCACCCCTCCCCCGGGGGGCCGCCTCACCCCACGGCCCCCGCCCCCCACCCGGCCCCCACCCCTCCCCCGGGGGGCCGCCTCACCCCACGGCCCCGGCCCCCCACCCGGCCCCCGGCCCTCCCCCGGGGGGCCGCCTCACCCCACGGCCCCCGCCCCCCACCCGGCCCCCGGCCCTCCCCCGGGGGGCCGCCTCACCCCACGGCCCCGGCCCCCCACCCGGCCCCCGGCCCTCCCCCGGGGGGGCCGCCTCACCCCACGGCCCCGGCCCCCCACCCGGCCCTCCCCCGGGGGGCCGCCTCACCCCACGGCCCCCGCCCCCCACCCGGCCCCCGGCCCTCCCCCGGGGGGCCGCCTCACCCCACGGCCCCCGCCCCCCACCCGGCCCTCCCCCGGGGGGCCGCCTCACCCCACGGCCCCCGCCCCCCACCCGGCCCTCCCCCGGGGGGCCGCCTCACCCCACGGCCCCCGCCCCCCACCCGGCCTCCGGCCCTCCCCCGGGGGGGCCGCCTCACCCCACGGCCTCAGCCCCCCACCCGGCCCTCCCCGGGGGGCCGCCTCACCCCACGACCCCCGGCCCTCCCCCGGGGGGCCGCCTCAACCCACGACCCCCTCCCCGGGGGGCCGCCTCATCCCACGGCCCCCGCCCGGCCCGGCCCTTCTCTGCCCCCATTGCCGGGGCCGCCCCTCCCTCCAGAGTCCCCGCCCCACGGCGCTCGACGCGCGCATCACCTGGGGGGGGGGGGGCAGGGGGGCGTGCACCCCCCGGGCTCAGGCCGCGGCCAACAAACCGCCCAGTCCACACGGCGGCGGGCGGCGGCTGCTGCGCATGCGCCAAGAGAAGGGGGCGGGGCAGGGCCCGGCGCGCGGCGTCCTCCGCGCTCGGCTGCGTCTCCTCAGGCGGCGCCTCCTGCCTGACCCCGCCCCCGGCCCCGCCCCCGCGGGGAGACCTGACTGCAGCCCCGCCCCCCTTGTCCCTGCAACCGCGCAGGGAGACCCCCCCGCCTCCCGGGGAGACCCCCCCAGGCCCCCTCCCCCACACCGCGCAGGGAGACCCCCCCGCTTCCCGCCTGCCCCCCCCCGCCTCCCGGGGAGACCCCCCCTCCCGGGCTCTCTCCTCCACACCGCGCAGGGAGACCCCCCCTCCCTCCCGCCCCGTGGGGGCACCGCCCACCCCCCACCTCCCGGGAGACCCCCCCTCCCTGGCCCCCTCCCCTCTCCCCCACACCGCGCAGGGAGACCCCCCGCCCCTTCCTCTGAAACAACAAGGTTTTTTACCCACCAAAGCTTATGCCCAAATAAATGGGTCCGTCTTTAAGGTGCCACCGGACTCCTTGTTGTTGTGGATACAGACTAACGCGGCGAACCCCTGATCCTTGATACCCTTCCTCTGAGGCTCCTTCCCCGCTGCCCCATGGAGAATCCCTCTTTGGCCCCCTCCCCCCCACCTCACAGAGACACCCCAGCCCCCTTCCCCCTCCCGCACTGCCCCATGGGGGATCCGCTCCTGGCCCCTCTCCCACCTCCCCCCCACCTCACAGAGACACCCCTGGCCCCCTTCCCCCTCCCGCACTGCCCCATGGGGGATCCGCTCCTGGCCCCTCTCCCACCTCCCCCCCACCTCACAGAGACACCCCTGGCCCCCTTCCCCCTCCCGCACTGCCCCATGGGGGATCCGCTCCTGGCCCCTCTCCCACCTCCCCCACACCTCACAGAGACACCCCAGCCCCCTTCCCCCTCCCGCACTGCCCCATGGGGGATCCGCTCCTGGCCCCTCTCCCACCTCCCCCCCACCTCACAGAGACACCCCTGGCCCCCTTCCCCCTCCCGCACTGCCCCATGGGGGATCCGCTCCTGGCCCCTCTCCCACCTCCCCCCCACCTCACAGGGACACCCCAGCCCCCTTCCCCCTCCCGCACTGCCCCATGGGGGATCCGCTCCTGGCCCCTCTCCCACCTCCCCCCCACCTCACAGAGACACCCCAGCCCCCTTCCCCCTCCCGCACTGCCCCATGGGGGATCCGCTCCTGGCCCCTCTCCCACCTCCCCCCCACCTCACAGAGACACCCCTGGCCCCCTTCCCCCTCCCGCACTGCCCCATGGGGGATCCGCTCCTGGCCCCTCTCCCACCTCCCCCACACCTCACAGAGACACCCCTGGCCTCCTTCCCCCTCCCGCACTGCCCCATGGGGGATCCGCTCCTGGCCCCTCTCCCACCTCCCCCACACCTCACAGAGACACCCCTGGCCCCCTTCCCCCTCCCGCACTGCCCCATGGGGGATCCGCTCCTGGCCCCTCTCCCACCTCCCCCCCACCTCACAGAGACACCCCTGGCCCCCTTCCCCCTCCCGCACTGCCCCATGGGGGATCCGCTCCTGGTCCCTCTCCCACCTCCCCCCCACCTCACAGAGACACCCCTGGCCTCCTTCCCCCTCCCGCACTGCCCCATGGGGGATCCGCTCCTGGCCCCTCTCCCACCTCCCCCCCACCTCACAGAGACACCCCAGCCCCCTTCCCCCTCCCGCACTGCCCCATGGGGGATCCGCTCCTGGCCCCTCTCCCACCTCCCCCACACCTCACAGAGACACCCCTGGCCCCCTTCCCCCTCCCGCACTGCCCCATGGGGGATCCGCTCCTGGCCCCTCTCCCACCTCCCCCCCACCTCACAGAGACACCCCTGGCCCCCTTCCCCCTCCCGCACTGCCCCATGGGGGATCCGCTCCTGGCCCCTCTCCCACCTCCCCCCCACCTCACAGAGACACCCCAGCCCCCTTCCCCCTCCCGCACTGCCCCATGGGGGATCCGCTCCTGGCCCCTCTCCCACCTCCCCCACACCTCACAGAGACACCCCTGGCCCCCTTCCCCCTCCCGCACTGCCCCATGGGGGATCCGCTCCTGGCCCCTCTCCCACCTCCCCCCCACCTCACAGAGACACCCCAGCCCCCTTCCCCCTCCCGCACTGCCCCATGGGGGATCCGCTCCTGGCCCCTCTCCCACCTCCCCCACACCTCACAGAGACACCCCTGGCCTCCTTCCCCCTCCCGCACTGCCCCATGGGGGATCCGCTCCTGGCCCCTCTCCCACCTCCCCCCCCACCTCACAGAGACACCCCTGGCCTCCTTCCCCCTCCCGCACTGCCCCATGGGGGATCCGCTCCTGGCCCCTCTCCCACCTCCCCCACACCTCACAGAGACACCCCGGGCCTCCTTCCCCCTCCCGCACTGCCCCATGGGGGATCCGCTCCTGGCCCCTCTCCCACCTCCCCCCCACCTCACAGAGACACCCCTGGCCTCCTTCCCCCTCCCGCACTGCCCCATGGGGGATCCGCTCCTGGCCCCTCTCCCACCTCCCCCCCACCTCACAGAGACACCCCTGGCCTCCTTCCCCCTCCCGCACTGCCCCATGAGGAATCCGCTCCTGGCCCCTCTCCCACCTCCCCCCCACCTCACAGAGACACCCCTGGCCTCCTTCCCCCTCCCGCACTGCCCCATGGGGGATCCGCTCCTGGCCCCTCTCCCACCTCCCCCACACCTCACAGAGACACCCCTGGCCTCCTTCCCCCTCCCGCACTGCCCCATGGGGGATCCGCTCCTGGCCCCTCTCCCACCTCCCCCCCACCTCACAGAGACACCCCAGCCCCCTTCCCCTCCCGCACTGCCCCATGGGGGATCCGCTCCTGGCCCCTCTCCCACCTCCCCCCCACCTCACAGAGACACCCCAGCCCCCTTCCCCCTCCCGCACTGCCCATGGGGGATCCGCTCCTGGCCCCTCTCCCACCTCCCCCACACCTCACAGAGACACCCCTGGCCTCCTTCCCCCTCCCGCACTGCCCCATGGGGGATCCGCTCCTGGCCCCTCTCCCACCTCCCCCCCACCTCACAGAGACACCCCTGGCCTCCTTCCCCCTCCCGCACTGCCCCATGGGGGATCCGCTCCTGGCCCCTCTCCCACCTCCCCCACACCTCACAGAGACACCCCTGGCCTCCTTCCCCCTCCCGCACTGCCCCATGGGGGATCCGCTCCTGGCCCCTCTCCCACCTCCCCCCCACCTCACAGAGACACCCCTGGCCTCCTTCCCCCTCCCGCACTGCCCCATGGGGGATCCGCTCCTGGCCCCTCTCCCACCTCCCCCCCACCTCACAGAGACACCCCTGGCCCCCTTCCCCCTCCCGCACTGCCCCATGGGGGATCCGCTCCTGGCCCCTCTCCCACCTCCCCCACACCTCACAGAGACACCCCTGGCCTCCTTCCCCCTCCCGCACTGCCCCATGGGGGATCCGCTCCTGGCCCCTCTCCCACCTCCCCCCCACCTCACAGAGACACCCCTGGCCTCCTTCCCCCTCCCGCACTGCCCCATGGGGGATCCGCTCCTGGCCCCTCTCCCACCTCTCCCACACCTCACAGAGACACCCCAGCCCCCTTCCCCCTCCCGCACTGCCCCATGGGGGATCCGCTCCTGGCCCCTCTCCCACCTCCCCCCCACCTCACAGAGACACCCCAGCCCCCTTCCCCCTCCCGCACTGCCCCATGGGGAATCCGCTCCTGGCCCCTCTCCCACCTCCCCCCCACCTCACAGAGACACCCCTGGCCTCCTTCCCCCTCCCGCACTGCCCCATGGGGAATCCGCTCCTGGCCCCTCTCCCACCTCCCCCCCACCTCACAGAGACACCCCAGCCCCCTTCCCCCTCCCGCACTGCCCCATGGGGGATCCGCTCCTGGCCCCTCTCCCACCTCCCCCACACCTCACAGAGACACCCCAGCCCCCTTCCCCCTCCCTCACTGCCCCATGGGGGATCCGCTCCTGGCCCCTCTCCCACCTCCCCCCCACCTCACAGAGACACCCCTGGCCCCCTTCCCCCTCCCGCACTGCCCCATGGGGGATCCGCTCCTGGCCCCTCTCCCACCTCCCCTCCCACCTCACAGAGACACCCCTGGCCTCCTTCCCCCTCCCATCCACTGCCCCATGGGGGATCCGCTCCTGGCCCCTCTCCCACCTCCCCCACACCTCACAGAGACACCCCTGGCCTCCTTCCCCCTCCCATCCACTGCCCCATGGGGGATCCGCTCCTGGCCCCTCTCCCACCTCCCCCACACCTCACAGAGACACCCCTGGCCTCCTTCCCCCTCCCACACTGCCCCATGGGGAATCCGCTCCTGGCCCCTCTCCCACCTCTCCCACACCTCACAGAGACACCCCTGGCCTCCTTCCCCCTCCCATCCACTGCCCCATGGGGGATCCGCTCCTGGCCCCTCTCCCACCTCCCCCCCACCTCACAGAGACACCCCTGGCCCTCTTCCGCCTCCCATCCACTGCCCGAGGTGGCCCCCTGGCCCCGTTTCCACCACTGCCTGAGGGCTGTCGGATGTTATCCCACAAGGGAGTCCCTTCCTCTCACTTCCATCTTCCTCCTCATCACCAGATGACACGGTTCTCCTCTCTGGCACCTCAGGATTTCAGATCGTATCAGGATCCGCTCAGATGCATGTCAGCCTTAGGTAGTAAAGCCGAGTTTGTTCAGGAAAACACTGACAACTGATGGGTATCCTCCAGCCCTCAGCTTCTGGGAGAGTCACCCTCCCTGTCAATGAAGTAGTATGAGAGCCTGCTAAATCCCCTGGCTTCATGAATGCCCACAGCACAATGCGGCGACAAAAGATATTGTATACCCATGCAGGTTTTCAGATGTTTTCTCTCCCATCCAGTTCCGAATGCCCAGATTGTGGTGACTGCAAATGAGTGACTGAGATGGGGAAAATGTCTGTGTCTAAAGAAAAAGAGTTGAAAAGGCTTGATTTGATGAGGAGGAAGATCTACTTGACTTCCTCCTTGCAGATGCTTATTGCCAACCAGCAAGCTCTGTTGTTGAAGTGTGATTTTGTGAACTGGGATGGTATGTTTAAATGTGTGGATAAGTTACCAGAATCCTCCAGAGAGGAGTTCAAGGCCATTGTTACAGAGGGCTGTTTAGGGGCCAAGACATCCTTACAGTCAGCCCTGGATATAACAGATGCTTTGTCCAGGCATGGCCTCAGCTGAAGTAAGAGAAGAATCTCACGGTTACAAAACTCCTGGCATAGCTCCTGAGATCCAGCCAAGGAATTACAGTTTGTTTTTTGTCTTTTGGTCTCGGAGAAACTGACAAGACATTAGATTTTTTATAGCCCCTGGGCTATCCCCATGGATATTTCCTTCAGTCCTCCAAGCCTGCAAGGCAGCAGTATTTCCCCAGAAAGGGGGCACAAATCACAGGAGAAGACCTTCTGGGTCTAATTTTAGCCAAATGGCCCGTTCTTTCCCATGTTTGACTAGACAGCCTATTTGATTTGTGTTTCAAGAGCATCGCTCCAGTTGTGAACATCATATCCCTGTCCCCTCTACAGAGAGACAGGCTGTCTCGCTTCTGCAGTGCTAGGGAGACCATAACCATGGGCCGCTGGCTCCTGAGCGCTGGGGGATTGGGTGATGCCATTCATCTCCTGTCTACCCCGCCCCTCCTTTGTCAGGGGTCGCTGCTTCTGCAGTAGGTACAACGGTAGGCGTGCGTGTGAGGCGTGCTGCGTGTGCCCAGGCCCACCCTAATGGCCTGAGCTCCGGCTGGGAAGGCTGCTCAGCTCCACCAATATTTGGGGTTGGGTGTCCCCCCCCCACCCCGGCCCCACCTGCCGCCTCCCCCAGCCGCCTCTTGCTGCCCCCACACACCTCCCCGGGCCCTGGAGCAGAGCATCCCTGCCTCTGCCCTGCAGCTCCATGCTGCCTCCCTCCCGCAGGGTCCTAGTCCCCCCCCCACCCCATCTCCACTGCCAGGGCAGAGGGACTGAGCCTGCCCTTCCACCTCAGACCCTTCCCTTTTCCAGCCGGACCCTCCACTGAAGGGCCCATGTTTGGTCCATCCACCTGCAAACAGTCAGGGCACACCCTGACCGTTGTGAGGAGCAACACATTGCTCCGTCCAAGGACGAGGACCAGATATGAACCCTGGGAACTTGATTAAAGGACAGTAATCGTGGGAAGCTTCCTTGGCTTGGCCTTAAGGCCTGAGAATTAGGAATGTAGTAGATAGAGGCTGAAAAACAAGAATATTAATCAATGTCATGCATTCCTTTGCGGTGAAAGTAGGTAATGTGCAGGGGGGAGAAATATAATAAAGGAGAAGGTGGAAAGCTGACAGGCAGCAGCCCATTTCAGCTGACCAGCTTGCTTGCTTGAATAAATCTGTGTTCTGTCTCATCATTGAACCGCCACACTCCACCAGCACAGGGGGCCCCCCGCCCGCAGTCACCGCTCCTGCCCCATGCTGGGCAAGGGGCAGCCCCATCCCTCGCCCCCGGTGAGGCTACAGGCAGGGGCAACAGCAGGGGAGGAGGCGCACGCAGCTCCCCCCGGCTCCCACCACAGGGGAGGGGAGGGAGATTCCTGGACCTGAGAGGGGCCCTAGGAGCACATGCAGTGACAGTGGTGGGGGGGAGTGTGCTGCTCGGGGGGGTAGGAAAGGGGGGCTCCTCCCCCAGAGCTCACTGCTGCCGGCAGGGAAAGGCATGGGGGGAGTCCTCCTCTCTGGCCCCTGTCCCGAAGCAGCCTGCCTGCACCCCAAACTCATCCCCAGCCCTGCCCCACCCCAGAGCCCACACCCCCAGCCAGAGCTTTCAGCCCCCCACACACCCTCAACCCTCTACCCTAGCTCCGAGCCCCTCCAACACCCCAAACCCCTCATTCCCAGCCCCAGACAGAGCCCTCATCCCCTACACCCCAACTCTCACCCTGAGCCCCTCCCACACCCAAACCCCTCATCTGCAGCCACACCCCTCACCTCCGCACCCCCTCCCATCCCCAAACTCCCTCCCAGAGCCTGCACCCCAATCCCCTGCCCCAGGCTAGGGCCTGCACTCCAGACCTCCCCCACCCAAACTTCTTCCCAGAGCCTTGGGCAGGTGGGGGGCGGAGTTTGTTGGGACAGAGTATGGGCAGGGGCGGGTTCTGGGCACCATCAAAATTTCTACAAACCTGCCACCCCGGGTGACAGGGTCCACCCCCCCCACGCGCCCGCGCAGGGTGTATTTGTTGCCTGTACAAACTTCCCCAGCAGCTGCACAAAGTTGTTGTAATTGTGTCACACAGTGAACCCCACGCTGCTACCGTGACCCCCCTTGGCCCCCCACCCGCCCGGGCCCACCCAGCCAATCGCCGCCTACCCAGCGCTACACATGACCTTTGTTGACTTACGTCAGTCATAGCACTCTTCCACCGCTGCGCTCCGGCTTGGTTGGCGCTCTTTGCGCCCCCCCCCCCCGCATAAGTGCCATCACGTCATTGGTCAAGGGGATGTCCGGGGGCATGTCATGACCATACAGCTAGACTTCCTCCTTACCTGTAAGGGGTTGAGAAGCTCAAATAACCTGGTTGGCACCTGACCAAAGGGAGCAATGGGGAAAGAAGATACTTTCAAATCTTGGGGGAGAAGAAGGGGGCCTTGTGGTGTGTTCTCTGGGGAAAGCAGAGAAGCATCAGGTCAAAAAAACTCCTTCTCCTGTAAACCATCCTGTACAAGTCTCTGATATTGCAAAAAGAGTAAGTAAATAAGGCAAGGCGCGTTAGATTACCTTTTGTTTCAACTTGTGAATTCTCCCTTTGCTAGAGGGACGTTTATCCTGGTTTTTTGTAACTTTGAAGTTTTGCCTAGAGGGGAATCCACTGTGTTTTGAATCTGATTACCCTGTAAAGTATTTACCATCCTGATTTTATAGAGGTGATTCTTTTACCTTTTCTTTAAATCAAATCCTTCTTTTAAGAACCTGACTGATTTTTCCATTGTTCCAAGACGCAGGGGTTTGGGTCTTTGATTGTTTTGTAACCAATTGGTTAGGATATTATTCTCAGGCCACCCCAGGAAAGAGGGTGTAAGGGCTTGGGGGGATTGCTGGGGGAAGAGGAACTCCAAGTGGTCCTTTTCCCTGGTTCTCTGTTCAATAACTTGGTGGTGGCAGCGTTACTTAAACCCAAGGTACAAGGGAGAATTTGTGCCTGGGGAGTTTTTAACCTAAGTTGGTAGAATAAGCTTAGGGGGGTCTTTCATGCGGGTCCCCACGTCTGTACCCTAAAGTTCACAGTGGGGAGGGAACTCCGACAGGGTGGGATTTGGTGGGGACTCTGTTCTGAGCGGCGGTTTGGTAAAGGGGCTGGGCCGGGGGTGTTAGATACAGGCCAGAGGGTCTCGGGGGTAGTAGTCCCAGGGGGCCTGTCAGGGGGCAGGGATGTGGCTAGGGGTCGGGGCAGTCAGGACAGGGGGGTTGGATAGCTGGTGGAGTCCTGGGAAGTGATTAGGGGGCAGGGGGAGTCTCTGGAGTGGGCGGTCAGGGGACAAGGAGCAGGGGGGTTGGATGGGTCAGGGGTTCTGGGGCGGGGGCCTGTCGGAGCGGGGGTGTGGAGAGGGGTCGGGGCAGGCTGGGAGCAGGGGGAATTGGATGGGTTAGGAGTTCTGGGGGTCCTGTCAGGGGGCGGGGAGCGGTTGGATAGGTGTGGGAGCCCTGGGGGGTCTGTCTGGGGGTGGGGGTGTGGATAAGGGTGGGGGCAGTCAGGGGACAGGTAGGGGGTAGGGTCCTAGGGAGGCAGTTACAGTGGGGGGGTCTCAGGAAGGGGCAGTCAGGGGACAAGGAGCAGGGAGGCTTAGATAGGGGGTTCTGGGGGGCAGTTAGGGGACAAGGAGCAGTGGGGTTGGGGGTGGGACTGAGGGGGGCAGTCAGGGGGTGGGAAGTGGGAGGGAGTGGATGGGGCGGGGCTAGGGCAGGGCTCCCTGGGTGCACACCCTAATGAAATGTGCTGTGCATGCCTATGGGTACAACCCTGTGTGCTCTGGGGGCTATAGAGGAGGTTCCTCATCGTCTTCACAGAAAGGGGTTTTATTCTCGGTACTGTCTGATCCCCAAGGAAGGAATAAGACGGGGTCTCAAAGTCCCGACCCGTGGGCCATCTGCGGCCTGAGAACCTCCCCACTGTGGCCCACGGAGGAGAGACACAGGCAGACACGCTGCCGACCACGTCTGCTGCAGGCACCACCCCACACAGCTCCCATTGGCTGGGGGAGAGGGACAGAGATATCATCACTAGTTGTCGGGCAGAGTCAGCCATGGAGGCAGCATCATGAGTTGCTGGGGAGAGTCAGCCATAGAGGCCGTATCACTTTTTCCCCACAATGAATACAAGTCAACATACTCAACACAACTATCGGATGCCCACCTTGCTGCAATCCTGAAGGTTTCAGCTGCTCAGTCACTGAGGCCAAACACCAACAAACTGACAGACCTGAAGCGTTGCCAGGTGGCCGGCCAACACTAAAAACTCTCTGGAAGGCGAAGAATTGTATAAAGTTGTATGACAGTTTTATTATTTCCAAGAAATTCGAAATAAAAAATACAATATAAACGTTTTGTGAACACCATCTTCAGTTTTCAGAGTAACAGCCGTGTTAGTCTGTATTCGTAAAAAGAAAAGGCGTACTTGTGGCACCTTAGAGACTAACCAGTTTATTTGAGCATGAGCTTTCGTGAGCTACAGCTATGCATCCGATGAAGTGAGCTGTAGCTCACGAAAGCTCATGCTCAAATAAACTGGTTAGTCTCTAAGGTGCCACAAGTACTCCTTTTCTTTTTACCATCTTCAGTGACATTATTGGCCCTCTGGGAGGATTTGGGGACTGGCACTGGCCCTAAGGTAAACTGAGTTTGAGACCCCTGGAATAAGACATATCCTCGATCTCTGCAGTCTCAACAAATTGATCAAGTACATAAGATTCCATGTGGTTACCCTGGCTGCTGCTATTCCCGCTCTCAATCACAATGACTGGTTTGCTGCTCTCAATCTCCAAAATTCCTGTTTTCATGTGGTGGCCTTCAACACCACAGGAGTTTCCCGAGATTCCTCATCCCCGGCCAACACAACCAGTACATGGTTCTCTCCTTTGGCCTGTCATCAGCCCTGTGCATCTTTACCAAATGTGTGGTGGTGGTGGCAGTGGCCTTTCTCAGAAGAAGGGGAGTTCACGTGTACCCGTGCTTGGATGATTGGCGAGAGGTGCATCCAGGGAACAGGTCCTTACTTGTGTCCAGTGCCTTAACTGGAGTTAATCACTTCAGTTCCAACACAGCACTGGATTGGTTTAGATTGTTAATAAATTTATTTTACTTTAAACGACAGAAGGGTTTTAAGGGATAAAGACAGAATGGTTACAAGGTAATAAAAGGAAAACATGTTTTCTAGTGCTAAGACTTAATAAGATACAGCCTTGGTTCAAGGTAGATTTCTTACCAATCCTTTATAGCCATGGCTGACTTTCTGTACACCATGGATAGACCAGCGATGGAGTCAAGGAAATTCATCTATGCGGATGACATTGCCCTAGCTGTTCAGCATACAAGCCGTCACACCATCAGCTGCACCCTAACCCAAGATCTTAGCCCAATGGCTGATTATTTCCAACACTGAAAACTTAGGCCTAACCCCAAAAAAACCATGGTAACCACTTTCCCTCTGAACAATAAAATGGCTAATACCAAACTTGATGTGCAATTCTGTGGTGAGTGTGTCAGCCATGAGGCTAATCCAAAGTATCTTGGTATTATACTGGACCAGGGTTAGACCTTTCAACAACACTTTGAGAACAGCCATGATTAAGGTCAGGTCTCGTGTTGTGCTTATCAGAAAATTGGCCGGAACATCATGGGGCTCCAGTCCACAGACCTTACAAACTGGAACAATTGCCTTGGTATATTTTGCAGCTGAATACTGTGTGCCAGTGTGGTCTCACAGCTGTCAAACTAAACTCCTTGACACACAATAACACTGTGCACGTAGGGTCAGGGTCATTCAAATCAACTCCAGTCAATTTATCACACAGCCAGCCTCCACAGATTAGAAGAGCTGCTCAGACATCTCCCTTAACTATGTCAGTGCAATCATGAGGATCCTACTGCATAATGACCAGCAGAACCCACCAAAAATGAGATTAAAATCCCGCAGCCCTTTATGGAACTGCATCAAGACCCTTACACCCAAATCTACAGCTCTATATAATTTCACAGACAAAAACTAAATTTAAATGGAGTTAAGGTTAAGTGTACACATTAGTAACTTAAGGTAAAAATATTATAGGAATGTTGTAATTATCCCAAAAACAAGCATTATAAAACTAGGAAATTCAGAGTTAGGGTTAAACTTAAAAGAAATGCTGACATAAACAAATGAAATCCCCCTAATCAGTCTTAATTCGGCCCTGTAGTGATGCCATGCAATAACCATATGATTATGATTGATGCATAATGGTGTTTATAGTCTTATTAGATGAGACTGATATTTAAAAAGACATTAGAATTTTAATCTTTTTTCTTCATGGTGTCACATAGAGCAGTGGTTTTCAAACTTTTTTTTCTGGGGACCCAACTGAAGAAAATTATTGATGCCTACAATCCAACAGAGCTGGGAATGAGGAGTTCAGGGTGTGGGAGGGGGCTCTGGGCTGGAGCAGTGGGTTGGGCTGCGGGAGGGGGTCAGGGCTGTGGGGTGGGGCCGGGGGCGAGGGGTTTGGGGTGCAGGAAGGGGTTCTGGGTTTGGGGGGGCTCAGGGGATTGGGTCACAGGATTACCTCTGGCAGCTCCTGGTCAGCGGCAGAGCCGAGGTGCAGAGGCAGGCTTCCAGCCTGTCCTGGAACCATGGACTGCGCTTCGCCCCAGAAGCAGACAGCAGCAGGTCTGGCTCCTAGGTGGAGGTGCGCAAGCTCTCGCCCACAAGCACCACCCATCATAGCTCCCATTGGCCGGGAACTGGCCAATGGGATTGCGGAGCCGGTGCTTGGGGCGTGGGTAGTGAGGGGAACCCCGTGGCCCCTCTGCCTAGAAGCCGGACCCACTGCTGGCTGCTTCCAGGGCACCTCGCGGTGTCGGTACAGGTAGGCACTAGCCTGCTTTAGCTGGGACTTTTAATGTCCCGGTCGGCGGTGCTGACCAGGTCCACTAGGGCCCTTGGGTGCTGAGCAAGGTGACCCAGTGCCTTACATGCCGTGACCCTGGGTCACGACCCGAACTTTGAAAAACACTGACGTAGAGGAGTTAAAGCAGCATGCTGTGAACATGGAACGACGTTCCTCTTGTGAATGTGATCATGTCAGAAGAGTCCAAACATAGAATTACTATCCGATCATAATCATCGGAAAGATTTAAAGACTAGTATTTCGTTCAGGGGTGGGCAAACTTTTTGGCCTGAGGGCCACATCTAGGTATGGAAATTGTATGGAGGGCAGGCTGGGCAGGGGATTGGGGTGTACGGGGGGATGAGGGCTCCGGCTGGGGATGCAGACTCTGGGGTGGGGCTCGGGATTAAGGGTTTGGGGTGCAGGAGGGTGGTCCAGGCTGGGATCAAAGGGTTTGAAGGGTGATCATGGCTGGGCAGGCAGTTGGGGCGCAGGGTGGGGCTCAGGGGTGCAGGATCTGGGTGGCCCTTACCTGAAATGGCTCCTGGAAAGAGCAGCCCATCCCCCCCGTCCTGCTCCCACACGGAGGCAGGGCCACGCTGCTCTGCGGGCTGCCCTGTCCGCAGGCACCGCCCCCGCAGCTCCCATTGGCTACGGTTCCCAGTCAATGGGAGCTGCAGAGCTGGTGCTTAGGGTGGGGGCAGTGTGCGGAGCCCCCTGGCTGCACCTGCTTCCGGGAGCTGCACGGAGCTGCTGCATGAGCGAAGCAGAGCAAGGTAAGCCCCCGACCCCGCTCCCTGGCTGGAACACCACAGCAGGGAAAACTCCCAACCCTGCTCCCCGGCAGGAGCTCAAGGGCCAGATTAAAAGGTCCGATGGGCTGGATGCAGCCTGCGGGTCGTAGTTTGCCCACCCCTGATTTAGTTGTTTGTAAATGCACTTTCAGGAGCTTAAATACAGCCTGGAAATCATCAAAATACAACACCAAAACCAAACTCAAGATTTATCAGAGCTGCATACTTTCAATGCTGCTTTATAGTGCAGAATGCTGGGGAATGAGAAAGTGTGACATGTCCAAACTGTCTTCATTCCATACAACCTGCCTCAGAAAAATCCTCCCTATCTTTTGGCCCAGAACAATCTCAAACCAAGATCTATTGACACAGTGCAGCCAAGAGGATCTGAGCACCATCATTGCCAGGAGGCATTGGAGATGGATAGGTCATAGAATCATAGAAGATTAGGGTTGGACGAGACCTCAGGAGGTCATGTGCTTTGGATGAAAACTGATTCGGATTGAAAACTGACTATTGAAAGACTTGCCAGAATTAGACAGGAGTGGAGGAGCTTCATCACTGCCCTAAATGCCGGAGGCATAATAGGAAAATGATGATGATGAAATGCAAGTTTGATTTTTAAATGCATTTTTATGTTTTGAATCTTTAAACATTTAGAACCTTGAAATGAAGCGCGTTTTCGCTGGTGCTGGAGAAATATCAAATGCATTGCATAAACAGATTACAATGTTTAAGTCTTTATTTCTAATTACTAACTTACTAGGAAAAGAAAACACATTGCCATTGGAAAAAGTGATAACATTTTTATATACTGGAAATACACCTTCAGGTGTGTCAGAGCTAATAGGAAACTCATGTTGGCCAATCAATTGTAGTATTTTCTTTCCAATTATCACTTTAAAAGCTTTTCATCTTTTATTTTTTTTAAGCTAGGGCCAAAATGAATTTGTTCTCTAATTTGTTAGTTATTCCATATTTTAGAAGAATGTTTGAGGGGAAACTCAACTACTTTAGACTTCATAACTTTTTAATGAGAAATGATATACACAAATTAAGAGTGCATATGTTTGCTTGCTTATAATTTTCCAGAAGGTAATATAAATGACAATAAAATAGGTATGTGGGTATTTGAGGGTGATTGGTGTGATGTTGTAAGGACAGTGATATTGAGCAAATATTCTGCATGAATTTTATTTATCGGTTAAAGTTCTTGTATTAAGGCTCCAAAACTGATATAGGAAAGTAAATGCAAAGTAATGCACATTGGAAAACATGATCCCAACTATACAAAATGACGGGGGTCTAAATTATCTGTTACCGCTCAAGAAAGAGATCTTGGAGTCACTGTGGATAGTTCTCTGAAAACATCCACTCAATGTGCAGTGGCAGTCAAAAAAGTGAACAGAACGTTAGGAACCCTTAGGAAAGAGAGAGAGGCATTATGATATTCTCTGTAGTGTTATCTATATAAATCCATGGTACACCCACATCTTGAATACTATGTGCATATCTGACTGCCCCATCTCAAAAAAGATCTGTTGGAATAGGAAAAGGTTCAGAAAAGGGCAACAGAAATGATGAGGGGTATGGAACAGCTCCTGTATGAGGAGAGATGAAAAAGACGGGGCTTTTCAGCTTGGAAAAGAGGCGACTAAAGGCGGAGTATGATAGACGTTAGTGGAGAAAGTGATTGACTGGTGTGGAGAAAGTGAATAACGAAATGTTATTTACTCCTTCACATAACACAAGAACTAGGGGTCACCCAATGAAATTAATAAGCAGCAGGTTTAAAACAAACAAAAGGAAATACTACTTCACACACTGCATAGTCAACCTGTGGAACTGGTTGCCTGGGGACTTGCGAAGGCCAAAAGTATAACGGGGTTAAAAAAAGAACTAGATCAGTTCATGGAGGATTGGTCCATCAATGGCTATTAGCCAGGATTGGAAGGGATGTAACCCATGCGCTGAGTGTCCTAGTCTTTGTTTGCCAGAAGCTGGGAAGGGACGACAGGATGGATCACTCGATGCTTGCCTGTTCTATTCATTCCCTCTGAAGCTCCTGGCATTGTCCACTGTTGGAAGAGAGGATACTGGGCTAGATGGACCATTGGCCTGACTCAGTATGGCCGTTCTTACGATATCTCAAGTCTTGGGATTAGTAATATCTTCCTGTATTCTCTCCTGATTGTTCTAAACTTACATATAAACTTAAAATATGACTTTAATTAGTGTTTGTATATCTTTTATGTCTTTCTTTATGTAGGAATTAGATACAGTCCTCCTGTCAGCTAATTTCTAAGTTATCTGCAAAAAACCCTACAGTTTTCAGGTGCCTAGGTAGCCCGTGGAATCATGGTTAAAGTCCCCCCCCCAAATCTGAAACGGCACCCCTCGGCTCTTACCATGGCCTGGCTCCAGCTTCCAGGCTGGCAAGGGGTAGGGCATTGAGGGGAAGAGGAGGAGCAGGGGGCAGGGCCCTGTGGCAGGTGGGGCTCAGCCCTGAACTGGGAAGAGACTGCCGCTGCCACTCAGCACCACGCTACTATGGCCATGTTAAAAAGTGGTCAGGCATGACCCTCCCACTTTTAAAAAGTGTGTGTGGCGGTGGGGGGGGCATAGCCCCCTTGGTCCCTGTGGTTGCAATGCCCCTGGCCCCTGGGGTGGGGCCAAATGTTCTTTGTGCCCAGACCCTAATAAATCTTAATCCGCCTCTGCTTCCTCTTAGCAGCCACATACTAGCTGGAGGTCATACACTAGTAGTGCTCATAAAAGTAGCCAGGCTTCAGCTAGTATTCACTACTGGTAGCTGTCTGCTAACTAGTACTTGACTCCTGGTAACCACTAACTAGTGCTCAGCTTCTGGAAGCCAGGCACTGACTAACACTAATCTACTGGCAGCTGGTCACGAGTAGCTATGCACTAATTAATACTCGACTGTGCCAAGCACTAAATGCTAGCTGTGTGCTAACTAGTTCTCAGCGCGGTAGCCATTCGCTAGCTGGCAACAGCGCCCTAACCAGTACGTTTTTGGAGTAGCACTTTGACAGACCAATTGATTTCCTTTTTAAAGCTTTATAGGCATAGTCCTTGAGATAGCTCTTCTATCAAGATTTTTTGGTTTGTCATGCATATTTTCTACTTTTGCCATTATTAAATGTGTTTTTATTTGAGGTAAAATATCTCTGGGTTATTGGTGAAAAATAAACACAGGATTTATGCGAAATAAAATGATTTCCTAATACAAAAAGAGTGCACCTGTTCCACTTTGTAAGTCCTCTTTACAAGTTAGCCTATTCCTTAGGCCATGCATCAGAGATTGGTGCTGTGAGTCATCTCACTAGGACACAGAATGGGAACTGCCAAGGTAATTATATTTGTCATATTTCTGCTGGGATTTTCTCATTTGCCCACTGCCTGTGGGAGTGAATCTTCTCAGTACTTTGACCTGTCTTTCTGCTTCATTTATCACGCCCAGTTATTGTCTCCAATCTTGACTGATAGGTAATTAAAGAAACGTGTAAACTGATGAAAGCCACAGCACCAGATTTGAAAAGAACTGGTATGTAGGAAGTGAAGTGTAAATGTGCAATGGACAAAAATTGACATCCTTCCCTGACAGGAGATTTTAATGTAAGTTTGCTGTTATTATTGTCATGGTGTCTGGAGTGGTCCATGACCAAGAGCGCCAACCTCAGAGCAGGCTGTCAAAAGCAGGGCAGACACCCCAAACTAGTGGTATATTCTATAATTAGATTTCACCAATCCAGTAACAAATATAAACTTCTAGATCACCAGTCTTACCATCCGATGAAGTGAGCTGTAGCTCACGAAAGCTCATGCTCAAATAAATTTGTTAGTCTCTAAGGTGCCACAAGTCCTCCTAATCTTACCATAGAGTCACAGACAGTCCCCTTGGGCTCACCAGTCTATCTTGCCATGCAGGCAAGCTGGACTTGGTGATAAATGGTCACTTACACCAAAAATCACAAAAGGTTCAGGTTGTTTCCAGGCCCAAGGGCAGGGCCGTCCTCAGGCATATGCAACATACACTGCTGCGTAGGACAACTGAAAATTTGGGGCATCCCTTGGTCTTAGTGTCCACGTCCACCGCCCCCCCCCCCCCCGGCCTCTTCCTATCCCTGTTCTGACCCTTCCGGCAGGCTCCCACAGCTGGCTGCTGCAGCCTGGTGACTCTTACTCCAGAGAGGATCTAGTAACTTACACGTGAAAAAGCCTCCAGCCTGCCAGCCCTATTAGCACAACATTGAAACTGTTAAAGGGCCACTCAAGTGGCAATGAAGCCCTTTAACAGGCATTTGCCAACCCCCAGGTATATACTAGGAGGACTTGTGGCACCTTAGAGACGAACCAATTTATTTGAGCATGAGCTTTCGTGAGCTACAGCTCACTTCATCGGATGCATACTGTGGAAACTGCAGAAGACATTATATACAGAGACACCATGAAACAATACCTCCTCCCACCCCACTCTCCTGCTGGTAATAGCTTATCTAAAGTGATCATCAAGTTGGGCCATTTCCAGCACAAATCCAGGTTTTCTCACCCTCCGCCCCCCCACACACAAACTCACTCTCTTGCTGGTAATAGCCCATCCAAAGTGACCACTCTCTTCACAATGTGTATGATAATCAAGGTGCGCCATTTCCTGCACAAATCCAGGTTCTCTCAGCCCCTCACCCCCCTCCAAAAACCACACACACAAACTCACTCTCCTGCTGGTAATAGCTATCCAAAGTGACCACTCTCCTTACAACGTGCATGAAAATCAAGGTGGGCCATTTCCAGCTCAAATACAGGTTTTCTCACCCCCCCCCCACTTTTCCCAAAAAACACACACACACAAACTCACTCTCCTGCTGGTAATAGCTTATCCAAAGTGACCACTCTCCCTACAATGTGCATGATAATCAAGGTGGGCCATTTCCAGCACAAATCCAGGTTTTCTCACCCCCCCACCCCCATACACACACAAACTCACTCTCCTGCTGGTAATAGCTTATCCAAAGTGACCACTCTCCCTACAATGTGCATGATAATCAAGGTGGGCCATTTCCAGCACAAATACAGGTTTTCTCACACACACCCCCAAACACACACAAACTCTCTCTCCTGCTGGCAATAGCTCATCCAAACTGACCACTCTCCCCACAATGTGCATGACAATCAAGGTGGGCCATTTCCAGCATAAATCCAAGTTTAACCAGAACGTCTGGGGGGGGGGTAGGAAAAAACAAGGGGAAATAGGCTACCTTGCATAATGACTTAGCCACTCCCAGTCTCTATTTAAGCCTAAATTAATAGTATCCAATTTGCAAATGAATTCCAATTCAGCAGTTTCTCGCTGGAGTCTGGATTTGAAGTTTTTTTGTTGTAAGATAGCGACCTTCATGTCTGTGATTGCGTGACCAGAGAGATTGAAGTGTTCTCTGACTGGTTTATGAATGTTATAATTCTTGACATCTGATTTGTGTCCATTTATTCTTTTACGTAGAGACTGTCCAGTTTGACCAATATACATGGCAGAGGGGCATTGCTGGCACATGATGTCATATATCACATTGGTAGATGTGCAGGTGAACGAGCCTCTGATAGTGTGGCTGATGTGATTAGGCCCTGTGATGGTGTCCCCTGAATAGATATGTGGGCACAGTTGGCAACGGGCTTTGTTGCAAGGATAGGTTCCTGGGTTAGTGGTTCTGTTGTGTGGTATGTGGTTGTTGGTGAGTATTTGCTTCAGGTGGGGGGGCTGTCTGTAGGCAAGGACTGGCCTGTCTCCCAAGATCTGTGAGAGTGTTGGGTCATCCTTCAGGATAGGTTGTAGATCCTTAATAATGCGTTGGAGGGGTTTTAGTTGGGGGCTGAAGGTGACGGCTAGTGGCATTCTGTTATTTTCTTTCTTGGGCCTGTCCTGTAGTAGGTGACTTCTGGGTACTCTTCTGGCTCTGTCAGTCTGTTTCTTCACTTCCGCAGGTGGGTATTGTAGTTGTAAGAATGCTTGATAGAGATCTTGTAGGTGTTTGTCTCTGTCTGAGGGGTTGGAGCAAATGCAGTTGTATCGTAGAGCTTGGCTGTAGACGATGGATCGTGTGGTGTGGTCTGGATGAAAGCTGGAGGCATGTAGGTAGGAATAGCGGTCAGTAGGTTTCCGGTATAGGGTGGTGTTTATGTGACCATTGTTTATTAGCACCATAGTGTCCAGGAAGTGGATCTCTTGTGTGGACTGGACCAGGCTGAGGTTGATGGTGGGATGGAAATTGTTGAAATCATGGTGGAATTCCTCAAGGGCTTCTTTTCCATGGGTCCAGATGATGAAGATGTCATCAATATAGCGCAAGTAGAGTAGGGGACGAGAGCTGAGGAAGCGTTGTTCTAAATCAGCCATAAAAATGTTGGCATACTGTGGGGCCATGCGGGTACCCATAGCAGTGCCGCTGATTTGAAGGTATACATTGTCCCCAAATGTGAAATAGTTATGGGTGAGGACAAAGTCACAAAGTTCAGCCACCAGGTTAGCCGTGACATTATCGGGGATAGTGTTCTTGACGGCTTGTAGTCCATCTTTGTGTGGAATGTTGGTGTAGAGGGCTTCTACATCCATAGTGGTAAAAGAATAAATGGACACAAATCAGATGTCAAGAATTATAACATTCATGAACCAGTCGGAGAACACTTCAATCTCTCTGGTCACGCAATCACAGACATGAAGGTCGCTATCTTACAACAAAAAAACTTCAAATCCAGACTCCAGCGAGAAACTGCTGAATTGGAATTCATTTGCAAATTGGATACTATTAATTTAGGCTTAAATAGAGACTGGGAGTGGCTAAGTCATTATGCAAGGTAGCCTATTTCCCCTTGTTTTTTCCTACTCCCCCCCCCTCCCAGACGTTCTGGTTAAACTTGGATTTATGCTGGAAATGGCCCACCTTGATTGTCATGCACATTGTGGGGAAAGTGGTCAGTTTGGATGAGCTATTACCAGCAGGAGAGTGAGTTTGTGTGTGTATGGGGGTGGGGGGGTGAGAAAACCTGGATTTGTGCTGGAAATGGCCCACCTTGATTATCATGCACATTGTAGGGAGAGTGGTCACTTTGGATAAGCTATTACCAGCAGGAGAGTGAGTTTGTGTGTGTGTGTTTTTTGGGAAAACGGGGGGGGGTGAGAACCTGTATTTGTGCTGGAAATGGCCCACCTTGATTTTCATGCACGTTGTAAGGAGAGTGGTCACTTTGGATAGGCTATTACCAGCAGGAGAGTGAGTTTGTGTGTGTGGTTTTTGGAGGGGGGTGAGGGGGTGAGAGAACCTGGATTTGTGCAGGAAATGGCGCACCTTGATTATCATACACATTGTGAAGAGACTGGTCACTTTGGATGGGCTATTACCAGCAGGAGAGTGAGTTTGTGTGTGGGGGAGCGGAGGGTGAGAAAACCTGGATTTGTGCTGGAAATGGCCCAACTTGATGATCACTTTAGATAAGCTATTACCAGCAGGAGAGTGGGGTGGGAGGAGGTATTGTTTCATGGTGTCTCTGTATATAATGTCTTCTGCAGTTTCCACAGTATGCATCCGATGAAGTGAGCTGTAGCTCACGAAAGCTCATGCTCAAATAAATTGGTTAGTCTCTAAGGTGCCATAAGTACTCCTTTTCTTTTTGCGAATACAGACTAACACGGCTGTTACTCTGAAACCAGGTATATACTGTCAGTTTCTGAATTTACTGACAAAACAGTTGTGCATTACTGTAATATTTACGCAGTACATGTCAGTCTACAGGACCTTAGTTTAAAATTTGCTTTAAAAATATATCAGTGAGTTGGTGAAGATTATAAAATCACATCTCTTAAAAAATCCTTGCATAGATTTTTAGATGCACAATCAACTTTAGCCTTAAATGCTTGGATCTTCAGACAAATAGTTTTTTAAATAAATCCTTATCTAAACTACACATTTTAATTTTTAAATTACTATAGTAAAAAAAGACTTGTTTCCAAAGTCTTCCTTTTCTTTCTGTCCATCCCTTTCTCCCTTCATCTCCCCTCCCCCCAGTCCCATTGAAAAGAATCCTTAAAGGAATAACACCCCTTTCCTTCCCGATGGCTGGACAAAGAGTCAGAAGTAAAGAAAGGGAAACTATCTGATGAACTAGTTTTAAGAGAACCCTCCAGCAAAATCAGTATCTAGTAAGATATAAAATCCTTTGTTATGCCTAAAATCTTTGGAAACGTATTTTTTAAAATTGATGAAATTTCGTAAACGTGTCTATTGTTATGGAGATCACACAAAGTAAATTAGTGTTCCCTTTTTCTAAAAGCAGTGAACATTGTTACGAACACACTAAACCTCTGTGACTGATTAATTTAAAATGATGTCTTTGTTTCAGTGAGTTCAAGATGTAGTAATCTGGAATGATTACGTTATGAAGGCTTAAGAGTACATTTAAAATATCAAATCAGCTCAGAGATACTGATTCAGAAAATGTAAAACAGAGAAGAGCTGCCTCTTGTATTCCACAATATTTCATGTTGTGTTCAGCAGGACAGCTGACTTCCCCGCACTACAAAGTTTTTGCAAATAAATCTCTGACGAACTTCAGGGCATATCAAAAAACCTGTGACTGACATTTTTTATTCCCAAATTTAGTGCTTTTAATTAGGTACCTTCTGCATGTCCAGTCGTCACCGTCTGGCATGCAGTGGAAAACATACTTCATTTTCTTTAGAAAGAAATTGCAGAAGAGTGGTTTTTTCAATTGTCATTTGCTTCATTTGGGTTCAGGGATTTGGCTGGAAGGAGGTGAGCAGGGTGGGGGAGGGAAGAGAGGAGGGAGACAGTGGGGAGATGGCTGGGCCTGGGGTGGAGCAGGGGTGGAGTATGGGGGGGCGCCACCGGCAGAAGAGTTGGGCTGGAGAGCTAGCCTCCCCAAGCGGCAGCTTCAGCCACCGCCCATGACAGCAGGTAAGAGCGGGTCGGCTCCCGCACACCCAGCGCGCGCTGCGGTCCCCTTAGGCAGGGGCCGTATTCACAGAGCCGAATGCTCCAGCACCGCGCACCCTGCGTGAGGGAGAGGGTACAGGGGTCTCTGCAGGGAACTGTGACTCTCCGCTGCCATGAGGCAGGCCGGGCGGCTCGGTATCCTTTGCTGCCTCGTCCCGCGCACCCCCGCTCTGCGAGCCCGGGCTGCTGTCGGGCATAGGGGCACCGGTTTAATACTGCGTAGGGCCCCATAAATCCTGGACGGCCCTGCCCAAGGGACCAGTCACTTTCCTCAGATCAATTTATACCTTGGATCTCACACCAAAGACAACGCCTGTAGCCAATCCTGTAATAAAGTAACTAAAGGTTTATTAACTAGGGAAAGGTTTCAGAGTAACAGCCATGTTAGTCTGTATTTGCAAAAAGAAAAGGAGTACTTGAGGCAACTTAGAGACTAACCAATTTATTTGAGCATAAGCTTTCGTGAGCTACAGCTCACTTCATCGGATGCATGAAAAAAATAACTAGGGAAAAAATAAGAGGGTTATTTACAGGTTAAAGCAAACAAGCATATACACACAAATGAGTTTGTCTGTGATTCAAAAGGTGACAGATGTAGTAAACTGTCAGCATTGAATGTATTTTAGGGCTTAACCCACGTCGACCCTGGGGCTCTCTGCTTTTTGTTTCTTAGCTCCAACCTTTGTGAGAATCCAAATAGCAAAGAGATGAAAAATCTTCACACTAATGTTGTTAGATGTTCGGCTGTGGGTGTGTTCTCCCTGTGTGCTGCCCTAGCTCTCCGCAGACAGCTGGCACAGCAGACCTCGAGCAAACCACCCAATGACCAAGAGATCCGTTAAGGTACAAAGGCACCCAGCCAGGTTTATTGTTGACGAAGCACGGTAATAGCACCTGGCAGACTCTATGAGGCTACTAAGACATGGATGCCTGTGACAATGGATGCAACTCAGTCTGGTGGGACTTTCCACTGCTCCCTAGGCTGGCCAAAGATACTCCCTCCGAAATACATCTTTATACCCGGATATAAACAAGTTATGTACTGTTATCCTGACATCTTTTAGGAGACGTCAGTGTGTTTCTGTTATGACTGGGGAATGTTTTTGTACCATCTTTGATACTACGACATGTGACAAAGTTTCTCCTCTGCCTTGGTGGGTCCTGCGCTTATTGGCGGATTTGCTCTCCCCAGAGATTCACGGCGGCCCTCAATTAGGCCACTTTTGCCAGTGGCTCAAACCTGCCATTCACTCAGCTAACCTTATCACTGCCCAGCATGGGGAAAAGGTGGTCCGGCCTGGTTTGGTTGAAAACACGTCCTGGTATCAGTTGATCATCTCAGTTACCTCCTTCTTCTGGTTCGGTGTCAGATCAGTAGATATCCTGAGCTGCTCCTGCAGCTTATTTCCCTGGATCGGGGTCTCTTGGGCCACTACACATGTCTCTTGCTGGTGCCAAGGCTTTAAGAGGTTAATGTGATAAATCTGTTCTTGTTTCCGGCATCCTGGCTGCCGCACCTTATAGGATACTTCCCCCATGGGTTCAGCCACCTCATAGGGCCCCTGCCATTGGGCCAAAAGCTTGCTTTCTGCCGTGGGTACCAGCACCGTCATCCGATCCCCCGGTTGGAACTGTCGGCCTTTTGTCTGGCGACTGTAATGGGTTCGCTGGGCCTCCTGCGCCTTTTCCAAATGTTCCCGTACAATCGGGGTGACCTGGGCTATCCGTTCTCGCATCTGCAACACACGTTCAGTTATATGTCTCCCCTCATTGGGCTCCTCTTCCCAGATCTCTTTGGGGATATCTAGTATGTCATGGGGGTGGCGCCCGTACAATAACTCAAAGGGGGAAAACCCAGTTGAGGCCTGAGGTACCTCCCAGATGGCGAACATAAGGTAAGGTAGTAGGGTGTCCCAATCCTTCCCATCCCAACTTACCACCTTACCATATCATTGCCTTGAGGGTTCGGTTAAACCTTTCTACCAGCCCATCGGTCTGCAGATCTGGGTCTGAAGCCCTCAGGGTATGTATATGGAGCAGCGTACAGAGGTCCTTCATTAGCTCCAACATAAATGGGGGACCTCTATGATGGGAAGGGGTACTAAAGGTGCCCTCAAGTGGGGACGGGGACTGTGCAGCTGACACTCCGGGCAGGACGCACAGTACCTCCGCATTTCTTCATGTACTCCGGGCCAGAAGAATCGTCGCAGGACCTGTGCCAGGATCCTCTCTACCCCCAAATGCCCCTCAAAAAGATGACTATGGGCCAGGCTTAATACAGCATTCTGGTGTTTTTGAGGTACTAGAAGCTGCTGTGCCTTCTGCCCCTGTACTGGTGCAATACAAGAGATTCTTCTTCATTATAAAGTAGGGTCCTGGTCCCTGGGTTTTCCCTTCCACGGGGACCCCATCTATTTCAGTCACCTCCTTCCTAATGTTGTCGTACCTTGGGTCTTCAGCCTGGTCCCGTCCAAAATCCTCTCTCCTGGGGCTAATCTGCCCGAGCTCTAGGGGGCCAGTCTCTGATGCCTCTCCTGGATCAGAGACATTAGGGTGCGGGTCAGGCTCAGGCGCTTCCTCCTCTGGGGCAGCCTCTTTCCCAGCTACCCTGGTCCGCCTGCCCACAAGGGCGACCCTCTGTCCCTGGACCAGCATCCGGGTCCCCAAGGCCTTAGCTGCCCTTCTTTCCCTTTTCATCTTTCTACCCTGCCTGGGAGTAGAGAACAAATTGGGGGATATTTCAGAGAAGATTGGGCGTTGACAGTTTATGGTGGATGCCTCACTAACTTCAAGGTTTCCCCCTTTCTCCAATCCCCCTACTGGGAGTAAGTCTCCAAATCCTGGGAAGTCTCTCCCTATGAGCACCGGGTGTGGGAGTTTAGGGACTATACCTGCTGCTACCTCAGTGGTGTTCCCCTGGATTTCAGCTTTTACCAGGATGTGGGGCAGTAACTAACTGTCCCCTGGACGCATGTCACCCCAGTGCGCTTTGCCTGCAGCCGCTGACTACGTTTCACAAGCTTCCCTGAAATAAGCGTGATCGGACTCCCCGAATCAACCAGTGCCGTGGTCTCTGCCCCATTTAGTTTTACTGGCCTGGTGTGCATATGTGGGGTTAGTGCGACCCCCACCAGGTGGATTAGGGAGCATGGGTCTGCCCAGTTCCCCAGGTTACACTGCATCGGCTCCTCGGCACTGGGACACTGTGCAGCTAGGAACAGGTGCCAACTTTTGTCGGCGCCGGTGGGTGCTCGCGCCTCCGTGCCCCTGGCCCTGCCCCGACTCCCTGCCCCTATTGGGCCCCTCCCCAAATCGCCGCCCTGGCCCCGCCACGTTCCTCCTCCTCCCCGCTCCCTCCCAGCGCTTGCCGCACAACGCAGCTGTTTCATGGCGCAAGCACTGGGAGGGAGGGGGAGAAGCAGGACACGGCGGCGCGCTCAGGGGAGGAGGCGGAGGCCGAGGTGAGCTGGGGCAGGGGGGAGAGCTGCCGGTGGGTGCAGAGCACCCACCAATTTTTCCCCATGGGTGCTCTACCCCGGAGCACCCACGGAGTTGGCACCTATGCAACTCTGTGTCCCCACTCCCCGCAGGGGTAACATCTGTATGGGGCCCTAGGCATTTCCTTGTCTCTTGGTTTGGGGAGTCCAATGACATTAGCCTCTTCCCCCTCACTGCTCTGACTCTTTATGGCCTCCAGGGGGCCTTCAGCCCCTCTCTTTGTCCACCTGGGCCCTCCTGGCGGCCCAGTCACCCGAGCTCTGGGGCTTGGCGCTGCTAGTGTAACCCGGGGTGCCTCTTCCTTAACCGGTCGGGTCAGCTCCCTCGCCGTCCTTCGCCTCTCTACCAGCTCGACAACCTCGTCGTAGGGGGAGGGCTCGTTCTGGCTTACCCGGGCGCGAAGGGCTGGCGGTAGTCCTCTCCTGTACCGGTCGATGACCAGAACCTCTAGTATCTCCTCCGGACTCCGGGACTCAGCTCGTAACCACTTTCATGAGAGATAGATGAGGTCATATAATTGGGACCGCAAGGTTTTGTTTTCCTGCTACCTCCACTCATGATATCACTGGGCCCGCACTGCGGTCATTACCCCAGATCTGGCCAGGATCTCTGCTTTCAGCTGGGGGTAGTCTGCCGCAGCCTCTTCAGGCAAATCATAGTAGGCCTTCTGGGCCTCCCCACACAGGAATGGGGCGAGGATGCCAGATCACTGTTCTCGGGGCCAAGCCTCCCATAGGGCTGTCCTCTCAAGGGCCAGGAGGTATGCCTCTGCATCATCCTCCCACGTCATTTTATGCAGCCAATTGCTGACCCACATAATCTGCGTCCCATCATGGCCGCGGTTCAGCTCTGTAAGGGCCTTTACCTGGTTTACCAGTTCCCGCAACATAGCCCAGTCCTGAGCAGCCTGGTCCATCAGCAGGCGATTAGCCTCTTTGTGCAGCCGCACGGCCTCCTGTTGGGCGGCTGCCTGGACACGGGGAGCCTCCTGCTGGGCAGCCGTGGCTTGTATCAGTGCCCACACTCCCTCCTCCACTGTGGTGGGGAAAAAAATACCCTCTCTTTTTTTTTAAATAATAAAAACACCCTCCTTCTTCCTCTGTGCTGTGCGCACCAAATCCCACTCCTGACACCAGTTGTGACAAAGTTCCTCCTCTGCCTTGGTGGGTCCTGCATTTACTGGCAGATTTGCTCACCTCAGAGATTCACGGCAGCCCTCAGTTTGGCCACTGTTGCTAGTGGCTCAAACCTGCCGTTCGCTCAGCTAACCTCGTCACTGGCCAGCATGGGGAAAGGAAGGAGAACAATCCCCGCAGTCTCTGCTGGTCCACCTAGTGGGTCAGGGGACAGGCCAGGGACCTTCCCCTCTGATGGGACCCACAGTCCAGGTCAACACCTCCTGTATCCAATAGGGAGTTGGGGGGAAACCCGGGCCCACCTTCTACTCTGGGTTCTAGCCCAGGGTCCTGTGCATCACAGCCGTCTATAGTGTTTCGTGTAACACCTGTGTGACAGCTACAACTCCCTGAGCTACTTCCCAATGGCCTCCTCCCGACACCTTCTTTATCCTCACCACAGGACCTTCCTCCTGATGCCAGATCGCGTTTGTACTCCTCAGTCCTCCAGCAGCATGCCCTCTCACTCTCAGCTCCTTGCACACCCCTCACTGACTGAAGTGAGCTCCTTCTGAAACCAGGTGCCCTGATTAGCCTGCCTGTCTTAATTGATTCTAGCAGCTTCTTAATTGGCTCCAGGTGTCCTAATTAGCCTGTCTGCCTTAATTGGTTCCAGCAAGTTCCTGATTGTTCTGGAACCTTCCCTGTTTCCTTATCCAGGGAAAAGGGACCTGCTTAACCTGGGACCCATAGCTCTCCCTTTGATCACTCTCCTGTGTCAGTGGTCCCTCTGGAGGAAAGCCGGGGGCTAGTGACCCCAGCCCCCCATATGCTGCGAGAGGAGCTGCGGGAGTTCCTTGAGGACGTCCGTGGCTCCCGTAACAAGGTGCAGCTTGCTCTCCAGCGATGGGGGGATTTCCATCAAATCCTCTGGGCCGCGAGGGCCCTCATGGGGGAGGGTAAAAGGACCAGGAAGCAGGCTGCCGCGGCCTACCAGCAGGTCCACCTCTTCCGTGACTCCTTACTCACCTACGGGGTAGATCACGGACTGTTGCACGGCCGTTAGGAGCCGCGAGCATCCCTGTCGGCGAGGATCCCCCCCCAGCCCTCCTCATGGCACCTCTCACCATCACAACGTTGAACACCCGAGGCTGTAGGATGGGTCTCCGCAGGTGCCAGGTGCTCCCCTTCCTTTGGGAGGGGGGGTACTCTGTGGTTTTCCTGCAGGTGCCTCTCCCTTCGAGGGAGAGCGCTGGTGCTTAATCAACTAGTCCTGTCCACGCTCTGGTACCGGCTCAACACCCTGGTCCCGGCCCCGGGTTTCCTGTCCACCCTCCGGACATCGATTCTGGAGTTCTTCTGGTCAGGACTGCACTGGGTCTCTGCAGGAGTTCTCCATCTACCCCTGCAGGAGGGAGGGCAGGGCCTGAAGTGTCTGCACACTCGGGTCTGTGTCTTCCGCCTCCAGGCCCTGCAGAGGCTCCTTTATGGCGCAGGGAGTCCGGCGTGGAGCGAACTGGCGCACGCCTTCCTGCGCCGCGTCCGAGGGCTCCGATACGACCGGCAGCTCCTTTATCTCCATCCGAGAGGTCTTCCGTGAGACCCCTCCGGGCTGCCGGTCTTCTACCAGGACCTCCTCCGGACCTGGAAACTGTTCTCGGCGACCAGGTCCTGACAGCCACCGAGGGGGCAGATCTCCTCGCGGAGCCCCTGCTACACAACCCCCAGCTCCCTGTGCAGGTGGCAGAGTCCCCCTCGGTGCGCCAGAGGTTGGTCCTGGCAGAAGTCACAAGAGTCGGAGACCTCCTGGACTACGACCAGGGAGACTGGCTGGATCCCCTGACGCTCGCTCAGCGCATGGGGGAGGGCCCGCCCCAGGGGGAATCTTCCCTCCCTCATGCTGCCCCACCGTTACCCCCCCCGAGTCCCTGAGCCATCGCCCCTGACCCGACCCCTGCTAGCCAGCCCCCAGATGATGCCATGGAGGGCTGGGCCCTAGTGCAGGGGAAGTGGGGCAAGCGGAAGCCTCGAGCTCCGCTCCTCCCATCCGATGCAGAGGCCCCCCGGAAGACCAGGAAGGGGGGCACCGATGCCGAGCCTTCCGCCTTGACCCCGGGTGGAGTCTGTCCACTGGTACTGGCTGGGGAAGACGTGGCAACACCGCAAGGCAGTACCGCCCCTCCACTGGAGTCCCTTCCCTCAGAGGCCCCCGATGGAGCCCCTTCTGCCCCCTTAACCGTTGAAGCCCCTGCAAGCCCTGAGGCAAGTGTCGCTTCAGACGCTGGTGGGGTGGACCCAGCAATATCAAAAGGAAACATTGAGGTTTCTGCCATCTCTGGAAATAAATTGAAATGTGTAAACGGTCTTTCCCATACTCAATAATGGCAGATCTACCTAGCATATCTAGTGGAATCAAACTGTATAGGAAATCATCTTAGTAATTGGGTAACAGGATTCTGATTTTACTATACCTTCTTAAAAGGTGGTGGGTGGTGATCTCCCCTCCACCTATGAGGGGATCAAGGCCCTGGGTCTGACCCCGGTCACCCCGGGGGAGGACGACCCTCTGCCAGCGGGCCTCGACCTGAGCGACCTCACCGCAGCCCCCCTTTCCCCATGCTCCCTCCCCCTAACTGCTGCTTCTGCTCCCACCTCCGAGGATCCCCTGGGCCCTTCCCTCTGCCCGGCCGCAGGTGGCTCCCCGCTGGCGGCCGCCGAGCCTACTGAGCCAGTGCCTCACAGCCAGGACCCGAGTCCCATGGGGTATCCCTCGTGGGCGTGGGGCAACCGACCTCCTTCCCAGGCGGGGACCCCACTGCAGACACCAGCCAAAGAGCCTGAGCCCGGCATCATTGAGGGCCCCCTTCCCACCCCCCAGATCCCTGAGCTGAACCAAGAGGGGCAACCTCCCGGCGGCCCAGCTACTGGGGCTAAAGATCCTGCCTCTGTCCCTCTCCCCGACTCTGCTCCTGACCCCTGCCCTGCCCTGCCCCTGATGTCAACGCCGTCCTTGTCCCCTCCACCTTCCATGATGCCATTGCCACCACTGGGGCCAACTCCTTCCATTTCCCAGAGGATGACCCCAGGGAGCGGCCTTTGTATTTCCCTGTCCCGACCCACCAGGGGCTGCTATCTTCCCTCCACTGCCCCGCATTGAACCGGGCCACGTGGCACCGGCCCATCCCTAGAAACCTTCAGGAGAGGATTTCTAAGTATCTCCATGGAAGGTGAATCAAGATCTCTCAAAACGATGAAAGGGACATCCCTGTTCTGATAAACAGAATATTCCACATGGCCCCCCGCCTAGGCCAACAAGCCAGCGGGTGAGAAGCGGGTGCCGCTCTGTTGTGCCTCTACCCAAGTACAGGACACGGATCTGCTGTGGAATGTGTAACTGGGCTGCCACACAACCCTTCACAGAATGTCATCTCCAAGCTTTTATTTTCTAACATTATACCAATAAAGTAATAAAAAGTTACAGACCTAAAAGTCGCAATATTACAACAAAAAGACTTCAAAAACAGACTCCAATGTGAGACTGCTGAATTGGAATTAATTTGCAAACTGGATACAATTAACTTAGGCTTGAATAGAGACTGGGAGTGGATAGGTCATTACACAAAGTAAAACTATTCTCCCCCCCTCCCCCCGCCCCGCACTGTTCCTCAGACGTTCTTGTTAACTGCTGAAAATGGCCCACCTTGATTATCACTACAAAAGGTTTTCTCTCCCACCCCCCCACCCCCCGCTCTCCTGCTGGTAATAGCTCACCTTAAGTGATCACTGTCCTTACAGTGTGTATGGTGACACCCATTGTTTCATGTTCTGTGTGTATATAAATCTCCCCACTGTATTTTCCACTGAATGCATCCGATGAAATGAGCTGTAGCTCACGAAAGCTCATGCTCAGATAAATTGGTTAGTCTCTAAGGTGCCACAAGTCCTCCTTTTCTGTTTGCGGATACAGACTAACACGTCTGCTACTCTGAAACCTAATAAAAAGTTGATACCTTTGTCTCAACTTGTGGATGGGCCGGCGGCCATTTTTAAATGGGGAACAAAGGCGGCAGGAGGAGAGCAGAAGTGAGGGAGATGAGGCCTAAGGGAAAGAAAAGACCAAAAAACATTGCAAGGTATAATGCATGTACGCACCTACCCAAGTTCCCTTCCTGTTTTTCAGCAGGCTCATCTGTGGGACAGGCTAGATCCTGCAGACTTTCAGTCAGTTCCTGGCTCACAGCATAGTTTGAGTCCTACTCTGTGTCCCTCCCATCTTTGCTGTTCATGGCAGGTGTCTGTGTCTGGGGCTCCTCCAGGGTATCCACAGTCATTTGCGGGGTGCTGGTGGGGACACTGCCAAGGACGGCATGCAACGTGCAAAAGGGCAGGTCTGCGAGGCAGTACCAGATTTCTTGTTGCCTTCCCTCACTTTGTGATATGCCTGGCTCAGCTCTTTTGCTTTCACACAACGCTGCTGCTGATCCGGGTTGTGCCCCTTTGCCAGCATCCCCTGTGCAGTCTGCTCAGAGATGTCACTGTTTCCAAGGCTGTTCCATAGCTCAGCTTGCACCAGCCTCTTCTTCACAAGCCCGAGGAACGCATCGAGCAGCTCTGCATGTGTGTGGAGCTGGCATGGCTGGTTGCTCAGTTGGATGCACACAACAGAGGTGAGCTGCTAGGTGTGCTAGCCATGGTGGACAATCAGGAAAAGGCATTTCAGAAACACACAGAGATTGTTAAGGGGGGGGAGGTAAGAGGTGGTTTCCATTTTCTGTGCCCCTTGGGTAGTGGAGTTCAAAACTGTGAACAGAGCGGTCACTGTTGTAGGGACAGGGGCATTGTGGGACAGCTGATGGAGGATTGTTAGGGTCGACCCAAATGATGCCGTATCTGCACTCATGCTGTGTTGTCTTAAGTAGGTCGACTGGAACTCCGCGGCGCTTGAAGAGGGGGTATTACGGCATCACTGTAACAGACCACTGGCATTGGTGGGAGACACATTTTAGTGTAGACACATGAATAACTGGGTCAACACAAGTGGACTCATAACAACCTAACTTTGTAGTGTAGACCAGGCCTTAGTGTCATCTGCATACATTGATCCCTAGGGCAAGTCAGTCCCTACTTTGATCTCTGCAGGACTCTGTGGGACTTCCCTGGATATCTAGAATAGTACCAGCAAGCTAAGATTATTTTTGTTTTCTTCAATTAAAAGAATTAAAATATTTTTGTTAATTGCAGAGTTTTTGGATGATAAAGAAAAGGTAATATTAAAAATGTAGTGATCTGATGGATACAGAACAAAAAATATATGCTGTCTTTAAGTCACCTTTCAGTTCAGCCTCTTTGAATTACAAAGCAGGCACATTAACCACTAAACTAAACAGATTTTGATTAACACTTGCAAGCATGATCAGGGTTACACTTTCACCACTGGAGGGTGCAATTATTTGTCAGTGAATGCACCTGAGCTATTGTAATATCTACTAGGGAAACTAATTAAAACATGGAAGGAAATTGTCTACATTTCAAAGTGCATTTTCTATTCAATACAGGCATGCTAGGATTTATTAAATTAGACCTAAGGCCTGATTCTGTAGTCCATATGCAGACAACGCTCTCCTCTGCCTGAGTAACAACGTCAGTTGTGGCCCCCTTACTTGACACCAAAAAATGAGGAAAAAGGGAGACTTTTCCTACATTGTACCTATAAATACCCTAATAATAAAGCCTTCATTTTAATGATTTCTTGTATGGTGGTGTTAGCATGAGTAGGTGTCTTCAAAAGCAATAGAATTTCAGCATTTCCCATTGTCAGGGAAATACCCTAGATTCTGTGTCGAGTGGTCCAGTGGAGAGGACCCAAGACTGGCAGTTGAAAGATTTGTGGTTTATTCCCAGCTTTGCTAGTAACTCACTTGGTGACTTTGGGCAAGTCACTTAGACCAATATTTTCAAAAGTCACTATGTTTGGATACCTCAGCTTTGGGGGCGCAGCTTTAGATACCCTTTGCCTAATTTTCAGAGCAATGAACATTCACAGCTTCAACGTAGCATGATTTTGCACGTATATAGTTGAAGTGCCCAGGAGCTGCGTCCCGGGCAGGGCCATGCTGAGCTAGGCACGACGCAAATATGGAGCATATGACATCAGCATCTCTGAAAATCACACTCGAGGTATCTCAAATTGTATGCGGTGGTGCCATAGACCCAGAGAGCAGCTCTGTGGGGCTCGAAAGCTGCTCTCTCTCCCCGGCAGAAGCTGGTCCAATAAAAGATACTGTCTCACCCACATTGTCTCTCTAGTATCTCAAACTGGGCAGTGAACTTTTGGGTGCAAATGAAGCATCCCAAATCAGTGAGCACTTCTGAAATGTTTGGCCTGAATTTGTTTGCTTCTGTTCCCCCCTCTATAAAATAATAATTAATAACGAACAGTTAATAATAAACCCCTAGCTCTCAAAGTGCTTTACAAAGGAGGTCAGTATCATTAGGTCCTCATTTTACAGGACACAGAGACATGGGCAGGTGAAGTGACTTGCCCAAGGTCGCCCATTAAGCCAGTCGGTGATATGCCCACCTTTGTTTTAAAGAGCTAAATAGTTACATTTCTTTGTTATTCTGTGGTAGTAATGATATCAGTGCACTGCTTCTCACTTGATCACCAGTTAGTGAAATACATGCATTAAACACCATTCAATATACTGATGAATCACTTGGCTAATCTGGTTTAAAAACACAATGCAATTAGACTGCTGCATTTGCACACACATTACTCATCTTCTTTTGTGCTGATTTATGTTGGAACCATAGTAACTGCCAAGTGGACCACCCACACTGAAAAGAAGGCAGGAATGCTTTTACACAACTGACAACCTCTGGGTTGGTTTTTTCCCTCCACCTCTTTCTAAATCTGTCATTTATAGAACAATGGATGCAAATAATGGTGGCAAAGTTCAGTCTTCTGTGTGTTCGTGCTTCTGGCAAAAGAACGTTAAGATTAGAGGAGGGAAATTTCCCCTTGCGGAACTTGAAGGTGGTGAGATGACTTCACTGCCCCACTCAAGGCCACATTGGGCAGCCTCGAATGGGGCAGTGCAGCTTTATCTAGTTGCTGGCTGCTATTTTTTGTTTTTGTTTTCAGTACTGAAGAAAGTAGCTCAGAGAGAAGCAGCAACCGAAGAGAGGGCAGCTGCACTTTGGAACCAACCAAAACCACACCCAGGTAGAGCTGGACCGAACAACTCGTGGGGCTTGTCTGCACACAAGAGTTGCAGCACTATACCTGTACTCGCACAGCAATGAAATCTTGTCCAGGGCAGATTCGGCTCCCAGAATAAAGGTGCTTCCAGCGGTAGAGCTCATTCCTGTGTGGAGCGAGAGCCCTTTAACTGGAGGTTAGAGTCATTTCATTATTTTGGTGAAAATCCCATCCCACACCAAAATGCTTAATTTGGTACAAAAGCTGCACATAGCCCAGGATTTTGTATCTGTTCTGTGCAGAGCAGCCCTGTAATGGCCGAGATGCTGTGTGTGACCCAACAGGGAGAGCTGGCTGGGAAGTTTTAGATGGAACTCTTTTTTTGGGTCAGGAAACGAAGATTCCTCAAAGTTGAAACATTCCATGAGAACATGCGAAGTTCAGTGGAATTTTTTTTTGATCAAACAGTTGAAATGAAGCATTATCAAAACTTTCTGGTCTGGCTGTATCAGAATGGAACATTTTGAGCGTTCGTGGAGAAATGACTTTTCATTTCGAGGGGTGTTTTTGATATTATGTTACAGGAAAAAATAAAAAAGTTGAAACTGAAATGAAATGTTTTGATTTTATTAAAATGAAACGTTTTGATTGACACAAAATGAAATTGTTTTCAAAAATTTGATTTCACGGGAAATTCTGAAATTCTTCATTTTCATTCCAATTCAGAATGAAAACAAATTCAGAAACTGTGGAATTTCTCACAAACTTAAAATTCTAGTTCCTGCCCAGCTCTACTAATGGGTCCTTTCCATCTATAATTTCTTGAGGTCCTTCCTCCTCCTTCTCCCTTTGGCAAATATAGGTGCACAAATCATCATGTTATACACTCCTAGTCCGGGACATCTTTGCAGCTGCCACTGGGCTGGCACCACCAGTGGAGATAGCCATTAACGGGAGGGCAGTAAAAGGATAAAGGACTTGCAGCCTCCCTTAAAATGGAGCATAATTTTATTTTAAAAAGCCCAGACCTCTGGAGCCATGCTGAGCAAGCCCTGGAACAAACTAACTAAACAGAATCTGGAACCACCGACTCCCTTTGAGGTTTCTTTACATCTCCTCATGGGATTGTTCAGCTGATGGAATCATTAGTGTTCATTCATCAATTCTAATCCCCTCCTGACAACGTTAGCCCTGAAGACCTCTAGTGAGTTATCAAGTATGGCTTCCTATATTATGGCAGGAGCTGGTTTCATTACCCCTAAACTATCCCCAGTAGAGGTGTGAGAACTCCAGCCTTGTTCTGATGTCCAAAAATGCTGCATCTGGGTGGACAACTCCTAAGACTGACATGACGATCTCAGCCATTCAGTGTTGTCTTGGGGAAAAAGTAGCACTTCTCATATCTCCAGGAATGTTAATAATTTATATGGGAATACCCCTTGTTTGGAGTTTGACTAGCCCCCAAAATACTCAATACACTGTACCTGCAGCCCCAAGCTCCCCACCTTCCATGTCCAGCAGTGCTGCCTCTGAACTAATCTCTTACATTAATCTATGCTCGGAGAAGTTCTATCCCAGCAAGAATGTCTCCCCAACCTTTCAAAAGAATCTTTGCCAATGTAATAACATTAGTCTCATTAGTCAATCAGTTTGGTTAGGGTCATTCTTGAATCTCTGCAGCTGGCTAAAGGCACAGCACAAAGCCATCCATCTCTTCGGCTGGGAGGCCAGCAGTACAAACATGCATTTTGTAATGTGAGTTAGTCTAATCTTGGAGAATGCATCTGCATCCCGTCTCAGTGCACTCAGCTGCTGAGCAAACATGAGTTTGCTTTACAAAAGCCTAAAGTGTGCTGAAAACTGAGGCTGCGGAAAGTGGGTCTTGGCTTGTTGTTGGGGGGTTTTTTGTCTTTTTTTTTTTTTCTGAGTCTTTTTAGTCTCATATCAGTAAGTGAATGGGTGGAGAGGTTCTTCAAGTTTTACTAAGCTCAGTCAAGTGCTCCTTCTGTTCCCTAAGGCTCGGTGCTAATGAAAGAAGAATCTCTTCAAATCTTCATTCCATTACAAGATTTACCAGCAGTGCTTCCAGTGTTTTTCCTTTCAGTGAAACGATAATTCAAGAGACAGGAAAGCTAAATATTGCCAGGACCCATCCCTGAAAGATGCTTTAGATAGAGCTTTCGGTGGGGTGTGCATGCTATTGGAAGGAGATTGTGGGGTCTTTTCGTTAAGGAACATTACTAGGACTCAGGAGAATTAGTTTCAATTCCTAGCTCTCATAGACATTTTGTGTGGTCTTGGGCTTGTCACTTTGGCCCAGATTGACAAAGTTATTTAGGCACCTAAGCCCCAGACTTGGGGGCCTAAATCACTTGTATAGGTGCCTATGTTCCGGTTTAGGCTCTGCTGCAATCCACAAAACTCCCGCTGAACACTGGAGGTGCCTAAAGCCACTCAGCACCTCAGTTTTGCAGGTAAAAGTTCCCTTGACACCTATGTTCCTGCCTCGGCCATGTGCACCGCTGCCTCCCTCTAGGGCAGGGCTGGGCAAACTTTTTGGCCCAAGGGCCACATCTAGGTGAGGAAATTGTATGCAGGGCCATGAATATAGGGGTGGGGCAGAGGGTTGCAGGAGGGGGTGTGGTGTGTGGGAGGGGGGGTGGTGTGCAGGAAGGGGCTCAGGGCAAGGGGTTGGGGTGTAGGAAGCTGTGGAGTCTGGGAGGGAGCTCAGGGCAGGGGGTTGCATGCAGGAGGGGGCTCAAGGCAGGGGGCTAGGGGGCTTAGGACAGGGGGTTGGAGTGCAGGGTGCAGGAGAGGTTCAGGGTGTGGGCTCTGGCCCAGCACCGCTTACCTCAAGCAGCTCCAGGGTGGCAGTGGCGCCCAGGGGGGCTAAGGCAGGCTCCCTGCCTGCCCTGGCCCAGCGCCGCTCCTGGAAGTGGCCAGCATGTCTGGAAGTGGCTCCTGGAGATGGGGTGGGGCAGGTGGCTCTGCCACATGCTGCCCTTGTCTGCAGGTACCACTCCCGAAGCTCCCATTGGCAGCGGTTCCCCGTTCCCAGCCAATGGGAGCTGCGGGGAGGGAAGGCAGGCAGGGAGCATGCTTTAGCCCCACTGCGCCACAGGGCTGGCAATCCCGCGGGCCGGATTGAAAGCCCTGACAGGCAGAATCCAGTCTGCCGGCCGTAGTTTGCCTTCCCCTGCTCTAGGGTCCCGGATGCTTACCTCCTATCCAAGCCCCAGAGTGATCCACAAATGGGCCTGCGATGGGGTATGTACCATACACAGGCCCCAAATGAATTAATGTGGGGCTAAGAGGCCAGCTTTGTCTGGCTGCACCTGGCGGGAGAGTCAGGCTAAATTGATCCTGAAGCCCAGCTGGGCAGGAGCAGGCTGGTTAGCAAAAGTGGGGAAGTTCGTAGCAGAAGGGGGCTGCGTGCAGGGAGTGTGTAGTGATTCCCTGGGAACACAGAGGTGGTGAGGAAGGAACCTGTGCGGGAACATAGGCCCTCCGATCCTAGTCCTGCAAGAAGGGTCAACCCAGAGAAATTGTGGGGAAGAAAGCCTGAGAAAAGCTGGGGAGGAAGAATCCCAAGAAAACTGTAGCAATGAGTAGGACTGTGCAGACCTTGGCCGCTTGTTACAGGGTCCCAGGGCTGGCACCCAGTGTAGAGGGAGGGCCTGGGTTGCCCACAAGCCACAGGGAAGGTGGCCTAAAGCCCTCTGACATAAGGGGATAAGGATAATTCAGAGCCTGGAAGGATGCAATGACCTTTGGGCCAGAGTCAGGGGACAGAGACCTGACACAAGGCCTTGGAATTACTGGTTGGACTTTTGTTTGTTGAACTTTGTTACCCCAAAAGGGGTGGACACAAATATTGTGACCTGACCGGAGGGTGCAGTTACGGAAGAGACACCACTACCCAGTGACAGGGCGACCGTTGGCAGGGGCACAGACGGCTGCCACACCAGGCCAGGTGGCACAAGGAGTCCTCCTGCAGTAAGTGAAGCGCTTGACGGGGCCCCATGCACAATCTGTCCAGAGGAGGCAGCGCCACCTGATCACTTGTAAGTAAGTGGTTAGAGCACTCAGTGGGGATGTGGGAGACACAGGTTCAATTCCCCCCTCTGCCGTAGTGGGAGAGAGGTTTTGAACAGGGGTCTTCCATGTGTGTGAGCAGTGACTGTTCAATGTGGACAAATGTGTAAACAGCCACTGGGCAAGCAAGAGCAAGAATGATTCTGTAGCCCAGTGCTCAGGGCACCCCCTCGGCGGTGGGAGGCCCAGGGTCCAGTCTCCCTGCTCCAATCACTCTTTTTGTAGTTCTCCGCGGCGGAGACCGACAAAGGGAGCCCCACAGCAGCACACCCCAGAGCCCCGTGCTTCGCACGCTCCGCTGAGAGGTGAGAGAGGCTCTTCAGACCCTGTCTCCCACTCTGGCAGAGAGGCGGGAAGTGAGCCTGGGTCTCCCAGACCCCAGCTGAGCGCTCTGACCACCGGTCTGAAAGTCACCAGGTGGCACCTCCTCCTCCTGCGCCCGTTCCAGGGGGAGCGAGGCAGGCGCCTGACTCATCCCTGCAGGAAATGCCTGAGGCGCCCGAGCCGCCAGACTCCAGGCGGCTGGGGCCTGTTCACGGGTCGCTAGCCGAGATCAGCACCTCCCGGCCGCCCCGAGTCAGGCACCCATCCCCTGACAGGGGCGGGGCTTAGCACACATCCCTGGCATCGGCATCTCCCATTGGCTAGCTTCGCCAGCTCCCCATGCTGGCTTTCGTGAATCACGTTCTGAGGTGCCTGTCTTTCCCCGTGCATTGCACAGGAGGCCTAGGTGCCTATCTCGGGCTGTGGGGGTCTCAGTGCTCTTCCTGTGATTTCCTAGGCATTGCAGCGCTCAGCAACACAATACCCAAGTCCTTTTGTGGGTCCGGGCCTTGATTCCCCATCTGTGAATGGGGATAACAGTTGAATCATAGAATCACAGGAATATAGGGCTGGAAGGGACCTCACAAGGTCATCAAGTCCAGCCCCTGGGCTGAGACAGGACCAAGTCAACTTAAACCATCCCTGGCATCCTCTCCTGGAAGCCTGTTCCAGAACTTAACTATCCTTAGAGTTAGAAACTTTTCCTGATATCGAACCTAAACCTCCCTCTGCTGCAGATTAAGCCCATTACGCCTTGTCCTAACTTCGATGGACACGGAGATCAATTCATCACAGCCCTTTTTAGAACAGCCCCAAACACACTGGAAGACTGTTGTCAGTTCCCGCCCCCGGCCTTCTTTTCTCAAGACTAAATAGTCCCAGTTGTTTTACCCTTTCCTCATAGGTCAGGTTTTCTAAATTTTCGATCATTTCTGTTCCTCTCCTTTGCACTCTCCAATTTATCCACATCTTTCCTCAAGTGTGGCACCCAGGATTGGACACAGTATTCCAAATGAGGCCTCACCAGTGCCAAGTAGAGCAGGACAATTACCTCCCATGTCTTACATACACCACTGTTAATACACCCCAGAATGCTATGAACCTTTTTTTGCAACTGCTTCACATTTTTGACTCATATTTCAATTTGTGATTCACTCTAACCCCTCAGATCCTTTTCGGCAGCACTGCAACCTAGCCTCGCCAGTTATTCCCCATTTTGTAATTGTGCATTTGATTTTTCCTTCCTAAGTGGAGTACTTGTCTTTACTGAATTTCATCTTGTTGATTTCAGACCAGTTCTCCAGTTTGTCAAGCATGTTTTGAATTCTAATCCTGTCCTCCCAAGTGCTTGCAACCCCTCCCAGCTTGGTGTCATCCACAAATTTTAGAAGCATACTCTCCCTTCCATTATCCAAGTCATTACTGAAAATACTGACTACTACCAGAGCCAGGACTGGGGTGACCAGACAGCAATTGTGAAAAATCGGGACGGGGGTAAGGGGTAATAGGAGCCTATATAAGAGAGAGACCCAAAAATCGGGAGTGTCCCATTAAAATCAGAACATCTGGTCACCCTAGCCAGGACTGACCCCCTGCAGACCCTTGCTAGATACACTCTTCCAGTTTGACAGTGAACCTCTGAGAACTATCCTTTGAGTACAGTCTTTCAACTAGTTTTGGACCTACTTTATAGTATTATCATCTAGACCACATTTCCCTAGTTTGCTTATGAGAATGTCATGAGGGACTCTGTCAAAAGCCTCACTAAAATCAAAATATATCACGTCTACTGCTTCCCCCCCATGCACTAGGCCAGTAACTCTGTTAAAGAAGGAAATTATATTGGTGTGGCAAATTTTGTTCTTGACAAATCCATGCTGGCTATTCCTTATAACGTCCAGGTGCTTACAAATGGATTGTTTAATAATTTGATCCAGTAGCTTTCCAAGTATTGAAGTTAGGCTGACTGGTCTATAACTCCCTGGGTCCTCTTTCTTCCTCTTTTTAAAGATATGTGCTATGTCTGTCCTTCTTCAGTCTTCTCGGACCTCACCTGTCCTCCAAGAGTTCTCAAAGATAATTGCTAACCGTCACGGGATTGCTTCTGCTAGTTCCCTAAGTACCTCAGGATGAATTCCATCAGGCCCTGCCAACTTGAATACCTCTGACCTGTCTAAAGATTCTTTAACCTGTTCCTCCCCCTTTATTGTTAATCTGGTCACCATTAACTTTGTTAGTGAAGTCAGAAGCAAAATAGGCATTAAACACTGCAGCCTTCATGGTGTCATCAGTGATTAGAATCATAGAAGATTAGGGTTGGAAGAGACCTCAGGAGGCCATCTAGTCCAACCCCCTGCTCAAAGCAGGACCAATCCCTAACTAAATCAGCCAGGGCTTTGTCAAGCTGGACCTTAAAAACTTCTAAGGATGGAGATTCCACCACCTCCCTAGGTAACCCATTCCAGTGCTTCACCACCCTCCTAGTGAAATAGTGTTTCCTAATATCCAACCTAGACCTCCCCTGCTGCAACTTGAGACCATTGCTCCTTGTTCTGTCATCTGCCACCACTGAGAACAGCCGAGCTCCATCCATTTTGGAACCCCCCTTCAGGTATTTGAAGGTTGCTATCAAATTAGCTGTCCTTTCCCGCTAAGTAGAAGACCTACACTTTCCTTTGTCTTTCTCTTGCTATTAATGTATTTAAAGAACCTCTTCTTATTGCCTTTTATGTCCCTTGCTAGGTGTAACTCATTTTGTGCCTTAGCCTTTCTGATTTTATTACTACATTTTTGTGCTATTCTTCTGTATTTGTCTTTAGCAATTCATCCATCTTTCCACTTTTTGTAGGATTTCTTTTTGATTATCAGGTAATTAAAGAGCTCCTGATGGAGCCATATTGGCATCTTGCTATTCTTCCTGTCTTTCCTTTGAATCAGGATAGTTTGCAGTTGTGCCTCTAATATTGTCTCCTTGAGAAACTGCCAGCTCTCCTGAACTCCTTTATTTTTTAGAATTTCTTCCCATTGGACCTTCCCTACCAGTTCTCGGAGTTTGTTAAAGTCTGCTTTTTTGAAGTCCATTGTCTTTATTTCGCTGCTCTCCTTCCTTTCCTTAGAATCATGAAATCTATCATTTCAGGATCACTTTCACCAAAGATGCCTTCCACCTCCAGATTTGCTACCAATTGTTCCCTGTTGGTCAGAATCAAGTGTAAAATGGCTGTCCTCCTGGTTACTTCTTCCACTTTCTGAAACAAAATCTCTCCCCAGTACATTCCAAAAAATGGTTGGACATTTTGTGTTTTGCTGTATTACTTTTCCAACAGACGCCTGAGTTGTTAAAGTCCCTCCCTTACTAGTAGGCCTTGTGTTTTGGATATTTGTGTTGTTTGTTCTAGAAATGCCTCATCAACTTCCTCTTCCTGATTTGCTGGTGTACAGTAGACCCCCACCATGTTGTCACCCCCATTTTCCCTTCTTATCTTTACCCAGAGACCTTCAACAGTCCTGCTGCTTACCTCTTTGTGGACCTCAGAACAAGTGTATATATGATGTTTTATCCCTGGGATGCATAAAAATACGGGTGCAGAGCAAAGATTTTGCCTTTAGAAGGGACCAGCTAGCAGCAAATTAGTGGGTATTCCTGAAGACGACAGTCCCAGATCTCCACCTCCCACAAATGCTCTTCACATTCGACTACCGATTCAGAAAGAAAGTATAAATCTTACCAGCAGAGGGAGGCCAGAGCCTCAAATATGAGCAGTCTGGAATGTCGGGCTGGGAAGGAGTGTTTGATTCAGATCCCTGGTTCCGATCCCGGTTCTTCACTGCCCGTTTCGGTTCTGAGACTTGGGACCCAGAAACAGAAGGGCAGTCTGGGTTTGGCTCAGCTCTCAGAGGAACAGCCGGTCTCCTGCATTTGTAGCCCAAGGTGGTAGAAATCTTGTGGGTATTGCCGACTGCCTGAGATATACATCAATCAAGATGACAGAAGTCAGGCAAGATCAACTGAGCCTGTGTGATTTCTGCCATTCTGGGTCTAATCTCATGCTAACAGCCCTGACTGAGCCTCAGATTCAAACCACCAAACCTGAGTCTAAACAGCATCTCCTCAGCCCATCTTGAATTGCAGCAAGTGCGGAATCAGTATTGGCAACGAGCTCACTGCGTGGTGCTGCCTGCTCCCTGGGGTGTGAGAAAGAGTTTGTGTAAATCTGAAAAAGTTCCCAGATGGGTTCCCCATCCCCTCACCTCTCCGTGCTGGGAGCCCTGCAGCACGGGGCGCGGTTCATCCCGGGCTTGGGGAAATGCTTTAGAGAACTCTCAGAGTGGTGAAGCACTGGAATAAATGGCCTAGGGAGGTTGTGGAATCTCCATCATTGGGGATTTTTAAGACAAACACCTGTCAGGGATGGTCTAGATAATACTTAGTCCTGTCATGAGTGCAGGGGACTGGACTAGATGACCTCTCGAGGTCCCTTCCAGTCCTACGATCCTATGACACCTCCTGTGAAAGCCCGGGCAGCACGTTGCTAGCAGCCCTTGGAGCAGCTCTCTCTGGAGGAAGCACAGCGAAGGACAGGCAGTGTTTAACCTCTAGGGTGCAGGAGGCAAAGCTGGGGCCAGGAGGTATAATTTACACCACCCTGCACCAGCAGGTATGAATCTGGCTCTGGGAAAAAGTGATGAGGGGAGTAGGTATGGCAGTTACATGGCTTCTCAGAGTTCAGGGCCAGAAGGGGAATTAGACCATCAGGTCTGACCCCTGTTCAGCACAGGCCAGAGAATCCCACCCAGATAACCCTGTGCCGAGCCCAACACCTTCAGCTAAACTGCAGCATTTCAGGCCTTAGGAGTCCAACCGTTGTGAGCCACAGGCAGAGAACAGGAGGGACCGAGGCGCCCCTGCCATTGCAGGGTGTTGATTAGGTCAGAGAGACCCAGATGATCGTAGCACAGGGGCGAGCAAACTTTCTGGCCCAAGGGCCACATCGGGGTTGCTAAACTGTATGGAGGGCCGGGTAGGGAAGGCCGTGCCTCCCCAAACAGCCTGGCCCCCGCCCCCTATCCGCCCCCTTCCACTTCCCGGCCCCCTCAGAACTCCGACCCATCTAACCTCCCCTGCTCCTTGTCCCCTAACCACCCCCCGGGACCCCACCCCCTATCCAACCCCCCCCTCGCTCCCTGTCCCCTGACTGCTCCAACCCCTATCCACCCCCGCGACTCCAACCACCCCGTTCCCTGTCCCCTGACCGCCCCCCCCAGAACCCCTGACCCATCCAGCCCCCCCACCACTCCCTGTCCCCTGACCGCTCCCCCAGAACCCCTGACCCATCCAGCCCCCCCACCACTCCCTGTCCCCTGACCGCCCCCCCGAAAACCCCTGACCCATCCAGCCCCCCCACCACTCCCTGTCCCCTGACCCATCCAGCCCCCCCACCACTCCCTGTCCCCTGACCGCCCCCCCAGAACCCCTGACCCATCCAGCCCCCGCACCACTCCCTGTCCCCTGACCCATCCAGCCCCCCCACCACTCCCTGTCCCCTGACCGCCCCCCCAGAACCCCTGACCCATCCAGCCCCCGCACCACTCCCTGTCCCCTGACCGCCCCCCCGAGAACCCCTGACCCATCCAGCCCCCGCACCACTCCCTGTCCCCTGACCCATCCAGCCCCCCCACCACTCCCTGTCCCCTGACCGCCCCCCCAGAACCCCTGACCCATCCAGCCCCCGCACCACTCCCTGTCCCCTGACCGCTCCCCCAGAACCCCTGACCCATCCAGCCCCCCCACCACTCCCTGTCCCCTGACCCATCCAGCCCCCCCACCACTCCCTGTCCCCTGACCGCCCCCCCGAGAACCCCTGACCCATCCAGCCCCCGCACCACTCCCTGTCCCCTGACTGCCCCACCCCAGAACCCCTGACCCATCCAGCCCCCCCACCACTCCCTGTCCCCTGACCGCTCCCCCAGAACCCCTGACCCATCCAGCCCCCCCACCACTCCCTGTCCCTTGACCGCCCCCCCAGAACCCCTGACCCATCCAGCCCCCACCCCCCCACTCCCTGTCCCTTGACTGCCCCGACCCCTATCCACACACACACCCTCTCAGGCCCCCCGGGACTCCCACACCTATCCAGCTGCCCCCTGCTCCCTGTCCCCTGACTGCCCCCCGGGAGTCCCTGCCCCTTATCCAACCCCCCTGCCCCCTTACCATGCCGCTCAGAGCAGCAGGCGCTCGCAGCCCCACCACCCGGCCGGAGCCAGCCCCGCCCCCACGCTGCCCGGCAGGAGCGGTGAGTCAGAGCGCTGGCGGCGCGGCGAGGTGAGGCTGCGGGGGAGGGGGACAGCGGGGGGGGACGGGGGTCGTAGTTTGCCCACCTCTGTCGTAGTGACTGCCCCACACCCCATGCTGCAGGGGAAGGCAACCCCTCCCTCCCCCAAGATCCCTGCCAATCAGCCTGGGGGGAAATTCCTTCCCTACCTCAAATGTGGGCATCAGTGTGACAGTGAGCACGTGAGCAAGGCGCACCAGCCTGGCATCTAAGACAGAGGATCGGCATCTTGGGTGTCCAACACCCTGGGTGTTTTGCTGGTGCGGATAATGGCTGGGTGGTAAAAGGGCCTTTTTTCCTTTGTTAATTTAGTTTTGATAAAAAACTACACATCCTGCATTATGCAACATCCACCAGGGTAGTGACGGAGCACACAGGCCGTCAGGCTGCACCGACAGAAGTAATGTGGGTTGTACCGAGGTACACTTACCTTATATGCTCAAATCACATCATTCAACCGCAAAATCAGGCCAACTTCAAGCAAGTATGGGGCCTATTTCATCAGGCTTCCCAATGGCAGGGCCCAAGCAGGCATCATGTTCTTGGCCCTTCCCCGCACAAGCCAGTCTCACACTCCTGTGCAATGCCAGCACATTGGCCTGCGACCTCAGTCATGGCACGTGTGTGTGGAAGGGAGACACTGGCTGGAGGTGCAGGAGGGAACCTATGACGGTCCCAAACAGGGCTGAGATAAAGCAGGGAGGGTTCCTAATTCACCAGCTTCTCAACAAAGCACAATGCACATGATGCTTCAACCCCCGGGCCCCTGGCCCAGGAGCCATCAGCCTCCCATTAGCACTGGCAGCTTCCAGTCTGGCAGCATGGTCTGAGCAGACCCTGTGGCAGCATCACACCTGCCTCCCTCCCCTCGAAAAGGACAAGCACACCAAAGAGGAAGCCCTCGTGCAGCAGGAGGAGACAGCAGCTTCTTGGCAGCACGGGGCCAGACTCGGAGGCTTGAGGCTTTTAATATCAGAACTGATCTTCATTAACTTGCTCGTGTCCTTAGCACTCCGTAAGAAGATGCATGGCCCATCTTTGCTGGGATCTCCTTTGGCTGCCCTTGGGGGAGAATTTAGTACTGCGTGTCCTGATTCTGGAAGGCTGGGCCCAACTCTGAGCTGTGCGTCACCTGGGGGTGGTCAGGACAAAGACACAATTCTGGGGTCAGCTGGGCCTTGTTAGTGAGAACATCTCCAGGGGTTGCTGTAGACATGGTGGCCTCCCAGTGCCACCAGCGCAATGCTCCCGCAGCCCAGAAGAGCCAGAGTGCTGTGGCCAGGCACGCCTCATGCCCCCATGCTGGTGTGAGATAGGTTACATTGCCCGGGGACTTCTGCCTAGTGGGATTCAGGTACGCACTGGTCTCTTTACATCATGCGTGTGGCACAACAGGCCAGGAGGCAGAGCCCAGAATTGGCCAGGAAGTAGCATCAGACAGACAGGCTTGACCACGGCTGGCCAGCACGTGGCTGGATGGATGGACAGGAGCTTTTCAGAACAAGGAATGTTAATAAAGCAGAGAATTAGAGTAGAGGCGGGTGACAAGAAAGGGAAGGAGCCTGGGAAAAAGGGAGGAGAGGAGACCAGTGGATGGGATTTATTTATTGTAACCTTTGCTCAGGCTCAGCAAAGTGCCTGGCTGAGCCCTTGTATGTGTTGTGTTCAGCTGTGTCTCTTTTGTCACAACATCCACAGACAGACAGACAGACAGCTCTTCTGAACAGTTTGGAACCTATCTGTGTGCTGTGCGGTTTAGACCCTACTTCAGTGCTATTTGCTTCATTGTTTCACTTTTAATGGTTCACTTCGCTGAACTTGGTGCTAAGAATAATTGGTGAGCCAAGCTGTGTGCTGGGGCCGCTGCTGGGATGTACTGGCTGCCCTGGGAGGAGCCTGGTGCGGGTGACAGGTCCTCTGCACACCCCTGCCGGCTGTTAAAGCGCAATCAGGATGACTGACTTGCTAACCCGTACATCATCATAACACTGAAACAGACATGCAGACCTAAAGCCCAGCAGCCGCTCCCTGGACAGGGACAATGCCTGAGAACAACGGTGCTCCCCGCTTGCTTTGATACTTAGCTCAGGGTTACACGAGAAAGAGCGAATGAGACTCGCACAAGCCTGATCACTGAGCACCACATCCACTGAAGTTTGTTTAGCGACAGCTGAGACAGAAATGGCGCTTCCCTTCTACCCGGCTATTTTCCACTGCCTTCAACTGTCTTATAAAACGATCTTCTTTTGGCTTAAATGTCTCATGCATAATGAACTCACAGGAACAATTTAGCCAAGATTTGCAAAATGCGGGGTGGGGAAGGTCTTTAAATCCAGACTTTAGGCACCTGAATAAGTGGCCTGGGTTTCCAAAGTGCCACGCACCTGCTGCTCCGCTCCGGTGCATGGGTGTCATGCTCAGAGCTTGGAGCATATCAACATTGGAATGACTCTTCACTGACAGTAGCAAAAGAAACCATGTAAAATCTCTATTCCCATTCATGCCATGGTGAATATACCCTCTCAGCCAGTCAGCTGCCCTAAGGGGGCTGTTGTGTATTCCCTGGTGTAAGGAGAATCCCCGAGTGGCCCCATCGCCCAGCATAAGGAGTGCCCTGGGCCAGGGCTCCAGTAGGAATGGGATAATCCCCAGCTGGCAGAATGGTCCCTGAAGCAGGTCTCAGCCCTGCCGCAGACTGGGCTGGCCCCTGCCTGCCTCATGACAGGGGGAGTAGAAGGGAGTTAGAGGGTGGTGAGTAGCGGTGGCAGGATTGGGGCCAGAATGTGCAGTTCTTGGGGATGACCCTGCGGTACCCATTAAGGGACAGCGAAACCCAGCGGGGAGCCTAGGGCAGCTTTGGGGGCAGACACGGGGCCAGATTCCCCATGTCTGAGCCCCGCTTGGCACATGGGAGTGGGGTGGGTGGCGACAGGGAGCAGGCTATGGGGTCTGATCCCACGGGCTGCTCTGCGCTGGCCCCAGCATGAGTCAGACTGGACATGAGGTGGCTCGAGCTCATTCCACGGGCCGTGGTCTCTCACGGACTTTCGGTCAGGGATGCTCAGTGCAGCAAGGCTCTGCTGGGAGCTTTCCCTCCTGGCCAGATGCCCTAGGCTGCTGGGGCAGGGGGCGTTGGGACAGGAGCCCATTCTGCCACTGGAGAGCCCCCCTTTGCCAAAGAGTCACTGCCGGCCAGCTCTGGGCAAAGCCTGGGGCCAGGGATGAGGGCCTGCAGCTGTGCCTGCCCTCTTGCCAGGCAGCCAATGAGCGCGGCTGGGCCACGGCACAACCACCTGATGGTCTAAGGCAAACAGAGGCTCCCCAACCCACACGTCTGTGGATTCTCTGCTTCCCTCCAAGCCCTGCTCCAGCCGAGACCTGCCAACACCCAGCCTTGTTCCAGTCTTGCCCCTGCAGTGGAGCCAGCCCTGCTCCTGTCTTCTTCAGGTGATCTGGGTCTGACCCTCAGCTCTGATTCCTGGGCCTGCCTCTGTCTCGACCCTTGGCTATGGCATCTGGACTTTGGTTCTGACCGATCTTTGACTCCGCATTGACCTTGGGCTCTGTCATTTGGACTCTGACCACTAAGTCTGGCTACCTACAACCCCGTCTCCTGGCCCCTGGCCTCTTGGTACCACCTGAGCTATTGGTTATTTTAAATCTGCTGGACAGTGTGTGAGATAAGTTGAGAATATGTCCATTTTGCAATCACTTTTGTTTTAACCAGTGCGCTCCATTTCAATGCAGAGGGGGACAAGTGGCCAGATTTTTCCCTAGTAACACCCCCAAATGGTGTGTGCCCTCAGGCTCAGCAGAATTTGTCTCTAGCCCTCTCTTGTTCCAGTGCCTCTGCCTTTCCTGGTGTGAATATATCTATCCACTGAATGACTTTCTAACTAAAGGCAAGCCCTGGGCAGTGTGGCAGGTAATCCCTCGTTAGTGGATCGAAAGGGTGTATCTCAGTCCATATGCGAGAGTCTGCTTATACCAGATACTCCCCTCGTCCCTCTGTCGCAGCTGGCTTTCCCAGGACGCACGGGGATGTGGGGTTTCCCGGCGTGGGAATGTGCCTGAGAATCCTCCAAAGCAACAAGTGATTTTGGGGGGCCCATCTTGAGAAAAGTGGCTGATGTTTCAGAAATGCTGCTCGTCTACCCTCTGAAACTCAGGCCCTTGTCAGGTGTCAAGTGCAGCACCCAAAAGTTCACTAGCCCCTCTAGAAAACTTCGGCTACCCTCTTTTTTTCACTTGTAATCTCGGATTCTGAGCACATTGGATCTGAAAGTTGTTCAGAGAAAACGCCGGGCCAGATTCTCAGCTGTGGGAGATTGACCTGGCTACACTGAGGTCAATGGAGGTCGCTGATTTGCATCAGTTTAGGATCAGGCCCAGAGCCTGCAGTGCAATGCACATGTTTGCCTTCTGCAGTCTCCCCACACAAGGTGAGGATCAGAGGTGCACTGTAAAGGGAGCCCAGCTCAGACCTTTCATCCTCAGAGTGTGGACATGAACTAACACTGGGAATTACACTACATCGGGCCTGGGCTGCGTGTGTCTGGTTTGATCAGACTTTCCTCTAGATTGCTGGCTGTTTGTATTGTTCAGTGCCACATTTTCATTCTTTCCATTGATAACCAGAATTTATTGTCAAAAGAGCGAAAGCTGCCCTGGTTCTCTTGACAAGTGCATGCACTGACTGGCTGCAGATGGGCTGGGCTGGGCTGGGCTGGGCTCGTCTGTCAGGCACAGGTTTTAGACTTAATTAGGAAGAGTTGTGGCGGGGGGAGGAATTGCTGCACCTACATTTTTCTGTTGCCCACTGATTTGAGCTGCTGAAATGTGGGATCCACTTTTTTGTGTACTTAGTCAAGTCTGACTGGCTCCATACAAGGGCAGTGGTACGGAACGCTGGCTTCTGCTGCCAGTAGTTGATCAAACTGGTTTTCCCCACTGACATTCAGCGTGAGCCTCAAGAGCATACCGAGCAACTGCGTAATAAACATGCCCATTAAAGCGGCAGAAGCTGCGCCGGCTTGAGGGATTTCAGCTGCATTTGTTAAGGCAAATATTTCACGAGGGCACAAACGCTTCCATCATGTATCTCTAGGAGAAGAGCTGGCTGCAGGACTTGACAGAGGTGCGACAGGTCGTTGATGAGATTAACACAGCAGATGTAGGCCCTCATTCTCCTCCTTACACAGATGTGACTCCTGATTTCACACTGGCTTAGGGCAAGGGGGAGGTGAATCAGGACTGTAGGTTGGCCATCAGAAAATCTGACTTTCACAGAGAAGCAAGATACAGTTTCCACGAGGGATGAGCTCAGGCAAAGTGGAATAAGCCTCTTCTGGTAGGAATTCTCTATTTGCCCCTACAAAGATAGTGGGATTTTTTAAAAAGCAATGCAAGAGTTGATTTCCTCTATCAACAAGATAGGTTGAGAGACTCTGCCGAGCATTTGAGGTTTCTCCCATCACCAGCAACTGTTCCAGTGGTCACTAATTGACTGAGTCCTCTGCACTGTAAATCTATGGCGATTCATTGCAAGTCCCCACCTCCTCAGAGACCATTCTCAGTGAGCACACTGAAGTGCCCAGTCTGAGCTCTGAATTTTGGGGTGATGCGTATGACGCATTTTTCATCCTTTCCCTGTGAGGAGGGGCTATTTTTTTTTGCTTGTCCCCAGCTGGGTCACACAGCAAAGGAAATCTAGGAGGAGCCGGACTCTGCCTTTGGCTAATGAATGATGTCTTTCGGTTGGTTTCAGCCTCTTGAGCTGTCCAAGAAGCCTGGCACCCATGCAGCCATTTTAAAAAGCTACTGAGAACTATTGTGGTGAGGAGCCGAGTACATCCCCGGGGCTCAGGTGGGATTGTCCTCAGATGGCTAGTCTGAGCGCTGTCTTGCTGCTGTGGCCACACTGCCAGGGTTAGCTTGAGCAGAACTAGGGTGTGTTTGTCCCCCCACGTCTTCGAATGCCAGCGGCAGACCTGCCAAGTGGAAGCAATCAGGTGAAGTTGTGTTTGGGGTGGAGAGGGTCCACTTCCCATCAGAGTTGGGTTCAGTAATAGGCAATGGGCGCTGTCACCTAGGGTACCACATACAAGATACTCCAGATTAAGGCCCCTCTTAAATAGATAGACCATAAAGCTACAGATACAAAATTAAATATGTACCCTTTCCCCTGGTAGGGAGATCACCCACAGCATTGCCAATTCCAAGCATTCAAAAATCATGAGTCTGGCTTAAAACTCATGAGATTAAAAGAAGAAGTTGGGTTCTTTTTATTTGTCTTCTGTTTTTGAACCTTAGGGTTTCAAGCCTTTCTCTGCAGCCATGAGGGCTAGAAACTTTGATTTTAGCAATTGGCTGAACGAGAATTAGGACTGAGTGGACATGTAGGCTCTAAAGTTTGACACTGTTTTATTTCTGAGTGCAGTTTTTTTGTACATAGTCTACATTTGTAAGCTCAACTTTCACGATAAAGAGATTGCATGACAGTACTTGTGTGAGGTGAATTGAAAAATACTGTTTCTTTTATCCATTTTATTGAGCAAATATTTGTAATGAAAAATAATAATATAAAGTGAGCACTGTACACTTTGTATTCTGTGCTGTGATTGAAATCAATATATTTGAAAATATAAAAAACAACTAAAATATTTAATAAATTTCAATTGGCATTCTACAGTTTAACAACGTGATTAAAACTGCGATTAAACACAATTTTTTTAATCACGATTAATTTTTTGAGTTAATTGCATGAGTTAATTTTGATTAATTGACAGCCCTAATTATAATATTTCCAGTGACAGAGAATCCACCACAACCCTTGGTAAATTGTTCAGATGTCCTCACTGTTAAAAAGGTGTACCTTATTTCTAGTCTGAATTCATCTATCTTCAACTTCCAGCCATTCCAGGATCATGTTAGACCTTGGTCGGGTAGATTAAAGAGCCCACCATCAAATTTCTGTTCCCCATCTAGGTACTTAGAGACTGAGATCAAGTCTCCCCTTCAACTTCTCTTTGCTAAACTAAACGGATTGAGCTCCTTGACTCTCTCACTAAGGCAGGTTTTCTAATCTCTTAATCATTCTCGTGGCTCTTCTCTGAACCCTTCCCAATTTACCAACATCCTTCTGGAACTGCGAGCACCAGAACTGGGCACAGGATTCTGGCAGTGGTGGAATCCTGTGCCAAATATAGAAGTGAAATAACCTCTCGGCTCCTACTTCTCCTTAAAGCACAGCAGGCAACCCTGGGCGGGATTTGGGGCTGCAAAGGCTGTTCTCTCCCTGCACCTTTCTGCTGCCGTTGCAATCAGCAGAGGGCCTTGTCTGAGAGCCCCCTTTGACAAAGAAAGGAGGGGACTGCCCTGTGGGAAGGCCCTTCAATGTTGGAATGTGCCTCATTTCCTAGGGTATAATAATCCAGATCTAGTACCCTCCTGGACATGCTGATCTCATGCTTCAGCCAGCCACCTACAGGAGCCAGGAAGGGATACCCCGCCCCAAACGTGTGTTGGAGTTTGATTTTTATTTATTGTCTCTTGCCTCTGAAGCATCGGGGTGGCCCCAAATGGAGATGGAACACTGGTTGGGGAAGGCCAGAGCTCTGAGGTGGCACCGAGCATTCTCTCTCTCAGGTGCTTGGTGGCAGACTCTCAGCTTGTGAGCAAGAACCAAACTGTTGCTACTGGTGGGATTGGGAAGGAATTTCTCCCAAGGCCAGACTGGCAGTGACCTTGGAGGTTTTTTGCCTTCCTTTGCAGCACCTGGGTGTGGATCACTTGCCAGGATTATCTGGGTATGTCTCACATAACCAATTTCCTGCTATTGCAAGGGCCTTGGGCACTGCTACACCTCAGTCCCTCCTATTATCCTCTTACGGCACATAATAGCCTAATCTCCTGTGGGCTGTAATTGCAGTTATTGGGTTTAGTGTGTGGGTGCTGGGTGGTGTTGGTGGCCTGTGCTGTACAGGAGGTCAGACTCCATGATCTGGTGGTCCCTGCTTGCCCTAAACTGTATGAGTCTATGATGTAAGATGATATTTGTTTCTAGTCTTTTGGGGAACATAACAACGGCCAGACTGGGTCAGACCAATGGTCCATCCAGCCCAGTATCCTGTCTTCTGACAGTGGTTGGTGCCAGATGCTTCAGAGGGAATTAACAGAACAGGGCAATTTCGAGTGATCCGTCCCCTGTTGTGTAGTCCCAGCTTCTGGCAATCAGAGGCTAGGGACACCCAGAGTGTGGGGTTGTGCCCCTGCCCATCCTGGCCAATAGCCATTGATGGATCTATCCCCCATGAACTGATCTAATTGTTTTTTGAACCCTGTTACAGGCTTGGCCTTCACAACATCCCCTGGCAACAAGTTCCCCAGGCTGACTGTGCGGCTGTGTGAAGAAGTAGTTCCTTTTGTGTGTGTTAAACCTGTTTCCTATTAATTTCATTGGGTGACCCCTGGTTCTTCTGTTAGGTGAAGGGGTAAATAACACAGCCCTGGTCACTTTCTCCACACCCATCACGATTCTATCGACCTCTATCCTACCCCCCCCCCCCCCCGCCCGTTGTCTCTTTTCCAGTCTGAACAGTGCCAGTCTCTCTAACGTCTCCTCGCGTGGAAGCTGTTCCGTGCCCCTCGTCATTTTTGTTGCCCTTCTCTGTACATTGTCCATTTTTAATATCTCTTTTTTGAGATAAGGCGACCACATCTGCATGCAGTATTCAAGGTATGGGCGTGTCAGGGATTTATATAGGGGCATTATGATATTTTCTGTCTTATTATCTATCCATTTCCTCATGGTTCCTAAAATTTAGCTAGCTTTTTATTTTTTTTCACTCATGCTGCACATTAAATGGATGTTTTCAGAGACCTATCCAAGATGACACCACTCAGGAACCTGGAAACAGCTAATTTAGAGCTCATCATTTTGTATGTATAGTTGGGATTACATTTTCCAATGTGCATTACTTCTTACTTATCAACATTGAATTTCATCCGCCATTTTGTTGCCCTGTCACCCAGTTTTGTGAGATCCCTTTGTAACTCTTCACAGTCTGCTTTGGACTCAACTATCTTGAGTACTTTTGAATTGCCTGAAAATTTTGCCACCTCACTGTTTACCCCTTTTCCCAGATCATTTATGACTATATTGAACAGCACTGGTCCCACTACAGATCCTTTGGGGGACACCACTACTTACCTCTCTCCATTCTGAAAACTGACCACCTAGCTGGCTTGACAGCCCTTCCCCAGCCTTAGACAGGAGGGGCTGCAGCCCTTTGTGATGCGGCCTGTGAGCACAGTGAAAGAAATGCTTCCTGCACCTCGTGCCATGGGCAGTTCCCTAATGCCCCATGTCTGTGGCCTGAGGTCCGTTCGCAGTACAGGAGACAAGAGACTGACGTTTTGGGTTTTCCTGTAAAATGCACGAACGAGGCAGTATTGATACTGAAAACGTCTTTGTGCATTGGGTGGTGAATGGTGGCTGCCCTCAGAGCCAGTCACAACACTCTTCGTTAGAAATATTTGCCCAAGCCAGGGCAAGAGCAACTCTGTGTGTGTGTGTCTGTGAGAGAGAGAGAGAGAGAGAGAGCAAGAGAGAGCGAGCATGCTGCACACCTGCAATAACCTGGAAGGCAACATCCTCTGCTCCCTGCTGCAGCAGCCAGAACCTGCAGCCCGTACAGTAGCTGAAGGATTAAGGGAAGGCCCTGAAATCCATTCAGCCCATTCAGAGTGGTGGGCAGGGAAATGCTTTCTGGCTGTCAGTCCTCAGCAGGTATTCTCCAGGGATTAGTCCCTGTATGGCTTTGTCACGATATCAGACAAAAGAACACCCAGCCTGCTGGGAACGTCTGATGTCTTTGCCATACAAAACCCACTCCAGTAGCTTGCTTTTTGTCCTGAGATAATGAAAGCATTAAAACTCACCTTTTCTAATGAGAGAAGCTGTTTGCTAGTTTTTATTATTGCATTTCCTATGTGCTACTTGTACCCTTTATCTGATCAACAATACATGAACTTTCTAACTCTGATGGAGACAATGGGTGGATTTCCTTGCAAATTTCCATACATCATCACAGAATTCTTATGCAGCAGGGAAGAAAAAGAATACAGTGTGTAGTTTCCCCCACAATAGGACATTCAGGACAACAGGCAGGTTAAAGGAAATTTCATTTACATATGAGCCAAGCTTTAAGTTCTCTGAAGAATTTTTCTTAGGTTACTCTCTGGCACCTACCACCAAGGTACCTAGCAAACAGAGCTGATCAAAACGGTTTGAACAGAACAGCTCTCGATTCGAAATTGCTGATTTGTCAAAACTGAAATGTTTCACAGGAACATGTTGCGTTCAATAGCATTTTTGATAAAAAGAATATGGAACAATTGGAGTATTTCATGTTGACTTTTTTGTTCTGATTCACTCTGACTTTAGCATTGCATTTTGTTTTGACTTTTACTTTAGCTTTCCAAACTTTTAATTTTTAATATTACATTTTAGTTCTACTATTTACTGTTGTATGTTGTTTGACATTGAGGAAACGTTTCAGTCAGGTCACTCTGATGTTTCTGAAGTGATATATTTCTGAATTTTTATTCCATGGTAAATGTCAAAATTTAAAAAAAAATGTGTTCCAGTTTGGGAATTGGGATGGACATCCTGTTTCCCAACCAGCTGTGCTAGCAAATTCTATTCCCTGTCTGCCCTCCAGCCCACCAGACTTTCTAGTCATGTGCGTCATCAGTCCGAGAGCTCATCTCCTTTGCCCCTCCTGTCAAGAGACGCTGATTGGTCTTCTTTTCCATTTTGGTAGGTTACCTAGATAAACAGGGACTGCCATAGCAGATCAGACGACTGGTCCGTGTGTAACCCACACAGCTCCTGGGCGTGGTGTTCTGTCCCATCTAGTGGCACCGAGACCACTTAGGGAGAGAGAGAAAATGAGTCTGCTCTGTAGCCTTAGCTAAGAGGCAGTTGGCTTTTAGCTCAGGCTGTAGAGGCTCATGCACTAAGCTCCAGAGGTCCCCGGTTCAATCCTGCCCACTGGTGACTGGGAGTCTGTTGGCATTACACATGCAGTCTGCTGCGATGGTCAGTTCCTGGTGATTCAGAGGAAGGTAGTGACCCCAGAAAGTACCTAGAGAACTTCACAAAGCAGGGCTTACAGGCTGACAGCCTGGTTTTCAGAGGCTCTGAGCAGAGGTCAGTACTTTGACCTCTTCTACCCACCAAGATATGAATTCCTGCCTGACTCCTGCGGGCAACTGGATGACACAAGACTCAGCTACAGCGTGGAGAACTGACAACTCTATCACTAGAAAAGACCCTGAAACCACTTAAAAATGGATCCTGGATTTCTGGACCCTCTCTGTCCTAGAAATCCATGAACCACGGACTGTCTGCTAGTGCAGCACAACTCCCCTGCAGCATCAACAGCTCAGGCCATGCTTATCTCAGGGGGGACGGCCATGGAGGGAGGCGTTTAGCCCTCCCAACCAAAGTGTTTCTCAGACATAGCAGCAGCTTCATCTGCCGAAACAATCCCAGATTAAATACCGGCGGGTGACCGCTCTCTTTGGTCAGCTGTCGACTTAGGGCCCAATCCCACACCCTTTCCTTGCACAAGTAGCCCTTTCCCCAACAGCCCCTTTCAAATCCAGATTAACGCACGAGTAATTGCGCGTCTGGGCTAGAGTCTTGGCTCTCCAATGACAAAGGGAAGTTTACTAACTATTCCTGTGTAAAAGCCTCTCAAGTGATTGGTGCTGTGGGCCAAGATTTCCAGCAACAGGCTGCAGGTGGGGGCCCCTGGGCACCTGCATAAGTAGCCTGATTTTCAAAGGTGCTGAGCAGGTTTCTGGGGGGGAAGAAGTGGCTTACCAGGCAGAGGATGAAATCCTGGCTGCATCAAAGTCAATGCAAAACTCAAATTGACTTCACTAGGGCTGGGACTGCCCCCAGAGAGTTCACCAATGGGATTTGGAATGCCATTTGGGTGTCACTTGCTCCGCCGGAAAGATTTTACCTTCAAAAGGCGCATGGGCCTTCCCCTCCAAAATAAATGCAAAAAACCAGCTTCTTTTTTAACTAAAGAACCCATGAAACCCTCTGAGACCTGCCAGTAAATCCTGACCATTTACACCATTTCCTAAAGCTGGATCTGATATATTGCACCCGAATGTCAAACATGTCATTTTATGCGTAGCAAGAATAAGCCATGATCCCTGTTCCTGCTCTCTACAGTCGCTGCTCACTGAAGGGCATTAGAAGTGGAATTAGGTTTGTTGTGGGCCAATGAAAGGATTTCGATTTGATCCCATAACATGCCAATGGTAACTTTACGGACACAGCTCTGCTTCCGACGATTTGTTACAGCTGGTGAGCTGTGCTGTCGCCCCAGTTCAGCAAGATGCTTGAGTTTCGAAACGGCACTCCCCTGCCGCCCAGCAGCTGCTCCCAAGTAAAACAATGGCGGCCCCATGCTCAGTCCTAGGACGGAGGCATTTCTTCCAACCTGTGCCCAGCTTTGCGCTAAGAAAAGCAGATACCTGTTCCTTAAAGGATGGCACTGCCTCAGTGTACTCCATACTTCCCTAACCTCCCCGCCTTTTTCCTAGTGTGTGAGCAAGTTTTGACTCCTCGGAAAACTTGCTGTGGTGTTAGTTTTTGGGTTGCACAGGATCTGTGAACAGCTAGAGAGTTTGATCTCTACCTTGGTCTGTGTCATAAATATAAAGAAAAGGGTCACATAAAATCCCTCCTTAGCAGCTGTACTGAATCAATTTACCTGTAAGGGGTTAAGTAGCTCAAATCACCTAGTTGGCACCTGACCAGAAGACCAATGAGGAAAGAAGATACTTTCAAATCTGGGATGGGGGAAGAATTTGTGGCTCACTTCGTTTGTTCCCTCTCCGGCTGGAGGGAGAGACCAAGCAGGTACAACACCTCCTGAAAACATACCTGGAATGATCCATCTAAAATTACAGAAATTGTACGTAAGGCAAGGAAATGCATTAGGTTATCTTTTGTTTTGGTTTGTGAATTTTCCTATGCTACAAAGATTTTTTTATTCCTGTTTTTGTAACTGTGAAGCTGAGTCCAGAGGGGAGTCCTCTGTGTTTTAAATCTTTTTATTACCCTGTAAAGTTACCTTCCATCCTGATTTTGCAGGTGTAATTCTTTTACTTTTTCTTTATAATAAAGTTCTTCTTTTAAGAACCTGATTGATTTTCAGTGTCTTAAAGCCAAAGAGTCTGGTCTGTGCTTGCATTGCTAACCAATTGCTTGGTATATTATTCTCAAGCCTCCCCAGGAAAGGGGGTGTGTTAGAGGGCTTATTCCTTAACCCTCCCACTTCCCTGGTCCTTCTTGCATGAACCTCTATGCAACAACACCCTAAAGCAACAATACCCAAAGTCCAAAGGTGCAAACAATTCAATGTTTATTGGGGTGAACTTCCAGCAAGCTTAAATCCAAGTTCCTTTTTCCTTATTTTCGAATCCCAGCTTACTTCCTGTTTGCCCCTAAATTATATAGTAATATTCTCAGCTATACCTTAACCAATCATTTTACTGAAATTTACCTAACCAATCCTAACATATTGTAACATGATTAGCTACCCAGTTATATCCCACCACCTTAATTAGTTTACACCCAGCAAAATTACTTATACAGCAAACAGAAACAATCACAGAACCAGACAGAGACCATGCAAATAAACAATAGCAAAGTGGGAACTATAATGACAAAACAATACAGAAGTGAGGATTTCACAACTACATCTATAAAGACATAAGGATTTCCCAATTATGTCTATGGATAAGTGAGTTCTTACCAAACAGAAAACTATCAAACTAAATTTCCTTTTACATCTTCTAGGCTCTTCCCTTTATCTGGAGGTGATAGATCACCTTTCTAACAGCCCCAGATTGCCTTATTTCAGTATGACTGGTTTGAAATGTGAGGATGTGACCATACACTTCCCAGCTTATGGCTGCCTCTGCTGCTTATCCAAAGGCCTTAGCTTAAGAACAGGTCCTCAGACTGTCACAGTGATTTTTATTCTTTCTTTTATACCTCTATAACTAGCTAAATGATAAACATATACCTACATTCTTAAAGTATAGGCCTTTACAGACAGGCCTGAATAGCTATATTCTAACACAGTGAATGGGCTTGGGGGGGATATTTTGGGGGGATAGGGATTCCAAGTGATCCTTCCCTGAATTTTTTGTATAAATCACTTGGTGGTGGCAGCAATACCATCCAAGGTCAAGGAAAGGAATTTTTGCCTTGGGGAAGTTTTTAACCTAAGCTGGTAGAATATAAGCTTAGGGGGTCTTTCATGCGGGTGCCCACATCTGTACCCCAGAGTTCAGAGTGTAGGGGGGGAACCCTGACATGGTGGCAGTGCAGTGGGACCATTTTGAACCAGAAGCACAGACCTCAGGATTTTAAAAGGACACATTTTCCTTATGGCTGCTTGAAAACCAGGGAGGTTTTCTAAAGGACACTTTTTTTTTTCTGAGAGCAGCTGGAGGTTTTTTTTCTTCTTCTTTTCTTTGCCTAAAGGCAGAGTAGTTAAGCTACAGCAAGAGAATTCACAATCTGGGGGTTTTTTTTTCCGTAGCTCTCGGGCTAGGTTACAGTAAGGGCAGGAAGGTTAGCAAAAATGACTGAAAGTGAGGTCCAGAAAAAACTGCAATTAGCCAGATTGGAGGCTGAAGAAAAACAAAAGGAATATGAAAGACAAATGGAATTAAAGCACTTGGAGTTGTAGGGGGAAGAGAGAAAGGAGGCGAAGCGCTTGGAGATGGAATTAGAGCTAAAGTGCTTAGAGCTGAAAAGGGCTAAACTGGGTCTACCAGGTAACTCTAACAATCCTTCTCCAGGTACCGCTCCCCATTCCAAGAAATTCTCCACATACAAGGTAGGTGATGATACAGAGGCCTTCTTAGAAAATTTTGTAAGGGCCTGCCTTGGGTATAACATTCCTCCAGACCAGTATATGGTGGCGCGGAGTTCGTAACTCAGTGGACCCTTAGCAGAGGTGGCAACTGAAATGCCTAAAAAACACATGAATGACTACGGACTTTTTTTTTTTTAACGGCCAGAATTAGAATGGGGCTAACACCCGAACATGCCCGTCGGCGGTTCAGAGCCCTAAGGTGGAAACCAGATGTAGCATTTTCCTGACACGCCTACCACATTGTTAAAAATTGGGATGCCTGGATATCAGGAGCAAGTGTTAAACCTCTGGAGGATCTGTCTCTCCTAATGAAAATGGAGCAGATCTCAGAGGGTGTTCCTGAGGAAACAGAACGGTACATCCTAGACGGGAAGCCCAAAACTGTAATTGAGGAGGGGGAGATCGGAACCAAATGGGTGGAGGTGGTGAAGAAGAAGAAAGCTAGTAGCAGTTGGAGTGGATATCAGAAGGGGCAACCTCAGACCACACCCTATGACTGGGGGTAGCCCAAGGCCCCACTTACACCCCAAGGAAAACCCCAGACATCTTATCATCCCACCACCCCATTCTCCAGCAACCCACAGCCTCTCAGCTCTTCTAATAGGTCCCAGTTTGTTGTATAAAGAGGACTTTTATACAAGGAAACTCTTTCTGGTGGGCAACAGGAGGACTATCATCCTCAGAGACAGTTGGTAGTTCCAACTAGGTACAGGGTAAAGCTCTTAAGCTTAGCCCACGATCATCCTAGTGGCCATGCTGGGGTGAACAGGACCAAAGACTGTTTGGGGAGGTCATTCCACTGGGAGGGAATGGGCAAGGACGTTTCTACCTTTGAGATGTGCCAAAGAGTGGGAAAACCCCAAGACCAGGTCAAGGCCCCTCTCCAGCCACTTCCCATAATTGAGGTTCCATTTCAGTGAGTAGCTGTGGATATTCTGGGTCCTTTCCCGAAAAAGACAGCCAGAGGAAAGCAGGACATACTGACTTTCATGGATTTTGCCACCCGATGGCCAGAAGCAGTAGCTCAACGCAACACTAGGGCTAAAAGTGTGTGCCAGGCATTAACAGACATTTTTTCCAGGGTAGGTTGGCCCTCCAACATCCTCACGGATTCAGGAACTAATTTCCTGGCAGGGACCATAAAAAGGCTTTGGGAAGCTCATGGGGTGAACCACTTTGTTGCCACCCCTTACCACCATCAAACAAATGGCCTGGTGGAGAAGTTAATGGAACTTTGGGGGCCATGGTACGTAAATTCGTAAATGAGCACTCCAATGATTGGGACCTAGTGTTGCAGCAGTTGCTCTTTGCCTACAGACTGTACCACATGCCAGTTTGGGCTTTTCACCATTTGAACTTGTGTATGGCTGTGAGGTTAAGGGGCCATTACAGTTGGTAAAGCAGCAATGGGAGGGGTTTACACCTTCACCAGGAACTAACATTCTGGACTTTGTAAACAACCTCCGAGACTCTTTAGCCCTTGCTAGAGAAAACCTAAAAGATGCTCAAAAAGAACAAAAAGCCTGGTATGATAAACATGCCAGAGAGCGTTCCTTCAGAGTAGGGGACCAGGTCATGGTCTTGAAGGTGCTCCAGGCCCATAAGATGGAAGCATTGTGGGGAGGGCCATTTACAGTCCAAGAGTGCCTGGGAGCTGTTAATTATCTCATAGCATTCCCCACCTCAAACCTAAAGCCTAAAGTGTACCATGTTAATTCTCTAAAGACCTTTTATTTCAGAGAATTAAAGGTTTATCAGTTTACAGCCCAGGGAAGATATGATGCTGAGTCGCCCGAAGGTATCTACTACGAAGGGAAAAGTAATGGTGGCGTGAAAGTGGTGAACCTCTCCATGATCCTCGGACGTATGCAGTGACACCAGATCAAGGAGCTGTGCATTAGTTTGGTGCCGATGTTCTCACCCCAGGACGGGCCGAACGGGCATACCACTCCATTGACACAGGTAATGCTCGCCCTCTTAGAGCCCAACCGTACCGGGTGGCTCCTCAAGCCAAAACTGCTATGGACCTATGTGCACGCTGTGTGGAGAGGCAGGATGGCCCAGTTGATCGGGCACTGGACTGGGAGCCAGGAGATCTATATTCTTGTCCCAGCTCCGTCAATGGCCTTGTCTGTGACCTCTGGCAAGTCCCTTCATGTCTCTGTTTAGTACCTTGCCCACCACATTGCAGCTGGCCCCGGACGCTACTGTCATAGTAGTTACATTCCATGAGCGTGCAAAGATAATCCCCAATGCTGCCATGGGCACAGCTGAGTGCAAACAAGTGCAGGCATGGACCTGCAGCCCCAATGCAGGGAGAACACTACCTGGCTCAGCCTTAGCTGGTGCAAATCTGCATGAAGTGACTTCTGGACAGCTAGCTCAGCTCACACCAGCTGAGGAGCTGGCTGCTTGATGTCAGTGTAATCTCTGCTCTCATGGCTACAGGGTGCAGTGAGCTCTTGGCTCCTTCCTGAGAGCACCCCTTCAGGAGACAGGCCCTGTGCCTTCCCCTGGCCTAGGGTGAAACCCCACAATTCTCCCATTTGCTGAGCACGTCCTGGGCTGCAGCCCTCAGTGTGCCACCCATGATTACTAAGCAGGCCCAAATGGTTTGGCCACGTAAAAAGTCTGCTTTTCCAGGAGCTGTGACCTGTGGATCACAGTGACCCAAACCAGCCTTTTCGAACAGAGTATTTAGTCTCAACAGCAGGAACAAAGCACAGCAAGGAAGAAGGGTTTTTAAAGGCTGACATGCGTACCCACTTGTCCTGTAGGCTTAGCTGGTCCTCGCTTTCCTCCGGCACCCCCATCTCTGGGTGGTGGGGTTCAGCCTGCTCCCCAGCAGTTTCTGCCTTGCCCTGCCCTGGTCTTCGGGGGGTGTCTTTGTATCCACCCAAGTGCTTTGTTCCGGTGTTTCCCATCAAGGTCAAATGGAGTTACAAAGTTAATGAATCTCTCCAGTTGTTTTCGTAGAGGCCATATTTTGGGACGGTGGCAGAAGGCTGTGTAGCAGTGAAACACTCGAGACTGCATCTTGTCAGGAGCTGGAAATATCACTGAATAGACGACGATGAAGAACAGCTGGATGGGACGGAGTTATTGGTGGGGGGAGCGGCATACAGATTTCTGGGAAATGAGAGAACAGATCTTCTGTAACATCACAGTTAGCGGCAGGACACTCTCTCTGTTGATCTCAAATGCTTGCTGAGATTTTTATCTTAAGGGTTGGCCTACGTATGAATCATACCTGCCCCTGCAATGGGTCCCCTTCTGCCTCTGTTCAGGGGCTATGGGGGTTACAAAATAGTGGACCACATTGAAAGCCTGATGTAAACTTGTGCATCTCCATGGACTTCAGCATTTACAGCTCAGAAACGCTCACCACACAACACCTGTTTGCTCTGCCCTGGTTTCTCAAAGTCAGTAGCATCCCGGGCTGTTCTGCACTGTGGAATTATCATTTATGATTTTTACATATACTGGGTTGTGCTCCGCACATCACAGAACAGCATGGAAAGTACTTCCTCAGAGTTTACCATTTTGTTTGTGTAAAGAAAGGCCCTGCTGTATGAAATCTCACTGGTGCAAACTATACTTTGCTCTTCCTCTAGACCTATCGGGTTGGGTTGAAAGAGCGACTCCAGTTTCCACCACAAAGTATCCCTCCTTTGGGTTATTTGGAATTTATTTCTACTGAGTAAGATACTTATTAATTTTCACTTTTTTTAATGAATGAGAGAGAGACAGCAGGGATTTAAATATCTTTTAGGTGGACATTGTCCATTGGGAAGATCTATGTTTTGAACTCAGTGAAAAGTTGTGTAGTTCTTTTCACAGATGGCAGGTGTATGTTAATTAAAAAGAGAATTTTGAAGCAGAGCCTTCACAGAAAATGAGAGCAGTTCATCAAAGGTGCACAGGACTGGCACACCGCAGGCAAACAGCACTTTTCTCACTGCACCTGTCTGCTTCACCAGTGAACCAAACCTGGCAAGAGTCCTGAAAATATATGTCAGTAACCCAAGGTTAGCATGATTGAAACTCAGGGAATTCTGCAACAGTTGATCCTCAGCTGTACTTGTTTCAACAAACCTGACAAAAAGTACCTGGGTTAGGCTGCCGAGGGGAGCCGGAATCCTGGGTAGACATGTGTGGGCAGCACGCGTGACTAGCTCGCCTTTCAAGTCTCCTCAGAGCGGCCGTGCCCTAGGATCCAGTCGTGAGGAGCGGTTTGTGTGCTGACGGCTCTCGGGGGCTCCACTGCTTCTCTTGCAGGTGAGGATGTTCAGGAAACAGACAAATGAAGCATTCTCTGTCTGGCGTGGTGAATATTATTTTAACTGCAATATCTAGAAATACTGAATTGTCTGCATGTTCTCGGTACCTGTACAAGACCGCTTGCCCGCATTCCTGCAGCCACAGTACAAGAGCACAGGGCTGGGGGGACTGGGATAAATAAGCCTGGAAAAATAAAAAATGCTCTAGCCTTGTACCCTGTGTGACGCAATCATTGCCTTGCAAGAGACTCCTGGCCACAGCTGTCTGAGTCAGGCCTCTCGGGCCCCCTGTCTTTGCACAGTCTTAACCCGCTTGATACTACCACGGGTAAAGTCTCTTAGGTTCCACTGGCTCCAGCCGCGGATAGTTCAGTCGGGGGAAAGCTCTGGTCTGGCCAAGATCCTCAAATGAGCGAGCGTAATGTTTCCTCTTGGGTTTTGCCCACTGCCATATGTGGGGGTGCAGGATGCAGGAAGAAGGAGACATCGAGCAAAGAGATGGAGCTCTTTGGAATGACAAAGGGCCTGATACAGCCAATGACAGGTTTTCCACTGACTTGAATGGGGGCTGAATCCGGTCGTATGAGAATGATCAGGAATAGAAGCTTTCTCCACTCGTCGTCGGCTGGAATGCGTTTCCGTGGGTCCCTCTGAAAACACATCTGCAGAGGAACAAGCTCACTGGCTAGTCTGAAACTGCCGGTACTGGCAATGGCCTCAAAAGAGCTGTGTCTTGCACTGGGCTCCAAAAGAGGGGCGCCCCCAGCTCAGGGCTCAGGGCCCTGCTGGGCTACACTGCCTCTCAGCAGGGAAGCAAACTGGAAAGCAAGAGTTCCAAAGGTCTGCGTGCTTCACTGACTGCCAAAAGCTGCTCTCAGAGTCAGACTCCGCCAGCTCTTCCCCTCCGGCAGGGGCCTACTAAAGAAATTCTGACCCTGGTGTGTTATGACAAGGAGGAGGCTTGAGTCTACACTTAAGCGCTTCAAGATGCTGGAGAGTGCAGCCCATCCAAGTGGAGAGAAGGAAGGAGGAGATGGCTGCCCATGGACAATACCTCCTTCAAGAGTTAATGCAGTGTGGTGCTCGGCGTGCGCATGCCCCTGCCCTCTTGTCACAGCCCAGGGGAGAGCACAAGCACACGAACAACAAAGGCAAAAAGGGGCCTAGCAAGTGAGACTGAGCCTGCTCCTCTCTCCTGGCTTAGAGTGTCTCTGGAATGTTTCTCTTCACTGACCTTGACGGGTGAGTTGCCGGCAGGTAATACAGCCAGGAAGACAAGCAATTCCCCTCCTGTGGAAAAGGTGACTTCCTCTTCCTGCTCTGGCTGACAGCCACATACCCACCACCCCTTAAACACCCCCACTGTACTTTCTGTGCTGGTGCTGAAGAATGGATGCCAAAGGAGCGTGCATCGCAGGGTTCACACAGCGTGTGGTTCCGTTCTGATTTAAACTTTCAGGGAACTTCAGGGCCAGATCCTCTGCTGGTGTAAATGGGCCTCTCGGCACTGAAACCAGTGGTCTGACACCAATTTACACCAACTGTGGATCTGGGCCCCAGAGTTCAGATTGCCTCTTACCTCACCATGTGATGTGCTGGCCTAAGGGCAGCCATGCTAATTGGCAACAGTGAAAGCGATGTCGTCATTTTCCTCCTAAATCCCCTGGTTTATATCTTCGCAGTAAAAGCGGGGACGTGGCATACAAGGTCTCAGCACCGAAAATAGCTAATTCAGGCTCCAAAGAACATTTAGGGGCAAGGTTTTGGAAAGAGCTGTTATAGAGCCATTGTGGGGCTGAATATATCCTGCTACGCATGGCGGCCTGTATATCGCCCGGGTGATGACAGTGCAGGCTGGAGAAACGATCAGGGGAGAGAAACAGAGAAGTCCAGATTAGCAGTGATTCTCCCAAGGCCTCTCCATTATAGAAAGTAGTGCCTTGAGGCCATAGCTAGAGTGATCCCAAGGAAGGGCTGACGCCTCGGGAGATGTGTAAGTGCCAAGTATGTGAAGATATACAGAGATAATGGTGCAGCCCAGGATCCATCGGGTCACGTGGTGAGATGAGAAGGTGCCAGTGTAATGACCAGTGCTGATTCCTCCCCGTGTGGTTCCCATGAGGTATTGTATGGGGGGAGAGGAGGCAAATTCAAGACCCAGCCACTGTACTGCAATTAGCAACTGTATTGGACCGGTTTCTGGCTCAGCTGTGCCTGTAAGGCATGGGCCCATGGGGGGCAGTGTGGAGCTGACCAGTGTGCCCATCATGTGCCTGATTCTCTAGTGCCCTGCACCCTGTAGGTCACTTATGCCGGGGTAGTGGGTGGAAATGTTGCCCCCAGTATAAGAGGGTGGAAGGTTCTGAGTTGCCAGCACCTGATACACTAGGGGCAGGCTCCATGTGGGCGAGGGAGCTCACCTCCTTGGGCAGGCACTGGCTGGGGCCCTGCCTCCTCACCATCCCTCCTTGCCCTCCATGGGCAGGTGCAGTCCCTCCCCTCCCAGTCTGTACTGGAGCCCAGGCTATCCAGGAGTGGGCTTGGCACTCAGGGGAGGGGAAGGGCTGCAGGGGTGGCATCCACACTGGGGCTAGTCACAGCCTGGTCCTCTGCTGTCTGTTATGTTGGTGTCCAGAGTAAACCCTAAACTCCAGTGGAAACTTCCCAGCTTTTCATTGGTGTGAGGGTGGTACCTGGCCCCAAATCTCCATGCCCAGGCATTGATTCGCATGCACAACCTGAAATGTAAAGGAATGCACCCAGCATGTTGGTTTGAATGCTGCGACCTCCTCTGGAGTGCCATGTTCATGTGCACACACGTCTCTCACTGTCACGCCTGGGTGCTGAACTCCAGAACATGGCTGCAAAGTTCCCAGGAGATGGCGTGAGACTCATGATTGGCAGACAAGGTCCAGATGTTTGGTGAGACTTTTCCATTTGTCTTCAGGTATGTTAGTGGCATTGCAATTCCTTTAGGGCTAAGCTTATGGTGTGTCTGACCTTTACCTGGGTAGCTGTTCTTGTGATACCTGAGTGGCAAAAAGCATTTGATTAGGTCGGAGCTGCAGAAAACTCCATTTCCTTTATGCTGGGTGGTGGGAGAAGAAGGTGTGACTCCTAGATTGAGAGCAGCCACACGAGGCTCAGCAGAGTTGAAAAAAGGAAACTAGCTTTTAGGTGCATTGCTGAGTGTGACTCAATGGGCTTGAGAAAGAACTGCTATGCTCCCAGGTGAGTATCCTGCATAATCTCAGCCAAGGGTCTGTGTGGATGAGAATTAGGGAAGTGAAAAGGCGCAGCAGCAGAAAACAAACGTGGCCTGGAGTTTTTCATAACTCTGATGAAAGTTGAGTCAGAGTTTGGATCTACAGCTCAGTGACTGAGGGAGGGGTCTCGTTCAGGCATGCACAGTGAAGGGTATGCATGTGCTTATCTACCACTGCCTGCATCATAGGAAAGACCAGGGGCATATCAGTAATTACATTCCAGCGGGGGAGAACCCTGGAAGGAGGGGTGGGATTGGTGAGTGGGCTTTGCTGCTTTGCCTATCCTCTCTGGGCTATCGGAGAGGAAACGTAGGGATATGCCACCCCTAAGTATCAGGAATCTCTTAGGGACTGGCTGGGAGAAAGGTGTCATATCAGCAGTTCCTTACTGGGGAAGCCATTGGCATTGGCTACGCTGCGGAGAGGGAGGCTAAAAGTGTCATCTCTTCCCAGCTCTGAGGGGATGAGTGGGGTAGAGGGGGTAGGTCAGAGGGAACTGAGCCCAATGGACGTGGGGAAAGATGGGGTGTGGAGGATGTACAGCCATGGTTAGAGGGGAGTTGGGGTCTGGTCAGAGCTGGGTGAACAATGTATGGGGCAGCCTTGGCCCCGTTTCTGTCTGAATCACCCTGAGGCAGACCAGGACACTTGGGAACCTGCTTATTTCATGATGTTTGAGGAGTGGATTGTGTAAATGTGCTCCAGCATAGGGTGTGGCTATTGTCATAGCAACTGGGACCAGGCAGGCAGCCCCCAAGGGTGAGCTCAATTCTGGAAAGTGGGTGGCAGCTTATGAAATGCTCCATTTCCCTATAACAGACCATGCTAATGGGGACACAGACTGGGTGAGCCTCCTGAGCCCACCCAAGGACTGAGATGGTGAGATCATGTCCGGTGAACTAGAGGAAAGTGGCACTGGAAATAGTGCACCAGAACTGATATGTCGGAAACAAGGCCTAATTGATGGACAAAATAACACGGGGTTGGGCTGTTCCACCCATTAGTCTCACCTTGGGGTCCTTAAAATGGTACTTTGGAAAGGGGGCTCAAATGGAGGGGGGTGCCTGGGAGATTCCTGGGGGAAAGGCCAATAGGCCTCTGCTTCAGTCCAGAGTCTCTGTCCTTTGCTGGAGAGCCTCAAGGAGCACTGTATCACCATGACACCAGAGTCCAGCGCACCTGTGGGGAAGCCTGACCATCATCGCTGCACCAACGATGACCCTGTCTGAAAAAAGTGAGATCCTGCTCTGTTTCCCTCACTCATGGGTTCCTTTCCACCCCCCACTATCTTCCTCCTGTCCCCTTCCCCCAGCTTTCCAGATGCTGATCAGATGCATGGTGAGATGAGATGGTCCATCCAGCTCTGCTAGGGCAGATCGACGCTCACAGAAATCTGGGAGGACACGGGACCTCGCCTGCCCCCCTCCCACGCTTCGCCTCTGTCCTTACGCAATTTATTCCAGTGCTTAACCACCCTGACAGGAAGTTTTTGCTAATGTCCAGCCTAAACTTTGGTGCAATTTAAGCCCATTGCTTCTTGTCCTGTCAATGGGAGAACAATTTTTCGCCCTCTTCCTTGTAACAACCTTTTATGTATTTGAAAACTGTTATGTCCCCCACTCAGTCTTCTCTTCTGCAGACTAAACAAACCCAAAATTTTTCAATCATAGGTCATGTTTTCTAGACCTTTAATCATTTTTTGTTGCTCTTCTCTGGACTTTCTCCAATTTGTCCACATCTTTCCTGAAATGTGGCTCCCAGAACTGGACACAATACTGCAGCTGAGGCCATATCAGTGCAGAATAGAGAGGAAGAATTACTTCTCATGTCTTGCTTACAACACTCCTGCTACGTGGATGAATCCAGACAGGTTTCATCCACATAGTTGTTATTGGAGGATTGAGTGCACTGGATGAGGTACACCACATGTTGGGATGGGCATGTGAAGGATCCATTGGTGTTGTGGGGGATATTGACAATTGCGGGAGTGGAGATATGTCTGCAGGTTTTGCATCTGTTTTTCTGTCAGAGTCTGGTGCGACTTGAAGTTGTTGTGTCTTGGTCTGGGGAGATCTTGCTTCTAATGATGAGTCTGGGCAGTTGTTTGAAGGCCAGAAATGGGGGGTTGGGAAAGATTTCTTTTGGAATGTGGTCCCCATCATGTATGGGTTGTAGTTGTCTGATACCCTGTATGGGTTCCAGTGTGGGGTTGTAGGTGACCACAAAGGGAGCGCGGTCAGAAGGGGGAGGGTTATTTCTGTATCGAAGCAGGTTCTCTTGGGGTATCTGGATGGCTCATTCCATGATGTGATCTATTTCTCTAGTGGAGTGTCCTTGTTTGGTGAAGGTGGTTTTGAGTGTGTTAAGGTGTGTATCCTGGACTTTCTGTTCAGAGCGTCTTCTGTGATACGAGTGGCTGGCTGTAGACAAGACTTTTTGATGTATTTGGGGTGGCTCATGGCTCTGTGAAGGTAGATGTGTTGATCCATGGGTTTCTTGCATATGGTTGTCTGTAGGGTTCCATTGTTGAAGCTGATCATGGTGTCCAGGAAGCTGATGCTGGTGTGGGAGTGTTCCAGAAAGTTGAATGGATGAGGGGTGGTTGTTGAAGTTGTGGTGGAAATGTATGAGGGAGTTTAAGCCGTCTGTCCAGAGGATGAAAATATCACTGATGTAAATCATTGGTTTTGTGGATCAAGACACACCAACTCAAAACACCACAACACCTTTCTAGAACAACAGATGCAAAACCTGCAGACATATTTCCACTCAACAATGATTAACACCTCCCAAGACATACCTTACAAGATCCATGGATCCTACACATACCAATCACAATATGTGGTGTACCTCATCCAGGGTGCTCAATGCCATAATAACTACGTGGGTGAAACCAGACAATCACTATGCTCTCTCTCACATAAACTCACACAGGAAAATGATAAAAGACAAAACCACCCTCTCACCTGTGGGTGAACACTTTTCGCAAAGAGATCACTCTATATCTGACCTATCAGTCCTCAGCCTCAAAGCAAACCTGCACACCACTTTCAACAGACAAGCAAAACTCACTGCACGATGTGTGAGATGGTTATAAACTGGTGTGGCAAATCCAGGACAAACAGCTACAAAAGGCTAAAAAGGACTGAGCCTACGGAGGCGAACAAGGTATTTTGCCACACAGGCTAAATAATAGATCTCAAGTAGTCATTGTGAATGGAGAATCATCGTCCAATGGGTATTTCTAGTGGAGTCTTACAGAGATCTGTTCTTGGCTTGATGCAATTCAACATTGTTATCAATGATCTGAAAGAAAATATAACATCATTGCTAGTAAAGTTTATTCATGATACGAAACTGGTGGAGTGGTAAATAATAAGGACATACCAATCTGGATTGCTTCATAAACTGGGCTCGTGAGAAAGTAGGTCACACTTATAGGAGTGGGGGCTGCATTTTGAAAAGTGGCGACTCTGAAAAGGAGTTGGGGGCAGAGGGGTAATGGTGGGTCACCTGTTGAACATGACCAGCTACTGCATCACACTGGGAGGTCATATTCAACAGAGCAAATGTGACCCGTGGATGCATAGGCAGGGCAATCAAAGTAGGAGTAGGGAGACGGTATCACTTCTGTATAAGGCAGGGGTGAGACCATTACCGGTAGTTCTTGTGTCCACACTTCAGGAAGGACGCTGATAGATTGGAAAGGATTCAGAGAAAAGCTACATTGAGGGCTGGAGAACCTACCTCAATCTATGTAGCATAACAAAGAGAAGGTTAAGGGGTGACAGATCATGGGCTATAAGTACCAAGGTGGAGAGCAGGTTCCTGAGAACGGAAAGCTCTTTAATCTAACAGAAAAGGGGAGAACAAAATCCATGGCTGGATGCTGAAACTAGACAAATTCAGATTAGAAATAAGGTGTAACTTTTTTAACCAAGTAATTAAACATTGGAACAACTTTCCAAGGGTTGGGGCATAGTCTCTGTTACTTGTAGCATTTAAATCAAGACTGGATATCTTTGTAAGAGATCTGCTCTCCCTCCCTCAGCCGGAAGGCAGTTCTGGGCTGGATTCACAAGTCAGTGGGTGAGGGTCTCTGGCCTGAGTTCTGCGGGAGTCGGACTAGCTGATCACAATGCTCCCCGCTGGCCTTACCGTCTATGAATCTAGGTGTCACTCCTAAAAATAGGCTCGATCCTGCGTAGTGCAAAGCACCTGCCTGCAGCTGCCACCGTGTGTAATGGGAGCCAAGCATGCTCAGCCCCTGCTATCAATGCACGTCCCTTTCCAGGATCGAAGCTGGGCCACTGAATATAAATATCTCCCTGGATCTCCCACCTCCAGTGCTCTACCGTCACTCACTCTGCCACTGGCCCAGGGAAGATTTCATTATTTGTACACAGTGGAACAGCTTCTATAGATGAGACCAAGAGAGATCCACCCCAGAACAGCCCTGTGGTAGGGCACTTCTGGGAGAGAAGGAGAAACTGAACCTCGCTCTCCCCATCTCAGGTGAGTGCCCTAACCACAGGACTAAAGGTTATAAGAGACACCAACACCAGCCTCCCTGCACCCTAATTCTCTTCGAGGGGCTGGGCTTAGGCCACACCCCTCTCCTCAGCAGATCCTACCGGCTATTTTAGGCAGCTCCCTGCTCAGATTGCTGGCTCCTATAGGAGGCTGTCTCTCCCCATGCATTGCACAGGGAGCCTGGGCATCTAGCTGGGGGCTGCGGATTCCGCTGAGTGGCTAGATGCCTAAACGGTACATGCTGCAACTCTGAGCCCTGGTCTACACTAGGACTTTAGGTCGAATTTAGCAGCGTTAAATCGATGTAAACCTGCACCCGTCCACACGATGAAACCCTTCATTTCGACTTAAAGGGCTCTTAAAATCGATTTCCTTACTCCACCCCTGACAAGTGGATTAGTGCTTAAATCGGCCTTGCTGGGTCGAATTTGGGGTACTGTGGACACAATTCGACGGTATTGGCCTCCGGGAGCTACCCCAGAGTGCTCCATTGTGACCGCTCTGGACAGCACTCTCAACTCAGATGCACTGGCCAGGTAGACAGGAAAAGAACCACGAACTTTTGAATCTCATTTCCTGTTTGGCCAGCGTGGCAAGCTGCAGGTGACGATGCAGAGCTCATCAGCAGAGGTGACCATGATGGAGTCCCAGAATCGCAAAAGAGCTCCAGCATGGACCCAACGGGAGGTACGGGATCTGATCGCTGTATGGGGAGAGGAATCCGTGCTATCAGAACTCCATTCCAGTTTTCGAAATGCCAAAACCTTTGTCAAAATCTCCCAGGGCATGAAGGACAGAGGCCATAACAGGGACCCGAAGCAGTGCCGCGTGAAACTTAAGGAGCTGAGGCAAGCCTACCAGAAAACCAGAGAGGCGAACGACCGCTCTGGGTCAGAGCCCCAAACATTTAGGGACTATTTAGAAAAGCTGGACGTGCACAAGTCCATGGGGCCGGATGCGCTGCATCCGAGAGTGCTAAAGGAATTGGCGGCTGTGATTGCAGAGCCATTGGCCATTATCTTTGAAAACTCGTGGCGAACGGGGCAAGTCCCGGATGACTGGAAAAAGGCTAATGTAGTGCCAATCTTTAAAAAAGGGAAGAAGGAGGATTCTGGGAACTACAGGCCAGTCAGCCTCACCTCAGTCCCCGGAAAAATCATGGAGCAGGTCCTCAAGGAATCTATCCTGAAGCACTTACACGAGAGGAAAGTGATCAGGAACAGTCAGCATGGATTCACCAAGGGAAGGTCATGCCTGACTAATCTAATCGCCTTTTATGATGAGATTACTGGTTCTGTGGATGAAGGGAAAGCAGTGGATGTATTGTTTCTTGACTTTAGCAAAGCTTTCGACATGGTCTCCCACAGTATTCTTGTCAGCAAGTTAAAGAAGTATGGGCTGGATGAATGCACTATAAGGTGGGTAGAAAGTTGGCTAAATTGTCGGGCTCAACGGGTAGTGATCAATGGCTCCATGTCTAGTTGGCAGCCGGTATCAAGTGGAGTGCCCCAAGGGTCGGTCCTGGGGTCGGTTTTGTTCAATATCTTCATAAATGATCTGGAGGATGGTGTGGATTGCATTCTCAGCAAATTTGCAGATGATACTAAACTAGGAGGAGTGGTAGATACGGTGGCAGGTAGGGATAGGATATAGAGGGACCTAGACAAATTGGATGATTGGGCCAAAAGAAATCTGATGAGGTTCAGCAAGGATAAGTGCAGGGTTCTGCACTTAGGACGGAAGAATCCAATGCACTGCTACAGACTAGGGACCGAATGGCTCGGCAGCAGTTCTGCGGAAAAGGACTTAGGGGTGACAGTGGATGAGAAGCTGGATATGAGTCAGCAGTGTGCCCTTGTTGCCAAGAAGGCCACTGGCATTTTGGGATGTATAAGTAGGAGCATAGCCAGCAGATCGAGGGACGTGATCGTTCCCCTCTATTCGACATTGGTGAGGCCTCATCTGGAGTACTGTGTCCAGTTTTGGGCCCCACACTACAAGAAGGATAAATTGGAGAGAGTCCAAGGAAGGGCAACAAAAATTATTAGGGGTCTGGAACACATGACTTATGAGGAGAGGCTGCGGGAACTGGGATTGTTTAGTCTGCAGAAGAGAAGAATGAGGGGGGATTTGATAGCTGCTTTCAACTACCTGAGAGGTGGTTCCAAAGAGGATGGTTCTAGACTGTTCTCAGTGGTAGCTGATGACAGAATGAGGAGTAATGGTCTCCAGTTGCAGTGGGGAAGGTTGGATATTAGGAAAAACTTTTTCACTAGGAGGGTGGTGAAACACTGGAATGCGTTACCTAGGGAAGTGGTAGAATCTCCTTCCTTAGAAGTTTTTAAGGTCAGGCTTGACAAAGCCCTGGCTGGGATGATTTAATTGGGGATTGGTCCTGCTTTGAGCAGGGGGTTAGACTAGATGACCTCCTGAGGTCCCTTCCAACCCTTGGATTCTATGATTCTATGACATGCCGCTTCTATGATGAGCTGCATGCCATTTTAGGGGGTTCACCACCACTACCCCAGCCGTGTTGTTTGACTCCTTCAATGGAGATGGAGGCAACACGGAAGCAGGTTTTGGGGACGAAGAAGAAGATGATGATGATGAGGTTGTAGATAGCTCACAGCAAGCAAGTGGAGAAACCGGTTTTCCCGACAGCCAGGAACTGTTTCTCACCCTGGACCTGGAGCCAGTACCCCCCGAACCCACCCAAGGCTGCCTCCTGGACCCGGCAGATGGAGAAGGGACCTCCGGTGAGTGTACCTTTTAAAATACTATACATGGTTTAAAAGCAAGCATGTGAAAGGATTAATTTGCCCTGGCATTCGTGGCTCTCCTGGATGTACTCCCAAAGCCTTTGCAAAAGGTTTCTGGGGAGGGCAGCCTTATTGCGTCCTTCATGGTAGGACACTTTACCACTCCAGGCCAGTAACAGGTACTTGGGAATCATTGTACAACAAAGCATTGCAGTGTATGTTTGCTGGCATTCAAACAACATCCGTTCTTTATCTCTCTGTGTTATCCTCAGGAGAGTGATATCATTCATGGTCTCCTGGTTGAAATTGGGTGCTTTTCTTCAGGGGACACTCAGAGGTGCCCGTTCCTGCTGGGCTGTTTGCCTGTGGCTAAACAGAAATGTTCCCCGCTGTTAGCCACGGGGAGGGGGGAGGGTTGAGGGGGTAGCCACGCGGTGGGGGGAGGCAAAATGCGACCTTGGAACGAAAGCACATGTGCTATGTATGTAATGTTAACAGCAAGGTTTACCCTGAAAGAGTGTAGCCACTGTTTTATAAAATGTGTCTTTTTAAATACCACTGTCCCTTTTTTTTTCTCCACCAGCTGCATGTGTTTCAATGATCACAGGATCTTCTCCTTCCCAGAGGCTAGTGAAGATTAGAAAGAAAAAAAAACGCACTCGTGATGAAATGTTCTCTGAGCTCATGCTGTCCTCCCACACTGACAGAGCACAGACGAATGCGTGGAGGCAGACAATGTCAGAGTGCAGGAAAGCACAAAATGACCGGAAGGAGAGGTGGTGGGCTGAAGAGAGTAAGTGGTGGGCTAAAGAGAGTAAGTGGCGGGCTGAAGACAGGGCTGAAGCTCAAATGTGGTGGCAGTGTGATGAGAGGAGGCAGGATTCAATGCTGAGGCTGCTGGAGGATCAAACCAGTATGCTCCAGTTGAGCTGCAGCAAAGGCAGCTGGAGCACAGACTGCCACTACAGCCCCTGTGTAACCAACCGCCCTCCTCCCCAAGTTCCATAGCCTCCACACCCAGACGCCCAAGAACGCGGTGGGGGGGCCTCCGGCCAATCAGCCACTCCACCACAGAGGATTCCCCAAAAAACAGAAGGCTGGCATTCAATAAATTTTAAAGTTGTAAACTTTTAAAGTGCTGTGTGGCATTTTCCTTCCCTCCTCCACCACCCCTCCTGGGCTACCTTGGTAGTCATCCCCCTATTTGTGTGATGAATGAATAAAGAATGCATGAATGTGAAGCAACAATGACTTTATTGCCTCTGCAAGTGGTGATCGAAGGGAGGAGGGGCGGGTGGTTAGCTTACAGGGAAGTAGAGTGAACCAGGGGGCGGGGGGTTTCATCAAGGAGAAACAAACAGAACTTTCACACCGTAGCCTGGCCAGTCATGAAACTGGTTTTCAAAGCTTCTCAGATGCGTACCGCACCCTCCTGTGCTCTTCTAACCGCCCTGGTGTCTGGCTGCGCGTAACCAGCAGCCAGGCGATTTGCCTCAACCTCCCACCCCGCCATAAACGTCTCCCCCTTACTCTCACAGATATTGTGGAGCACACAGCAAGCAGTAATAACAGTGGGAATATTGGTTTCCCTGAGGTCTAAGTGAGTCAGTAAACTGCGCCAGCGCGCCTTTAAACGTCCAAATGCACATTCTACCACCATTCTGCACTTGCTCAGCCTGTAGTTGAACAGCTCCTGACTACTGTCCAGGCTGCCTGTGTACGGCTTCATGAGCCATGGCATTAAGGGGCAGGCTGGGTCCCCAAGGATAACTATAGGCATTTCAACATCCCCAACAGTTATTTTCTGGTCTGGGAATAAAGTCCCTTCCTGCAGCTTTTGAAACAGACCAGAGTTCCTGAAGATGCGAGCGTCGTGTACCTTTCCCGGCCATCCCACGTTGATGTTGGTGAAACGTCCCTTCTGATCCACCAGAGCTTGCAGCACTATTGAAAAGTACCCCTTGCGGTTTAGGTACTCGCCGGCTTCGTGCTCTGGTGCCAAGATAGGGATATGGGTTCCGTCTATGGCCCCACCACAGTTAGGGAATCCCATTGCAGCAAAGCCATCCACTATGACCTGCACATTTCCCAGGGTCACTACCCTTGATATCAGCAGATCTTTGATTGCGTGGGCTACTTGCATCACAGCAGCCCCCACAGTAGATTTGCCCACTCCAAATTGATTCCTGACTGACCGGTAGCTGTCTGGCGTTGCAAGCTTCCACAGGGCTATCGCCACTCGCTTGTGAACTGTGAGGGCTGCTCTCATCTTGGTATTCATGCACTTCAGGGCAGGGGAAAGCAAGTCACAAAGTTCCATGAAAGTGCCCTTACGCATGCGAAAGTTCCGCAGCCACTGGGAATCGTCTCAGACCTGCAACACTATGCGGTCCCACCAGTCTGTGCTTGTTTCCCGAGCCCAGAATTGGCATTCCACAGCATGAACCTGCCCCATTAGCACCATGATGCCTACATTGCCAGGGCCCATGCTTTCAGAGAAATCTGTGTCCATGTCCTGATCACTCACTCGACCGTGCTGACGTTGCCTCCTCGCCCGGTATTGCTCTGCCAGGTTCTGGTGCTGCATATACTGCTGGATAATGCGTGTGGTGTTTAATGTGCTCCTAATTGCCAAAGTGAGCTGAGCGGCCTCCATGCTTGCCTTGGTATGGCGTCCGCACAGAAAAAAGGCGCGGAACGATTGTCTGCCGTTGGCTTACAGGGTTGGCTTCAGAGAGCTAAAATCAACAAAGGGGGTGGCTTTACATCAATGAGTATTTCAGGCAGGACTTCACGGAGGGTTCCAATAAGAAATGGTGCACCTAAGTAGTTGTTCTTATTGGAACAAGCAGGTTGGTCTGGCCTCTGATTGATACATGGCTAGATTTACCTCGCTGCACCTTCTCTGTGAGTGACTGCAGTGTGAACTAGAGGAATGAGTCCCCTAGATGGGGGTGGGGGGAAGCAAATGAGTACAAAACAAATCTGGTCTATTTCTTGTTTTGATCCACTCCATCTATCTTTTACATCTTTGGCTGGCAGCAGACGGTGCAGAAGGACTGCAAGCCATCCACATCTCATGGCTGCTCGGCAGAAGATGGTACAGTACGACTGCTAGCAATCCGTATCGCCTGCCTGCCCGGCAGAAGACGGTACAATACGACTGCTAGCAATCCGTATCGCCTGCCTGCTCACCATAAGATGGTTCAACAGGACTGACTGCAGGACCAAAGAGAATGACCTGGTCAAGTGACTTCTAATGTAGTCCCTGCACCCATGTCTGCCCAGGCGCTCCCAGCCGACATGGCCAGGAGCACCGCGGACATGACGATGACGGCTGCCAGTCCTACTGTACCGTCTGCTGCCACAAGGCAAGGGGTTGCTGCTGCTGTGTAGCAATGCAGTACCGCGTCTGCCAGCACCCAGGAGACATACGGTGACAGTGAGCTGAGCGGGCTCCATGCTCGCCGTGGTATGGCGCCTGCACGGGTAACTCAGGAAAAAAGGCGCAAAACGATTGTCTGCCCTTGCTTTCACGGAGGGAGGGAGGAAACGGGGGCCTGACGATATGTACCCAGAACCACCCGCGACAATGTTTTAGCCCCATCAGGCATTGGGATCTCAACCTGGAATTCCAATGGGCAGCGGAGACTGCGGGAACTGTGGGATAGCTACCCACAGTGCAACGCTCCGGAAGTCGACACTTGCCTCGGTACTGTGGAAGCACTCCGCCGAGTTAATGCACTTAGAGCATTTTCTGTGGGGACACACACACTCGAATATATAAAACCGATTTCTAAAAAAACGACTTCTATAAATTTGACCTAATTTCGTAGTGTAGACATACCCTGAGCATTGCAACACCTACGTCCTTTTGTGGCTTGACCCCATACGCTGTGAGCAGTCCCACTGTAACCAATAGGACTAGTCACAGAGTAAAGGACTCTTCTGTGTGAGTTTAGGAAGTAGAACTGGGATCTATAAATACATGCACCCCATCACATAGCAAAGCCACAGTGGCAGAGACTTGGTATGTCACCAAAGCCAGGAAATAGGGGGTCACATTTTTTTAAAAAATGAAAGCGACAGCACTCGCCCAAGTCAGGGACTGGGTGGATAGTGATATGTGTAAACACATGTAATGGGACTACTGGTAAACCAGGGTCTGAATCATCACCCAAGGTCTGATTCCTCCCAGGCCACGACCTCATTCTCAAGAGGTCAAGAAATCCCAGCCCAAATACTGCAGCGTTTCCCAGGGTGTGGAGATGCAGGGTAGTGGGTGGGAGTTTCTTGCCCTTTTGCAAAGTCTGCATCAAAGGAGCCTAAGCTTCTAGGGACAGAAGCCAGCAGTATATAGAACTTGCCAGCCAAGAAATCACAAACTTCACTGACACTCAAACTCTAGCAGCTAGCTCCACCCACAATGACTGCCTCAGTTTCCAGTATATGGTGTAGCGTAGGCTCTTCTGCCTGCTCCCAGAAACAGCAGGCCTTACACCAGGGACCGGCAACCTTTGGCATGCGGCCTGTCAGGGAAATCCGCTGGCAGGCTGGGACATCCACAGGTTGTGCCGATTGCAGCTCCCACTGGCTTCCACTCCCAATGGGGGCTGCGGGAAGCGGTGCGAGCTGAGGGATGTGCTGGCCGCTGCTTCCCGCAGCCCTCATTGGCCTGGAACAGCAAACGGTGGCCAGTGGGAGCTGCAATTGGCCGAACCTGCCGACGCTGCAGGTAAACAAATCGTCCCAGCCCGCCAGCAGATTTCCCTGACTGGCTGCGGGTCAAAGGTTCCTGATCCCTGCCTTACAACAATCTGCCATTGCTATAGGGATGGTTAAACAGATCAGAAAACCAAGCTCCCAAGACACAGTGGCAGCTGTGCTCAGACTGTAGGGTGGTGATGCTCCCCAAACCTTCAGGCACCTAAACACCTTAGGCATTTGTGAAAATGTACACCAAAGATGGTTGAGCTGTTTAGAATCATAGAATCTCAGGGTTGGAAGGGACTTCAGGAGGTCATCTAGTCCAACCCCCTGCTCAAAGCAGGACATAATCCCCAACTAAATCATCCCAGCCAGGGCTTTGTCAAGCCTGACCTTAAAAACTTGTAAGGAAGGAGATTCTACCACCTCCCTAGGTAATGCATTCCAGTGTTTCACCACCCTCCTAGTGAAAAAGTTTTTCCTAATATCCAACCTAAATCTCCCCCACTGCAACTTGAGACCATTACTCCTTGTCCTGTCATCCGCTACCACTGAGAATAGTCTAGATCCATCCTCTTTGGAACCCCCTTTCAGGTAGTTGAAAGCAGCTATCATGAAGTCTGTCATGAAGTTTGTTCCACTTCTGTTTAGTGAGCTGTTTTCAGATTGATCTTGGTTCCCATTGAAGGTAGCCATTGTTCATAGGTGTTCACGGAATAGCTTCTTAGCCAATGGATTTCTTACAAACGACGCCCTGAATATTTACTATGTGTGGTAGGTGGCCACTCCCCTAAGTCACAGGACATTGTTTCTGAGCCCCGATCAGATGATAGAGCTGGGCTTGCTATTACAGTAGCCTTATATCCATACGCAGCATGAGACCTTCAGCAGATGTCACTCACATTGAAGTCCCGCATGATAACACAGCCTTTCCCCTACGCTTGACAGATAGGTGCATAGGGAGCTGGTCATCCCGTTCCCTAGTGTGGAACGGGATGACCAGCTCCCTATGTCGGGAGCTGTAGCAGACACCAACTAATACCCCATTGTGTGCTCTGTCTGCTAGGACACTGAGCCGTATCCATTCAAGATCATTTTCTACTGAGTTATCAGTGATTCAGAAACAGGTAATGCCATTTGTGCCGTAGAGAGCCATTCCCCCTCCCCTTGTGCCCACTTAATCCTTCCTAAATAAGTTATAACCATTGATCTGAACGTTCCAATCACAGAAATCATCCCACCAGGTTTCAATAATAGCACTAGATCAAATTTATGCTTATAAATGAGCAGTTCTAAGCCCCCTAGTTTGTTACCCAGGCTCCAAGCACTGGTGAATAGGCAATTCAAGAATCTTTTCTCTTCATATCCTTTGCTTTCTTTAATTAATTTTGTTTTCGACATCTTGATTTTGTGCTGAGTACTCAGATCTTCCCTCTTCCCCCACTCCCTTTTTGTTATTAGTTTAATGTCCTCCAGACTACTCTAGTCAGCCTGTCCCCGGGAAGATTGGTCCCCCTTCTAGAGGTAGAGGCCGTTCAAACTGTCCAGCCCCCTCCCTCCATAGAAGGTGGACAAATTTCCACAAAACCCAAACCCTCCACTCTACACCACTTATCTAGCCAGGGATTTACTTCCAGAATCTTCTGCCTTCTGTCTTCCTTTGCTCATGGGACAGGAAGGATCTCAGAGAAGATTGCTTAGACATTCTTCTTCAGCACACTTCCGAGTTTCCTGAATTCATCTGCTATCCGTGAGATATCCTGCAATACAGTGTCATTAGTGCCAATATGAACAACCAGCAATGGATCCTTTCCTGTTGACCTCAAAAGCCTATCCAGTTTTAGCATGATGTCTTATGTCTTGGCCCTCAGAAGGCAGCGCACTCTCCTGTCCCCTTGGCCATCCCCATGACCTTGCTCTGCGCGACGCTGTTGATGGTCTCCCTGTCACAGCAGGTGGCTCATGTGCACATGGGGAGGTTTGGGTGTTTGCTAGGAATCATGGCTGAGATTACAGGCAGGTACCCACACACCCAAGGGCTTTGGATAATGCTCCTACACCTGGCTCGCTCAACCTTGCGATGCCTTGATTCTCGAGCAGCATTCTTTATCTGGGTTCTGTGAGTCTGGCTGAAATCTAGTGATACGCGTGCTAGCACCTCCAGCAGGAACTCTGGATAGTCTCCTGGCCACAGATCCCAAGCATGTCCCTTACTGCAGTGTCTGATCACGCTAACGGGGTCTCCATTGCACCGGGGGGCAGCAGCTAGCATAACAGCTCAGCTGCCTAATGAAACTGGGTGCTGCCAATCAGATGCATGTTGCAGTAGCTGCAGCAGAAACTGGCCAAGAGAAACCAGCCTGATCCCGCTGTTTATGCAGGCAGCGCTCTGGAAGGGATGGCTCAAGGGAGACAGAGTGCATGGTGCAGTTCCCTGTGCCCTTGCTTCCTGGAGAGAGGGAGCTGGGAGGAGTGCAGAGCGTGACGTGGATGGGTGTCCTTGTCTGCACTGTGGTATAACTGTTTCTGTAACTAGGTTGAGCAACAGCCATGTACGAGCTTGGTTATGATCAGTTACAAAATACAGCTGGCAGCCGTGTTGTGTGTGGGCACTACAGTGTTAGCACTGTGTTCACCTGCACCCTGGCTATGCCCTGGTCATGACCTTGCTGGAAAATAGCTGTGCATGGAGGAACCCTGTGAGATCTGCCCTCTTTCCTCCCCCCTGGCCTTACCTCATGTGTCACATGGGAAGGAGGAAGGATGGCTCCCTTATTTGTCATGCAGTAGATGGCAGTAGCTCCAAGGTCACCAGTATTAGGTAATCACCTGCCCCAAGAGGCCACACAGGGAATCCACAGCCTGGCTGAGATTTTCAAAGCAGCATATAGCGTACATCTGAATGGAAAACACATGTCTAAAATGCCAAAACTGCTTTGAAAAATCTCACCCGCTGTCCCACCTGTGGCAGGAGAGCACCTCGGTTCAGTAGCAAATTGTTGTCAGTCCCTTGAATAATCACTTAAGACATAGTTCTCCATCTATATAATAGTGTGACAAAGTGGGTGAGGTAATGCCTTGTATTGGACCAACTTGTGTTGGCAAGAGAGACGAGCTTTTGAACCACACAGTGCTGCTCTTCGGGTCTGGGCAAGGTACAGATGTTTGTCCAATAATAGATATGACTTCACCCACCTTGTCTCCTCTAAAATCCTGGGACCTACACGACTGCAACTACACTGCATGTGTAATAGTGTGAAAAGAAAGCCAAGGAGTCAGCCGAAGGTCCATGAAAGGAGGAGCACGCCTAAAGCAGGAAGAACTGGGAGATCATCAGGAGACACTTAGAGAGTGAGATGTGAGGTTTTAGGTTTGATTTTTCAGGTGCATTAACACCCATGGCAAAACGCCTGTTGACTTCGCTGGGGCCAGGATGTCATCCTCTGTCCTCACTTGCCTGTAAACCGAGGGGACAGAGAGAGGGAAGGCCGGGGAGGGAATACCTTTTACGGGACCAGCTTCTCTTGGCGAGAGAGACAAGCACAGGAGCTACACAGAGCTCTTCCTCGGGTCTGGGACAGGGCCATGGAGAGACAGAGCGTGTGTGAGGGCGGAATAGGTGCCAGCCTGCTCTCTCTCGTACCGTGCCTGCCCGCTCCCAAGCCTTGCCCGAGTCAGTGCCGCTAGCAAGCTGCCGCCGCTGTGCTGCCAAGCGTTGGTTTCTTTGACATGGGTATGTACAAAGGGACGAGCCGTGGAGTTTCCTGTTGCCGCCCACGGTCTTGGTGAGATAGGGATGAGGAGTAACGATGACTCACAAGCCAGTTTTAACAGCTCCACTGACAGCTCTTTTGAGCCAGATTAGGAAAGAGCTGGCAAGGGGAGGCCCCGATGTACCGAGATGAAACCCATTTTTCTTAAAAATCCAGTCCACCCAGTACGTGCCGTGGCAGTGACGCCGCCCTGGTGTTCTGAATGGAGAGAGGGCTGGGCAGAAAGTGGTCTGGCACAAAAGGGAGGCTTGTGACTGGCTGCCATTGATGTCGTCGTTTTCTGTCTAAATTCTGTTTTATATCCCCCAGAAATCATGGCAGGTAGCGCTTTTTGGGACAATTATTTTGCTGTCCCTTGGTGGGCTCAGGTCAGGCAGGGTGTGTCTACGCTGCAGCGGGAGCCGGGGGGCAGACGCACGCCAGCTCTGCCCAGGCGAGCTCTGGGCCTAAACTAGCGCCGCACGTTTTGTGCCACAGGCAGTGGCTCGAGCTCGTCACCTACGTACAAGCCCGACCCCCTGGTCCGTACTCGGGCGGCTGCCCCAGCCACGACGGCCACGCTGCTATTTTTAGCGAGCTAGCTTGCGCAGAGCTCGCGTCTGGTCACCTGCGCTGGGGGGCACGCTCACAGCTGCAGTGCAGACTTACCCCCAGGTCTTCGGCACTGTGCCCTCCGTCACCACCCAGAGTCGAGGCAAGTCCCCCAGAAGGCAGCTTGTAGTGGGTCTCTTGTTGTGTGACTGCAGTCCAGCGGCAGTGCCAAGACAGGATGGTGCTGTCAGAACTACGATGATCAATTTGGTTTTTCAGGGTTGGAGACGTCAGTGGTTTCAGATTGCACGGGGTGAACATGCCAGGAGTGCTACACTTCCTCTGGGTACAGTCAGCAGGAGAATGTGTCTGTGGTCACCGTTGTCAGAGAAAACAGCCCATGGGCAATCATGGTACTTAGGACTATGTGTGTGATCAGCCACTTACAGCCCAACTCACATCACCCAAGGCTTCTATCAAATAGAGAGCAAAACCATTCCTTCCTCCTCGCTTCGAGAGGCAAACCGCATGATTCTTCACCTACAACCCCTGCCGAATATACAGAGCCTTTGGAGGGTCAGCTGCAGGTCACCGTCTGGTATATCCTTGCCTGGTCAAATGCCACGGGGAAAATCACTGGGCGAGTCTGTGTACTGAGTTTCAGAGTGGTGAGAGAATTGACAATGTGATGCATAGGTGTTGGGGGGCATGACCCTGTTTTGACCAATGTGATTTTGGAGCAGTGAGACTCAGACTGTGGCTCGTGAGCCACAAGGGGCTCTATAACGTGTCTCCTGCAGCTCTTTGCAGCACATGATATTAAAACACGGTGTGATTTAATTATTAGCCAATCAGGATGCTGTTACAATGGTATTAACCAATTGTAGTTGATAAAATAATAACCCTGGGTCAGTCATTTTGCTGTGAGAATGTGACAGATTAGTCAACTAACTGTGTCCCCTGCCATTCTGAATCTATGGCAAATGAGCCAATGAATTCACCCTCCTGTGGCTCTTTTGGGTAATGTTGAGCGCTAATTTGGCTCCTGAACCCCTGAGGTCCGAGTATTGCCGTTTTAGATGTTTGGTGCTGGGACTGCCCTGACCGTCTCAGAAAAAACATTTCTCTGGTGGTCTCTCACCTGTCTTGCCCTGTGCTTTTCCATCTTACTGTCTGGAGGGTCTGGATCTTCCTGCGGGCCTCACCCGCCTCTGAGAATTCTTTGAACACGTCACTGAAGCAGTGGAGAAAAGGAGAACCAGAGGGCATAATTTATTTAGATTCAAAAAAGCCCTGGCCAAGGTCCAGCACATAAGGCTGCTACAGAAGCTGCATAGCCGGGACGGGGCCGGGGAGGCTGGGGAGAGGGGAGAGAGGCAAACCATTGGCACAGATAAAGAACTGACTGGGAGACAGAGAGCAAAGAGCAGGATTAAATGACCCGTTTTCATCACGGCCAAAGGTTAACGGTGGGGACAAGAGAGAGGCCCCTCCCGCTGCTCAGGGTCCTCTGCTGTGAACCCTCTCCTGGAGTTAGGCGCTTAGGTAGCCCCTGCCCACTGAAACACACACCCCCCTCTGCTCACGCTCAAGATCTCTCCCAGGGCTGCTGGAGCAGTGTGTACAGTGGGGGTACCGAGAGCCTTTGACCCCAACTGTAAAATCTATACATGATGGAAACCACTTCAAGCCAACCTCCCCAGCACCTCTAATTCCAGCACCTGCGCCCCTCTCAGGCTTGCCGTACTTGTCCGTGGTCCCCCAGCTGTCTCGTGCCTGTGCTGTGCTGCTCCCCCCATTGGTGGCCTGCGTCCCGCCCTCCTGCTGGGGCCTGACAGCTGTCAGGTGTGCTCAGCACACCGACAGGATCGGGCCCCACTGCTGAGCTGGGCATTCACCCGCAGGGTTGGAGAGTCCCACTTCGGGGCCTCCCAGGCTGGGGCTGGAGCGAGGCTTCTGAGCTGCTTGTTGGCGGCGAGGCAGCATCAGCATGGCGAACGCTGACCAGCAGGGACTTAGGAACCTACGGAGTTAGGGGGCAGCCGAGTGGCGGTTTTGAAAATGTCCCTGGTGCCTAAACAGTGGAGTTAGGAGCCTGAGGAGACGGATAGGTGCCAAAGCACCTCAGAGTCCCTGGGCCTTCCAGCCTTCGGGAGCAGACTTGGCTTACGTGAACATTGTTTCAATGCCATGGACGAATTTAATTGTCAGAGCTGTTTCTGCAAAAAGGGGTCTCCGTTCCTGTGTGCTGACAAGGAGCTGGTCTATACCAGCCGTGCTGCAGCCGCACCCATGCAGTTGGGTCACTACAGTGCGTCTCTTGAAGACTCTCTGTGCTAATGGCAGAGAGCTCTCCTGTCCGCTTAATAAAACCACCTCCGGGAGCGGCAATCCGCTGGGTTTTTTCAAACTTTGATTGTGCAGCAGTTACTGTCAATCTCCAAACCACAGAGTTTTACTACATGCTCCGTTCCCCTTTGTTTTACCTGAACTTCTCGTCCCCACCACCTCCTTCTGCCAGTCCCAGAGCCAAAATGAGTCATTCCCCCAGGATTAACTCTTCCTTCTCAGACCTCCTGGCTGGTGTTGCCCAGACTAGTTTTGGAGAAAGAATTGACACTCCTCAAACAATGGAGCTGTATTACAAGTGACAGGAACAAAACACCTCCTGCTCAGAGCAGGGACCACCCCAACTCCTCCAGCCAGTAATGAAAAGCCTCTTCCTGCCACTGGCTTGCCTGGCTGTTGCACAGCCCTGCTGGCAGCGTGTGGCTGATTGCCTTTTGCACAGCAATTCTAATATTAGTCCTACGGCAAGGGAGACTTCATGCTGCCTTTGGGATTTCTCCCGATACTAACTCGCCAAAGGTGTTGGGCTCTCTGCTGCCAAGTCTGTGGCCTGGCACGCACCCGAACATGCTGCATACAGGGCTTGGCTCCCCCAAAAGCTTAGTTCCTGCTTACACATCTAAATAAAGGATGGATGCCCAAAGTGCCCAGAACTCAACATGCAGCCAAAGCTCTGAGCAATCTGACCAACTCTGTGTCTGTGTGTGTACATATATGTATAGGGTGTGTACATGTGTATTTATTTTTGTGTATAGCGTGTGCATGTGTATGCAAACATATCTGAATAGTGTGTGCCCACGGAGAGTGTGGTGTTCCCGAATGGGTGTGTTGGATATGTGCGACTAGTCATGTGTTTGTAGTGTGTTGTATTAATTTAGAGGGAACGTGTGGCCCAAAGGTGTTCACACCACCCAGTCACTGTCCAACATTAAACAGCATTCAACAAGGGCTGGGGCTTGGCATACAGAGACGTTAGCCTGCGTTGGTGCCATGGGAAACACACCATTACAAATCCTTTTCTTGAAGATTTAGAAAAGAAGGAAAAACAGCTAAAGCCTTTCACATGTACACATGAAAGCCCGACTTAATACTTTACAACAGCCCTCTTTCTTCCCTTCCCCGGGAACTGGAGAGAGTTTTTAGAAGGAAAAACCCCTTTGGTGAGTCAGTTTTAAGGGTTTTGATAGCTGTCCTTTGTGGGCAGAAGAGAAGTTAGGGGAGCTGGGCTGGAGCTGTCATTGGTGCGGGTGTTATTAAAGTCCGATCCTGTTTCCTAGAAAACAAAACAAGACAAACACACACACAAGGGGAGAGAAAAGAACAGCAGAGACAGAAAAAGCAGCATCTGTCTCTGGTGCTGACTCTCACTTGCAGCCTCCTTGCTGGATAAACACAGGCATGGCACTGGGTCTGAGCAGGCACGCCGAGACCAGACATGACAAACTTCTACCAGCCCTGGGCTGTTTAGGGCATTACTGGTAGCTGCCTCCCTGGGCACAGGCCTACAGCAGCGTTACAAAATACGCAGTCTTGGCGTATCCTAATGAGACAGAAGGCAAAAGGAAAGAAGTTGGAAAGAAGAAATAAGGGAAGGAAGGAAAAGGACATGTTGGGATGTGGGGGGAAACAAAATCTCACACACGTCCCAGGTGATGGTTGGCGTTCAGCTGGAGCTGCTGGTGGTGTCAATATCATCTGGGTCCCTCTCTCTGGCCTGGTCTGGTCAGGACATCCCTCAGGATTTGGATGAAGAATATTGGGGTAGCAGCCGTGATGGTGAAGCTTGCTCCAGTAACCATTTTTTCTCCCCACAGTCTCTCTCTTTGAGGGCCCACAAGGGGAGTGGTGGGTGGAACAACCCATCATTATTTTATCCACCAATTAGGCCTCCTTTCCAACACACCAATTTTGGCTCACTGATTTCTGATCTCACGCTTCCTTGGTTTACCATCATGACCTCAACACAATCCTTGAATTATACCAGGAGACTTTTTCCTTTGGCTAATTCAGTTTTTTGGTCTCCCTTTCATACCTTTTCTCAGCAACATTTGTTGTTGTAGGTTATTGTAACATTTTATACATTTTTACTCTTTTTTACAGTTAAAATCACAATTAGGGTAAATTTATAGGCCCAGTTATGGCAACACGTGTGAGTGTATGTGTGTGTGACTGTGTATAGTTTGTGTGTTTACAGTCTCTCTCTTCTCTGTGTTTACAGTCTGTGTGCGTGGCTATGTGTATAGTTTATGTGTTTGTGGTGTGTGTGTCTATAGGTTGTGTTTGTGTGTGGTGTATATGGTGTGTGGCTATGTGTGTAGTTTCTCTGTGCGTCTAGTTTGGGTAGGTGGCTAGTGGGTGACTGGGTACATTTTGGGGGAGGTGTATAGTGTGTGTGCGGTATGCATAGCTGTGTGTACAGTCTGTGTGTGTGTGTGTGTTTGTGTGTGTCTGTCTGTGTGTGTGCACATATGGAGAAGACATCACGGGTTCTCTCTCAGATCATCCTTCATCACAGAGCCAGTTCTGCATGGCCCCTGGACACGGGATGGGGTGGGAAAGGAGGAAGAGGAACTCTCTGCTCTCTCCCTTCCCAGCCCTTTTCCTGGTGGGAGGTGGGCATGGGACAGGCAGAGAAGAAGGAGGCACATGGGCTATGATTTTCACAGGGGCCTCAGGCCATCAGAGACCCAACTCCTAGCAAGCATCAGTGGGTGCTGGGTGCCTCCTTCAGGGCCTCTGACACCCAATAGCCAGCGAATGCCAGTGGGCATTGGGCACTTCTCTCCCTCTGGGCTCCTCGTCCTCTTCAGAGCTTAGCACTGCTCTGGTACTGTCTGCAGCTTAGCTTCACCCCTGCACCTCATAACCCCCCGCACTCTGCCCACTGTTAACCCCTTAGTGTTCCCACTGGTGCCTTCGGGTCCAGCCTGAAGGAACAGCAGTCTGTGCCCTGAATCAGTCTCTCATGGACACCACTCTCCGCGCCCTCCCTCTCCACCCAGTGCCCAGGGCAGAATTTAGCCCTTTGTGTGACAGAGACTTCCCTGGCTGCAAATCACACGGCACGAAGCCTCAGGTTTATCTGCACTGAAATCTTCAAGCAGTAATGTGCCAAGGATTAAAAACTCTGCAGGTACCTGGCTTTTATGGTCCCAGAGGGGGCGTCAAGTACCGAATACTTAGCACCAAGGTTAAAGGGACCTTACGGTGCTGCAGAACTGGTGACATTTTTCTTGTGCACAGTGAGGGTGAGATTTGGGGGGGAACCCCCTGAGCTGCTGTGCAAGGGGCAAGATTTGGGCACCCCCTATTGCAGTGTGGAATCCAGCAGCACCATTGTATAACTCCATAGTGCAGCAGCTGGGGCCAGCTCCTCCTACATACACACTACACGTATAAACACACCTAATGAGGACACCCCACATTTGCCCAGTATCGCTCAAGCAGCAGATGTACCCCATGCATGCCTTTATGGAAAAGTCCGAGAGCATTAAGGAAGAATAAAACCAGCAGGGAGTCTATAGCAATTACTCTTTAAAATAATCTATGGAACTGAATCACAAATGCATCTCCGTTCCCAGATTGACAGAAACATTTCATATAAGAGAATAAAGGACAGTGAATAATGCATTTCTGGTACAGATTGCCATTCAAATAATTGTGTTAAAAAGCGTATTTGTTTACTTTTTTTTCCTATATTTTCCTTTCTTAATTTTTAAAGATAACTAAGAAATTTCATGGAAAAAACCCCATGTTACTGCTGCTGCCCAGTTGAATGCAAAGAAAACGAGAGATGCAGAAGGAAGGTTGAGTTCTCAAAAAGCTACAACTTCAAAATTCTTCCCTTTCTTCGAGCAAATTTTGTTATTAAGAACATAAGAATGGGCATATTGGGTCAAACCAATGGTCCACCGACCCAATATCCTGTCTTCCAGCAGTGGACAGTGCCAGATTCTTCAGAGGGCAATAATGAACAGAACAGGGCAATAATGAAGTGATCCATCCCCTGTCATCCAGTCTTAGCATCTGGTAATCAGAGGCCTAGAGCATGGGGATTAAGTCCCTGACCATCTTGGCTAATAGCCACTGATGGACCTGTCCTCCATGAATTTTTCCAATTGTTTTTTTAAACCACTTATACTTTTGGCCTTCACATCATCCCTGCCAATGAGTTCCACAGATTGACTGGCCATTGTGTGAAGTACTTCCTTATATTTGTTTTAAATCTGCTGCCTATTAATTTCATTAGGTGACCCCTGTTTTTTGTGATACGTGAAGGGGATAAAATAAAGCTTTCTTATTTACCTTCTCCACACGATTCATGATTTTATAGACCCTTATATCTCCCTGTGATGGGATATGCACCCCACAGAGGACTGGAAGGGGTTCAGGTGGCTAAGTGGGCCAATTAATTCCACAGGCTGCATCTGGAGGAGGAGGCAGGGAGCAGGGGATTGATTGGGAACGGGCTCAGCTGGGCGGGAACAGGCAGGATTGCCAGAAAGCCAGGGAACAGACAGCAGAGAGGGGCTGCAGGGCTGTAGCCCCTTGCTGCTGTCTGTTCCCTGGCTGTAGTCACTCCCTGAGAGGAAGGAGATGGGAGGCTGGTGAGCCCAGAAATGGGGGAAGCCAGGAAAGTAGGGAAAAGTGCAAAGGGAAACCAGCAAGGCAGGTCAGTGCAGGCCTAGGCTTTCTGATCAGAGGGTCCCTGACTTGGAACCTGGAGTAGGAGGTGGGCCCGGGCACTGGAGATGTGGCACAGACCAGGCAGAGGACAGCTGACTGACTGGTATGATTTGTTCAGGAAAGACTTTGTTACCCCTGGAAGGGGAATACATATGGTGATCCAGCCGGAGGACCAAGTCATGAAGAGTAGCTGCAGTTCCTGGAGCAAGAGGGGCCACAGGGCGAGATAGGGTGGGAGATGACACTTCCACAGGAGGGTGCAATGCCTGGTAGACTAATCCCTAGGACAGCCAGGAGGAGGTACCAGCTGCAGTGAGCAGACCCTGTCACGCTGCCCCTTAGTCATCTCTTTTCCAAACTGAGAAGTTCCAGTCTTTTAAATCTCTCCTCATATGGAAGATGTTCCATACCCCTCATCATTTTTGTTGCCTTTTGTTTCCATTTCTAATATATCTTTTTTGAGATTGAGTAACTAGAACTGCGCGCGATATTCGGGGGGTGGGCACACCATGGATTTATAGAGAGGCAACAAGATATTTTCTGTCTTATTATTGGTCCCTTTCTTAATGATTCCCAACCTTCCGTTCGCTTTTTTGGCTGCCGCTGCACATGGAGTGGATGTTTTCAGAGAACTATCCACAATGACTCCAAGATCTCTTTCTTGAATGGTAACAGCTAATTTGGACCCCATCATTTTATACGTATACTTGGGATTATGTTTTCCAATATGTATTACTTTGCATTTGTCAAAAGAAAAGGAGTACTTGTGGCACCTTAGAGACTAACCAGTTTATTTGAGCATGAGCTTTCGTGAGCTACAGCTCACTTCATCGGATGCATAGCATATCGTGGAAACTGCAGAAGACATTATATACACACAGAGACCATGAAACAAAACTTCCTCCCACCTCACTCCCCCGCTGGCAACAGCTTATCTAAAGTGATCCTCAAGTAGAGCCATTTCCAGCACAAATCCAGGTTTTCTCACCCTCCCCCCCCCCCACACACACACATACAAATTCACTCTCCTGCTGGCAACAGCCCATCCCCCTTTGAAACCCCTCTTTATAATGCGCATGATAGTCAAGGTGGGTCACCTCCAGCACTAATCCAGGTTTTCTCACCCCCCCCCCTTTTTTTCCAAAAACCACACACACAAACTCATTCTCCTGCTGGCAACAGCTCATCTTACAATGTGCACAGCAATAATCCAAGTTTAACCAGAGCGTCTTGGGGGGGGTTTTGCAGGAAAAAAAAAAAAGCAAGGGGAGATAGGCTACCTTGCATAATGACTTAGCCACTCCCAGTCTCTATTCAAGCCCAAATTAATAGTATCCAATTTGCAAATGAATTCCAATTCAGCAGTTTCTCGCTGGAGTCTGGATTTGAAGTTTTTTTGCTTTAAGATAGCGACCCTCATGTCTGTGATTGCGTGACCAGAGAGATTGAAGTGTTCTCCGACTGGTTTATGAATGTTATAATTCTTGACATCTGATTTGTGTCCATTTATTCTTTTACGTAGAGACTGTCCAGTTTGACCAATGTACATGGCAGAGGGGCATTGCTGGCACATGATGGCATATATCACATTGGTGGATGTGCAGGTGAACGAGCCTCTGATAGTGTGGCTGATGTTGTTAGGCCCTGTGATGGTGTCCCCTGAATAGATATGTGGGCACAGTTGGCAACGGGCTTTGTTGCAAGGATAGGTTCCTGGGCTAGTGGTTCTGTTGTGTGGTATGTGGTTGTTGGTGAGTATTCGCTTCAGGTTGGGGGGCTGTCTGTAGGCAAGGACTGGCCTTTCTCCCAAGATTTGTGAGAGTGTTGGGTCATCCTTCAGGATAGGTTGTAGATCCTTAATAATGCGTTGGAGGGGTTTTAGTTGGGGGCTGAAGGTGACGGCTAGTGGCGTTCTGTTATTTTCTTTGTTAGGCCTGTCCTGTAGTAGGTGACTTCTGGGAACTCTTCTGGCTCTATCAATCTGTTTCTTCACTTCTGCAGGTGGGTATTGTAGTTGTAAGAATGCTTGATAGACTTCCCAGAAGTCACCTACTACAGGACAGGCCTAACAAAGAAAATAACAGAACGCCACTAGCCGTCACCTTCAGCCCCCAACTAAAACCCCTCCAACGCATTATTAAGGATCTACAACCTATCCTGAAGGATGACCCAACACTCTCACAAATCTTGGGAGAAAGGCCAGTCCTTGCTTACAGACAGCCCCCCAACCTGAAGCGAATACTCACCAACAACCACATACCACACAACAGAACCACTAGCCCAGGAACCTATCCTTGCAACAAAGCCCGTTGCCAACTGTGTCCACATATCTATTCAGGGGACACCATCACAGGGCCTAATCACATCAGCCACACTATCAGAGGCTCGTTCACCTGCGCATCCACCAATGTGATATATGCCATCATGTGCCAGCAATGCCCCTCTGCCATGTACATTGGTCAAACTGGACAGTCTCTACGTAAAAGAATAAATGGACACAAATCAGATGTCAAGAATTATAACATTCATAAACCAGTCGGAGAACACTTCAATCTCTCTGGTCACGCAATCACAGACATGAGGGTCGCTATCTTAAAGCAAAAAAACTTCAAATCCAGACTCCAGCGAGAAACTGCTGAATTGGAATTCATTTGCAAATTGGATACTATTAATTTGGGCTTGAATAGAGACTGGGAGTGGCTAAGTCATTATGCAAGGTAGCCTGTCTCCCCTTGTTTTTTTTTTTTTTTCCTGCAAAACCCCCCCCAAGACGCTCTGGTTAAACTTGGATTATTGCTGTGCACATTGTAAGATGAGCTGTTGCCAGCAGGAGAATGAGTTTGTGTGTGTGGTTTTTGGAAAAAAAAAGGGGGGGGGGGTGAGAAAACCTGGATTAGTGCTGGAGGTGACCCACCTTGATTATCATGCGCATTATAAAGAGGGGTTTCAAAGGGGGATGGGCTGTTGCCAGCAGGAGAGTGAATTTGTATGTGTGTGTGTGTGGGGGGGGAAGGGTGAGAAAACCTGGATTTGTGCTGGAAATGGCTCTACTTGAGGATCACTTTAGATAAGCTGTTGCCAGCGGGGGAGTGAGGTGGGAGGAAGTTTTGTTTCATGGTCTCTGTGTGTATATAATGTCTTCTGCAGTTTCCACGATATGCTATGCATCCGATGAAGTGAGCTGTAGCTCACGAAAGCTCATGCTCAAATAAACTGGTTAGTCTCTAAGGTGCCACAAGTCCTCCTTTTCTTTTTACGAATACAGACTAACACGGCTGCTACTCTGAAACCTTTGCATTTGTCAGCACTGAATTTCATCTGTCATTTTGTTGCCCAGTCACCCAGTTTTGTGAGATCCCTTTGTAACTCTTCACAGTCTGCTTTGGACTTAACTATCTTGAGTAGTTTTGTATCATCTGCAAACGTTGCCACCTCACTGTTTACCCCTTTTCCCAGATCACTTATGACTATGTTGAACAGCACTGGTCCCAGTATAGATCCCTGGGAGACACCCCTATTTACCTCTCTCCATTCTGAAAGCTGACCATTTATTCCTACCCTTTGTTTCCTATCTTTTAACAAGTTACTGATCCATGAGAGGACCTTCCCTCTTGTCCCATGAGAGCTTACTTTGCTTAAGAGCCTTTTGTGAGGGACCTTGTCAAAGGCTTTCTGAAAGTCTAAGATGACTATATCCACTTGATCATCCTTGTCCACATGTTTGTTGACAACCTCAAAGAATTCTAATAGATAGGTGAGGCACGATTTCCCTTCACAAAAGCCATATTGACTCTTTCCCCAACAAATTGTGTTCACCTATGTGTCTGATAATTCTGTTCTTTACTATAGTTTCAACAAATTTGCGTGGTACTGAACTTAGGTTTACTGGCCGGTAATTTCCAGAATGACCTCTGGAGCCTTTTTAAAATATTAGCATCACATTAACTATCCTCCAGTCACCTGGTAGAGAAGCTGATTTAAGTGATATGTCACATACCACAGTTAGTAGTTCTCCAATTTCCTATTTGAGTTCCTTCAGAACTCTTGGGTGAATCCCACCTGGTCCTGTGATTTATTACTATTTAATTTATCAATTTGTTCCAAAACTTCCTCTACTCACACCACCGCCTGGGACAGCTCCTCAGATTTGTCACCTAATAAGAATGGCTCAGGTGTGGAAATCTCCCTCACATCCACTACAGTGAAGACTGATGCAAAGAATTCATTTAGCATCTCCACAATGGCCTTGTCTTCCTTGAGTGCTCCTTTAGCCCCTCGACCGTCCAAGGGCCCCACTGCTTGTTTAACCGGCTTCCTGCTTCTGATGTACTTACAAAAAATTGCTGTTAGTTTTTGTGTCTTTTGCACGTTGTTCTTCACATTTTTTTCAGGCCTTCCTAATTATACTTTTGCATTTGATTTTCCAGAGTTTATTCTCCTTTATATTTTCCTCAATAGAATTTGACTTCCAATTTTTAAAGGATGCCTTTTTGCCTCTCACTGCCTTTCACTCCGTTGTTCAGCCATGGTGGCATTTTTTTGGTCTTCTTACTGTGTTTCTAAACGTTGGGTATACATTGAATTCGAACCTCTATTATGATGTTTTTAAAAAGTCTCCATGCAGCTTGCAGGCATCTCCATTTAACTAGCTTCATTTTTGTGTCGTTCTCCTTTTCGAAATCAAATCCTACCATAGTGGGCTTCTTTGGTATTCCTCCCCCTCCCACTCCCCAGGGAAGTTAAATTGAATTACATTAGGGTCACTATTACCAAGCGGTTCATTTATATTCACCTCTTGGACCACACCCTGTGCTCCACCTAGGAGTAAATCAAGAATTGCCTCCCCTTTTGGGTTCCAGGACTAGCTGCTCCAACAAGCAGTCATTAATGGTGTCTAGAAACTTTATCGCTGCATCCCGTTGATTCATTTAACATTTTTACTGTATTTGACGCTATGCTTTCTTTCACATATAGTGAAATACTATGAGGTGGGTGCAAAACTAGTTGGAAAACTATTCCCAGAGAGTCGTTATCAGTGGTTCACAGTCATGCTGGAAGGGCATAACGAGTGGGGTCCCACAGGGATCAGTTCTGGGTCCCGTTCTGTTCAATATCTTCAGCAATGATTTAGATAATGGCATAGAGAGTACACTTACAAAGTTTGTGGACTATGCCAAGCTGGGAGGGGTTAGGATTAAAATTCAAAATGATCTGGACAAACTGGAGAAATGATCTGAAGTAAACAGGATTAAATGCAATAAGGACAAATGCAAAGTACTCCACTTAGGAAGGAACAATCAGTTGCACACATACAAAATGGGAAATGACTGTCTAGGAAGGAGTACTGGAGAAAGGGATCTGGGGGTCAGAGTGGATCACGAAAGCTAAATATGAGTCAACAATGTAACACTGTTGCAAAAAAAGCAAACATCATTCTGGGATGTATTATCAGGAGGAGTGTTGTAAGCAAGACACAAAAAGTAATTCTTCCTCTCTACTCCGTGTTGATTAGGCCTCAGCTGGAGTATTGTGTCCAGTTGTGGGTGCCATGTTTCAGGAAAGATATGGACAAATTGGAGAAAGTCCAGAGAAGAGCAACAAAAATGATTAAAGGTCTAGAAAACATGACCTCTGAGGGAAGATTGAAAAAACTGGGTTTGTTTAGTCTGGAAAAGAGAAGACTGAAAGGGAACATGATAACAATTTTCAAGTAGATAAAAGGTTGTTACAAGGAGGAGGGAGAAGAATTGTTCTTCTTAACCTCTGAGGATAGGACAAGAAGCAATGGGCTTAAATTGCAGCAAAGGAGGTTTAGGTTGGACATTAGGAAAAAATTCCTAACTGTCAGGGTGGTTAAGCACTGGAGTAAATTGCCTAGGGAGGCTGTGGAATCTCCATCATTGGGGATTTTTAAGAGCAGGTTGGACAAACACCTGTCAGGAATGGTCTAGATAATACTTAGTCCTGCCATGAGGCAGGGGACTGGACTAGATACCTCTCGAGGTCCCTTCCAGTTCTATGGTTCTATAAAGTATCATGCCCCCACTAACAAAACCTACTCTGTCATTCCCATATATTTTGTACCCTGATATTACAAGGTCCCATTTTTGTGGATGACAATTGCACTACAAGTAACTGTTATGAGTTCTTAAATAAATTATTGCTGGAAGAAATAATTGTGAATAATGGTCTATCATCTGGCAAATCTGTGATTTGCATTGAAAGAAACATAACCTGAATAAGCAAAACTACTGAAGCCAGGTGAGAAGAATGAGATCTGACCAGCTGGTATTTTTAGAAATAATTTTGCCTGCGTTCTTGGGTCATTTCCCTATTTCTTTGCTATGACGGATGTGAAATGACCAGACTGGAACTCATATGTGAACCATATGGTGAAGCTCACGTCAACAGATCCCTACTTTGGCAATAAACCTGCTTAACAATGCATTTTCTTGCTCTACACCAAAAAATATGGCGCAGTCTTTGAGAGACAAATATCAAAAATGAAAAGATGTTTAAATCCTAATGAAATGAAGGAGTGACAATAGAACTGATAAAATGGGGACATTCAAAATTAAGGCAGACAGTCAGTCTCTTAAAACTCTCCTTGCTATTTAAAAATGCACCCAACACACAGAAGAACTCTTTCTAAAACATGTACTAATTGGATTATACACATATAGAGCATGTGCATACTAAAAGTAAAGAGGCAGATCCTCTGCTGGCATAAATTGTTACAGATCCATTGGCTTCAATAGAAGTCCTCAGAAACAATAAGGAGTCCGGTGGCACTTTAAAGACTAACAGATTTATTGGGGCATAAGCTTTCGTGGGTAAAAAACCCACTTCATCAGATGCATGGAGTGAAAATTACAGATACAGGCATAAATATATACTGGCACATGAAGAGAAGGGAGTTACCTTACAAGTGAAGAACCAATGTTGAAGGCCAATACCAAAAGAGGGATGCCAGATGAAGATCTAGCCAAGAAGCTGTACAGTTGGTCAAAAGAAGAATAGTTACTGAGCATGTGCAATAACCACTTTTCCTCATTTAGGACCAAATGATGTGGTCCTTACTTAAGCAAACTGACTTCCATGGGAGCTCTGCTCCAGTAAGGATGGTGGGATTTGTCCATCATATCCCAGTATTTATAGAGCTGGCCAGAAAATGGTGACAAAAACACAATTTTTACACAAAAATTGAAATGAACTGTTTGTGAAAGTTTTCACGGTTTTTATTCCCCATTTTCCAACAAGCTCTAACCATTTCTGTTTTAAATTTTGTTTTCAAAATACCTAAAGGGGCTATTTAGCATATTCTGTCTTTGTAATTCCAACTATTTTTAGTTCAATGGGCTTGAAGTCCCTAACCAATATCTTTTAGCCTGCCTCCCTGGTAATGCCTTTCCACCATGAGCAGCGTGACATTTGCGAGTGCGCTCTGCGTCGTGCTGCCCGCACCATCACACACCGTCCCTCCCCCAAGCAGTTTCCTTTAACCCCAAGAGGGAGAAGAGCCACAGGCTCCATGAAGCCCATTTAGACCAGCACTGCCAATCGAGAGGGTGCTCAGAGACCACAGTGGTGGGCACTAGTATTAAACCCTAACACATTACTGGAGTAGCACCGTCATGCTGCTGAGAAGTGCTTGGAGAGTGAAAACCTTTAGTTGTTCCCCAGCGTTTGTTAAAGTGGGATTAAGATTGTGGTGTCTCTAGTCTGTAAATTAAGGCAGGACAAGGCAGGTTTACAGTGAACTGATGTGGAACACAAAGAGTGACGGGGAGGGTATTATATGAATGTGTTGCAATCTCTTGGCAGAAGAAGGGATACGGCCTGGTTTTTGGCCTGCCTGTGGAGCATGGAAAGAAAGCAAGATGCTGTATCTGGTTCAGAAACAGGAGGGTGAAGTGCAGGAGACGCTTCGGTTCCGTAGCTGGCTAATATGGAAAGCGTGGGTGGTTTGCACATAGGTAGCCAGAGTGTGAGATAGCTAAGTGGCGACACCTTGGTCACAGCAGAAGTGTAGCAGAGTTACGCTGTGCGGGTGTGTTGTCCCAGGACTTTGCTGGGAGGTGTCAGGTGGTCATGGATGTGGGCAGAGTGAAGTTTGTTTCCTGACATTCAAAGATTTTGGTGATTTTTTAATTGCAATATTCTAATGAACTTTTACATATAAAATTGTGTATTGTATGCACAACAAACTGTGTTAAAAGAACATTCTTTAGGTGGCAAAGTCAAGCACCCAAAAGTCAGGAAATGCCAGAATTAAGGTTGCCCATACCAAAATTATAATTTATTTTTTCTGTGAAAATTAAATTAAATTCTCATTATAAAACCAATTATTTTAATAATTCAAATTATTATTATTTGTAAAAACTGGTATTAGTAATAAATTGTTCTTATCTTTGCTGATCAGTTTGTATACCATCCAACCTGTGAAAGGAACATTTTGCTCCCAAATACACTGGTGTAATTTCAGACCGTGGATTTACATGGGTGCAGGGCTTGCCTTACGGGTGGGCGACCTCCCAGGGCTCTGTGATCAGGGGGCACCGTGGCCAACAGGGCGTTAACTCACGGTGGCAGTCACAGCAGTGGTGGTCACGGCTCCTTTGGCTCCCCGGAGTGTGGCGCAAGCTGCCGGGGTCTCATGCAGGGAGCAAGGAAGGGGGCTGCTATGCCCAGCCCAGCCCAGCTCCAGGGGTTTCAGGAGACGCAGGATTGCAGAGTTGCTGTGAGGCTCCCCACTGTGGCTTCTCCCGCTGCTGTGCACTCAGGCTGCCTGCCAGGAGCAGAGATGTGCCCGCACATCTCTGCTCCCTCCCCGAGACATGCCCAAAGGCAAGCGGGAGCCAGCAGGTAGTCCCGTGCCCTGCCCCGCCCTGTCCACTCACATCTCTCACCTGCTCCAGCCCAGATGGCAGCAAGGCAGAAGCAGCTTCCCAAGCCGAGAGCTGGGGTAATGCCTCCCTGCCTCCTCCCAGGAGGTCTTCCCCCTCCATCCTCCTGCACAGAATCTGTCCCAAGGTGTGTCCCTGTGCCCATTCACCTAGGGCGGGGTTCTCAAAGTGAGGATTGGGACCCCTCAGGGGGTCGCGAGGTTATTACATGGGGGGTTGCGAGCTGTTAGCCTCCACCCCAAACCCCCTTTGCCTCCAGCATTTATAATGGTGTTAAATATATAATTTTTAATTTATAAGGGGGGGTCACCCTCAGAGGCTTGCTATGTGAAAGGGGCCATCAGTATAAAAGTTTGAGAACCACTGACCTAGGGGATTTGTGATGGTGGGTGGGTGGGGGGCAGCTACATACCACGGCAGAGCAGGAGCTTGGGAGGGGAGGAGGAAGGAGAGAGCCCAGTTAGAGATCCAGAATCCCCTGGCTCTGACCCAATCCTTGGGGGAGGATTCCTCTGTGTGGAATGGCACTGCACACCACTATGGGCAGGTGCAGCCAGTGGAAGGGTGCCAAAATATAGGTTCACACAGGGTGCCATTTGCCCTAAGGCCGGCCCTACACAGTTGTAATTGCAAACAGAATTTGGCCCAGAATGAGCCAGGGATCCCTGCCCCATTCATTACATTCTCTTAGCTTCATTCATTATAACCCATTCACCCTGTGCAGTAAATGAGGCAAGGAACTGGCAGAAATAACCGTGTATGTTAATTAATGGCTGTATCTCAATGCATATGCACAAGGGAGCAGAATGCAGGGGTGACGTGTCTAATTTCTATTACTTTGAGTCGATGTTATGAGAAAAAAACAATTGGTGTGGGGCACAAAGTTTCCATCCTGATATCTACTTAGCCTTCCAGCTGGTGTGATATGTAGATGACCGCGGTTTCACCATTGTCAGCTGATTATATATGAGGACCCATAGTTTAAGTTGCCTCAGAATCAGTCTCCAAATAAGACCATCAGAATCAGGGACAGATTTACACCTTACGGGCCCCTAGGGACAGGATCTTCAGCACCCGCCCTGCCTACAGCTGACCTTCTGTTGCCACAGTTTTGGAGAGGTAAGGAGCCCCTAGAACACCAGCGCCCCTAGACATGTGCCTACGGTGCCGATTTGGAAATCCGGCCCTGAACAGAATCTGGGAGGTCCCCAAGATGTCTTGAAGGAAGAGGGGGAACTAAGGACGTTTCCTTGGAGACTGTCTCATATCATAGCTATTGATGTGAGCCAAGATTATTCTGAACACAGAACTGCCAACTCAGCCCCTCCTGCAGGGCTCTCTCCACCCCACGGGAAAGCTTCAGCCTACCGGCAATTTTCAGAATTTCCAAGAACTCCCCTCTGATTGGCTGTTCTTTCCCTGGAGGTGGGAAAGTGGGGGAAGGCAGCCAATCAGAGTACAGCAGGAGGCAAACAGAGAGATCTCCTCTACCCTCAGGACTGACATGTTTTTAGGTAGGGCAGGGAGCAGCGGATGCCATTTTCAAAGGAGGGGAGGAGGGAGCAGAAAGAGCTCAGCAGCTCAGGGTGGCTCCCTTCCTCCTTCCCCTCCAGTGAGCAATGGGTCAGTCTGCTCCCTCCCTGCAACTTCAGGCCTGGTGGGACTGTAGCTGCAGGGGGCAGCAGATGTGGGGCTGGTGCCACGCAAGACGAACATGGGGCTACATGGGCAAGGTTGATGCAGGGCTGGAGGAAAGGGCAAATATGGAACTCTGGGGCTCAATGTTAATTGAGGTAGGGCTAACAAAGCCTGGAACTTGGTTTAGTACATTTAAATGTCCAGAAAGCAGTCTTAATCTCAAATAAGATTAGTGCCAATGAGGGACTGGATCCCTCAGGGTGTTGCTAATGAGAGAGCTCCTGAGGCCAGAGCCAAAGTCTCCTTCCTGGGTACAAATCTGCCAGAGCTGGCTGCTCTGGAGTGGTCTCACACAAGCAGGGGGTGGGAGGGTTTTTTCTTTTTTTTCAAAAATTGAAAGACAATGAACATGATTTCATTGTTTTAAAATAAAATCTTATAATTGTTGGGCCACTCTCATGATTTTATGAAGGACCTACCTCAAACTTTTGAGGTTGGCCATACTGATTATCTTACTTCTGTTCACCTCTCATTCCAATCAGTTTCTGCCTTCATTGTGTCACTGAGAAATCTATCCAACTTTGGCTTCCACCGTGTTTTCTTCCACCTGGCCTCCAGTCAACACTTGCTCTTAGGATCCGGCTTCTCTGCATGTATATGATGGAGCCGACCCTGAGACGGGTGTAGAGCTTGTCTTCTCATTCCCAAGTCTCTCATCTCTGCTATCTAAAGGCCTTAGGTAAGTCTCCTGAGATATTTACTATCAAATCCATCAACTAACAGCATCTTAGCCTCTGTCAGTTCAATACACTTAGATAAATTGAAGTTTGTAAAGTGCTTTGAAAATATAAAGTGTTATGTAAGTGTTCAAGTGGGGGGCTCTTCTCTGAAAAGTTGCTCTGAAAATGGCCTGGGGGTGTTCCTTGTTTGTGAGGTGGAGGAAGCCCTATAAAGACTTCTCTATTCTCTTGTTCGTAGGAGATTTAGCCTCCATCATTGCCTGGGTCATTGCCTTTTCTTTCTGATCCATGAAAATACCCGAGAGATTTTATTTCTCTGTACCCTTAGCAATGTCTGTTTAGGTCCATACTCACACCTGTCATTAGCACCTTTTGAAATGCTGCTCATAAGTGCTCCAGAGGTTCCTTCCAAGCCTTCCTGAAAACCATCATGGTTTGCAGCACAGATTCCTAGATGTTCTTTCAGCAGACAGTCCATCAGTCTCTGGAAAGTGGCGGACGGATCTTGTAATCCAAAGGGTATTGTTCTGCTCTAACAACCCCCCGGGAGCATAAGGAGATGGATTATGAATGCTGTCTCACTGTGTAAAGTTGGGTCCAAGGGTATCTATCAATAGCCTTTGTTAAGGTCTGTTATTGCAATGTTCCTTGCCCTGCTAAGCGGGACTGAAATGGTGTATAGGCTGGTACAGGCTCTCTGCAAAGTAGTGAATTTCAGCTACGGTGCTCAAGCCAGGCAGAACTTCCAAGTAAAGCTGGACTGGATCACTGATTTGTTAGTATTATTATGGAATTACACTTTACTAACCTGTAAACAGACAGACCAAACTGGTGATTTGATAGGCAAAATATAAAGAGCCTGTTCTCATGCTGGCAGCCTAGGAGCTATTCAAAGATGCCGGCCTGGAGATTTTCATGAGGAGCTGACATATAGTGATGTGGGTGGAACAGCAGTGATGCAAAACTCACCAGGCCTGCAATCAAGCATAGCAAGCAATTTTCAGCTTCCAAAGAGAGCATTAAAATGCTTTGCCTATTCCCTGCCAGAGTCAGGTTTTCCTTTTTAATGGGCATGGTGGATTTGCATAGCTGCTGTTCGCAAAATAGCAACACTTGGCAAGACCCTGTCCTTGTCACTGTTCAGTGGTAAAAACTATACTACCAGAAGACAAAACCATCTCTAGTGTTAAATCTACACTCAGTGGGTTCCTCTCAATAAAGTGACATCACTCTAGGGCTGAGAGATGTGTTGATTCCTTAGCTCCTATTTATGCTGCCCATCCTGTTGTCTGTTGTTTTGTTATTCAGCGTCTTTCGTAGTCATAGATAAAGCAATCACTGGTTGTGAGTTTCCATAGTTATTTAATAAATTTAATCTGCTGCTTAAATGTGGTGATTTGAGTTACCAGGATAATGGATGAATGGTGTGTTGTCTAGGACTAATGAAGGGTTAGTATGCACTATTACTAATCATGATGCCAAACCTCTCTCAGTGTATTGCCTCAGAGTGAAGGCCATTTCACCCACACAGAGACCAAGCAATCAGGTTCTGGGCAGAGAGGAAGGGGGGAGGCGGTTGTTGAGGTGAAATCCACCTGACCTATCCAGAGCCAGGCTCTGGGCCTTCCACACAGCCAAACATCCCTGAATACAGGCACACACACACACCGGGCAGACTCGGCATCATTTGTATGAGGTGCTAAAGCCACCGGATGCAGATAAATGGGCATCCTATGAATCATCTTCCAGCTTGTTCCCATCACAGTCCTTTGTGCTGGCCTACATGTAGCCATCTTATACAGCGAACAAGGCTTTCCATGCTCATGGCTGCTAACGCTATGGCTCTCTCCTCCCACAGCCCTGAGGCAGGGCTTAGGTTGTGCACTAGGATGGATTTTCTTCCTCACTGAGCCTGCTTGAGAGGGTGAGAGGAGCAGGATTTGCCCCCTGTGGGTCCATATTTGTAGCCACAATTGGTAGACAGCAAAGGGACAGGAGAGTCTGCGACATTTTAGATTCTAAGCAATTTTTTTTAAAACCCTCAATAGCAAATATGGAGCCTGACTCCCCACCAGGCTACCGCAGATTCACACCCACGTAACTCCGTGGATCTCAATGTCCTCGCTTGTAAAACTGGAGTAGTGTAAGGGAAATCGGACCCAAAGAGGTTAGAACCTTTCCATGTGTGGAAATTATGTCTAGGAGTTCCAAAAGTGTGTCGTTCTGGCTAGAATTATTCATTTATAGGTAGTAGAACTAACGAGCTCCCCTCTGCAGAGGCTGCGGAGTGACAGCCAGTAGTGCAGAAACATATGGCTAACTTCTGCGGGGCCTGATCCTGAAAGTCAATTCCAGCTTTGCTCAGTTGAGGACTGCACATCTTGGCACACACATAATTTAAACTCAGAAATTTGGATGGAAAAACGTTGACCCAGATTAATTTTTCAAAACTTTATTTGTCAAAGAGGCAGAATTAAATACGCTAGTGTGTTTATTGTGGCCAACACTGATCCAAATTTAGCACACTTTCTGTCACATTAAAAAAATGACCTCCAATGCTTTAATCAACAACAGATTGTTCATCCTGTTTGTTAAGTCAATAGACCTAGTGCAGATGAGGCATAGCTAAAAGCATCTGTCTTTTTGTTCTCTTTTTAAAAAATTAATCTCTTCCCCCAACACAGTTACCTTGGAGGAGAGACAAGATTTTTTTTTAAATAAGGGCCCAATCCTTGGGTTGCAACCAGTTGCACCCCCTTTATTGTTTGACAGATTTTAAGGCCTAAGACCCTCACCTACTGATTTCTGCATCAGCCCAGAACTTACTGCTAAGCTAGAGCAGATCCCTTAGAAAGACGTCCCATCTTGATGCCCCGGCCTTTTCTCTCCTATCTCTGGCTATGTCCAACTGCAACAGCCCGCCAAGTAACTATGGAGGGGTGGAGGGGTGGGTGGCTGGTGTATGCATATGTGTGTTTACCACTGAGTCATGTGGTGGTATTTTTGCTCCCTGACTGGACAATGACAGTAGTGAACTGAGCACGTATTCCTGAACGTCCATGAACACCCTTCTCCACACGTGACTGTTCATGCAAAGACCAGCCAGACATTTGTGCCAATCCAATTCTGTTCCCATGGGCAGTGAATAAGGAGGGGTAGGAACACAGCTTAGCTTTCCTAATGTGAATGGCAGTTGGCAAATGCCATTTTTGCAGTGTCCAGCCTGCTCTGTTTATGGCCCAAATCCTGCCCGTAATGACCATAGGGAGCAGGAGCAGAGTGTCCTGCAGCTCAGGACAAGATCCCACAGGATACCTCAGGGCAACATGCCAGGGCTTTGCTACCCCTCTGACCAGTGGCAGAGAGCTGGCATTTGCCAGTGATGACAGCGTGCAGTTCTCACTAGAAGCTGAGGGCGACCAATTACCATGCTTCAAAAACCACATCCCCCTTGGGGAGAGGGATCTATTATGCAGGGCACAGCAGCCAGCCAGCTCTCCTAGAACTTTCTTGAGTGCTCATTGCGGCCTGTGCCCTGGCAGCCAAACCCCAGTGTAGTGCGGCCAATGCCCTTTTTCTACCTGCATGCCGGCAGGATTCAGCTAAAAATCTGGTCGAGGAGAAGGGGACACAGTGTGAAATGAAAATGCAATGGGCTTAGAACAAAGGGAAGTTCTGCTCTACACAGGGCTGGATCCTTAGACTTAGCCAGCCAGGAAGAGGCATGTGATAGACACAGCAAAAGACGCTGCTGGGCCTAGGTATGAATGAAACATTGACCACATTTCCCAGAAGCAGTGACAGAGAACCCCTGCCCAAAGCCACGTTTATCTATGCACCCAGCTATGCAAAAGGCAGAAGGCAGATCCTAACCGATGCGCCCTCAGAACACAAAGATCAACTCCTATTTGTCTCTGGGTGTTTTATATTCCAAAGGAAAGGAAGCTGCCCTATATACCAAGTTATAATGTTACGGTTAAAATGAGCCACCTAAGGACTTGGTCTTGCTCCCATGGAAGGCAATGGCATGTTGCCCTTGACTTTAGTGTGCTCAGCATTGGGCCCTACAGGATCATGGTGGGCAGCAGGGCACATCAGTGTCAGGTGTTTCAAAGGTACTGGAGAGCTTCCTGCCTGCATTTGGCCTGACAATTGACGTCAATGGTAGTTTTGACCTTAAATTTCAGCAGAACAAGGAGGGAGATGTTGGATACTCTAGGATAATATCTGGGTGCTTTCTGGAATCAGAAAGTTCGGATGGAATTTTCAGACCCAGATTTTCAGTAGAGAGAGGCCCAGAAGCATGTGTAAGAATTCATGCAAAACAGCACCACTTTTCCATGAGGAATTTTTCAGAGGCTCATTCACCTGCACATCTACCAATGTGATATATGCCATCATGTGCCAGCAATGCCCCTCTGCCATGTACATTGGTCAAACTGGACAGTCTCTACGTAAAAGAATAAATGGACACAAATCAGAAGTCAAGAATTATAACATTCATAAACCAGTCAGAGAACACATCAGTCTCTCTGGTCACTTGATTACAGACCTAAAGGTCGCAATATTACAACAAAAAAACTTCAAATCCAGACTCCAGCGAGAAACTGCTGAATTGGAATTCATTTGCAAATTGGATACTATTAATTTAGGCTTAAATAGAGACTGGGAGTGGCTAAGTCATTATGCAAGGTAGCCTATTTCCCCTTGTTTTTTCCTACACCCCGCCCCAGACGTTCTGGTTAAACTTGGATTTGTGCTGGAAATGGCCCACCTTGATTATCATGCACATTGTAGGGAGAGTGGTCACCTTGGATAAGCTATTACCAGCAGGAGAGTGAGTTTGTGTGTGTGTGTTTTTTCTGGGGGGGGGGGGGGTCGGGGGAGACCTGGATTTGTGCTGGAAATGGCCCACCTTGACTTTCATACACATTGTAAGGAGAGTGGTCACTTTGGATGGGCTATTACCAGCAGGAGAGTGAGTTGGGGGGGGGGGGGCAGGGGGGCAGAGGGTGAGAAAACCTGGATTTGTGCTGGAAATGGCCCAACTTGATGATCACTTTAGATAAGCTATTACCAGCAGGAGAGTGGGGTGGGAGGAGGTATTGTTTCATGGTCTCTGTGTATATAATGTCTTCTGCAGTTTCCACAGTATGCATCTGATGAAGTGAGCTGTAGCTCACGAAAGCTTATGCTCAAATAAATTGGTTCGTCTCTAAGGTGCCACAAGTCCTCCTTTTCTTTTCCATGTGCAATTACTGTAATTGCATGCAGAGTTCTTGAAACTGTGTATATTTTATTATTATTTATCATTGTTTGTGTTGTGGTAGCACCTAAGAGCTCTAGCCGTGGACCATCCTCATTGTGCTAGGAGCTGTACAGAGACAGAACAAAAAGACTGTCAATGCCTCAAAGATCTACAATCTGAGTAGCAATTGGTTTATACCAAATGAGTATTTGGGTGTCTAGCCGTTTGGATATACAGCTGTGGTGAATGCATGAATGAACGTAGGTGTGCAATTGCATACACAGCTTTGGGAATACACAAGGCTCACTGAAATATTAACCTTTCATGTGCCATTATATTCTTACCAGTGACTTTGTCAAATCACCTGGCAGGGTCCCATATTTAATCTTGCTCAATGATTCCCGTATCAGATTTGCTCCACTTAAAAGTTATAAATTGCTGGGTTTTTTCCCTAACTGCCAACCTTGCAACGACGGGCTCTGCGAGCGGGCAGAGCTCTTCCTCCTTTGTCTAACGGTGCCATTCGCCGCAGCTCTGGCTGCAGGCGGCGGCATTGGCCCCAGCACAGGTCCCCCAGATGTCTCGTCCCCGCGCTGCCAGAGTCAATTCTAGCTTGTGGCAGAGCGAGTGAACGCCGCGGGAGCAAATCGCTGGTGCATGAGGAAGGTGCATTATTCCAGTCCTTCCCCGGGGCGTAACTGCCTTTTAAAACAGGAGCCAGGGTCTCCGAGGCTACAGGTCAGCAGCAGACTGTGTTACTGTGATTGTCCCCATGTTACAGGGCTACACATAACCCATTTCCTCCTGGAATTTCTGCCATTCCTGCTGTGACCCCAGCAGCATCTCCAGGTGATGTCCAGGCTACCCACTGCGAGCAGCGCACTCGTCCTTCCCGGGGGACAGAGTGAAGCTGACGCCGTCCTCTCTCACACGCACCTCGGGTTTCAGGTTCTCGTCTCCCTGCGTGCTCTAGGGCTGTTATTTACTCGCCTTGGAAGACTGGAGACGCTGTCACTGTAGCTCTGAAGAAACACTCACGTGTAACTTACTGAGCCGCCAAATGTAAACAGGCAAAAGAACCTGCCTCTGCCCCACCCCAGCGCCGGGGGAGAGCGCGCCCCGCTCCAGGCCTCCCAGCCCGGCCACGGGTTTACACCGCTAGCCCGCACGCAGGGCCAGACCACTTTCATTCCAGGCTTTGGCGGCGCTTCTCTCCTGCCTGCTGTCAGTCCCCATGGTGGCGGGGCTTGGACAGTGCCGGAAACCTGGCTTCCCCAGCTCCGAAGTGCCGGGCTGCTGTTCCCTACCTTTGCGCGCACCGAGCGCCGGGCTTAGCGCCTGGCTCCCCCGGGGCGCAGGTGCCCGGCTGCTTTAGGAGCGGGGTTTGGTTTGGTTTGGCCTGGGCTGAGGGCAGCTGACAACTGACTCTCTCTGCTTGTGAATGGCAAAGACACTAACGGAACCAGTGGAATCGGCCAGGCTCTGCGAGGACCCTGTCTACCGCTCCCCCGTCGAGCCGGAGCACTGGGCGCTGTCCGTGCGAACGCGGCGCGCTCTTGCGCACAGAGGCACCGGGGACGCTGCTCTGGACACGCGGCGCTGCGGGGAAGGGACGCTCGAACGGGAGCAGGTCTTGTAGAATTGGAATTAAACTAGTTCCCTGGGCAGTGTCCCTCCTTTCTCAGTACCTGCGAACGCTCAGGGTTGGAAATCGGAACCGCACCTGGGTTTTAGCCTGCAACCCTTTCCCTTTGCTGGCAAAACACAAACCTCCCCTGCCTACCTTCAGGCCGAGCCTGGGGGCTGTGCATGGATCAGGAGCTGTTTTCACTTCAGCCTCACCCTGGAAGCAGAGAATATCCCGGTGGGAAGGGACCTCAGGAGGTATCTAGTCCAACCCCCTGCTCAAAGCAGGACCAACCCCAACTAAATCATCCCAGCCAGGGCTTTGTCAAGCTGGGCCTTAAAAACCTCTAAGGATGGAGATTCCACCACCTCCCTAGGGAACCCATTCCAGTGTTTCACCACCCTCCTAGTGAAATAGTGTTTCCTAATATCCAACCTAAACCTTCTCCACTGCAACTTGAGACCATTACTCCTTGTTCTGTCATTTGCAACCGCTGATGCCAGCTGAGCTCCATCCTCTTTGCAACCCCCCTTCAGGTAGTTGAAGGCAGCTATCAAATCCCCCCTCATTCTTCTCTTCTGCAGACTCCATCCCGCATACAGCCGGGGGGCAGGAACCAACAAGGATCTGTAGGGGGAAGGTTCTAATGTTGTCAGCGCTAAACGTGCTGGATCCAGGGCACTGTTTACAGGTTTGGGCGAGATCTAGATTATAGTGTATGTGAAACAGTGACTGTCCTGGGTCTGCAGGATCAGGCCCTTCATATCTGCGTTGTTCCTGTGAGTGGAAGCCGGCGGTTTGCCGCCCAGAATCACACCCCCCTTTCCCACCCACTCAGGGTCTGCCCCCGGCTTTGCCCTGGGGCTTGATGGCTCGTTTGGATACCCCAAGCGTCTGTGGCAGGTGGCACCAACAGGGACTGACTTTGCTGGGGGGGGGGGGGGGGGGAAGCAGGCTGCCTGCCTTTCTCCTGCTCTCCACTTGAAAAATGTGTTTGCAATGCTGGAAAGAAAACCAACCCCTCACCAACAAACGGATGTCACCGCGCAGGGCAGTGTTTATTCTTGTCCCTAATTCATAATGATCAGAATCCACCCCCAGCCCAGCACGCTCTGCGGAAGGCACCTGACACACGGTGCGTTTCTGTGCGACGATACAGAGCCTCCCCGTTGGCATCCCAAAAGCCACGTTGCTTCAGTTTCGTTGGGAATAGCTTCCTCCTCCGGTACTGTACAGCACCGTGCCCCGGGGGTGTGTTAATGTCATCCTCTCGTCAACAAGGAAGAGACACACGCACGCTGGGAAATCGGAAGAGCAGAGGTAGGGCTGGGGTCGGGTTTTGCATGTGTTCACACCGCAGAGTTGGAGGAGACTGTCTGTGTCTTCTGAAAGCATAAAAGGAAGGGGCGTGTTCGGTCCGGGTTGTTCTCTGGTTCATTACCTGGGGCTTTAAAATACACCGCGCGGGATGGCGCCTTGTGCCTTATTTTTCATATTTAATTTACTAGGGAGAAGTCACTAAAAGCCCCAGGTTGGCAAATCTCTGAGAAAGTGCAAAACCCGATAAAATGGTGCGAAAACGGGGATCCAAACCTAGATGTCCTGGCCGCAAGTCTAAAATGAGGTGCTCTGTAAGGTAATAGCATGGAGCTGGAGACAGAAGCGGTGGCAGCTGACAGAACAAGGAGCGATGGTCTCAAGTTGCAGTGGGGGAGGTCTAGGATGGATATTGGGAAACACTATTTCACTAGGAGGGTGGTGAAGCACTGGAATGGGTTCCCTAGGGAGGTGGTGGAATCTCCTTCCTTCGAGGTTTTTAAGCATCCCTTGGCTGGGATGATTTAGCTGGGGTTGGTCCTGCTTTGAGCAGGGGGTGGGACTAGACCTCCTGAGGTCTCTTCCAACCCTGATCTTCTGTGTCTCTACGACATCAGAGAGACAGGGTGAGGTAATATCTGGGATTGGAGCAATATCTGCTAATTAACAAGACTAGAACAGAACAGTTCTGAGGAGTAGGTTGGTTCAATAAAAGACCATTCCTCACCCAGCTCGTCTCTCTGGTGCCTACATCCGCTGTGCGCAGCAGTTAGATAGCCCTGTACACACACACACCCACCCCAGACGGCATATATACACGGGGCATTTCAGCACTGCACGAAATAGGTTAGGGCCTGCACAGAAAAGTTTAGACTCTGGTCACTTTAACTCCTTGCAGTAGAAATGCACTGGGCACAGGGGATCCGTTTGAACACGACCAGCCTGCTCCTCGTGTCGATCTTAAACCGTTCTCCCTGCTTGGACACGGGCTCGGCCCCGCTTTTCCGCAGTTCCGCGCTCCTCCTACTCCGCACAGACCCCAGCACCGAACGAATCAGATCGGGGGGCCTCGCGCGGACGCGGATTTCGTTGCTGTGTGATTCGCTCGCCGCGGTTCTTACGGCGCCGGCAGAGTTTTACCGCTACCGGCCGGGGGGGCCCTGAGCCGAGTAAGGGGCGCTTCAGAAACGCGCATCGAGGCGCTTATCATTCATGCTCTGTTCACGCAGCTGTTGTGATTGGCCGCGGGGCTCCCGCCGTGCCAGGCGCTGCGCAAACCCGGGAGAACCCTCGGGCCCCTCTCTCCAAGGAGGCGCCCGCCGCAGGGGATCCGAGGCCGACTGTAGGGGTCCGATCCCCGGCGATGCAAACCCCGGACGGTTCGGGGACGGCGCTCCAGGACACAAGGCGCTATTTCAGGGTTACAGCCCCGGGGCCCCACTCCAGGGAGGCGCTGCCAGAGCAGTGGGGGAGCCCTGGGCACGATGCCCTGGCGCCTGGCGGGCTCCAGGTGCCTCTCCCCAGCCCAGGGCGCCCCTCTCCTGGCGCTTTGCGCTGACCCAGGAGAGAGCTACGCGCCGACCCCGCCTGGCCACGCTCCAGCGCTTCTCCAGAGCGCACGCTGTCCACGGGGCTCCCGAGCCTGGGCGCGGGCATGGGCCCTGCTCCGGGCTTGGCAGGAGCCGGCGTGCCCGGTGCTCTGCTTTTCGGGCTGCCGGCTCCTGCCCTGCGCCGCGCCCATTCCCGAGTCAGGCGTTACCTGGGAAGGTGCGGGAAGGGCTCGGGCATCCCCCCCAGCTGCCAGGGCGCTGGGCAGGGCAGCGCCTTCCTGCAGGTGCGTCAGGGAGGCTGGGCCCGGACCAGCCTGTCTCTTTAAGGCGCTGGGGGCGGAGGCCCGGGCAGGTGGGAGTGCCGCCTGCCAGGTACTGCAGGCACAGAAGGAGCCGGAGGTCGCGGCTCAGCAGGAGACATAAAAGGAGGGAGTTCCGCCCCCACGCCTCCTTCGCCGGGCCGGGAGCTGCGGCCATGGCACATCCCTAGTGCAGCGGCGCCCCTCCGCCCCGGCTCCTGCCCAGCGGCCAGCCGGGCACAAGTTCACGGTGATGGGGGCAGCAGCTCCCGCAGCCCTGGGTCTGGAGTCACCGTCCTCCCTGCCCCGGGCGGCCCGGGCACCGAGCCGCCCCCGCGCCCGTCAGCAGTGAGTGCCCGCGCCCCCCCTGGGCTGAGCGCGCCGGCTTCGGGAGCCCCCGAGCGCAGCTGGGCCAGGGGCAGGCGCCGGCCGGGATGACCGCGGAGAGCCAGCAGCCCCTGTGCGGGGCCAGCCCCGCCGAGCCCGGTCTCCTGATCATGCCCCTGGCGAAGGCGGAGCCGGGGCCCCCCGAGGCGGGGCCGCGGGGCGCCGGCCGGCGGCGGAAGCGGCCGGCACAGCGGGGCAAGCCCCCGTACAGCTACATCGCGCTCATCGCCATGGCCATCGCGCACGCCCCGGAGCAGCGGCTCACGCTGGGCGGCATCTACCGCTTCATCACCGAGCGCTTCCCCTTCTACCGCGACGGGCCGCGCAAGTGGCAGAACAGCATCCGCCACAACCTGACCCTCAACGACTGCTTCGTCAAGGTGCCGCGGGAGCCGGGCCGCCCGGGCAAGGGCAACTACTGGGCGCTGGACCCGGCGGCGCGCCGCATGTTCGACAGCGGCAGCTTCCTGCGCCGGAGGAAGCGCTTCAAGCGCAGCGACCTCTCCACCTACCCGGGCGCCGCGCCCGACGGGGCCTTCGGCGCCCCCGCCGCCTGCTACCCCGCCGCGCCGCCCGCCCCGCGCCGCCTCTTCGGCCTCGGGGGCCCGCCCGGCGCCCCGCTCGCCCCGCAGCCCGCCCGCCCGCTCAGCCCGGAGCTGGCCCCGGCCCCCGCCAGCTCCTGCGCCTTCGCTGGAGCCGCCTACGCCAGCCCGGGCTGCGCCGCGGGCCCCGGCCCCTACCCGTACCCGGGCCCCGGCGCACCGCTGCCGCTCACCCAGGGGCCCTACGCGCAGGGCAGCGGCCAGCTGTACCCGCCCGGCCGCCTGGCCCTGGCCGCCTCGCCCCAGCTCGGCGGCGACAGCCGGGACTTCTACGGCCGCATGTCCCCCGGCCCCTGCCCTGCGCTGGCCCACGGCTACAGCCCCGGCGCGCAGCTGGGCGGCCCCGGCGCCTACCTGCGCCATGCGCCCTACCCCGGCGCCGTGGAGAGGTTCGTCCCGGCCATGTGAGGGGGCCCGGGCTGGCGCTGGAGCGGCCGCCGGAGGGACAGAGCCGCCCCCGGGAGTGAGGAGCAGCGTCCCCTGCGGCAGGGAGCCGGCCCCATGGGCTCCACGGGGTCCCCTCGGGGCCAGGGCTAGCCCGGGCCGCGGGGCGGGGCGGGACACTGAGACCGAAGCCCCCGGCCGCGGCCCAGGACAAGGCGAGTGGTCAGCGTTGTTCCCCTTTGCGTGCGCCCAGAACTGTGCTCCTGGACTCGCCCGGCGTGGGGAGCCATGGGGCGCGGGGCTGTTCCCCACATCGCCTGCCTCTCCCTGTCCTCTCTTCCCGCCGGGGCCCTGGGGGTGCAGGGCAGCACCGAAAAGGGAGAGGGATCCGAGCTGTGCCTGCAGAAGACCCAATTCCGCGTGGACCATAAAGTCATTCTGGCCCGGACTCATCGGTCCCTTGACTCCCGTTTCCTTCGGATCCCAAAGAGGGGGGCGGGAGGGTCAGCGGTTCTGTGCCTAATGGCCTTGGACATGTCACTGCAATAAATGGCTCTGCCGGCAGCATCGCGTGGGGTTTTCATCTTTAAAGCCACGTTTTCCACTTGTCTTCACTGCTTTTAGGCAAGTAGCTTAACCTCCCCATCCCCTGAGCTAATTTGTGACCGCTCCCTCATTAGTCACGCGTGCCCCAGGTCAGCTTTCCGCTCCGCTCCTTCCAGGGCAGGGGCCGTGCGAGTTCCCAGAGCCGCTGCGCGAGCAGATCCCTCTGGGTTTGATTAATCTCCCGGATTCATTTCGTGAGATCCTGTACCCTGACCGCAGACGGGGCCTTGTGCCCTCCAGTCCGGTTAGTGAATGGGAATCAGGCCGGAGGCAAAGCCCACTGAAATCAGCCTTTTGGAAACAGGGTTTTACTCACTCCGCGCTGTTTGGAGAGGCAGCCCAGGCGGACTGGTTGTTTGCCGCAGTGAGTGGCGCACCTTTGCGCGAGGCGCTGTACAGACCGGTTGGGCTACACTACACAGAGACCCCCCCCCCCCCCCCCGAACTCGCTGCCGTGTCTACATGGGGAAGGTCTACTGGTGCAAACTAAGGAGGTGAATTAAAACGATGCCGCTATACAGGTGTCCCCCCCAGATGGGTGCGCTTAGGAAGGTGTAAAAGTGCGGTTTCCGTTTACTTTGTTGGGTGGGAAGGGGCCTAAGTTAAATTGAAAAAAGCCGCCCAGCCCGGAATGGGTCCGAGTGTCCAGCCGGGGGAGATGCCAGGAGCGCTTTCCCTTCACAGATTGGGGAAGGAAAGCGAGGCCCAGAGTGGGGAAGAGACTTCCCGGGGTCACCGTCAGGATTAGACTGTCGGGCGCTGCCGCCGGGCCAGGCTGCGGCTCTGCTTTCGTATTGCCCTTGTTCATTTTGCCGCAAGCCCACACCGGTCAGCTGGTCTTGGGGGGCTCCCCCCGAATTGTCCCCAGCATCTAGCACTAGCCCGCTGGTTTGCAGTGTCTGGGGCAGCAACGCGCTGTCTGGAAATGCCAGTGAGTATTTGTAATGACTGTGCACAGCCCCGGGTCTTTCGGAGCTGGCCCCTCTCCGCCCCATGCGGCTGGATGTCTGAGGGCCTGGTCCGGGTCCTAGGCGCGCAGCGGAGTTACTCTGTTCAGCGGAGCAGTCCCGCTGACACCAGGCTCTTGCTCTAAGAGGGGCGTGTGCTGTGTTCCTGCCCCAGCGCTCCCTGAGTTCAGTGGGTGACCGTCTGAGTGCACAAGGGATGCGGGCGGATTATGGACCCCACCCCACAAAACTCTTACTCACTGGAGTAGGCCCTTTGACATGAATACCATAACTCCCTGAGCAAGGATTACTCACCTGAGCAACGAGTGCTGGATCCAGCCCTTTTCTGTTTGGGGAAATTTTTGTCTGAAAATGACGTTTTCTGCCTGCCCAAGCGGAGACGCTGAAGTTCAGAGAGCAAGTGCTCCGCGGTGCTCTGAAAATCAGCCCCCTTTACCGCGCATCACTGTGGGCCCCCGCCACGCTTGAAAATCGTACCCATATTTGAAATGCTTCACTGCTAGAAACGTAAAAATATAGTATAATCTGTCGGAGAAAACCCAGCCCTCCCAAAGAGAGAAGAAGGTTCCTTACCTGGATTTACCCTAATATTTATACCAGCAAAATCCTGACCCTCTGTAGCATAGTCAGACAAATACAGGCCCCTTAGCCATCGCGGATCAAGTGTGTTGAATTTGCATGGGAGTTGTGGGATAGCGTTCGGGACGCTGAAGGGGAAGGGGTTTGAAATCCCGGTACAGTTGACCCCAAGGAGCGAGAGCTGCTGAAATTCAGGCTCAGGACATGACACACGCCCGACCGCTGTCACTGCATCCGTGCTAGGGCTGATGCCAGCGCCGGGGGGAAGTGCGCCCCCCGCTGGAACTGCCGTGGGCTAGGGCAGCCGGACGCGTTTCAAACCCCGCGGAACGCAAAGCCGCAGGAGGAGACGGGAAGCAAACAGGGTGGCTACGTACCATGCTTTTTCACTTACAATAGGGAAACGCGGCCACTAAGTGGCATCTGAATTGGATGGTCCTGACTCAGGAAAAACTCTCGCTAGAAGCCGAGTGCGCTACTAGCTAGAGAGCGGGGCAAACTTTTTGTACAAAACTGTTTTTCAAAAAAAAACAAAAAACAAAAAACACAAAACACAAAAACCAACCAGACAAACAAAAACAAACCCCACCACCCCAGCTGGGGCAGCCTGGCAGTATTCCCTGAAGTTCTCAGTTTTGCCAAATCATTTTGGTCAAAAATAACTTAAAATATTTTTACAAAACAAATCAAAACGTTTGGTGTTTGACATTTTGGGACGCTATTTCGGGTTTCTGGTTCAGAAAGGCTCGAGTTAAATGTTTCTTTTAATTTTATTTTAAAAAGTCAACAATCTTTTCAAATGCTCAAAATTGAAGCAAAATATTTTGGGTTGGGTTGAACAAAACGTTTCGTTTGACCCGAAATGATTGTTTTAAATGATTATTTACTTTTCAATCAACAGAAATTGGCAGTGAAATGAAAGTCTGTCTCTGTCTCTGTGCCCGCCGGGCATTCCCATGACCCCCCTCACCGGCGCGTCAGGGCTGCAGCCCGTGGTGATCCTCCCATTGACATGCGGGGCAGTAGGCCGGGCTGCAGGTGAATCCTGTGGCTTCCGGGGGCAAAAATCTGAATGAAACCGAGGGAGGTCTGAATCCTACGGCCAGTTACACTGTGGGCTGCAGGGGTGGAAGGAAGGGGAAGAATTCGGCCAAGAGGGTTTAATGAAGTCATGAAGGCCGGGCTCAGAAGGACCCTTGGCATTGCTCAGAACCCCTTGGCATTGCTTAGCATCACAGCAGCATCCTTCCAGGGGCCTGCTGCTTCAGCCACTCTGCTGAGTTTGTGATTGGCTGGTAATTAAATCAAGGCTGAAAAAGAATAGCCATTTCGGACAGACCCGGCATGCCAGGCCAGGCCATGGACTGTTCATTGGGTACACATGATGATGAGAGCCTTCACTTTGGGTACTTTGGACTGTTGGAAACATTGGAAAGTTTTTTCAGCTCCCGTGAGCCCCACTTGCACCGGTCTGTAAATTGCCTTAGTTTTGCATTAAAAGGCCCCAGGCTTCACGAGTAAAGTCAACTGCACTGTGCCCATTTACACCAGCTAAGGATCTGGCCCAAGAGCTTTAGAAAGCTGGGTTTGGTTGGATCAGACTTATAACCAAAGTCTTGCGGTTATAAAACAAAGGGTCCAACCTGCCAAGTGGTTCTGGACCCCGGTGGTGCTGGAGGCTGAAGGTTGTGGCCCTTGGGTATGTGCCCATGAACTGGTGCCACGCCCACTGGCATCCGCCCTGTCACTGCGGAGTGCCAGGAGGGGCCTCCCACACTGCCCTGCAGCCCTGGGTGGGCAGCTCTGGGGAGAGCCCCGGACCACTGGGCAAAGGCGGGCCCTGGCCTGCTGCAACTGCTCACTGGCACCCCCACTGGCTGCCTGTTGCACTGCCCTAGAGGAGCAGAAAGAAGCTGGCTGCCCCATGGTCTGCTCCCACTGGGCTTCAGAAACCTCCGGGAGAGCAGGACACAGGAGCGCCACGGGCTCTGCCTGAGCCTCCCCCGACTGCAGGCTGGCTCCCCTGCCCCACACAACCACTCTGGGCAGCCCAGAGCAGCGGGAAAGAGAAGCTGAGAGCAAACAGCCAGCTACACTCCCCGGTTCTGTGCCCAGACCGGGCTTGAGCCAGGGGCTGCTCTAACTTACTCCAGCTGGCCAGGGGCCACCTGCCATCTGGAGACAGCTGAGCACAGCGCGCTCCAGGCCTCCTCCTCCTGCCCTGTCAGGGTTCCCTCCCCACTCTGAACTCTAGGGTACAGATGTGAGGACTCGCATGAAAGACCCCCCTAAACTTATTTCTAGCAGCTTAGGTTAAAAACATCCCCAAGGCACAAATCCTTTGACCTTGGATGGTATGCTGCCACCAGAAAGCGATTTAGACAAAGAATTAGGGAAAGGACCACTTGGAATTCCTATTCCCCCCAAATATCCCCCCAAGCCCTACACCCCCTTCCTGGGAAGGCTTGAGAATAATATACCAACCAAATAGGTTAACCAGATTATTAAAAAACAGAACTTTATTATAAAGGGAAAAAAAGTAAAAGAAGCACTTCTGTAAAATCAGGATGGAAGGTAACTTTACAGGATGGAAGGTAATCAGATTCAAAACACAGAGGATTCCCCTCTAGGCAAAAATTTAAAGTTACAGAAAACAGGGATAAACCTCCCACTTAGCACAGGGAAAATTCACAAGCTAAAACCAAAAGATAATCTAACGCATCTTGCCTTATTTACTTACTCTTTTTTGCACTATTGAGACTCATTTTAGTATGGTTTTAGGAGAAGGAGTTTTCTGACCTGATGCTTCTCTGCTTCCCCAGAGAACACACAACCAAAGAGCACAAACAATGTCTTCCCCCTCCCCCCCAGATTTGAAAGTATCTTTTTTTCTCCATTGGTCCTTTTGGTCAGGTGCCAACCAGGTTATCTGAGCTTCTTAACCCCTTACGAGTAAGGAGGAATTCTAGGCTACCCTTAGCTGTATGGTTATGAAATACCCCCCAAATCACAGATGGTGCTGGACAGCCTGTACCACACTGGCTGTGATTTCTTCCTGGAGCTCTAGGAGAAAACAGAGTTAATAAGATGCATGCACCTCTGGATAGACTACTGATTACATAAAAACTAAAATAATTTCCACGTTTCAAGGACGATTTTAACCAGTGGATTCTGGGAAACTTTCACCGGAGAGTGCATCAGCCACCTTGTTAGAAGCTCCTGAGATGTGTTGTATGTCGAAATCAAAATCTTGGTGAGCTAAACTCCATCGAAGAAGTTTTTTGTTATTGTCCTCGACGGTGTGAAGCCATTTCAGCGCAGCATGTTTGCAGGTGGAAACGCTGTCCCCAAACGTATGGGCGTAATTTTTCCAGCGCGTAGACGATGTTGTAGCATTCCTTTTCGCTGATTGACCAGTGGCTTTCCTTCTCAGACAGCGTTTTGCTGAGAAACACGGCAGGATGGAACTCTTGATCCGGTCCTTCCTGCATTAAAACTGCTCCAACATCATGCTCGGATGCATCTGTGGTTACTAGGAATGGTTTGTCAAAGTCTGGGGCCCTTAGTACAGGGTCAGACATGAGTGTCGCTTTAAGCTGGTTAAAGGCCTTCTGACATTCTTCAGTCCACTGAACTGCATTTGGCTGTTTCTTTCTGGTTAAGTTGGTCAGTGGGGCAGCGATCTGGCTGTATTGCGGTACAAATCGCCTGTAATATCTGGCCAAGCCTAAGAAGGATTGGACCTGTTTCTTTGACTTTGGGATGGGCCACTTTTGGATAGCATCCACTTTGGCCTGTAGGGGGCTGATAGTTTCTTGACCCACCTGGTGTCCAAGGTATGTCACGCTGTTTAGGCCTATTTGACACTTCTTAGCCTTAACAGTTAATCCTGCCTCTCGTATGCGCTCGAAGACCTTCCAGAGATGCTCCAGGTATTCTGCCCATGAGTCAGAAAATATGGCCACGTCATCAAGATAGTCTCCTAGCAGGCTTGGAAGAATCTGCAGTTGCCTATCTATAAGTTTCTAGAAGGTTGTGGGTGCATTTCACAGCCCGAAAGGGAATACATTAAATTCATACAGCCCGACATGGGTGGCGAAGGCTGACCTTTCCTTGGCGGATTCATCTAGCGGTACCTGCCAGTACCCCTTGGTTAAGTCCAAGGTAGAGATGAACTGGGCCCGACCCAGTTTCTCCAATAGCTCATCTGTGCGTGGCATTGGATAGTTGTCTGGGTGAGTTACAGCATTTAGCTTATCGTAGTCCATGCAAAAACGTATCTCCCCCATCTGGTTTGGGAACTAGAACCACTGGAGATGCCCATGCACTGTTAGAGGGGCGGATTACACCCATCTGTAACATATCCTGGATTTCCCATTCTATAGCAGTTTTAGCTTGAGGAGACACCCGGTAAGGTTGGACTTTAATTGGGTGAGCATTACCTGTGTCAATGGAGTGGTATGCCCGTTCAGTCAGTCCTGGGGTGGCTGAGAACGTCAGCGCGTAGCTAGTGCACAGCTCCTTGATTTGCTGTTGCTGCATACGTCCGAGGGTCACGGAGAGGTTCACCTCTTCCACGCCACCAGCACTTTTCCCTTCGTAGTAGACACCTTCAGGCCACTCAGCGTCATCTCCTCCCTGGGCTGTAAACTGACAAACCTTTAATTCTCTGGAATAAAAGGGCTTTAGAGAATTAACGTGGTACACCTTAGGCTTTTGGTTGGAGGTGGGGGATGCTATGAGATAATTAACAGCTCCCAGTTGCTCCTGGACCATGAATGGCCCTTCCCATGACGCTTCCATTTTATGCGCCTGGAGCGCCTTCAAGACCATGATCTGGTCCCCTACTTTGAAGGAACGCTCTCTGGCATGTTTATCATACCAGGCTTTTTGCTCTTTTTGAGCATCTTTTAGGTTTTCTCTAGCAAGGGCTAAAGAGGTTCGGAGGGTGTTTTGTAGGTTGTTTACAAAGTCCAGAATGTTAGTTCCTAGAGAAGGCGTAAACCCCTCCCATTGCTGCTTCACCAACTGCAATGGCCCCTTAACCTCGCGGCCATACACAAGTTCAAATGGTGAAAACCCTAAACTGGGATGTGGTACAGCTCTGTAGGCAAAGAGCAACTGCTGCAACACTGGGTCCCAATCATTGGAGTGCTCATTTACGAATTTACGTATCATGGCCCCCAAAGTTCCATTAAACTTCTCCACCAGGCCATTTGTTTGATGGTGGTAAGGGGTGGCAACCAAGGGGTTAACCCCATGAGCGTCTCACAGGCTTTTCATGGCCCCTGCCAGGAAATTAGTTTCCGAATCCGTACGGATGTCGGAGAGCCAACCTACCCTGGCAAAAATATCTGTTAGTGCCTAGCACACACTTTTAGCCCTGGTGTTGCTTAGAGCTACTGCTTCCGGCCATCGGGTGGCAAAATCCAGGAAAGTCAGTATGTACTGCTTTCCTCTCGGTGTCCTTTTCGGAAAAGGACCCAGAATATCCACAGCTACTCGCTGAAATGGAACATCAATGATGGGGAGTGGCTGGAGAGGGGCTTTGACCTGGTCTTGGGGTTTTCCCACTCTTTGGCACACCTCACAAGACCGGACAAAAGTAGAAATGTCCTTGCCCATTCCCTCCCAGTGGAATGACCTCCCCAAACGGTCTTTGGTCCTGTTCACCCCAGCATGGCCTCTAGGATGATCGTGGGCTAAGCTCAAGAGCTTTTCCCCGTACTTAGTTGGAACTACCAACTGTCTCTGCGGATGCCAGTCTTCCTGGTGCCCATCAGAAAGAGTTTCCTTGTATAAAAGTCCTCTTTCTACAACAAACCTGGATCGATTAGAAGAGCTGAGAAGCGGTGGGTTGCTCCGTGCTGCCATCCAAGCTCTCTGGAAGCTTTCATCTGCTTCCTGTTCGGCCTGGAACTGTTCCCTTGATGCTGGAGACATCAGTTCCTCACTGGATTGTGGACTTGGGCTTGGTCCCTCGGGAAGCGATGCGGGGGACGGGGCTGGTTCCATTGACTCTGAACCGCTCGCCGCTGGTGCACTTTGTTGGGGTTCAGGCTCCGGCTGAGTCTCCTGTGTAGAGTTATCCGCTGCTGTTGCCAGGGCAGGCTCGGTGGTGCCCTCTGGTGTTGGAGCTGTAGACGGGGTTGCACGCGCTGGACTCAGGGCTGGCAATGGTTCTGGTGCTGGTTGCTTCGCCAGTTCCGGTTCTGGGACTGGCCCAGGCTGGGTCTCTGGGACTGGATCTACTACGGCTGTTGCAGCCGTTGGCAGGGGATCTGGTTCCACCACCTCCATCTGAGTCTCTGGTAACACAGACGGGGCCCTGGTGGAAGGCTCAGGAACAGGGATAGGTGTGGAAGCTTGTTTAGCCTGGCTGTGGGTGACCATTCCCACCCTCTTGGCCAGCTTTACCTGATTGGCCAAGTCTTCCCCCAGCAGCATGGGAATGGGATAATCATCATAGATTGCAAAAGTCCACATTCCTGACCAGCCCTTGTACCGGACAGGCAACTCGACTGTAGGCAAGTTTAAAGATTTTGACATGAAGGGTTGAATCATCACCTGGGCCTCTGGGTTGATGAATTTGGGGTCCACTAAGGACTGCTGGATAGCTGACACCTGTGCTCCAGTGTCCCTCGACGCGGTGACCTTCTTCCCGCCCACACTCACAGTTTCCCTTTGCTCTGAGGGTACCTGGGAGGCATCTGGGCCTGAGGACCTTTGGTGGGACCCTGGTGCAATGACCTGTAATCTGTTGGGGTTCTTGGGGCAGTTGGGCTTCAAATGCCCCAGCTCATTACATATAAACATCGCCCAGCTGACGGGTCACTGGGGCGAGGTGGGTTGCTGGAGAACGGTGTGGTGGGACGATAAGGTGTCTGGGATTTTCCTTGGGATGTAGGTGGGGCCTTGGGTGGCCCCCGGTGATAGGGTTTTGTTTCGGGTTGCCCCTTCTGATATCTGGTTCAACTGCGACCAGTTTTTTTTCTTTTCTGCCACCTCCACCCATTTGGCTCCAATCTCCCGCACCTCGATTACAGTTTTGGGCTTCCATCTAGGATGTACCTTTCTATTTCCTCAGGAACACCCTCTGAGAATTGCCCCATTTGCATTAGGAAAGACAGATCTTCCAGAGATTTAACGCTTGCTCCTGATATCCAGGCATCCCAATGTTTCACAGTGTAGCAGGCGTGTCGGCAAGATGCACATCTGGTTTCCACTTTAGGGCTCTGAACCGCTGACAGGCAGGCTTGGGTGTTCATCCCATTCTGATTCTGGCCTATTTTTTAAAAAGTTCATAACCGTTCGTGTGTTCCTTCGGCATTTCAGCCGCCACCTCGGCTAAGGGTCCACTGAGCTGCGGCCTCAGCTCTACCATGTATTGGTCTGTAGAGATGCTGGACCCAAGGCAGGCCCTTTTGAAGTTTTCTAAGAAGGCCTCGGTATCATCGCCTGCCTTGTAGGTGGGGAACTTTCTGGGATGGGAAGCAGTACCTGGAGAAGGATTGCTAGGGTTGTCTGGTATATTTTGCTTAGCCCTTGCCATCTCTAACTCCAGTTCATGCTTCCTCTCTCTTCCTTGTGACTCCAGGGCTCTCTTGTGGGCAGCTTCTTCTGCCTCCATAGTTCTCTTGTGGGCAGCCTCCTGTGCATTTATTTCTAGTTCTCTTAATTCCATCCGTCTCTTATGTTCGTTTTCTTTCTCTTGTGCTTCCAGTCTAGCCAGCTCTAGTTTATTCGCTGCTTCACTGGTAGTCATTTTTCTGCTTTCTTGTGCTTAACTCTAGCTATACCTGAGAGTTAGAAAGGAAAAAAAAAAAAACACTTGTGAATTCCCCAGCAGGAAGTGAACTACCCAGCCCTCAGGCAGAGAAAAAAACCTCCAGGTGCTCACAGCTTAAAAAAAAATCACCTCCCTGCTTTCCAAGCAGCCAAAAGGGGGGAAAAAATTGTCCTTTTAAAATCCTACTGTGCTTTTGGTTCAAAATGATCCTACCACTCTGCCACCAGAAAGTGATTTAGACAAAGAATCAGGGAAGGGACCACTTGGAATTCCTATTCCCCCAAAATATCCCCCCAAGCCCTAACCCCCTTCCTGGGAAGGCTTGAGAATAATATACCAACCAAACAGGTAAACCAGATTCTTAAAAAACAGAACTTTATTATAAAGAAAAAAAAGTAAAAGAAGCACCTCTGTAAAATCAGAATGGAAGGTAAACCTTTACAGGGTAATCAGATTCAAAACACAGAGGATTCCCCTCTAGGCAAAACTTTTAAAGTTACAAAAAACAGGGATAAACCTCCCTCTAGCAAAGGGAAAATTCACAAATTGAAAACAAAAGGTAATCTAACGCACCTTGTCTTATTTACTTACTCTTTTTGCACTATTGAGACTCATTTTAGTATGATTTGAGGAGAAGGAGTTTTCTGACCTGAGGCTTCTCTGCTTCCCCAGAGAACACACAACCAAAGAGCACAAACAAAGCCCTCCGCCCCCCACCCAGGATTTGAAAGTATCTTCTTTCCCCATTGGTCCTTTTGGTCAGGTGCCAACCAGGTTATTTGACTTCTTAAACCCTTACAGGTGAGGAGGAAGTCTAGGCTGCCCTTAGCTGTACGGTTATGACATGCCCCAATATGCCTCTGGTGCCAGGAGCTGCGGGGAAGGACATGTAGGGCCCAGCTACGTCGGTGGGGACTTCCCTATGCAGGCAGAATCCCACGCAGGGGCCTGTGCGGGGGGTTTCTGCAGCACCTGGGCAGCACAAAGGGGGGCAGGTCAGCCAGGGAATCTGCCCCAGAGCACTGACTGCGGCAACTCGGCTTTTGGAAATAACGGGCCTGGCCTCGCTCTGAACAGGTGGGACAGCACAAGTCTGAAGGGACGGTTCACGGCTGTGGTGACGCTTGGAACCAAGAGGAAGTTTAGCAAAGGTAAAATGTGTGTGTGTGTGTGTGCACATGTGCGAGCATGTGTGTGTGGATTGTGTGTACACATGCATGTATAGGTGAGCGTGTATGTGTGCATGCACATGAGTGTGTGCATGTGTACATGTGTGTGTGCACATGCACGTGTGTATGCTGTGTGTATGTGAGAGCACATGCATGTGCACGCGCGTGAGAGAGCATGTGTGTCTGTGTGTGTACATGTGTGTGTGCTAATGTATGTGAGAGAACATGCATACATGTGTGTATGAGCTTGTGTGCATGTGTGAGTGTGCATGCGTGTATGTGTGCATTGGCGTGTGTGCTTGTGTGAGCGTGCACATGTGTGCGTGTGCATGTGTGCATACATGTGCCTGTGCATGTGTGAGAGTGCACGTGTGTGCATACATGTGCACGGGTGTGAGAGAGAGCATGTGTGTGCACATGCATGTGGCTGTGCGTGTTTGTGTGCACGTCGAGGTGTGTGTATGTGAGAGAACGTGTGTGTGTCCATGTGGCTCTGTGTGAGTGTGCATCAACTCAGCGCTCAGTGTCTCTGCACTGTGCCACGCCGAGACAGAGTGAGCTGGGGTTTATGCCCGTTGAACTAATCAAGCTTTCCCCGGGTTACACATCTGCAGTCAGCCAGCATTTCTTATTATTCTGTTCACTTGGGGCACGTAGGGAGATATACCCTGAATTTCTATTTGCCAACATGTCATGCAGCCTCAGACCTGCTTAGCCAAGTTGTTAAATAAGGGTAAAAGTCTGCTCCGTGCTAGCTAAGTGCATCCTTATTAGGCAACTTCTGAGTTGCTCCCCAGGTCCTTTTTCCTTGTCTGGCAGAGAGGTGGGGCACAGGAACTGTGGCAGCCTCCCCTGAGAATCGTGTTGTGTCTCTACCCTGCAGAAGGAAATTCCTAATTCCATGAGCTGAGCTGAACAGAAAACACGCCAAGATTACCCGGAAACCCAAACTAACTAAAAGGAAAGTGACCAATCGCTTACCATTTGGGACAAATGTTCATCTCCCCTCTTAGGGTTTGCTTGTTTCTGTGTGATTGAGAGATCCAAGCCACATCACTCATTTGCCTGCGTAAGCTACCCTTAGGTTCAACGTCCTGAGGTGAGCAGACACAATTAGCATCATGTAATGTAGAAGAAAAGCACAGTGAGAGGCAGCAGCATGTGCTCAGTCCCCTCCAAATACCCTGTCAGTAGAAGAATATCGCTCTGGGGATGTCTACACTGTGATAAACACCCAGCAGCCCTGGGTCTCAAAGCCCCGGTCAGCTGACTCGGCCTTGTGGGGCTCCAGCAGGGCTATACAATTCCGATGTGGATGTTTGGGCTCTGGCAGGAGCCCGGGCTCTGGCTGGAGCCCAGCCTCTGAAGCCCTCCCCTCCTTGCAGGGTCTCAGAGCCCCACTTGCAGCTGGAGCCAAACACCCATACTGCAATTTCATAGCCCTGCGAGTCCCCGTCAGGTGACCTGGACCAGCTGCAGCTGTGCCGTGGGTCTTTTATTGCACTGTAGACAGACCCTAAGGCCCCGAGCCTGCACACACGTGGCTATTCGTGTGAGTGCCTTAGTGACTTCGAACACGGTAGGTGAAGGTGAAGCATTTGTGTAAGTGTTTGCAGGAGAAGGGCCTCCGTTTTCAGAGAACTATTCTTATCTTCCCCAAGACTGATGGGAATACAAACTGGAAGAAACAAGGATCTCCCAGAAAGTCTCCATTCCATGTCAGGACCACCAAATAATCCCTAATTTGCATAACAGCAAATCCGTGCAAATTAGTAGCCTAGCGCTTCATCCTCAGGGGCGTGCGGTGACATTGCTAGTAAGGCAGGCAGCAACTTTGTAGGTGGCCGATAAAAAAATAGCTCTGTTCTATCATGGATGATTCAGCCCCGCACTTGCATGCCTTGTGTATTCAGCCCCGCACTTGCATGCCTTGTGTATTCAGCCCTGCACTTGCATGCCTTGTGTATTCAATCCCCACACTTGCATGCCTTGTGTATTCAATCCCCACACTTGCATGCCTCATGTATTCAGCCCCGCACTTGCATGCCTCATGTATTCAGCCCCGCACTTGCATGCCTTTGTGTATTCAATCCCCACACTTGCATGCCTCATGTATTCAGCCCCGCACTTGCATGCCTTTTTAGTCTTCCATGCAGAAATGCAGCAGATCAACTCACCTGAAGAACTCAACAATGTTTCCATACAGCTATAGTCTAATTGATCTTATCTGCACACGTGGAGTTTTAGTGGATGCGTGGTATCCAAATGCAAACCTCAAAGAACCAGGTTAAACATCTGTAGTGCGTTTAATCTAATCAACTGCCAGAATGTACAGCAGCAGCATAATGTCTCAATAATAATTATTGAATTGTTGAGTCGTGCAGAAAGAGATGCTCCCTTCTGTACTTACATAATGGCAAGGCCCCATTAAAACCTGAGGTATTCAGTTCAACGCTTGCATGCCTGTTCACTGACGTTCCACGAAATGGCACCCTGCATATGCCTTCGGGGGCCAGAGGGAATCATCCAAGGGGTTCAATCTGGCCTGCAGGCTGCCAGGTGAGCCAGGTTTTAATTCTGGGCCATGCAGTGCATGTGTTGCATACATCGATGGCATGTCCCTGCCCAGTTTATATGCATTAGCATTAAAGAATTATGTCAGAGTAGCAGCTAGAGGCCTGAATCAGGATCCGTCACCTGCTGTGCCAGGTGCTGTACAAACACAAATGGTGCCATGGCCCCTGCCCCAAGAATCTTACAGTCAACATACCTGTGGTTTTTATGGGTTAACCTAGGTCCAACGCAGGATTTGATTCTAAGGGCCACATTAAAAAATAATAATTGTTGCCTAAATTGCCGTTGCAACCTCTAGAGGCAGAGGCAAGTCCTGCATCTGTGCCTATACTTATGCTTTTTGCCTACATGAGAAAATGCAGGTGTTGTGTCCTGCATGCGCCGCACGTGTGGACGCGCAACAGGAGCATATGCACAAGGACACACTGCTAAGGCACAGGGGGGTCGGAGCCTGTGCCCTTTGAGCTCTCTGGCAAAGCTCCCGCTGACGACAGTAAGTGCGGGATCAGGCCCAGGAAAATGAGGCAGCCCCCTGAACTCCAGCATTAATTACATTTTTGCCTGGTGACAAATTGCCTCTGAGTGCAAATTAATAAAACTAGAAGCTAAAAAGCAAGCACCCTTCCCCCCTGCTGTCACAGTACTAGCCTGCTCGCTCCTCTGAACACAGAGCCGGGTAGAATTGCTAGAGAATCTTGCCTCAGCCCAGCAGGGGTACATGACCTCGTGCAAGGGAGAGGAGCTTTGCCTTTCCCAGGGGAGGCCTGTCTGGGCCTGCAATTGTGCAGATATACTGACAAGAAACAGAAGGTCTAAACTTTTTTTCCCACTTAATAACAAACTGGCTTCAATTAATATAAACAACTTTCCTTAACCCCTCCACAAGGCAGGAGGATGGATGAGTCACGCACTTGAACAAAAATGCTTTTTAGCAAATGTGTTTCAGAGGAATTGAAGTAATTATCCTGCGAGTGAGAAAACACAACTCCAGGAATGTCACTGGATGTGCGCCAGCAGGTACCACCCAGTAAAGGCGCTGGCAGCTGTCCATCCATACACTGATGGTTTTGAGCACTGCACTGGGATTCAGGAGATTGGAATTCAGTTCCTGGTTCTACCACAGGCTCCTTGTGTGACCTTGGATAGACCTGTGACACCAGCAGGCTAGGTGCCAGCTCATGCCAAGGTCCCCGTCTCAGCTGGACACTGACAGATGCAGAGCAGGAATCTGCCTGGCTCACTCGTGGGTTCATATTGATAAAACAGGTATTATCGAGCGTTTCGTGATAGGCTCTATTGAGAGTTGGGAGTTGCTGCATGAATTAATCGCACTTGTAATACCTGGGTTCCATGTGGTCATGTAATATTGGAGTGGGTGTCGTGTGAGCGTCTGTGACTGTCTGAATTGCCATGCAGGAGAGGGACATTAATGAGCATGAAGAGTGCTCTTCTGCAGAAATTGTTACCCCCCTTCCGAAAGCGGAGAGCCATCGATACCAGACAGGCTAGGGGTGCGGCTTACAACCGGAAACTCCCTCCATCTGGAGTGAGAAACCATCAGCAAAAGGACTAAAGACTCTTATTGTTGTTCCGCTCACCTCCCCGAACATGAGTCATGCAAGTGGACCCCTCTCATCCGCTGAGTATGAGCACATGGCAGGAGGGGGATAAAAACCCCAGACCAAAGGAATTAAGGATCTCTATGCTGCTGGAATTCTGGGGTGGGATGCAAGGTATTTCTAGGCATAAGCAGGAGATCCCCAGCCACTTAGCCTGGGTTAGCCCTAACGGTCAAATAGAGCCTGCAGGTGTGCCAGAAGCCTCTCTTACCTTTTGAAACCTACGACTGTAACTCATTCATGTGTCTCTGTTTGCTTGCTTTAACTTCGTAAATAATTCTCTAGTTTCCTCTTCCTATTTAATAAAACTTTATATAGTTTATTATAGGATTGGCTACAAACATTGTCCTTGTTATGAGATCTAAGGCACAACTGACCTGGGGTGACTGGTCCTTTGGGATTAGAAATAACCTGAATATTCCTATGATTCTTGCTGTAAGGGGCCATCTGTAACCAGTTTGCCCGGTACTGAAGTCAGGCTTACTGGCCTGTAATTGCCAGGATCACCTCTGAAGCCTTTTTAAAAGTTGGCGTCACATTACCGATCCTCCAGTCATCTGGTACAGAAGCTGATTTAAATGGTAGGTGACCTGCCACAGTTAGCAGTTCTGCAATTTCATATTTGAGTTCCTTCAGAACTCTTGGGTGAATAACATCTGGTCCTGGTGACTTATCGCTGTTTAGTTTATCAATTTGTTCCAAAACCTCCTCTAGTAACGCAGGGTGTGAGACAGTTCTTCAGATCTGTCACCTAAAAAGAATGGCTCAGGTGTGGGAATCTCCCTCATGTCCTCTGCAGTGAAGACCGACGCAAAGAATTCTTTTAGTTTCTCCAAAATGACCTTATCGTCCTTGAGTGCTCCTTTAGCATCTTGATTGTCCAGTGGCCCCACTGGCTGTTTGGCAGTCTTCCTTCTTCTGATGTACTTAAGAAAATGTTATGTTACTTTATGAGTCTTTTGCTTGTTGCTCTTCAAATTCTTTCTTGGCCTGTCTAATTATACTTTTACACCTGACTTTCCAGAGTTTATGCTCCTTTATATTTTCCTCAATAGGATTTGACTTCCAATTTTTAAAGGATGCTTTCTGGCCTCTAACCACTTCTTTTACTTTGTTGTTTAGCCACGGTGGCACTTTTCTGGGTCTCTTACTATGTTTTTTAATTTGGGGTATACAGTTAATTTGAGCCTCTGTTATGTGTTATTTAAATATTTCCTTGCAGCTTGCAGGCATCTCACTTTTGTGACTGTACTTTTAAATTCCCCTTTAAATTAAATGTGTGGGGTAAAACAGCTGAGATCTGCCCCCACATCACCTGGAGACAGTTTAGTTGAAAGGTTCAATGGGACTCTAAAACTATGTTAGGGGTACATGCAAACAAGAGGGCCGAGTGACTGGGCTGAAATGCTCCCCTAGTTGTTAATTGCTTATGAGGTGCCCCAAAAGCCCGCACCGTTTGCCCCATTTGACCTCCTGTATGGGGAGAAAGGAGAGAGGTCCCTGGATCTCATCAGGGACTCATGGGAAGGTGGCACTGAGACAGAGGGGGACAGTGACTGAATATGTAAAGACGCTGAGTAAAGGTTTACAGCAATGATGGAGGAGGTTCAAAAGAACCTCACTGAGGCCAAGCTGAACAGGAAGCACGGCATTGTGATGTACTGTGGCATTGTGATGTACTGTGGGATTGTGATGTACTGTGGGATTGTGATGTACTGTGGGATTGTGATGTCCTCGCTCTTGAACCCAGGCCTGGGAGGCCCCAGACAGGTGCTGCATCCTGGTCTCCACGCAGTGTCTGCTGAAACCAGCTGGTCTGCGGAGCTAGGAGGACTTATAGCCTCAACCAAAGCGCTCTGGAGGATCACCAGGCTCCACCGATTGGCCCAACCATGCTATTTAAGCCAGAAGGAGGCACAGGAAGTTTATCTGAGCAACACGGTGGTTTCCTGTGGTGGCTGCATCAGACCCTGCTTGCGCCTGCCTCCCGCACCCAACCCTGTTCCCGCTGCACTCCTGGTTCCTGCCTCACCCCCTCCTTTGCTCCTGTTCCCACCATGCTCCTGCTCTGTGCTTCATCCTTGCCTCTCCTCCAGTTCCTGCCCTTACCCCTCGCCTCCAGTCATGTGTTGCGAGTCCTAGTTCTGACTCTGTCTCTGGCTTGCTGCCTGGCTCCGGTAACTGGCAGGAGACTCTGGAGCTGACCCTTGGTTTCATTCCCCACCCTGGATGCCTGCTCTGCCCACTAGGTCAGACCCCCACACTCCAGTCCATAACAGGTATGATCACAATTCCCGTGTTGCCTGATCTATTGATTAAGGTATTAATTTGGTTTCCACAATTAACAGTCTGTAATTTGGTAGCCTCTTGTCCTAAGATCAAGGCCAGTGTTATCAGAATTACCGCTGAGGGAGCCCAATGGGACACAGCGACAACAACAGTCCCGCTCGGGGAAGTAACTAAAAGTTTTATTTTTACAGTGATCAGGCCAATAAATCAAACAATCCAAACAAGTAAAGTGAGGTAACACAACCCTGTGAGAGCAACCCACACCATTACATATCTATCCTCCCACTATCCTTGGGGAGCTCTAGGGATTGAGTCAGGTCCTAGGCTGGCTCCAGCATTGCCAATGCAGAACTCCAAAGGCTGTACTAGAGACCAGATATTTTATAGGCCTCGATGTCCCTCATGCAGATGTATGCATTGCTCTTCCCTCCTTACCATATCTTAACTTCCTCACCCTCATAATGTTGGGGTGTCCTTATCCTCTAGATTAATGTATTCATTAGGTTAAGATCGTTAACATATACATCAATTGGATTACCATAGGTACTTGCAATTAAACATCTGCTAATATTCCCCTCCAAAAATACCCTAAACTGGTACAAACTGTCTTCTTGTGGTTACCTGTCAGCCATTTGCAACACTTCTAATGCCATCTGGATAATGGATAATGTGACTTATCCAACACTTCTAATGGATAATGTGACTTATAGTCACTTTAGTTTACTCACTTATCCTAACTTACTAAGTAACTACAGCTACTTAGGCTGTAAACCTTATACCTAGGCCTCTTGATTAATCGCAGTTAATTCACGTGATTAACTAAACAAACATTAATCGTGCTTAATAGCACTGTTAAACAATAGAATACAAACTGAAATTTATTAAATATTTTGGATGTTTTTCTACATTTTCAAATATATTGGTTTCTATGACAACACAGAATACAAAGTGTACCGTGCTCACTTTATATTATTATTTTTATTACAAATACAGAAACTCCTCACTTAACGCTGTAGTTATGTTCCTGAAAAATGTGACTTTAAGCGAAACGATGTTAAGCGAATCCAATTTCCCCATAAGAATTAATGTAAATGGGGGGGAGAGGGGGTCAGGTTCCGGGGAAATTTTTTTTTGCCAGACAAAAGGCATTATACACATTTTAAACAATTTTAAACAAGCAATTTAATACAGGTATTAAACAGGCTGGCAGCCCCCCTATCAGCTCCCCTACGACCCCCTGCCAGTGCCTTTCGCCCACCGGTGGACCCTGTGGATCAGCGCCTTCCCCCCGCTCCTGCCCGCAACAATCAACTGTCATGTGGCATTCACGAGGCTGGGGGGAGGAGTGAGGACACGGTGCGCAGCCTCCCCCCTCCCTCCCCTGCCTCCTTGCAGCATTCAGGAGGCTGGGGGGGAGCAAGAAGGGGCACGTAAGGGGCTGCCAGCCGTGGACAAAGCAGGCACGTAGGGGGCTGCCAGCCGTGGACAAAGCAGTGGATGTTATAGGGGAACATTGCACAACTTTAAAGAGCATATTCTGTAATGGAACAGGGACGTAAGATCGAAACAACGTTAAGCGAGAGGACGTTAAGTGGGGAGTTACTGTATTTGCATTATAAAATGATAAAAGAAATAGTATTATTCAATTCACCTCATACAGGTACTGTGGCGCAATCTCTTTATTGTAAAAGCTTAATTTACAAATGTAGATTTTTTTGTTACATAACTGCACTCAAAAACAAAACAATGTAAAACTTTACAGCCTACAAGTCCACTCAGTCCTACTTCTTGTTCAGCCAATTGCTCAGATAAACAAGTTTGTTTACATTTACGGGAGGTAATGCTGCCTGCTTCTTAATTACAATGTCACCTGAAAGCGAGAACAGGTGTTCGCCTGGCACTTTTGTAGCCGGCGTTGCGAGGTATTTACGTGCCAGATATGCTAAACATTCATATGCCCCTTCATGCTTTGGCCACCATTCCAGAGGACATGCTTCCATGCTAATGATGCTTGTTAAAAAAATAATGCGTTAATTAAATTTGTGACTGAACTCCTTGGGGGAGAATTGTCTGTCTTCTGTTCTGTTTTACCTGCATTCTGCCATATACTTTATGTTATAGCAGTCTCAGATGATGACCCAGCACATGTTTATTTTAAGAACAGTTTCACAGCCGGTTTGACAAAATGCAAATAAAGTATCCCCCCCAAGCCTTTACACCCCCTTTCCTGGGGAGGCTTGAGAATAAACAAGATGAGCACAGACCAGCCTTGGATTTTTAACACCCAAAAAAACCAATCAGATTCTTAAAAAACAGAACTTTATTACAAGAACAAAAAAGATAAGAGAACAACTCTGTAAGATCAGAAAGGAAGATAATCTTACCGGTAGTCAGATTCAAAACATAGAGAATCCCTCTAGGCAAATCCTTAAGTTACAAAAAGACACAAAACCAGGAATACACATGTTATAAATATAAAGGGAAGGGGATCCCTCCTGGCCAGAGGAAAAACCCTTTCACCTGTAAAGGGTTAAGAAGCTAGGATAACCTCACTGGTACCTGACCAAAATGACCAATGAGGAGACAAGATACTTTCAAAACTGGAGGGGGGAGAAACAAAGGCTCTCTCTGTCTGTGTGATGCTTTTGCCAGGAACAGAAAAGGAATGGAGTCTTAGAACTTAGTAAGTAATCTAGCTAGATATGCGTTAGATTCTGTTTTGTTTAAACGGCTGAGAAAATAAGCTGTGCTGAATGGAATGTATATTCCTGTTTTTGTGTCTTTTTGTAACTTAAGGTTTTGCCTAGAGTGATTCTCTAGGTTTTGAATCTGATTACCCTGTAAGGTATTTATCATCCTGATTTTACAGAGGTGATTCTTTTACTTTTTTTTTCTTCAATTAAAATTCTTCTTTTAAGAACCTGATTGATTTTTCATTGTTCTTAAGATCCAAGGGTTTGGGTCTGTGTTCACCTATGGAAATTGGTGAGGATTTTTATCAAGCTTTCCCCAGGAAAGGGGGTGTAGGGTTTGGGGAGGATTTGGGGGGAAAGACGTTTCCAAGCGGGCTCTTTCCCGGTTATATGTCTGTTAGACACTTGGTGGTGGCAGCGATAAAGTCCAAGGGCAAAAGGTAAAATAGTTTGTACCTTGGGGAAGTTTTAACCTAAGCTGGTAAAAAAAGCATAGGGTTCAGATGTGGGGACCTGCATGAAAGACCCCCAAAGCATATTCTTACCAGCTTAGGTTAAAAACTTCCCCAAGGTACAAACTTTGCCTTGAACCCTATGCTGCCACCACCAAGCATTTTAAACAAAGAACAGGGAAAGAGCCCACTTGGAAACGTCTTCCCCCAAAATATCCCCCCAAGCCCTACACCCCCTTTCCTGGGGAAGGCTTGATAAGAATCCTCACCAATTTGTACAGGTGAACACAGAACATAGAGACAGGTTTCAGAGTAGCAGCCATGTTAGTCTGTATTCGCAAAAAGAAAAGGAGTACTCCTTTTCTTTTTACAGAACATAGAGAATCCCTCTCAGCAAAAACTCAAGTTACAAAAAGACACAAAAACAGGAATATACATTCCCTCCAGCACAGTGAATTTCACAAGCCAAAACAAAGAAAACCTAATGCATTTTCTGGCTAGATTACTTACTAACTTTACTGGAGTTGGAGGGCTTGCATCCTTGATCTGTTCCCGGCAAAGGTATCACACAGACAGACGAACCCTTTGATTCCCACCCCTCCAGATTTGAAAGTCTCTTGTCCCTTCATTGGTCATTTTGGGTCAGGTGCCAGCCAGGTTAGCTGAGCTTCTTAACCCTGTACACAGAAAGGTGGTTACCCTTCCCTTTAAATTTATGACACATGTCAGTGGGCTGAAAGCCTCTCCCGACAGAGAAGCCATTGTATATATGATGTGTTGTGTGCAGGAGGGTTCTGAGAGCGCACCCGCCTCGAGCCGTTGGCTGCCTGCCGTAAGGGCTCCCCAGGAGGGAGCAGTGTGATGGTGCAGAGTTCGCACAGACGGAAAGGGCAGGCATGTCGGCTGTGCCGCAAAGAAACAAGCAGGACTTCTCGAGCCAGTACCGGGTTTACAGTGGTTCCGGTGGTGCCGGGGCACCAGGCCCACACTGGGAAGGGGCCCACAAAGGGTTAATCCAGCCTGGGCCACAGCCCAGCAACTCCCCAGCGCCCGCCGAACCCCTCAGGTTCAGTGCGCAGGTGCAGCAGGGACTGGGTGTTGCAGGGTGTGCTGGCCGCCGTGTTCTGCTCGGGCCCTGGGACCTGCGCGGCCAGCTGCACTACGAGTCCCAGCATGCCCCGCACCACGCTACCAGCCGCCCCAGCTGAAGTGGGTAGAGCGGACCAAAAAGAAACCCCCCGCAAGGCGATGGCCTGGTGCAGGGAGAGGTTCCTGGCGCTCATCCCGCTGCACCCCCTCCCCCTCGGAGCTCCTGGCTCCCCCCCCCCCCGAGTCTCCCCTCCTCTCCTGGGGCGGGGGGACCTGGGGCAGCCCCTGGGCACTGTCTCGACCCTGGGGGGGGTTGTCTGGGTCCCTGGGAGCAGGGGGGCGGGGATAACGGGGCCTGTCAGTGCTGGTTGCCGCGCCCCCTGCCCGTGGGAATGCCCAGAAATGGCCCCCTGCCCTCCGGGAAAGGGGCAGTTGTGGGGCAAGTCGGGGTGCGATGGGGGAGCTGGGGTGACTCCGTGTGGAGGGTGTAGGAGAAGCAGGGTGTTAAGGTGGGGCAAGGGGCAGAAGGAGGGAGGGGAGAGTGGGTTGAAGGTGGGGGTTGGCGCAGTGTGTTTGTGTGTGGGGGGGGGGTAGTAGAAGAGAGGGAGGTGACTGCCCTGGGGTGAAAGTGGGCAGGGGGGCAGTAGCAGGGAGATTGAGGAGAGCCTTTGTTAGGGGGTTAGTTGTGTGGGATGGGGACAGTAGGAGGGACGGGAGGGAGAGCCCAGGTGTGAAGTTTGGGGTAGGAGCTTGAGGCTGGATTGTGGTGGCCTTTGTCGTAAAGTGTGTGTCTCTCAGTGGCCCTTTCTCCCTGCAAAAGATGGGCACCAGCAATTTTCCTCCCCACACTCCGCCCCAAAGTTTTGTAAACATTATTGTACCAAAATAGAAAATGCAGCTTTCAAAAAATGTATTTTTGAAACATAACTTTGGAATGAGGAGGTGGTGGTGGGGAGGTGCAGGTGTGACACCACTTACTGCTTCGTCCAGGCTTAATATAGCTCATAAGTGTCCTAATTAAGCACTTGTGTTCAGGGCCCCAAGCAGGCCCTGAGTGTTTAAAGAAACAAGACAAAACTAACAAACAACCCCCCTCCCACACAAACCAAATTCAGTGGTGTTCTGGGTACATTGATGTTAGTCCAGTTTGTTCTCTATGGGCTGAGTGGAGGTCTCAGTGTGGCTTCAAATATCTTATTTTGTTTTTGAACAAATGTTTTCATTCCCATCCTGGCAACACCACATTTACTATGCCATCAATGGTGCTGTCATGCTGGGCTCACACTTGGAAGGGGCCCATCACAACCACATGGGGGCCCACAAATATGTTTGGTGCCGGGCCCACAAAAAGTTAATCCGGCCCTGTCTCTAGCATGCCAGGTTTGACTCAGAAGATGGTCTCTCATTGATACTGGGACCTCAGCCTGCCCCGAGTAGAGCCTCCCAAACCACTGAAGAAATGAGGGAGCAGGTTTGTAAAGAAATATACAGTATGTTGGAAATGGAGATATATTAGAGTTGGACAGTTCCTGTGCCTCACTAGTTGTTATGGTTCCTACGGGAGCTGGGACTGTAAGGTTTTGTGTTGATTATAGAAAGCTTAATGCTGTCACAGTACCTGACAACTATCCTATGCCCAGAATCGATGTTAGATACTTTAGGCAAGGCAAAATACCTAGGTTGGTTAAAGGCTATTGAAAGTAGATTTTCTCCATGCTTTGCTGTCTAAAGGTATTTTCCATTACTGACATGGGACTTTGTGAGTACAAAGTGTTACCTTTTGGGTTCATTAATGCAGGAATCACTTTGCAGAGGCTCATTAATCAAGTGTTAAACAGATTACAAGACTTTGCATGGACTTAATATTGTCGATATTGCAATATGTAGCAATTTGTGGTGATATCATAAAAACCATTTGGGAACTGTGGGAAACTTTTGGGAAAAGGGCAGCCTATACAGGAAGGATGGGCTCCACCAAATGGAACCAGAATTCTGGCACTTAAAATTAAAAAGGTCATAGAGCAGTTTTTAAACTAAGGGCTGGAGGAAAGCCGACAAGGGCGGAGGAGCATGAGGTTCGGACGGAGACATCCCTTAGGGGAGGTTCTATTAATGGAGATTCTCTATGTCCTTGTAAGGAGGAGAGGATGGAAGATGATAAAATACGGGTAGGCTCTGATGAGAAACAGTCAAATGAAAAAGAGTCCCATTCAATTACATCATGTAATGGCAGACAGCTAAAAAGTGACAAATTTTTAAAGTGCTTTTATACAAATACTAGAAGTCTAAATAATAAGATGAGTGAACTAGAGTGCTTTGTATTAAATGAGGATATTGATATAATAGGCACCACAGAAACTTGGTGGAATGAGGATAATCAATGAGACACAGTGATACCAGGATACAAAATATATCAGAAGGACAGAACAGGTCGTGGGGGAGTGGCACTATATGTGAAAGAAAGCGTAGAATCAAGTGAAGTAAAAATCTTAAATGAAGCAAACTATACTGTCAAATCTCTGGATAGTAATTCCACGCTTAACAAAACTCAGAGACGTCCGTCTCACTGTAAAGGTGTCAAAGTGCAAAATAGAAGCTGCCAAAGTTCCTTACGTAGGATACTGGGTGTGGGGGTGGCCAAATTTCTCCTTAAAAGTAGAAGCTTTGTTAACTGGCCCATACTCCAGAACAAAAATCAAGTCCAGTCTTTCATAGGTTTGGTTAACTATTACCAGAGATTGGCATGTAGGTTTAGTAATATTGTGTCTGCAATCACAGACTTGTGCAAAAAGCCAGACCCAAACAAAATAGTTTGGGCAAAGGCTTGTCAGGAAGGTTTTGATGAAGTAAAGAAAACCTTGTATGCAGTGGTGTTGTAGCCGTGTCGGTCCCAGGATATTAGAGGGACAGGGTGGACGAGGGAATATCTTTTATTGGACCAGTTTTTGTTGGGGAGAGAGACAAGCTTTTGAGTCACACAGAGCTCCTGTTCAGGTCCGGGAAAGTTACTCCAAGTGTCACAGCTAAAGGCCAAGTGGAACAGGTTGTTTAGCATGAGAACTTAGGGTATAGCCGAAGGGACCAGTCAAGGTAGGGTGGCCCCGTTAACACCTGTGCAGCCATAGGACAAAAAGGGGGGTTAATGGGTTAGAGATTGTTGTAATAAGCCGTAAATCCAGTGGAGAGGAGAAGCAAAAAGCCTCTTGTAGGGCATGGGGATATTAATGAAAACTTGGATCCTAATTTTGACTGAGAACCAGCTGCTCTGTCAAAACCTGAATCCTTGGGAGAAAATCTACTTTATAAAATAGGAATGATGCCATTAGTAATAGATGTAGGACTGCATTTTCCCTTTTGTGTTATATGTGGAACCACTTCTCTTTCCACTCGTTATCCTTTCTCAGTAGCTCTTAAACCTTAATCTTTGTTAATAAACTCATCGTTGTTTTCACGATAAGCAGATTCCAGCGCTGTGCTGTTATAAAGAGTCTGACCCGGAGTTGTGCCAGTCAAGCTGTGTGTACTTGGGCACAGCTTACCTGGTAATTACTGTGAGTGTCTGCTGACAGGCTGGGCCCTGAAGGGAGTGCTCTGAGGACCCGGCTTGGTGTGTACCTAGTGTTAGCTTGCATGCAGAGCGTGCGGCCTGCGGAGCACTGGAAGCCAGGTTTGTGGGGACAGTAGGCAGGACAAGACTGCTTCCCGCTAAGGGCAGGGGGTGGGGTGGTGCCTGGGGACCCTGGGAAGCGTCACAGAGATATTCTGCAGCCCTCTTCCAGAGCGTTCCAGGGATACACTGCTGGTAGTGCAGACCCCTACTACAGCGACGGGGGGCAGGGGGGGCGGGGTTTGCATCGCTGTAGTGAATCCACCCCTCAAGAGGCAATAGCAAAGTCGACGTAAGAATTCCTCCATTGACTTAATTGTGTCTACACTGGGGCTTGGGTTGGCTTGACTACATTTCTCAAGGGGGTGAAGGACATAGCTAGGTTGACCTACGTTTTAGGTGTAGACCAGGCCCTAGGAAGACAGGGTTAGTGATCGTTGGAGAGTTCTACTACTGCCATCTGATGGCTGCGGGCTAAAATAGCAAGCCAGAGAATACATGATTAGCTAGTGGCTTCATCTTGGCTTGGTTTGTGGTTTCTATTAAGAAGAGAAAACCAATTAACAAATGCCTGGAGCAGCAAGGCAGTGAGGGTGGTGACTATGATGCAAACGTGCATAAAGAGAAGACTGGATTAGCTAGCAAAGCACAACAGACCCCCTCACTGATCTCCACTTCCTATTGTTTGTACAAATACACAGAGTCCTTGTGCATTTGTCTGCAAAGATTTCATAGTTACATCACATGACACAGACCTGACCTAAACAGACAGCTGGGGCTGAGGGCGTGGGTAAATCCCCGGCTGGCATAAAGCTGCTGTAGCAAATCCTACACTCCCTCCCCAGGCCCAGCATACTGCAGGCCACTGGCAAGTACTATAATACAGAGCAGCCCCGAGGCTGCTCTACTTATGCAGCACAAAATGGCCTCATGACTGGGAAGCTCCCAAAGTGGCTTGGAGCCAGCTTTGCACCTCTCCCCCCTGTGCTGACTGGCAGGGCTGAGACCCCACCCGCTGAGTCAAAGAGTTTAGAAAACTCCAGACACTTATGGCCAGACTGTCCCTGCCCCTGGCCCACACGTGCAGGACAGGAGGGCACAAGGAGCCTTCCTACTCTCAGCACATCTTGTGCAAGGGCCGAGGACACGTACAGCCTCTTCCTGTCCCTCAGCATGCACGTCACCCCGAAGGAGTTTTTGTACCACCCCTTGCCTGAGTTTCTGCTGGGGCAGTGCCATGAGGAGATGGGATGTGGTTGTCCTGAGGGTCCCTAGAGATCTCTTTGTGAGGACAGGGAAACGGAGCCCACCCAGCATCCATGGGATGCCGAGAGCCTTGTTCAGACAGCTTCCTAAAACGGCAATGGGGTGTCGGGGGTGGAGCCTCAAACTGGGGCTGGGCTTCATGGATGCTGGGTCAGCAGGTGGAGGGCTGCAGCACGGCTGCTCCTGTGGACCCGGGTTCAAGGCCTGTGGGTCATGGCATCCCTGCGGGCCTGTTACATTCAACCCCGAGAAGCGGCACGTGGAGAGGAAAAGAGCAGTGAAGGTGGGTCCTCCAAGCACGCCTAGAGAGGACTCTCCTGAGCAGCCATTTCGGAAACCACGGGGATCTGGTCTTCCAAGGGCTAGAGGGGCCAGCAGCAGCCAATCTGGGCCCCGCCGGCGGGGCAGGCCGGTGCCGGCTGGCGGCAGGGGCCTGCGCTCTAGGAGGCGGGAGGCGGGCGCCCTGGTGGCTGGCGGGCAGAGGGAGCAGGAGCCGGGCGTGCCGGTGCGGAGGCTGGTCTGGAGAGCAGAGGGCTGCAGGAACAGGCCCGGGGACATCGTCGCCAAGATATCGTCGGAGATCGCCGAGCGCGGCGGCTGTGGCCAGGGTCCCCGGGCTGGAGCCTGGAGGCGCGAGCGGGCCCAGGTTCCCCTACCAGCCGCAGGCAGGGTGCTGCCAACCCCAAGAACGGGACAGGGCTTATTTGGGAGCCCGAAGAAAGAGCTGAACTTAAAGGGCCTGGGTCTGGGTGATGCGAGTGATGGCAAATAGACTGTTTCTCCGTCGGGCTCTTTAGTACCCGAGAAGGGTTCACTCGGCCAGGGGGCTAAGCTGCTGAATACCAGCCGAGGTCGGCCAGAGCCTTCTTGGGGCAGCCGGGTGAGAACGGCGTGTGGAACTGCACCCTGCCACTCAGAGGCGCTCGCGGTGCGTCCCCCGCCTCCTTGACACAGCCATGGGCGCCAAGTTTGTATAATTTTTGGTGGTTCCCAGAACGGGTCCAAGTCCGGCCCCCCCATGCCTTGTAAGCGGATATATATATTTAAAAATAATGTAAAAATGGACTGGAAACAGATTCCCTATAGTGTACAATGTGGGGGGGGTGAGGAGTTTGGGGTGCAGGCAGGCTGCCTCAGGGCTGGGGACAGAGGAGGACTCCCCCAGCCTTCTCCCCGCCGGCAGGAGTGAACTCTGGGGGAGGGGTCCCCTTCTTCCCGCCAGCCAGGCCTGCCAATTGGGTGTGGGAGGTAAAGGGGGCAATTGCCCAAGGGCCTGGGCTATTTAAAAGGGCCCAGGGGCCCTGGCCGCTGCCAAGGTAGCTCTTCCTGTTCTGGGGAAAAGCGTCTCTTGATTCAAAGATGCTTTGATATGCCCCGTGCAGGTTCTGGAGCAGCGGAGTTGGAAATACCACTGCCTCAGCCACCCCGAAACCTGCATGGGAAATAGAATCATCGAAGATCAGGGTTGGAGGAAACCTCAGGAGGTATCTAGTCCAACCCCCTGCTCAAAGCAGGGCCAATCCCCAACTAAATCATCCCAGCCAAGACTTTGTCAAGCCAGGCCTTAAAAACCGCTAAGGAAGGAAATTCCACCACCTCCCTAGGTAACGCATTCCAGTGCTTCACCACCCTCCTAGCAAAATAGTGTTTCCCAATATCCATCCTAGACCTCCCCCACCGTAACTTGAGACCATTGCTCCTTGTTCTGTCATCTGCCATGGCTGAGAACAGCCGAGCTCCATCCTCCTTGGCACCCCACTTCAAGTAGTTGAAGGCTGCTATCAAATCCCCCCTCACTCTTCTCTTCTGCAGACTAAATAACCCCAGTTCCCTCAGCCTCTCCTCATATGTCATGTGCCCCAGCCCCCTAATCATTTTTGTTGCTCTCCGCTGGACTCTCTCCAATTTGTCCACATCCCTTTTGTAGCGGGGGGACGCAATACTCCAGGTGTGGCCTCACCAGTGTAGAGTAGAGGGGAATAATCACTTCCCTCCATCTGCTGGCAATGCTCCTACTAATACAGCCCAATATGCTGTTGGCCTTCTTGGCAACAAGGGCACACTGCTGACTCATATCCAGCTTCTCGTCCACTGTAATCCCCAGGTCCTTTTTTGCAGAACTGCCTCTTAGCCAGTCAGTCCCCAGCCTGTAGCAGTGCATGGGATTCTTCCATCCTAAGTGCAGGACTCTGCACTTGTCCATGTTGTACCTCATCAGATTTCTTTTGGCGCATTCCTCTAATTTGTCTAGGTCACTTTGGACCCTATCCCTACCCTCCAGCATATCTACCTCTCCCCCCAGTTTAGTGTCATCTGCCAATTTGCTGAGGGTGCAATTAATCCCATCATCCAGATCATTGATGAAGATGTTGAACAAAACCGGCCCCAGGACCGACCCCTGGGGCACTCCACTTGTTACCGTCTGCCAACTAGACATTGAGCCGTTGATCACTACCCGTTGAGCCCAACGATCTAGCCAGCTTTCTAGCCACCTTATAGTCCATTCATTCAATCCATACTTTTTTAACTTGCTGGCAAGAATACTGTGGGAGACCGTATCAAAACCTTTCCCAAAATCAAGGTATATCGTGGCCACCCTTTCCCATATCCACAGAGCCAGTTATCTCATCATGGAAGGCAATCAGGTTGGTTGGGCATGACTTGCCCTTGGTGAATCAAAAGGGTCTTTGAATCAAGAGATGCTGCAGCTTTTCCCCAGGGCAGGTTGACGCAGCTTACGGTGACCAAATGCCCCGATTTTATAGGAACAGTCCCAATTTTGGCGGCTTTTTCTTAGGTAAGCACCTATTACTCCCCACCCCGTCCTGATTTTTCACACTTTCTATCTGGTCACCTAGTCCAGCTGTCGCTGCCCTGGGGCTCCTCCAGGCAGGTGGGGGATGGGACTGTGGCAGGCCCAGGGCTCCTCTGGCGGGGGGGGAGAGGAGGGCAGCACTCGGGGCTTCTCTGGGCAGGGGGGCTTGTGGCCCTGATGGAGGGAGGCGGGCAGGGGGTCCCTTGATTGATCTGCCCTGGGGCCCAGAATAGCTGTCGGTGGGCTGCTGCTGGCAACACGCTCACCCCGCACCACACTGCATGCGCTCCTAGGGCCCCTCTCCACCGGCCCTGGTGGAGGAAGAGGATGCTCTCTGTCAGCGAGTGGCCTGACTGGTGAAGGGTCAGGGCCCGGGGGAGGGCTGCCATCACATCACATGTGCCTCCTTCCTCCACTGACTGCATCAGCAGCCGCCTCAGCCCACCCCACTCCCTTGTAGCCGGAGCGGTGGAGTGGCGCTGGTGGGCGCAGCGTGGAAGGAGCCAGCCAGCAGCCGGTGAGGGACGCTCTGCGGGAAGCACACAGGGGCAGGGCCAGGGGAGAGGCCCGGCCTGAACATTGGTCGAGCCAGGCCCTCGTGCTCTGAATATTGGTGGAGCACGGGCACCATGGGGCCATATGTACACAGCCACTCAGGCCAGTTAATGTAGCTGAGCTCACTAGAGTTTCCTGCCAAGATTCAACGTGCCATACCAGGAGCAGAACCAAGCTGGCATAAAAAGCAGCACATGGACCAAGTATATCGGTGAGACCACCCTTAAGTATGAGCAAACGCCCCATAGCCTCTTCCCCCACTCCCCCCTCAAAATAGGGGCACAGCTAGCTAAAAGCGCAGAATACTAGGAACATTCACATTGCCCAGAATCTCTCACATTGTCAAATCATAGAATCACAGAATCATAGAATATCAGGGTTGGAAGGGACCACAGGAGGTCATCTAGTCCAGCCCCCTGCTCAAAGCAGGACCAATCCCCAACTAAATCATCCCAGCCATGGCTTTGTCAACCCTGACCTTAAAAATGTCTAAGGAAGGAGATTCCACCACCTCCCTAGGTAACGCATTCCAGTATTTCACCACCCTCTGAGTGAAAAAGTTTTTCCTAATATCCAACCTAAACCTCCCCCACTGCAGCTTGAGACCATTACTCCTTGTTCTGTCATCTGCTATCACTGTGAACAGTCTAGATCCATCCTCTTTGGAACCCCCCTTCAGGTAGTTGAAAGCAGCTATCAAATCCCCCCTCATTCTTCTCTACCGCAGACTAAACAATCCCAGTTCCCTCAGCCTCTCCTCAGAAGTCATGTGTTCCAGTCCCCTAATCATTTTTGTTGCCCTCCGCTGGACATTTTCCAATTTTTCCACATCCTTCTTGTAGTGTGGGGCCCAAAACTGGACACACTACTCCAGATGAGGCCTCACCAATGTCGAATAGAGGAGAACAATCACATCCCTCGATCTGCTGGCAATGCCCCTACCTATACATCCCAAAATGCCATTGGCCTTCTTGGCAACAAGGGCACACTGTTGACTCATATCCAGCTTCTCGTCCACTGTAACCCCTAGGTCCTTTTCTGCAGAACTGCTGCTGAGCCATTCGGTCCCTAGTCTGTAGCGGTGCATTGGATTCTTCCATCCTAAGGGCAGGACTCTGCACTTGTCCTTGTTGAACCTCATCAGATTTCTTTTGGCGCATTCCTCTAATTTGTCTAGGTCCCTCTGTATCCTATCTCCACCCTCCAGCGTATCTACCACTCCTCCCAGTTTAGTGTCATCTGCAAACTTGCTGAGGGTGCAATCCACACCATCCTCAAGATCATTTATGAACATACAGAACAAAACCGGCCCGAGGACCGACCCTTGGGGCACTCCACTTGATACCAGCTGCCAACTAGACATGGAGCCATTGATCACTACCCGTTGAGCCCGACAATCTAGCCAACTTTCTATCCACCTTATAGTCCATTCTTCCAGCCCATACTTCTTTAACTTACTGACAAGAATACTGTGGGAGACCATGTCAAAAGCTTTGCTAAAGTCAAGGAACAACACGTCCACCACTTTCCCCTCATCCACAGAGCCAGTTATCTCGTCATAGAAGGCAATTAGATCAGTCAGGTATGACTTGCCCTTGGTGAATCCATGCTGACTGTTCCTGATCACTTTCCTCTCCTCTAAGTGCTTCAAAATTGATTCCTTGAGGACCTGCTCCATGATTTTTCCAGGGACTTAGGTGAGGCTGACTGGCCTGTAGTTCCCAGGATCCTCCTTCTTCCCTTTTTTAAAGATGGGCACTACATTAGCCTTTTTCCAGTCGTCCGGAACTTCCCCGGATCGCCATGAGTTTTCAAAGATAATGGCTAATGGCTCGGCAATCACATCCGCCAACTCCTTTAGCACTCTCGGATGCAGCACATCCGGCCCCATGGACTTGTGCTCATCCAGCTTTTCTAAATAGTCCCGAACCACTTCTTTCTCCACAGAGGCAAAAAAAGCATTGAGTACATTAGCTTTTTCCACATCCTCTGTCCCTAGGTTGCCTCCCCCCATTCAGTAAGGGGCCCACACTTTCCTTGACTGTCTTCTTGTTGCTAACATACCCGAAGAAACCCTTCTTGTTACTCTTAACATCTCTTTTCAGAGTAACAGCCATGTTAGTCTGTATTCGCAAAAAGAAAAGGAGGACTTGTGGTACCTTACAGATTAACCAATTTATTTGAGCATAAGCTTTCGTGAGCTACAGCTCACTTCATCGGATGCATACTGTGGAAAATACAGAAGATGTTTTTATACACACAAACCATGAAAAAATGGGTATTTATCAAAACAAAAGGTTTTCTCTCCCCCCACCCCACAATTGTGAGGAGAGTGATCACTTTACATAAGCTATTACCAGCAGGAGAGTGGGGTGGGGGGAGAGAAAACCTTTTGTTTTGATAAATACCCATTTTTTCATGGTTTGTGTGTATAAAAACATCTTCTGTATTTTCCACAGTATGCATCCGATGAAGTGAGCTGTAGCTCACGAAAGCTTATGCTCAAATAAATTGGTTAGTCTCTAAGGTGCCACAAGTCCTCCTTTTCTTAACATCTCTTGCTAGCTGCAACTCCAGGTGTGATTTTGCCTTCCGGATTTCACTCCTGCATCCCCGAGCAATATTTTTATTACTATGGCAAGCTGTGCTCTGAGTAGGTCTTTAAGGGATGGCTGTGTCATACCAATAGCTACTGCAAGGTTGTTGCAAACACGCTGTTTTAGTTGTATGAACTCAAACATGGGGACTTACTATCACAATTATTGATAGGTTTCAGAGTAACAGCCATGTTAGTCTGTATTCGCAAAAAGAAAAGGAGGACTTGTGGCACCTTAGAGACTAACCAATTTATTTGAGCATAAGCTTTCGTGAGCTACAGCTCACTTCATCGGATGCATACTGTGGAAAGTGTAGAAGATCTTTTTATATGCACACAAAGCATGAAAAAATACCTCCCCCCATCCCACTCTCCTGCTGGTAATAGCTTATCTAAAGTGATCATTCTCCTTACAATGTGTATGATAATCAAGCTGGGCCATTTCCAGCACAAATCCAGGTTTTCTCACCCCCCACACACACAAACTCACTCTCCTGCTGGTAATAGCTCGTCCAAACTGACCACTCTCCTTTTTACAATTATTGATGTTACCACTAGGTGTCGCTGCTGGCGTGGGTGCCAAATGCATTCACTAATTCAGAGCAAGAGGCTGGAGTGGATGTCACCCATAGCGCTGACCAGTATTATGCAATACTGCAAGAGACCGACATTTTGAACGGCACTTCCTTCCTTTCAGAGTAGCAGCCGTGTTAGTCTGTATTCGCAAAAAGAAAAGGAGTACTTGTGGCACCTTAGAGACTAACCAATTTATTTGAGCACAAGCTTTCGTGAGCTCCGATGAAGTGAGCTGTAGTTCACGAAAGCTTATGCTCAAATAAATTGGTTAGTCTCTAAGGTGCCACAAGTCCTCCTTTTCTTTTTACAATTATTGATGTTACCACTAGGTGTCGCTGCTGGCGTGGGTGCCAAATGCATTCACTAATTCAGAGCAAGAGGCTGGAGTGGATGTCACCCATAGCGCTGACCAGTATTATGCAATACTGCAAGAGACCGACATTTTGAACGGCACTTCCTTCCTTTCAGAGTAGCAGCCGTGTTAGTCTGTATTCGCAAAAAGAAAAGGAGTACTTGTGGCACCTTAGAGACTAACCAATTTATTTGAGCACAAGCTTTCGTGAGCTCCGATGAAGTGAGCTGTAGTTCACGAAAGCTTATGCTCAAATAAATTGGTTAGTCTCTAAGGTGCCACAAGTCCTCCTTTTCTTTTTACTTCCTTCCTTGCGTGCCATGTGACATGAGTAGTACCAAAGCACCCCCAGACTGCACACAGGCTGCAGACCCCGCCCCCCCCGCCCCAGCAGTTAATCCAGAAGGGAGCCGGGCTGTTCTGGAGCAGCCAGTGTGTCCAGCTGGATGTATGGAAAGTGTTCTGTCGGGAAGTATTTCTGCTGTGGGATTTTACTGTGGCAAAGGCTGTCTGCATGTCCTCAGACAATCCTCTCTCAGCCCAGTCCTTCAGCTGCCCTTGTTTGCCCCAGGAAGGGCCAAGCCCTCGTGTGGGAGGGAACTGGGCAGCGAGACTTGAGTGGACCGTTCCAGCAGTTAGGATTATGGGAGCTGTGTTCTCAGCAGGTCTGTACCATGAAAGGTGCTAGGAATGGAGGGGGCATGGTAAATCCCTGTCCATATGTACCCACCTTAGCAAGCAGGCAGCAGTAGCCTGTTTCCAAACCCCAGCCTCCTTCCACGGGGAAGAGCAAGAGTTCGTTTCAGACCTGGGGAGGCCAAAGCCTCTCAGGAAGCGGCACCCCAAACCACCAGTCACTTTTGAGAATCTTGGCCAGGGGGTGTGCACGTGTATGTGTGTGCGCCCATGTGCATTCCACCTCCCATTTCCAGCAGCTGCTGCTGAGCTTCACTGTGCCCCGAAGCTGCCTGTCCCACCCCCTGGCTGTCACCAAGCTGGACACCAGCCTAGTGCCTTTATCAGCCCCACCCTCTTGGGCAGGGCAGCAGAGTAAGAGTCCATCCCTGTGCAGTGTCCTCCTTCGCTGCACCCCGCGGGCTGATGTCTCAGGAGATGGGGCTTCTCTGCTGCCCTCCTGCAGTGGTTCCAGCCCGCGGGCTCTCAGCGGGGAGGCGCTGGGCTGGGCGGTGGAGCCTATGCTGGTCGCTGCTTGTGCTGGAGCTCCCTAGCTTGAGTGGCATGACCCCTGAGAGCACAGAGACACGGGGGGGGGGGGCAGGAGGAGGCACCTGTGGGTGAAGCAGGGGTGTCAGGGGGTTGCATGCTCAGTGGGACGGGAGGCAGGGGATCAGGTTTTGGGGGGCTGCCTGCAGTTTGGATTCTGGCCAGGGCTGTCGTGTGGGGGTGGGTGGGCTGCAGGGCACCTCTCCCACTCACTGTCCTCTAGAGACAGCTACATGCAGGAGCCTGCATCTGCCACCACCGTCTCCTGCCCTGGGCTCGTCCTGGGGCTTTGGTGATCTGGGGCTGGGAGGCCCCCAGTGACCTGGTGCAGATCTGCTCCTCCCACTGTCTCCTTGCTCCACCCCTCGGTCTCTGGGGGCTCCACGTGTGCGCACACTTAGCCCTGCTCCAGGAGCAGGCTGGTGAAGGCACCAGGCAATGGCGTGTGCACCAGTCTATCCCCCCTGCCACCCACATCTACCAGAGCTCCCAGATACAGTGCATCATGGCCCTGAGCACTCTGCCCCATCTGTGCCCACCCCACACTCCCCTCCTGCCACCAGCATAACGCCAGGGCTAGGAATCGTTCCCGAGTCCAAGATTTCCTGCCATTTAGCGCCTGCAGGAATTTCAGGCAGAGCAGTATGTGATGAATCCAGATGAAAATCAAGAGATTTTAAAAAAAAAGAAATCTGGGTTCTTGCTATTTGCCGTCTGGTTTTGGAAGCTGCAGTGTACATTGGGGCCCTGGGTTCAAGCTTTTCTCTACAACCATAGGGCGAGAAACTTACTTTAAAAAAACAAGAATGTGATTTTCAGAAAACAAAACGACTTAAGGAGCTGGTGCTTGACGAAGAACATCCAATCTCACTGTTCTCATAATGAAATCACAACTGGCAACACTGCAGTTGTTAGTTATTAACAAAAATATATTTTTTCTACAAAATAACATACACCTTTACAAACAACGTGTTGGGAAAGGCGTTTGAACTAACTGCTACAGATATTTTTCTTGCAGTCCCTAAAACAATTGCATATAAAGTTTTAAATTGCAGTGAAGGAACATCTTGACTAATGACATGAACATGTTGTGGTATTTTATCAGCATAAAAATCGGCAGCAGGTGTTGTGTGTTTATTCAGCGCTCTCAGAGATCTCAGAGTCTGTGGGACATGCCTCCTATGAATAGAATCAGTCTGTTCCACCAAGTCCTTTAGCACTCAGCGGACATCCCATCCAAATACCCTCAGGCCTGGAGACCATTTCTGGTCTCACCTCTGCTGACTGCTGTGTGTTTCAAAGCCCTTATTAGTGAGCAAGGCTTCGCACCATAACTCAGCACGCAGTTAAGTATCTTCCCCTCCCCCATAGGTGCCGACTCCATGGGTGCTCCGGGGCTGGAGCACCCACAGGGAAAAATTAGTGGGTGCTCTGCCAGCCATGCTCTCCGCTCTGCCCCACCTCACCTCCTCCTCCACCGCCTCCACCTCCTCCCCCCCACAGTGCGCCGCGTCCCCGCTCCTCCGCCTACCTCCCAGCCCTTGCCGCTGCCAAACAGCTGTAGCCAGCTCCAGGAGGGAGGGGGAGGAGCGGGAACATGGTGCACTCAGGGGCGGAGGCGGGGCCGGGGCGGGGATTTGGGGAAGGGGTTAGAATGAGGGCTGGAGGGGGCGGAGTTGGGGCAGGGACTTTGGGGAAGGGGTTGGAATGGGGGTGGGGCAGGGGGTACCGGGGGGTTGAGCACCCTCCGGCACCACTAGAAGTCGGCGCCTGTGCCCTCCCCACCCCCTTTAACAAATGAGGTACAAGGCTCCTTGCTAGTAGAACAAAGGTCTCCACTGGGAAGCATGCAAGACTCACTCACTCAACCTTGCAGAAAGGTTGTGCCAAGTCTATGTGCGGGGCTACCCTTCCTCTAACCCACCACTGTTCTAACCACTAGGTCACACTCCTCTCCCAGACAGCCAGGACTAGAGCTCAGGATTCCTGAGCTCCTACATCCTCCTTCTCTCCAGCAGTCGGGTATGTACTCCCCTGGCAAAGTGTATGCACTCCCCCTGTAGGGAGTGACCCAGACTAGAAACAAGTCGTTCCTTCAGCTCCAGCCACAGAGGTCTGTGCTAGGATGTGAAGGTCTAAACCCTGCTGTTGCCTGGGGAGGGGCTAATCGTTGCACGTGATGGCATTTTCCCCTGTTCGCTGTCTTTTAAAATGGCTTATTTAATTCACACAGTGAGCGAACATCCTGCACGACAGGTTTTATCATTCAAAATACTGTTGGAGCAAAAGGAAGGTATTCCGCTCTTGGTCACTTGTCACCAGTTTTGATGGCTTGTGTCACTCACTGACCGCTGTGGGGCATGAGAGGTGTAAAATAATGGGGAAGATGAATTCCTGATGTCTGATCCTGGACATGCTGCTGGCTTTCACAAGGGACTTTTAAGGAGGGGGAAAATTTTGAACTGTATCAAATGACTAACTCCAGTCTCTTTGCCTTTGCCATTGTTTTCTTTGTGTTTGCTTATAGCCCAATCACTCTTCTTTGACCCAGCATTTACAGCTAGATTAATGAGGATTCTCTGAACAGAAAATCAACAAACATTTTGTAGTGACATGTCAGAACAAGCCAAAGCAAGATAATCCTGTTTACTGACTAGGTGAAAGCAGTTGTCTACACAACCTGCATAGGAGGTGAACATTTTAGAGCCAGACTGTAAATCATTGTTAATAATTAATGTAACAGTTAAGAGAAAAGTCTTCCTCATGACAGATAATTAAAGGACAATATGTGTTTTGTCACTTCCTAAAACTGTCTGGTATGGAACTAGTAAATAATTTAATTACAGCCATGAAGTCCTCTCTCCTGCTGCTCTTATGGGGGGCTGGTTTGCACTGCAGCCTCCTGCACCAAGCCCAGTGGCGGAGGATTTCAGTGCTAAGGGGTGAGCTCAGTCTGGCTGGGATGCTCTGTAGTACAGTCCGACCCAGCCGGACTCCAGCCCCATTGCACGGGGTACTGTCTGTCTGCACAGGGCTATGGGCCAGAGTCCAAAGGGATGTAGGCACTGAAGAAGCAGAGAGGGGCTTCTGAAGACCCCACTAGGCGGCTAAGCAGACGGGGCACGTAACTCCCATTGAGGTCAAGCACCATCATCCCTCTGGCACAGCTGGGTCACTGAGGCAGAGAGAATGTCAGCCGCAGAGCAAGGGCCTGACTGCTGCTCTCCAGGGTCCCAGCCCAGTGCTCCCTGGTGACATGGATTTTCCTCCCCTAGTAACCTTAGCTCCTGCCTGGGAACGCACTGCGCACAGCAACTCAGGCTTGGCCTGGGTACTAGAGCACCTGTTCAAAGCAAGATTCTGCTGATAGCAGATTCAGCGTCACTACTGCTCCAGGTCTCTCCAGCTCTGCACAGCTACAGTATGGCCACCCCCATGTGCTTGGCACCCAGTCTGAGCTGAAGGGAGCCCCTCTCTCAGGAAGCCCAGCAGCCTTGCCAATCCTGCCTTGGGCTCTGCTCCGCGGAGCCACTGTCCACATACAACATGGCACCACACCACTAACACACGTCACACAAGTCGCCAAACAGCCATCAGCTAGAGCGTCTTTCTGTCACCACATACCTGGGCTGGAAGAGAACCGACGATTCAGGGTAACAGGTCCATATCTTATACTAGTGCCAGCCTGGTACAACCCCCTGAGCCAGGCAGCCCAGGCCAGCTAAACTCTCACATGGCATGTGGGACCTAAATGGCCCGGTAGGACTGGGACTGTTGTTTTTAGTGATGTCTCTCTCTCTGTAGCACTCTCATTTTAATCACTCTAGAGGAGAAGCATGTTCTTCTGCAATCTGCAGGGACGTCAGAAAGCTCTCAGGGGTTGTCTGACATCAGGGCTGCGCTAGGTAATGGCTTCTTGGCATTTCCAACAGGAGTTTTGTGAAACAAGATCCCTTGTATGGCAAATGCAAGAGACTGTGTCCTGCATTGCACATCCTAGCTCCCATCAGCTTTGGGCACACATGTCAAAGCAAAAATATTACCCTCGGCTAGGTGGAAAGAAACCTGACGCATCTGACTCTTACAGATAAGCAAGGATTGTACCAGAGTTATCTCACCAGGCGACTCCATTAATAAGGCAGTGTGCCAAGGGGAAAGCGTGCTCCTTTCTAACCGCAGTCTGTGGCTAGCCATCGACCGCACTCAGTGATGTGATGGCAAAGTGGGAGCTTTCGGTTGGAAATGATCAGGAACAGCCACTTGGCTTCTGCTTTCGAACGTCTCGTCGGCTCCACCCTAGCAGCCGTGGCGATATTGTCACGCTGGGGTTCAGGAGCCAGGGGATTGTAAAGCAGTTGCTGGCAGTGCAAGAGGACAGAGAGGGGAATACAAGGAAACACATTTACACAACTAGGTCTCTTCGCACAGCAAACGTTTTGATTAATTTAGTAAAAGATCCATGCCCCGTGGAAACAGGCCATAGTTCTGCTAAGCCGAATGCAAGGGCCTGATCCGTGCTAATCACTCGGCTGCCAGGTGTATGGAGTCAGTCCTCTGGGCCCACTGAGCTCTCTTTGTCCTGCCAGGGTAGAGGGATCTCAGACCAACCCTGCATGGCTCCACCTGCCATGGGGAGCCAGGGACTGGCACACAGGAGTGGCAGGGGGTCCTGGGCATCCACAGAGCCCTGGCAGGGACCAGAAGGGAGGATTGTCCTTGACACAGAGACGGACTCAGGAGAGGGGCAGGAGAGATTGGTGCAATGTAATGTTAACTGGCCACTCACTCCTGCTCGCTCACACCAGAGTCTGTGTGCAAATGAGCTGGTAACAGTATCCAGAGCTGACTAGAAACCACGTATTTTAGCCAAAATCTCCTTGACCTTCTGAACACATCATCTGGCTACTGAGTTGCAGTCTCACTAAGGCACTGACAGGCTAACATTTTTAAACAAGGATACAGGTAGGTGCCCCTATAAACCCAGCCTGGTTCCAGGCATGCTGAGACCCCACAGTTCCTGAGCAGATCAGTGTGGCTGCAGAGGCTCCCATCTCTGAAAATTAGGCCAGTATCCAGTGAGCTCAGGAGAAGACTTTCCCCTGAGTTCAGTGGGAGCTGGAGGAGGCCCTCAAACTGGCTATCTCTGGGCACCCAAGTGTGAAGATTTTGGCCACAGCGCCTGATTTCAGAGGTGCTGAGAACCTACAACTCCTGTTTAAGCCAAGGTGCGCCCTGGAGCTCAGCACCCCTGAGAACGGGGCCATTGCGCTAGGATATTCTGCAGCATCCACTTAGTTGAGGCCATTCTGGGCTCAGTCCTGCAAGGCACTGAGCACCCTGCCTGGACAACCCCTATCCCCAATATAACCTGCAGGCATGGCATAAGAAATTGCCAGCCTCTAGCCTTCTTCCGCATAGCAGTAAGCATGGAATCTATGGCTGTCTTTAGCCATGGGATGTGGAGATATGTGCCCAGCTTAATGCTTAGGGGGGTAAGCCACATCCTCCCTGTGATCCAGACACTGATGAAAGGCACTGTTATGGTTTTGGTTGGCTAGAAACCCAGCATTGTCTCTCTGAAAGCCTTTGGGACACCTTCAGTGCATTCCTTGTCCATTTCCTGGCCTTACCTGTGTGCTCCCAGCGCTGTCGACACAGGAAGCCATGTCCAAGGTCCACGGTTTGTGCAAAGCAGCTAAAGAGGGAGTGTCTGAGTGAGTTTGACAAGTGAAAGGTGAAAGCGCAACACAGCTTCCCGCCCTCATGGTCCGTGAAGGGGCTGTGGGGAGCAGATGAGGGGCCACGAAGGAAAAGTACAAAATATAGATCAAAGTGACGAGACTTCGGAAAGACCTAAGATTCGTTACCGCTAGAGAGGAATACCACAGCTGCCGGGGACAGTCGATGAAACTCAGGCAGCTCCCATCTCCTGGATCTGTCTGGGAGAGTCATGTGAAGCTAAGCTGTAGTTACCCGTTCAGCAGAGGCTGGAAAGCTGGATAAAGAACCGGCTCCTCAGTGCTGCCTGAGATCTAAGTCTACATTGCAAGGCCCAATCCAGAAATGGGCTCTGCCATGGAAACCTCTGGCCTTCCGCGGGAGTAGGGGCTGCTGGGGAAGAGCAGCACAGGGAATCGGGTCAGGGCAGGGGGCTGGAGGAGAATCCCCAAGGTCTGCGGTATAGTCCTGAGCACACAGCTGCTGAGTTTTAGAGGTATAATATCTGGGGGGGGTGGGGGGGAATGAACAGATTTCCCCAGTATTCCTAGGTAGGCAAAATACCAGTGATGGTAGACGATGGTGTAAGTGTTTAGTTTTTATTGCTCACACAGGAATAGCAGATCTAAATCATTCTACAGTGCTTGGACTTTGACCAAAGCAATGGGAAGGAAAAAAAGATCAAAATAAAACTGAGGGGTAGTATCCATTATCTGTGTGGTCATTTTCCAGGGAGATATTCAAAGCCTCTGATATTCCTGCTTCTTCTGACTTTGGCGCTTCCCCATGCTCTGTAAAAGAGAAAGAGCAAAGCCATTTCCATGTTGAGTGTCAAAGTATTTTCCTTAACTCCCCAGCTGCTGGAATCATGTGATCACTTGAGAATCTCAGCTTTTAATAAGAAAGAAAGAAAGAAAGAAAGAAAGAAAGAAAGAAAGAAAGAAAGAAAGAAAGAAAGGTTCCTATCCCTTTGTGAGGGGGTGTCCTCCACACACAAAGCCTGAAGGGGTAAATTAGGCCAATTAAGTTGCTTCTGGAGGAAAGCCAGGGACTGCTAAAGCCTAATTGCTGATGAAGTCCTGCTGGGGGAGGAGCTGGGCCAGGTTAATAAAGCCAGGAAGTTGGCAGCAGAAAGGGGGCTGTGGGGAAAGTAGTCTGTAGCCCTGTTTTGGGAGAGGGGATGTGTGTTTGGGGCTATGGCGTTTAGTCTACAGTTACTGCCTGGGAGGAGGGGGTTTGGACTGGCAAACCCAGAAATTGGGGGAACCAGAAGGTCAAGATCAGAAGTAGGAAGGTGTCCAGGAAAAGAGCAACAGGGTCTGAGGGAAGGCAGACCACAATTGCAGGTAGAGTGTCCCTGGGTGGGAACCTGGAGAAGTGGACGGACCCAGGTTCTCCTGCCAGCTACTAGGGAAGTGGCATGGACAAGGCAGTGGAGCTCAGACTCCCTAGGACGGCTGTTGGGAGATCTCTTGTTACCCTGGAAGGGGGGACTATAGTGACCTGACTGGAGGACTGAGTCCTGAAGAAGCAGCATCCTGTGTGCCAGAGAAAGAGGGAGACCATGGGCCAAGGAACCAACAGGAGGGAGTATCAGATCTGGAACCAGCTAATTCCCAGAGCAACCTGGTGGAGGTGCTCCAAGGGTGGGTGAATCCCATGACACCTTTATGTTTCTATGTGCACTGATTTGGGGGGCCTGACTCAAGATTTTTAAATGTGTGGGTGGGTGACCCTGCATAGCAGTGGCATATAAGATGCTGGCCTCTGGGTACATAGACATCTCCTTTGTATAGAAGGGTTACGTGCATGGGCCCAGCCTGCAATGAGCTCTGCATGGGGGGACTCCTGCCCCCGTGCAGAGACCTGGGAGGTCAGTGGGGGCCTGTGAAGGCACATGGGATCTTGATGCAGGATTGGGGCCTCTGGGCTCCAATGGAAGTCGACGGGCGTAGCAGGCACCCAGCACCTCTGACATGCTGGCCCTAAGGGGATGGTTTCAAAGCCCCTAGGGGAGGTGGATGTTCAGTTTCTATCAATGTCAATGGGAAATGGGCACCCAAATCCCATAGCCAGTTCTAGGAATTTCAGCTCAAATCTCCAGGTAGTCCCCTGTGGAATAAATATGAAGGGCCTGATATCAACAGCCCTAAGTCCCAGTGAGTTCCTTGTGAGCCAGGAAGGGGCCCAGGTAATACAGGGACACTGTCATCTCTGTAGCTGTCCCATGGGGCACCTATGGGGAGAAGCCCTGGGCCCCAGAATCTCCACACCTGCCATTTCCAGACTGCGCTGGTGATGAATGGGTTCCTCTTGGGACTGGACTTGGTGGGATCCCCTTCTTGTTGCCCAGTCCCCTGCTCAGCTCAGCTCTGCACTGACTGTCTGGGACATCCCTGTTGGGGAGACCTGCAGGGTGGGGAAATTCCCCAAAGGCCTAGACAGAGCCATCAGCTCCACTCCCGCCTTGTGGCCAGGGAAGCAGGGCCTTCCCAGGGGCTGCCGTTTGGAACAGACTGGCTCAGCAAGCGGGATGCCAGGAGCTTGCTGCAGCTTTGTCACTGCTGTGTACAAATGCAGGCTTGAGCAGGGAAGAGTCTCTGCAGCTAGCCAGAGGCAAAGACCCATTGCCTGGCTGGGCAGTTCCTCTGCTCCCAAAGGATGCACCTAGGGGCGAGTTCTCTGGAAACGTGCTCTGATCTGAAGGGGGAGGGAGAGCTCAGTGGTTTGAGCATTGGCCTGCTAGCCCCAGGGTTGTGAGTTCAATCCTTGAGGGGGCCATTTAGGGATCTGGAGCGAAAATTGGGGATTGGCCCTGCTTTGAGCAGGGGGTTGGACTAAATGACCTCCTCAGGTCCCTTCCAACCCTGATGATCTATGATCCCAGAGGGTCTCTAACCACTTACCTTCTGGATGCAGAGTATCCTCGGCTGGGGGGCCCTCCACGGCCTCCTGCTGAGTCCCACCAGACAGCTCTTGAGCCAAAGATAAGGCGGGCTCCTCCTCATGGTGCCCTGGCGATCCCTGTGCTTTCTCTGCGGGTTCCTTCTCCACCTCCTCTTGCCCTTCAGGCTGAGGCTCCGGCTCTGTATCCTGCTGTCGGCCTCTTCTTCCAGCTCCTCGGCCCCTCTTTGGCCCTTTGCTCGTTCCCCGCTCTCTGTCGGAACAGTACAGCGTCTCGCACGGCGCCGTGAACCAGGGGACAGCCCTCCCAGGCACAAAGGAGAGGGAAGCCCCCAGCTGCCAGGCACTGTCAGTGGGAGCTGGGCGTGGGGTTCCCCGTGCAGAGCGCTTTGTCAGCGTAGCCGTACTGCTGTGCTCTGCTAGCAAAGAGCTCCTACCGTGGACACAGCTAGGCCAGTAGCCCTCAGCACTGTCGCTGGTGCAGCTTATTCCAGCCTCTCCTCTTCTCCCCCCGCGTGCGTGCTTCTCCCCCCGGCCCACGCAACCTGAACTCCGCTGGCAGAAGTGCAGTTCTGCCAGCATAGCTGGCAGCGCTAGGGGCTTTGGCTGGCACAGCTGCATCCCTCGCAGGCCACACAGAGCGGCGCTGGCCAGAGTCTGTCGCTACACCTGGCCTGGGCCTTAGTGCCTCTCCCCTTTGTCTCTGTAACGCAGAAGTGGGCAAACTTGCTATTCTGCGTGAGAAATCACTGCCCGGGAAAATAATGCACCGTGGCCGGCACAGCCTTCCCTATGGATTGATGCACACAGCTGGTGAATTCTGAGCTTGCCTGGGTAATAGGGGCTCATGCCTAAAGCCAAGTGTCCTGCCAGCAGTCTGACACAGGGGCTTGCCTGAAGCCTCCACCTAGGTGGGTCCAGGGCTTAGCCCCTTCTGAGCGGCGCCTGAAGCCATGGTGCAATGTTGGGAACAGCTGTTCAGATCTTAGAAGTGAACTGAGAAATAGTGTGTGAGACAGGGCAATATCCTGGACAAATCTTATTGAATTACGTTTATGTATCCATGTGGGCCAGGGATTGTCTGTAATTCCATGGGGGAGGGGGAATCACAGCCCTCCAGGAACTAACCATGGGAGCTGAGTAGGCAAAGTCACACCTCCAGAGCAGTACCACCAACTGGAGAGAGGCTTACACATACTGGTTCCAGCTGGATTCTCCAGGGACCAGCAGCCAAAGAAAGGACTTCAGGTTAAATATCCTGAGTTTAAACTGACTCGGGGCCTTCTTCCTGATCCAGTAAACGGACCAGACCTCTGGTCCCAAGGGGCCCCCAGTCCTTAGGGAAGAGTCGGAAGGAATTTAGCCTACTGAGACAGCATAAGACTGAGAGGGCTTGTTCTGAGCTGAAGCTGGGGTGAAGTTCTGACTGCAGGAAAATCCTTCAGTGGGGTTTGAAGGACTTGCTGGAGTCAAGGTGATCTCTGGTGAGCTCACTGGCATGTGTGTAGGTTCTTTTCCTGTTTTCCTGTTTTCTCTGGCATGCTTTCACCTTAAGAATAAATGTGCTTGCTTAGGCAGAGCCGTGTGGTAACTTAACTATGGCAATTACCCTGTTTGCCATCTCTGAGGAGTAAAGTCAAGCAGGCTGAGTAGGCTGCCAGACAGCTGGGGATCTCCCAGTGTAGGCAGGGAGCTGTGCAGTCTCTTCAGGAGGGAGAAAGATGTCTGGGAAGCTGGGAGCCTACAGTGGGTGCCCTTGCTGGGCCACAGCAAGGGAAAACAGGGGCAGGTGCCCTGAGCTGTGATGGTGCGGTCACCAGAGATAGGGCTAGATGGCCCAGTCCAGATCGCAGGAGCAGCCCTGAGAGGCAGCGTGACTCTCACCCACCCCGAATCACAATTCCTCCTTCCTGCCCAAGGTCTCCCACAGCTGCCGAGTTTTGTGTGGTGCCATGTCTGACAGTTTATGCAAATTATTTAATGAGCTACTTTGCATATGCACAATCTGCATATCACAATAAGTGCCAGCTTATGGTCAACACACTCTGCCTGGAGCAGTGGTGGGAGATAGGACGTGGAGCTGCACACCACTTGGCAGCTCTGAGGCTGGGGCAGGTGGAGGGGTGGGTAGGCTGGAGGGTGTCTGGGGCGCCAGAGGAGGTGGGGATGGTGCTGGGGTGTCTGGGTCAGTGGGGGCTAGAGGGTAGATGAGGAGGCTGATGTGTATCAAGTCCTACCTGGGGGCTGGCAGGGGACTAAGGCTGTCTCTGGGGGCTGGTGGGGGGATGTCTGCATGAGGGAGCCTGGGGCTAGTATTGAGCCCCTTTACTTTGTCCACCAGCCTGGCCACCTGCTGCAGAATAGCCCCATTGCTCGTATGGCATGATCTGGAGCCCTACGGTATGCAGCACCCTGGGTAAAACCCCATGGCCGCGTTGGCCAGCGGGTTGGCTTTCCCCCATGTGCTCTGTCAGTGATCCCTGAGCTCACCAGGACGTGTGAATATTTGACCAGCAGAAGATTTGGATCTGTGGGTCCTTTCTTTACTTGTGCTCCTCCCCTGGGCAGTAGTGCATAGCGGCGTTCATTGCACTTACCACTGCACATGTTCAAAGGGACAGGGCTAGACGACTTGGCCTTCGGGCCCCACCCTGAGCCAGGGGTGGTGTGTAGGTGGCATCCCACGAGTAGCCCTTGGAGGAGAGTTACAGCCCTGCGGCTCTCAGTGGGGGCTCATCTCTCTCACCCAGCACCAGCTCAGCTGTGCTGGATCAGACCCCAGGCTCTGCCCACTTCCCGCTCTGCCAGAGGGGACTCCCCATAACAGTGCAAAGGGGTTCTTCTGCCACCCACCCCTATGTGAGCACATAGTCCAAGTCACAGTGTAGCAGGTGGCCATTCCCTGTATACAAGGGGTGCTTCCCTGTCGCTAAGATAAAATTTCCCCAGGGTGTAAGTATAATTTACCCCAGAACCCACTGGACAGTATCTTTCTCCTGTGCCTCCGCTTTCCTTTTCCTCAGCAGCTCTCGGTCTCTCAGGCGGCGTGTGATGGCCCCTACAAGAACAGACCAAGTGTAAATGTGGTGCCATGACTGAAGACTAACCTGTGATAGTCTTCCTGGCGATGACAGGGACACAGCAAGGTGAGTCGAGTGGGAGCACCCTGGGGTGGGGCCTGCTAGTGGAAGGGAGTCGCCTCAGCCAGACAGCGAGCTATCATGTAAATAACACCCGGGACAGAAGTGCACTAGAGGCCACAGATAAGGGGCAAGTGATCACATCCTCCATGCTGCAAATAACACCTTAATGAAAGCAGATGGCTTTGGGGATGGACTGGACATGCCCAGCTTCTTGGACAATAGCTCCCACATGGCAGCAGTGGGTCCTGTGTCCAGAACATTGTCTCCCATTAAATCATTGCATAACAGCTAGTTGGAAAGCCTGCAGGCTGTTAACCCAAAGCCCGTTGGATTGGCAGGGTGACATTCGGTCTCTCCCTCCCCTTGTCTGTTAGTTAGTCCCACCCTTGGCTCCCTTGGCCCTGAGTGAGCCTGGACATGTGGCGTTACCTCCCTCTGAGTTGAATTTGCTGCTATTTGAAGGCTCATGTATGTATTGCTCATCTGTACTTGGAGAGCTGCCAGGTATTCATGAATCCCAAGGTTTACCCTGTTTTACCTACACAGAGTATTCATTGTGGCCTAGTGGATACACACTGGTGTCCTGGGACTCATCAGACCTGCATTCTAATCCCAGCTCTGCAACTGGCTGCTGGGTGACCCTGGGGAAGTCTCTTTGAACTGCATTCAAAAAAGAATGAGATGTTCATGGAGGGTAGGTCCATCATGGCTATTAGCCAGGTGGTCAGGGATGTAATCCCATGCTCTGGGTGTCCCTAGCCTCTGGCTGCCAAAGCTGGGAGTGGGCGACAGAGGATGGATCACTCGCTGATTGCCTGTTCTGATCATTCCCTTTGGGGCACCTGGCACTGGCCACTGTCGGAAGACAGGACACTGGGCTAGACGGACCTTTGGTCTGCCAAGTGTGGCCATTCTTACTTCCTGTCAGTAATGACGCTGTCCTCCTCTACAAAGTTCTTTGAGATCTACTAGTGAGAGGAGCCAGGGATCCCTGTCTGACAATCTGCAGTAGGTGCTCACACGTGGTTCTTCTCACAGCTCCTCTCCTGTGGAAGGGCCAGATCCTGCGAGAGGCGATGCACCCTGGCCCGGATCTGGCAGTACGGGAACGCACTCACAATGCTCAGTGGGCGAGCAGTCCTGATGGGGGCAGGGAGAGGCTCAGTCAGGAGTGAGTTCCCGGGCTTTGTTGGCACAGGGCCGGAGTGCTTGGCACCTGGCAGGACTGAGGCCTAATGGGTTTCAGCCAGTCAGGGAACAGGAACATTCCTGTCCGACAGGGCTGAGCACTCACTGCAGGGAATAACGACAGTCACAGGGTATGTCTGCACTGCGATTAGACACCTGCACTGGCTGGCCCATGCCAGCTGGCTCGAGCAAAGGGGCTATGTCATTGTGATGTTTAGGTTTGGTCTGGAGTCTGGGCTCTAGGACCCTGCAAGATGGGACCGTCTCAGAGCTCCAGCTGCAGCCTGAGCCTGAATGTCTACACCACGATGAAACAGCCCGCAACCCAAGCCAGCCTGAGTCAGCTGGCATGGGCCAGCTGCAGGGTCTGATTGCACTGTAGATGCACCCAGAGTGACTCCATGGGCTGAAGGCTGTTTGCAGAAAGGAGGACACAATTCCCCACTGTGCAGAGCCCAGCACAAGACCCCAGTTAAACCCTGTGTGAAAGGCTCCAGTGGGCACAGGGCCGGGCACATCACCCATTCATGAGTTAGTCCTCAGTGCCACTGTGGTCTGGTGGTTTTGGGCTCAGTGACTCGCCCAGTGTCACATGGCTGGCCAGTGGTAGAGCTGGGGACAGAATTCAGGGCTGAAACCCTAACGCCTGCTGTCCATGGCAAAACTCCTATTGACTTCACTGGGGCCAGGATTTCCACCCCGATCTCCTATCCCCCAGCTCCAAAGTTATCCTTGTGGTACGGACACCTGCCCACTAGGAACACCGAGTCACCGAGTTGTGGTAACTTGGTCCGCATGTACATGCCTTGTTTCTCCCTCCCTATGCCTCAGCTGCGAGTGCAACGCAAACAAGGCTCATGGCAGAGCTGCTAGCATACTCCTTTGCTGAGACTCAGAGCAGCAGATGTGCCATGCAGGCAGAAAAAAACGCATCTCTAGCAAGGGACGGTGTGAAGTCAGGAGTAAGGAATGAGGCATGCAATATACATTTAAAAGAATAAATGAGTTGTGACTCTCATAATTTCAAACAGACCTGCACAACAGCATTCCTGAATACACACTAAACTAAAGACAGACAACTGTTCTAAATAATTACACCTTCCAGCCAACAGCCTCAAAGCACATTAATGCATTAAGCTTCCCAAACAAGCCCTGGGAGAACCAGGAAGGGCTGTTATCACCAAATGGAGAAACTGAGGCAAAGGGACGTGGTCACAAGGAATCTGACTATTCTGGGAATAGAACCAGCATCTCTTGACTGCCCAGCTGGTGTGCTAAGCCAAGAATAGCCTTCTCTGGATCGGTAACTCTGAACAGGAGGGAATAATGAGAAATTAACTCTGGGAATGCTGCTTTCACGTGCTTTGGATCCCACCCTGAGCTGAGCACCAGGCTCCAGAATTACCATTACTACAGTAATGCCCGAATGCCGCCTCATGCTGGGCCCCATAGAGACGCAGTAAGAGACAGTCCCATCCATGAGAAGCTCACGATCCAAACAGACAAGACGGAAGGGGTGGGAGAGCACAATGTGATTCAAAATGTGTACCAGAAAGAGGACAATATGTAGTAAGGGGGGCGTGCCGTAGCCTGCTCGTTGTATACAAGGGCAGAGGCTGCCGTTAATTCTCAGTACATGAACGTTGTGAAATATCCCCTTCTAAATGTATGTATAAAATGCCATATTGACAATCCCTAATAACAATGCCCCTCCAAAGGAATTACTTTAGGGACAAGCCATGGCTTTCAGTGATCAGTGGATAACCTGTTGTCTGCCAAATAGTAAAGCAGCAGGAGATTTACTGAGAAGACTGGTTATGTCGAAAGGTAGAAGGATGCTCGCAGGGCTGACGGGATGAATTCACTGATGGTTATTAAACCAGGATGCATTTAGCTGGTGACGCATGTTATACTTTGCCTGTATAACTGAGATCAATTCCTTATTTCTTTTTGCGAGCTAAGAGACTGTCAAAACTTGCTGAGAAACAAACTCTGAGAAAAATATTCTAGGCTAAGTGTAATAAAAGCTGTGCCACCTTTACACACCAGCCTAAGCAAATTGTTTTGGACTGATCAGGCCGAGACCTCCAGCCCATCTTTTGTTGCTCTAAGAGAGGACTGAACGGCTGATAAGCAGACTGATGAGGGTTTGCATGCATTCTATTATCCACAGTCCCCAGATGTTGGCATTTGAAGTCTGGTGTATGAAGTCCCCCTATTGCTTGTGGGAGGCCTGTTTAAACTGGAATGGCAAACTGTCTTGTTGCTTAAAATACCCTGGTATCTCTGATTTCAGCTGCATGCTTGCAAACCCTCCCCCTGCAGAGGTTTCACTACGCACCTGATTCCAAGACCTGTGTGCCGGTAAAAGCAATAACTTAGATGGGTTTCATAGCACATGGCAGTGCTTTGCATTGACCACCTCACTCACAGGACAGACACCTGATGCAAAATGCCCATATTCTTTAACAAAAGAACACTGATACACACAGTAAAGTCCAGATCAAAGAGGCATAAAATTCTATATAGCCCTACTGGGTATTTGTAATGGCACAGGATTCTGACCGCTCTGAGAAGCATTTCCAAATGCTTGTCCCCTTTGCAACAATGAGAAAAGTAACCTGACTGTTGTTTTGTGCTGGGCAATCATCTGTTTCTTCCATACTCTGTATACCAAGCATCTACTGTAGTGTACATACATAGTTTTGATCATTTAACTCTTTTTTGGTATGCTATCAGTATGCAGTTTTATCTCCTTTCTGCTAAGAAATCTAGTGACGCATTAGACTATAACAAGCTCCCGTTCCACCCGTCATGACATTAACTTGGTAATGTTACCTGGCACAGTGTGTTCCTCTCTGGCTGGTGGAGGCTGCTGGGAAGATTCTGAGTAAGGATGGTCCTTTTCTAAGCCCTCCATTTTTCTTTGCTGTTTGTTGCTGGGGTTCTGGGTTTTAACTAAAAAGCAGCTTAGCTGTGCAGTAAGGGCCTCGGGAGTTAGGCTACATACTGCAAAAGGAGTAGTTAGAGAAAAACACAGCCCGCCCACGCAACATGGCTTATCTGGCCTGGCCACTGGTCTGGTACTGCTGTTCTTCTTATCATGTCACAAAGCTGGGGGAGCCTGGGCTCATGTCCTGTCGTCTTGCTGCAAAGGAACATTAGTGTGCTTCTTCACGACTGGTGCTCCTCAAACAGGAAGTTAAGAGCGGCTGATGCTGTTGTGTGTAGAGACCCTCTTGTTTAATAAGGTGGGGGGAGGGAACTAAGCAGTCCCTTCTACTTGCCCTTCTGCCTCTCACATCAAATGGCAGCAAGCCCAACACAAAGGAGGCATTGCCCCAGGCAGAGGGCTCTCGTTTGAGGTCTTAAGTGGGACATAAGTGGCCATAGGCCTTCAGCACGGGGGTGAACTTCACTTTCCGAGGACACTGGTGCATCTCCAATCTCCGGGGTAGAGCACGTAAAGACAACCAGCTTTGCCCCCGGGAAAGACTTTTGTGGCTGGGCATGGCCTCCCAGGCAGCTCCTGCTTTCTGAGCTGTCAGTTCTTCTCAAGCCTGTGCATGGAGTGTCTCTCCCAGTCCGTGGCCTGCTTTGTGACAATGTTGGTGACACCCGCTCAGCAGGCACTGCACACACCCTTCTGTGCCCTCGGAGCTGCATTTTAAGCAGTCCTTCCTGGTCTTGCCCTTAATCAGACCGTGTCAGTCCTCATACTTGCAATACCAAGGCCCCAACCCAGCAAAACACTTAGGCATGTGCAGAGGACGGGAGGAATTGTATCCCAGTGCAGACCTGACCTGGGTCCATCCGCCATTGGAGAGAACCTCGGGGGGAGGGGACTGTCAGTAGGATGTCCACGGTATGGTGCATGGGAGAACAGGCCCTCTGGAGCCACAGTTGTAGGCAACGAAAGTAGATGAACAAAGGCGGTAACATACGTGCAGGCCACTGTGAGGCCAAGAAGGGAAAGGTAAGCCCTGGCTGGAACAGAAGAACTGGCGGTGGAGACCATCCGTTCTTGTACGGTCTCTGGAACCTGTGCTCTGGTAGATAGGCACGTGCGAAGACTGCATTGATGTGGGCCCCAATGAATTCTAGGGACTGTTTGGGATCCAAAGTCAATTTTCTGATGTTTATGCTCATCCTTAGGGAGGCGAGGAGTGTGAGCAGCTTGACTGGAGATTGAGCATTGAGCCTCCTCTTTGAATCACGCTGCTATCAGCCAGTTGTTGCAATAAGGGAATATAAGGACCTCTTGGTGTTGAAGGTAGGCCACCACTACCGAGGGAACTTTGGTGAAGACCCGTGGAGCAGTGGTGAAGCCAAAAGGTAGAACCATGTATTGGAAGTGTTGAGTTTCTGCCATGAAGCTCAAATGCCTGTGGATAGTCTGGATATCCATATGAAAGTACACATCCTGCACATCGAGAGCTGTAAACCACATGCCTTTTTTCAAGCAAAGTTATGACAGTTGCTAGGGCGACCGTACTAAACTTTGGCTTGCATATGAAGTGGTTGAGATGACTGAGGTCTAAGATCGGTCTCCGCCCACCCTTCTTCTTGGGAACTAGGTGGAATAGAACCCTGCACCCTGATAGGTTGTAGGAACAGGTTCTATCACTCAGCTTTGCAGCAGGGAGTCCACGTCTAAGGTGAGGACTGTGATGGGTTGGGTCACAGAAACCCCCTTGGGACTGCCACCTGATGTTCTGAGACTACCTCTGAGCCCGTTTTTTATGCCAGCTTGGGACTCCGGAACCCTGCCTTGTTGAGCCAGTCACCCTAGCCTGCTGCTAACACAGACCCAGGTCTGAACCATGTCCCTGGAAGCTGCAGGCTTAACTGAAAACAGCTTAAGAAGTGCTCCTGTCTCTAGCACCCAGATACCCAGCTCCCAATGGGATCAAACCCTAAATAAATCCATTTTACTCTGTATAAAGCTTATACAGGGTAAACTCATAAATTGTCTGCCCTCTATAACACTGATAGAGAGATATGCACAGCTGTTTGCTCCCCCACATATTAATTACTTACTGTGGGTTAATTAGAATCCCATGCACCGCTACAGACTCGGGACCGAATGGCTGGGCAAAAGTTCTGCAGAAAAGGACCTAGGGGTTACAGTGGACGAGAAGCTGGATATGAGTCAGCAGTGTGCCCTTGTTGCCAAGAAGGCTAACGGCATTTAGGGCTGTATAAGTAGGGGCATTGCCAGCAGATCGAGGGACGTGATCATTCCCTTCTATTCGGCAGCGGTGAGGCCTCATCTGGAGAACTGTGTCCAGTTTTGGGCCCCGCACTACAAGAAGGATGTGGAAAAACTGGAAAGCATCCAGCGGAGGGCAACAAAAATGATTAGGGGACTGGAACACATGACTTATGAGGAGAGGCTGAGGGAACTGGGATTGTTTAGTCTGCAGAAGAGAAGAATGAGGGGGGATTTGATAGCTGCTTTCAACTACCTGAAGGGGGGTTCCAAAGAGGATGGAGCTCGGCTGTTCTCAGTGGTAGCAGATGACAGAACGAGGAGTAATGGTCTCAAGTTGCAGTGGGGGAGGTTTAGGTTGGATATTAGGAAAAGCTTTTTCACTAGGAGGGTGGTGAAACACTGGAATGTGTTACCTAGGGAGGTGGTGGAATCTCCTTCCTTAGAAGTTTTTAAGGTCAGGCTTGACAAAGCCCTGGCTGGGATGATTTAGTTGGGGCTTGGTACTGCTTTGAGCAAGGGGTTGGACTAGATGACCTCCTGAGGTCCAACCCTGATATTCTATGTTTCTATGATTAGCATATTTTCATAAAATCATACGGAGTACAACATCACAAGGACACTGCCGTGAGAGTGGTCCCTTAGGTGTGGCCAGGGGACATGAGTGAGGTAGCATTGTGAACTCGATCATATGGCCATGTTGAATGACATCCAGGACACACTTGCCCGTTACTGCACTCCAAACTGGTAAGAAGAGGGCTAGATGCCCCCTGAAGGGGGGAGGTGGGTGTGTGGCATGAGGCAAGGTGGTTGGTGGCTCTCTAGATGCACTCAGAGAGATCACTTCTGCGAAGACTGAGTATGAGATGCTAAAGGCTGTGGAGATGAACCGAGAGAAGGGGGCCGTTGGGTCTTCTGTTATTTGTGAGGAGGCTCATAGGGCTGCTGATGGAAGAACTGAGGAGTTCTGAATCATTGCGTCACTGGTGGGCGATAAAACTCCAGTTGCTTGCCTTCTTTGTCCACCGGGGTGGAGCGTGCATGGTGTTGTCAGGCTCGCTCCATGGCTGCCTGTGTGATGAGGAAATTGAAAGGGGGGGGTGAGAGAACAGAAGCTCAGACCCCTTTGCAGGGACAGCGTACCTCTTCTCCGCCCCCTCGAGGGTGCGTGCGCAAGTGCAGTGGAAATGGAACATTTTTAGCCTTGGGTGTGCTCAAAGGCGGCACCCTTACCCTGTCCCCCCCCGCCCCCAAGCGGAGGCTGGGAGTAGGGCTGTGTCTCTGGGATGGGGGTCCCACACAGAGGTCAGGGGGCTGAGGCTGTGGCCACAGCCGGGGGCGAGTGTGGAGCCGGGAGTGGAACCCTGGGCAGGGGCTGGCAGCCGGGACCCCACATGCGGGGCCGGGCGCGGGGCCCCAGGAGCAGGCCTGGGAGCAGCGGCCGGGATCCAAGCCCTAGGTACAGGGTTGGGGAGTGGAGGGCCGGGAGCAGGGCGCAGGGTCAGCTGGAGGGATGTGGGGGTGAGGGCTGGGTCTTGTTTCATAGGGTCTGTGTCTGGTTTTAGGGTGATATGAAATCTGGAAAAGAGGGCAGGAATCCCCAGGTGTTTCAAGAGGATGACTATGCACCAGGGATTGCCCAGTGCCTCGCATCTAGTCCCTTTGTGTTGCTTCAGGGGGGTGCATGGAAGAAAAGGGGCACCCTGTTGGCTAGAGGTGAGACCCAATGCCTGAGGAGCCCCAGGCACTGCGAGCGCCCTGATGAGGCCTGTCACAGACATGCCTAGGAACTAGCTGGCACAGTAGGAACAGAAGGGCAGGTGTGTGCAGCATGCACCCAAGGAGACCCATCCCAAATGGCACCAGCAGGGGAAGATGAATGGCACGTGGGCCTGATGGGGGTCCCAAGTGCCAGACAGGGAGATCACACGACACACACGAGGGATTTCTCTGTTCCCCTAGCCCTGAGACAAGCATGATGCTTCCTGGCCATTGCCCTAGTCACAGGGGCCTGGTCCAAAGCCCCCGACGTTAGTCAACATTGGCTGCAATGGGTGCAGGCTCAGGCCTCTTCCTTGCAGGGGGGTCATGCAAGCCCTCGGCCCCAATCCTGACGGGCACTGAGGTGCCCAACTCCTATTTATTTCAATGGGAGTTAGGTGGCCCAATACCTTCTGAGGGCTGACACAGCGGCGGTGGTGGTATTCTAGTCTAAAGCAGCCCTGCTGAAAACGTAGCAGTAGGGAAGCTCTGCCTCGGGGCCCCACATACAGGACGGTACACGGAGAAGTGGTATCTGTGGGTTCCTGTCAGAATAATCGCGTTCAGCAGTTTGCGGGGCTGGCTGTGCTGGCCAGCAGCTGAGGTGTGACTGAAGGCTCTGGAATAGTCTGTGTTGCAAAACTGCTGAGTAACCGAGAGGCTCGTATTCGGGCCTGGCTGGGCTTCCTTTTTGTGCATGGGGGGATGTGCTCGTTCTCCTGCAGCCTGCGGAAGCATGATAAACGAGCCTTGGCTCCGCAAAATGTTACCGGATGACATTGCAAACCCAGGCGATAAAAACCTTTCCACCCCTGAGCCTTTGACTAGCTGCAAGAGTCCAATAGCATGCCCCTCCACCGACTTGGGGGCCCAACCACCCAACAAGAGTCGCTGGGAGGCAGGAGAGGATGATGGAGGGACGAAGGAGGATGCGGGGAACCACAGGCCAGTCAGCCTCACCTCAGACCCTGGAAAAATCATGGAGCAGGTCCTCAAGAAATCAATTTTGAAGCACGTAAAGGAGAGGAAGGTGATCAGGAACAGTCAGCATGGATTCACCAAGGGCAAGTCATGCCTGACTAGTCTAATTACCTTCTATGACGAGATAACTGGTTCTGTGGATGAGGGGAAAGCAGTGGACATGTTGTTCCTTGCCCTTAGCAAAGCTTTTGACACGATCTCCCACAGCATTCTTGCCAGCAAGTTAAAGAAGTACGGGCTGGATGAATAGACTATAAGGTGGATAGAAAGTTGGCTAGATTGTGGGGCTCAACGGGTAGTGATCAATGGCTCCATGTCTAGTTGGCAGCCGATATCAAGTGGAGTGCCCCAAGGGTCAGTCCTTGGGCCGGTTTTGTTCAATATCTTCATAAATGAGCTGGAGGATGGTGTGGATTGCACTCTCAGCAAGTTTGCAGACGACACTAAACTGGGAGTAGTGGTAGATTCACTAGAGGGTAGGGATAGGATACAGAGGGACCTAGACAAATTGGAGGATTGGGCCAATAGAAATCTGATGAGGTTCAACAAGGACAAGTGAAGAGTCCTGCACTTAGGAGGGAAGAATCCCATGCACCGCTACAGACTAGGGACCAAATGGCTCGGCAGCAGTTCTGCAGAAAAGGACCTAGGGGTTACAGTGGACGAGAAGCTGGATATGAGTCAGCAGTGTGCCCTTGTTGCCAAGAAGGCCAATGGCATTTTGGGCTGTATAAGTAGGGGCATTGCCAGCAGATCGAGGGACGTGATCGTTCCCCTCTATTCGACATTGGTGAGGCCTCATCTGGAGTACTGTGTCCAGTTTTGGGCCCCACACTACAAGAAGGATGTGGAAAAATTGGAAAGCGTCCAGCGGAGAAGAATGAGGGGGGATTTTATAGCTGCTTTCAACTACCTGAAAGGTGGTTCCAAAGACGATGGATCTAGACTGTTCTCAGTGGTAGCAGATGAGAGAACAAGGAATAATGGTCTCAAGCTGCAGTGGGGGAGGTTTAGGTTGGATATTAGGAAAAACTTTTTCACTAGGAGGGTGGTGAAACACTGGAATGCGTTACCTAGGGAGGTGGTAAAATCTCCTTCCTTAGAGGTTTTTAAGGCCCGGCTTGACAAAGCCCTGGCTGGGATGATTTAGTTGGGGATTGGTCCTGCTTTGAGCAGGGGGTTGGACTAGATGACCTCCTGAGGTCCCTTCCAACCCTGATATGCTATGATTTTGTGACTGCAGCAGCATCCCCTGCTGCCCCCCCACCCTCCCCACACACACACTTAAGCAGCTGCATCCTGATTGGCAGGGTAACTCCTGGGGTGGCCCTCCTGCCACACTGGGGTGAGAAGGAGGCCTCATGCCACTGCCTCTGTCTCTCTGGGCTGGAATGAGACCCTCACACCAAGGAGGATATGGTGTGGTGGTAGGACATAAGAATGGCCCTACTGGGTCAGACCAAAGGTCCATCTAGCCCAGTATCCTGTCTGCCGACATGGCCAATGCCAGGTGCCCTAGAGGGAATGAACAGAACAGGTAATCATCGAGTCGCCCACTCCCAACTTCTGGCAAACAGAGGCTAGGAACACCATCCCTGTCCAACCTGGCTAATCTCCATCGATGGACCGATCTTCCATGAATTTATCTAGTTCTTTTTTGAACCCTGTTATGGTCTTAGCCTTCACAACATCCTGTGGCAAGGAGTTCCACAGGGTGACTGTGCGTTGTGTGAAGAAATACTTCCTTTTATTTGTTTTAAACCTGCTGCCCGTTAATTTCATTGGGTGGCCGACCCCTAGTTCTTGTGTTATGAGAAGTAGTAAACAGCACTTCCTTATCCACTTTCTCTTCACCAGGACTAGGCATGGCGTAGGGCTAAAGAGGCAGAGCCTGGGGGTGTGGGGGGGCGGGGGGGCAGGAAAGACACTGGCATGGTGCTTAGGGCCCAGATTGCCTTAATCTAGCCCTGCTTTGCCAGCTCAGGGTGTGAATTGTCACAGTTCAGGGCAACTGCACCTGTATTTCCCCCCTGCAGTCTGGCAAGGGCACCTACACTAGGCATCAGGCTTCTCAGCTGTTCTCTCTTGGGTGGAGATCTGTCTCTCTCTCCCTCCTGACCCAGGTAATTCCAGGCTGCACAGCTCCCTGCCTGCACTGTGAGTGACCAGCAAGCCAGATAGCCTAAGCCGGCCTGCTTTGCCTCCTCCCCAGCGTAACTGCCACAGTGCTAAGGCACCACACGGCTCTGCCTAAGCAAGCACATTTAGTCATAGGGTGAAAGTATTCTAGAGAAAACATGTTACGCACAATAAAAGAACCTACACACCTGCTAATGTGCTCACCAATGATCACCCCAATGCCAGCAAGGGCTCTGGCCCGAGAAAGGCCTTCAAACCCCACCCAGGGGTCTCCTGTGGTTACAGGTTCATAACCGTCTTGGCTCAGAACACATACTCCATGAATCTGTGCGTCACTTCTTTATACCACCAGGGCCACTGCTCTGTCCTCATGGAACAGGTGATCAGTAGACAAAAGGGCCCGTCCTCAGGGCGAAGTGGCAGAAGGCAGCATTCTTGGATACCTGGAGGAGTTACATTTGCACACACCTCCCCCTAGCCACATCCTGGGACACTCACTGAACTTTAAACCTTCACAGTGGTTCAGCTGTTCCTTGCAGCTCACAGCACTTCCCAAGGGTTACGCTGGCCATGTCTCCCCCCACAGATGTTCCATACGATCCCACACCAGCACACAACCATTCACATTTTGACTACACTGAACGCCTAAGCTACTTAAACTTAATTCAGTCAGTTTTACCTGAATTCAGTAAGGTTTGTCCCGGCTAGTGCAGCAAAGTGCCGTGTCTGGCACACAGAAATCAGTGTAACTAGGTGCTGGGCAGGCACCCTTAGGGACCCCTATTGCCTGGATAGGGTTAGTCCCTGAATGGCGCGTCTGCCATCAGCTCACATTTCACCTGTGTGTATAACAAGCACTCTGCTAGCGAGCCAGCAGGCAGTCCTCAGCCATACAGCACCTCCTGACAACCATCGTGTGTCATGGCTCTCTTTAGAGCTGAGGGGCTGGTGCTCACACAACACACCTCCTGGGTGTGGGGTTCTGTCCCATCTAGTGGCACCGAGACCAGTTACAGAGCAATTCATGAGTCAGCTACAGCCTTAGCTAACAGTTAGCTCAGCTCATGGTGTAGAGGGTCATGCACTAAGCTCCAGAAACCCCAGGTTCAACCCCACCTGCCGATGACTGGGGTCTGTCAGTGTTACGCTCTCACATGCCCCTTGGGATCCCAGAACTTTTGGGTGTAAACTTGAGACCTGATCCTCCCATTCCCATCTAGTTCTAGGGTGTGTGTGGTGTCCCTCTCCTCTCCTCACCCCCAGAGTTGGCTGCCCCAACAAGTGGGGGTTGAGCTTCCCCACGCCCTGGATGTATTACCAGCAGCCAGCCTTTGGCCCAAAGGGAGAACTAAGGCTGGGCTGCCTCCCTGTGAAGCAGTGCTCAGCCATGCACGGCTTTCAACAGCAAAAGTGTCAGGCCAGGGCACTTCTTCAAACCTCCCCCATAGCCCAATTCTTTTCTCCACCCCGCCACTCCAGAGATCAGGGCTTGGGGACGCTGGTGGCCTAACCCTCAGCTTCTCTAGGGCCAGGGTCTTGATCCTCCACCCCACTGGGGCACTGGTTGTTCCACACACACGGAGTCAAGGTGAGCAGAAGTCCCTCTCCGCCCCTGCCCAGCAGACCATCAGAGCCTGTGGGAAGAAGTGCCCCCTTCTCCCTGACTGTAGGCCCCACTCCCCCAGGCTGAGGGGTTTGTCAGCAGATGCAACATGGAGTCTTCCTGGCAGTCTCCAAGAGGACTCATCACCCCTCCCCCTCCCTCTGTGCTGCCCCATTTGCTTTTGGCTGGCACAGACCCTTGCAGGTCAGGAGCTAACTGAGGGGTTGGAGTCACCCCTTGTGCTTTCAAAGCTGTAATAGGATCCCCTGAAAGAAAAGACTTGAGCCTGTCCGACAACACCCCTACAGCCAGCACGCCGGCCCTTCCTGGGTCTGCCTAGGGAGCTCTGCATAGGTAGCGTGAAGGCTTTTACGCCAGGAACCTTAACCCACAGTTCACACCAGGGAGCCTTTGATGGGGCAGCACCGCACTGGGGCCTAACTATAGTCTTAGCCGTCCTAGGCTGCTTGCAGCTGTGCTGAGACCACGGCCCATCATACTGGCCACTACTGTCTCCTTGTGCTCCCCATTGGGCTGGCTGTAGGCATCCACTGGCTTGTCTTATTCTTACACTGTCAGCTCTTTGAGGCAGAGCCTGTCTTTGTACAGCACCTGGCACGTTGCTCTGCGCTGCTCCAGGAGTGGGGCTCCTAGGCGCTCAGGTAATATAGACAATAAATAACATACCACTGCCCTACGGCTGTCCTCTGACCTTTCCCATGGTGCAAACCCCATGGAGGGCAAGGCAAGCCTTTCCATTGGTTGCAGGGAGCTCTTGGCCAGGCCTCTGGCGCAGTGACAGCCACATAGCAGTTTAGAATGACATCGCAGCCTTGTGACATGGGTTTATTTTGCTCTGTGTACAGATTGAGGTCCGAGCACCCGCAATTGGGAGGGAGAGGGGAAAGTGATGCAGAAAGTGTAGTGAGACCAGTAGGTACAGGAGGGAGAGAGTGTGTGTGTTTTCATTCTGAGTGGTGTTCAATTAAAGACAGGCCACAGCCAAAGCCCCAAATTCAAACCCCCTACACCCAGGAGCATTCAAATCTCAACACTGACTCAAGGTGAAATTTGATGCTTGGGCCCATCGCTATTGTAAATGGATCATTTTATTCTGCAACCTCTCAGCAGCAAGTGAGAGCGATTGCAGGAACACTTCAGTGCACAAGCTGCTGTGGGAGAGTTGTTTCACTTTGGGAATGCTGTGTTCCCTCATGCTTTGAGCAGAGGACAGGGAATCAGGGGGTTATGGCCTTTGTTCCTGGCTCTCCCGCTGACTTGATGTGCTTGTCCATCGCCCTCTCCTTGTCACCAGCTGTCGAATGGTGATACCTACCTCCTGGGGGGTCATAAGGGTCGACTGAAGTTTGTAAAGCAGTTTGAGATCCTTGGCTGAAAGGTGCTTTAATTATTACCTACAAAACATTGTTACTATATATAATTTCCACCAATGGGGGGTGGCCCCTAGCAAAAGGAAAAAAGCCCACTTAAGGCCAAATTCTCCTTTCACACCCTTACTAGCATTCCTCTATCTTCACACACTGCAGAACTGTACTGCATTCCACGGAAGAAGAATTGGTATTTCTGTAGTGCCTCCCATGCCTGGATCTCAACGCCCTCTATATTCTGTGCTAGTTCCTCTTGTGGCCCTCTTAGCAACAGAACATGGGAAGAAAACAATTCATATGATGGCTAAGAGATCCACACCGTGAATCTGAGACAAGAACTTACTTTAATTGGTCTTCTCGGGTAGGGTGACCAGATGTCCCAATTTTATATGGGCTCCTATTACCCCCCCACCCCCGTCCCAATTTTTCACACTTGCTATCTGGTCACCCTATTCTTGAGGAGATCATGTGTGTCTTTCCAGTACATAAAATTAAATGTTTCAAATAAGAATGCTTCTTGTGAATGCTTCCTATGCTAATTTTATTATTCAGAATAACAAGCTGAAATTATCGTTATTTGTACTTTTGAATCAACTTAGAGAGTAGAGCATCAATTACGGAGCTTTCTTGTGGTTCATAAGGTGTCCTGGAGGGCTCCAAATATTAACATATTTCATCCTTCACAATCTGGATATCTTGCCTGGTTAATCTAGAATACCAGAAGATAAGAAAATAAGAGTTTTAGAAAATATTCCTTAGGTGACATTTAGGATTTTTGTCTAGCAAATAGAAAAAGGGTTGATTTTCTAAAAAGTGTTCAATTTTCCATTCAAAATGTGTGCATTATTACACATCTAAACTGCATACAGAATTAGCATAGTAGCCAGTTATACGCATGATTGGTTATTTGTATGCACAATTATCCAATTTGAAGAGTTAATGCTGCTAATTTAATGTACAAATTAAGCATACAATGGCGCTTTTTGTGTGTCTGATTACATAGAAATCGGTCAAATTGCTGACATCCTGTTCAAAACTGGTGAAGCCAAGTCTGTTTGCTGTTGGCTTCCATGGAATGTAAACCAGGGCAGAATCTGGCCCAGTGAGACCATAGAAAAATATTGGCGTGGGAAATACAAGGAAACTGCAGTGGGACTCACTCCGCTCTGAAAACATTCTGGCAAGCTGACCATTCCCTCCTGGTGAACGCCACTATCAGGCGGATGAGGTGCGATGTCTACCTGTGTGCCAACGTCTAACTGACAAGGCATCCGACTGTGGTAACTGCCAAGGGCAATCCAAGCACAAGGCAGTATGTGGATTTTGCTAATTTATTTAAAAATCCAGCCCAAGGGTTTTTCCTTAATTCAGTCAGAAAAGTGCAATGTCATTGGGGCCAGGTAGGAAGCCTCTTCCTCCCCTCTCATTGTGGGGCTGTTCGGATTTGCTGGAGTCCAGCCCAGCTGAGCTGGCTGGAGTCCGCGAGAGCCCTGGATTAACGCACAGGGTCAGAGTGTTGTGCGATAATGCTGTGTATGTGAGGAAGCGTGTCATTGCAATGTGCTAGAATTGATTCTGGGCATGGCCCAGAGTGAGGGGCCGTGTGCCAGCTGCACTGCCCCGGGAGCAGCCCCGGACTCCCTGCTGATGCTCCCGTTACCTGCAGAAACTGGTCCAACTCAGCTACTTGGGCAAGTGAGAGAGGGCTGGAGCCCACCCACCCCAGGGGGAGAGAGCGGGAGGGAGTAGCCCCACTGGCTCCTATGTGGCTGGACCCGGCAGCCTGGATAGGGTACAAAGGGGGGTTCTTACCTGAGTCACAATCTACCATCAAGAGATGAAACTGCCCGTGTGCTAGAGAGGCCCCCTGACTCTGGAGCCGCTCGGGAACATCACCGTTTGCCTTTACGCTGGGCTGGGACAGCCCGTGACCCCTGCCTCCTTCTCTGCGCTGACATCCTAAGGCAAAGCCCTCTCCGCACCGCCATGTAATCAGCTGTGCGTGAGCAATAGCCAGGGCATGACCTTACCTTCGCCTGTTGCAGAGAAGGCACTCGTTGCTGTAGGTGTTTCCATCAGTCCCGCAGACAGGCCTGTAATTCAGGGGGCACGCTGGTACCAGGGCTGCGTGCTCACATGCCGGCTGGAAAGACAGAAGCCAAACAACAGGATCTAATTCCTCCGTGTTAGTGTTGCAGCAATCAGGGAGCCCTGTGCTGGTGACAGCCTCCACTGTGCCAGGGATGTGGCTCAGAATAATTCCCGATCCCCGTGGGGATTCCCTGGGATGGCTGAGTGCCTGAGCTCTGGCAGGGGGTCCTGCATCAGCAGGGTAGCTGGAACTAATTGGGGGATGGGCAGCATGAACGGTGTCTGCAGTGGGAAAAGTGAATGGTGGGGGCTGTATGAACTGAATTGATGGGGCAGCCTGGACAGGGAGCCTTCCTCCCTTCCTGAACCCCCTCGCTTGTGTCTTCAGCTCTGCCCACAGTGGCGAGGAGGGTCCTCTCTCCGCACGTAGGGCTGGCAGTGCTAGCAGCCCTTGTTCTCCCCACAGCCCCGTGGCAGAGGGCCCCTGTGCAAGCTCTCTCCCCACTGCCCTGCCCAGCGCGTTGGCTAGCGCTTGGCCGTACACGAGCAAGGCAGAAGAGAACAGCAGGATCCTACTTACCACTCTCGGAACCCCTCCTTCCTCCTGAGGCCCTGCCCCTGAAAGGGAAAGGAGCCCCATGGAACCAAGAGCAGGACGCGGAGGAGCCAAGGGCCACCAGTGTAATGGACAGACTGGTCTCGCTCACAGAGAGCGGGGACCGGGCCAGGCCCCGGGGAGAGAGCCACGCTAGCGAGCGCCCGAGGGGAAAGCTCGCCACCCCTCAGAGCAGAGCGCGAGCTCAGACCCAGCGAGTCCGCTCGCCTCCGTCGCGTTCCGGTTCAGTCCTGCTCCAAGCCACGCACAAAAATTAACCCTTCAGTTACTGTCCCCAACTGGGTCCAATCGACTTTCAGCCTTCGGAGAAGTAAATTCATTCCCGCTCTCCTCGCCCCCACCCCCTTCTCTCTCTCTGCTGCTCTGCTCCCTGAGGCCACAGGGCAGGGCCAGCAGCGCCCCGGAGAGCCGTCACCGCAGCAGAAGTATACCCCGCTACCTCCCAGACAGAATCGTAGAAGATCGGGGTTGGAAGGGACCTCAGGAGGTCACCTAGGCCAACCCCCTGCTCAAAGCAGGACCAACCCCAACTAAATCATCCCAGCCAAGGGATGCTTAAAAACCTCTAAGGATGGAGATTCCACCACTTCCCTAGGTAACCCCTTCCAGTGCTTCACCACCCTCCTAGTGAAATAGTGTTTCCTGATATCCAACCTAAACCTCCCCCCCTGCAACTTGAGACCATTACTCCTTGTTCTCTCATCTGCCACCACTGAGAACAGCCGAGCTCCATCCTCCTTGGCACCCCCCTTCAGGTAGTTGAAAGCTGCTATCAAATCCCCCCTCACTCTTCTCTTCTGTAAACTAAATAACCCCAGTTCCCTCAGCCTCTCCTCATAAGTCATGTGCCCCAGCCCCCTAATCATTTTTGTTTCCCTCCAATTTGTCCACATCCTTCTGTAGTGGGGGAGGCCAAAACTGGACGCAATACTCCAGGTGTGGCCTCACCAGTGCCGAACAGAGGGGAATAATCACGTCCCTCGATCTGCTGGCAATGCCCCTACTTATACATCCCAAAATGCCATTGGCCGTCTTGGCAACAAGGGCACACTGTTGACTCATATCCAGCTTCTCCTCCACTGTAACCCCTAGGTCCTTTTCTGCAGAACTGCTGCCGAGCCATTTGGTCCCTAGTCTGTAGCGGTGCATGGGATTCTTCCATCCTAAGGGCAGGACTCTGCCCTTGTCCTTGTTGGACCTCACCAGATTTCTTTTGGCCCAATCCTCCAATTTGTCTAAGTCACTCTGGACCCTATCCCTACCCTCCAGGGTATGTACCTCTCCCCTCATTTTAGTATCATCTGCAAACTTGCTGAGGGTGTAATTAATCATAGAATCATAGAATCATAGAATCATAGAATATCAGGGTTGGAAGGGACCCCAGAAGGTCATCTAGTCCAACCCCCTGCTCAAAGCAGGACCAAGTCCCAGTTAAATCATCCAGATCATTAATAAAGATGTTGAACAAAATCGGCCCCACGACCAACCCCTGGGGCGCTTTGCTTGATACCAGCTGCCAGCTAGACATGGAGCTATTGATCACTACGCATTGAGCTTTGCTCTAATCTGAGCCTGCCACCGTGAGCCGGGTGGGGGAAGAGAAAGAACAGCTCCGGGTGGGGTGGGGATCAGGCAGTGCACTGGGCGGGTGGGAGGGGGTTGGGACTGAGACCTGCAGCTCACTTCAGTGGGGAGTGGGTTTGGAGTGTGGCCCTGCCACATGTGGGCCAGATGGAGGGAGGAGCTTCCTAGGGGCTAGGGGCAGGGGGCTAAGGGGAGAAGGGCTGGGCAGCCTTTATCTCTGTCCTTGGGCTTGAAGGGGCCAGGGAGCCGCCCACCGGGGAGAGTCTCCGAGATGGTCCCTCTGTCTCTGGGGCCCCTGCTGCCCCATGTGGTGCCTCATGCAGGTGGGTCCCAAACTTCCCCTCTCCCCTTCCTCTTGTAGGCTGGCCTCCCCCTGTCCTCATGCTCCTCTCACTAGACCAGGCTGGGCCTGTCTGGTAGCAATCCCAGGCCCCTTTGTTACTCTGTCGGCTGGTTTTATAAGGTGAATAACAGAACCTTTGTTTGAACCCGTAGCCCTAATGTGTTTCAGTTCCAGGCCGGTTCAGGAGGCAGGACAAAAGTACGGGTCAGGTTCGGGTCCAGATCACGTAAAAACACCAGTTTGGACTGCTTCTCCGGTTCCAGTTCGGTTCTGGTTCGGCTCACGGCTCAGACTCCATCCCACAGCCTTCCTGCTGGCGCTCCCACACTGCCGCTTTCTGTTCCCTGTTCCACAAACTCAGCCTCCCTGCCTGCCTGCCCTGTGAGGCGAGCTCCTCGGAGCCAGCGGGCTTGGGAAGTGCGAAGCACGTCATGGTCACCACTGCAACTAACACACAAATCACCCCCTGGACTAACACAATAACGGCCACCCCGGGGCCAGTAATAGCCGCGCAGCTACAGGGCCACGGGCAGACATAGCCACTTGCATTTTTTAACCTTTGTTCTAACTAGCCAGTAAACAAAGCCAAGGACTTCCCATTACTGGGCCCACTCTCCCTTCGCCATTAGAGCTCTCCTTTAAACCCGCTCTCAGCAGAATCCTCCCCACCAGCAAGTGCTCATCAGCTGCGAGCCCAGGGACTTGAGGCTGGTGCTGGGTCTCCCGACCTGGCCTCAAAGGTGCTGGGCACCTTCACAGCACCACACGGATGCTGAATGCTCTAAAAACATCTGCTCAGTGCGCAGCGGCCGTCAGAACAGCGAACAGACTGTTGGGAACCGCTAGGAAAGGGAGAGAGAATGAGACAGGAAACATCACCACTGTATAAATCCCTGGTACGCCCACACCTTGAATACTGCGTGCAGCTCTCGTCACCCCATCTCAGAAAAGATGTATTAGAATTGGAAAAAGGATAGAGAAGGGCAACAAAAATGATTAAGGGTCTGGAGCAGCTTCCCTAGGAGGCGAGGTTAAACAGACTGGGGCTGCTCAGCTTAGAAAAGAGACGACTTAGGGGGGATCTGATAAAAGTCGATAAAATCGTGACGGGTGCAGAGAAAGTAACCAGGGCAGTGTTATTTACCCCTTCACCTAACACAAGAACTAGGGGTCACCCAATAAAATGAATAGGCAGCAGGTTTAAAACAAACAGAAGGAAGTATTTCCTCACACAACGCACAGTCAACCTGTGGAACTGGTTGCCAGGGGATGTTGTGAAAGCCAAAAGTATAACTGGGTTAAAAAAAGAATAAGATAAGTTCACAGAAAATAGGTCCATCAATGGCTATTAGCCAAGATGGCCAGGGACACAAACTCATGCTCTGGGTGTCCCTAGTCTCTGACTGCCACAAGCTGGGACTGGACGACAGGGGATGGATCACTCTTCTGTTAATTCCCTCTGAAGCACCTGGCATTGGCCACTGTCAGAATACAGGACCTAGATGGACCCAGTATCTTATGTTCTTAAGCAACAGGAACAGCCCAGCTAGGAGCTGACAAACAGAGCATTCCAGGCCTGATCCCCCACGTTACCCCAGTTCTACACTGAGTTCCTGCTGAGTTCAGTGGCATGACATCCGCCTCAGGCTGGCCCCAGGGCACCGTGCGCCAGGCCCTGCAATCCTAGTGTGCCACGCATGGCAAGTGGCATAGAGGGCTCAACCTCCCCTTGCATATGGGGCTAGAGACCTGCATACTTCCTACAGCAGGCCCTGAAAATCACAAATTTCAGCTGACAATTTTTTTTAAAGTGGTGCCCTTACCCCACTCCCTGGATCTTCCCCTCCCTCTCTGCTAATAGGAGTTCTACAAACTTTAGCTCCAGGAGAAATCCAAATGCCTCCACAGTGCCCTCTGCTGCCACACTGGTGTGATGCTCGTCCTTGTCCCACTCCCAGCCTGTTCCTCTGTGTCAAGTGCCAAGTTGCCCTGTTCCCTCTGCTCCTCTGACATTCTCACCTCAACCACCATGAGCCAGCCACTCCCCACCTGCTTCTACGCCTATTCAGGGTACATCCCCATGAGCCCGTCCGCCTGGCCCCCGTGCACGGTATGGCTGCCATAGCCCGTCCGCCTGGCCCCTGTGCACAGTATGGCTCCCATAGCCCGTCCGCCTGACCCCTGTGCACGGTACGTCCACATCAGCCTGGCCCCTGTGCACGGTACGTTCCCCCTGAGCCCGTCCGCCTGGCCCTTGTGCACGGTACGTCCCCGTCATCCCATCTGCCTGGCCCCCGTGCACGGTATGGCTGCCATAGCCCGTCCGCCTGGCCCCTGTGCACGGTATAGCTCCCACAGCCCGTCCGCCTGGCCCCCGTGCACAGTATGGCTCCCATAGCCCGTCCGCCTGACCCCTGTGCACGGTACGTCCACATCAGCCTGGCCCCTGTGCACGATACGTCCACATCAGCCTGGCCCCTGTGCACGGTACGTTCCCCCTGAGCCCGTCCGCCTGGCCCTTGTGCACGGTACGTCCCCGTCATCCCATCTGCCTGGCCCCCGTGCACGGTATGGCTCCCATAGCCCGTCCGCCTGACCCCTGTGCACGGTACATCCTGCTGAGCCCGTCCGCCTGGCCCCTGTGCACAGTATGGCTCCCACAGCCCGTCCGCCTGACCCCTGTGCACGGTTCGTCCACATCAGCCTGGCCCCTGTGCACGGTACGTCCCCCTGAGCCCGTCCGCCTGACCCCTGTGCATGGTACGTCCACATCAGCCTGGCCCCTGTGCACGGTACGTCCCCCTGAGCCCATCTGCCTGGCCCCTGTGCACGGTACGTCCCTGTCATCCCATCTGCCTGGCCCCCGTGCACGGTACGTCCCCCTGAGCCCGTCCGCCTGGCCCCTGTGCATGGTACATCCCCGTCATCCCATCTGCCTGGCCCGCGTGCACGGTATGGCTGCCATAGCCCGTCCGCCTGGCCTCTGTGCACGGTACGTCCCCATCAGCCTGGCCCTTGTGAACGGTATGTCCCCCTGAGCCCGTCCGCCTGGCCCCTGTGCACAGTACGTCCCTGTCATCCCATCTGCCTGGCCCCTGTGCACAGTATGGCTGCCATAGCCCGTCCGTCTGGCCCCGGTGCACGGTACATCCCCATCAGCCTGTCCGCCTGGCCCCGTTCCTGGTATGTCCCCCTGAGCCCATCAGCCTGGCCTTTGCACGGTACATCCCCCTGAGCCCGTCACCTGGCCCCTGTACATCCCCCTGAGCCCGTCCGCCTGGCCTCCAAGTTGTTATGCATTCGGCTTATGTAATTAAAAAACCAGTGTGATCCAGAGACACTTAACAGACTGCTACCTCCTGATCTAGAAAGACAGCGGAGATAGTGTAAATACTGAAATTGGCAGAGACGTAGAACCTAAAGGGGGAGAAGTAACGGAGCGCTAATCTGTACGGTACTCTTTCACCACGAGGTGGCGCTGTGTGCACAAGACCTGATTTCAGCCCCCCTCAGTCCGCTGAAGGATCTTCCAGTGCAGGCGTGGGGGGTGTCTCCCTCGGAGAAGTGCCCTCCGCAGTCATCCTCCATCTGACACAGAAGCCTGGCCTGCTAGGAGCAACCCCGCAACCTACAGTGCACAAGAAGTCAAGGCAGGCCCTGAGCAGGGTTTGGCCCACTGAACCTGTCCACATGGCACCTGCGCACCGCGTGCCCCCCCGAGCCTCTCTCATTGCCATGGGGCACAGTACACCCCCCGGGGCCCATCCGCATGGCCCCGTGCGTGATAGCATAAGAACGGCCAGCCTGAGTCAGAACAATGGTCCATCCAGCCCAGTCTCCTGTCTGCCAACAGTGGCCGGTGCCAGGTGCCCCAGAGGGAATGAACAGAACAGGGAATTGCCCAGTGATCCATCCCCTGTCGCCCATTCCCAGCTTCTGGCAAACAGAGGCAAGGGACACCCTCCCTGCCCAGCCTGGCTAGTAGCCATTGATGACCCATTCTCCATGAACGTATCTAGTTCTTTTTTGTTCCCTGTTACAGTTTTGACCTTCACAACATGCTCTGGCAAGGACTTCCACAGGCTGACTGTGCGTTGTGTGAAGAAACACTTCTTTTTGTTTGTTTTAAACCTGCTGCCTATTCATTTCATTGAGTGTCCCCTAGTTCTTATGTTATGAGAAGGAGTAAATAACACTTCCTGATTTACTTTCTCCACACCAGTCATGATTTTATAGACCTCGATCCTATCCCCCCTTAGTCGTCTCTTTCCCAAGCTGGTACATCCCCCTCAGCAGGGCCCTGGGCACAGTGTGACCCCCTGAGACTGTGCACCTGGCCCTTTTTCATGGTCCGCCTCACTCAGCCCATTCATGATGACCAGCCTCGTCCACATGCAAATCTTTCAGGAAGGTCCCCATAGGCATGTGACTTCCGCATTTGTGGAGGCTGGGCATGAGTGCCAGAAGCTCCCGGGGGGGCACCAGCGCCTGGACTGTGACCCTGCCCCCTGCTCCACCTCAAGGCTCACCCCCACTCGGCCTCCTCCCCCTGAGGCCCCGTCCTCACTTCACCCCCACTCTGCCCCAAGCCCCGCTCCCGCTGGGCCCCCTCCTCCAAGGCCCCCCCCTGCCTCTCACTCCTCTGTGCCCCCGAGACCCCCAGCCTGCTCCTCTCCTCCCTGAGACCCCCCCACCCTACTCTGCCCATGACTCTCTGCCACTCCCCCAAGACCCCTCCCACCAGCTGCTCACACCTCTTCACCCCCCCCACATCCCCCTCCACCCAGGACTCTTCACCCCTCTCTCGAGACCCCCTGCCAGCCGCGCACACCTCTAGTGCCTCCTTCTCCAGGCCCCCACACCCGCTGCTCATGCCTCTCCACCCCCAAGACCCCCTGGCCTGCTCCTCTCTCGGGGAGGAGGCGGAGAGGCGGGAGCAACGGGGGTCCCGGGGGGGGGGAGGCGGAGAGGCGGGAGCAGTGGGGGTCCCGGGGGGGGAGGCGGAGAGGCGGGAGCAGCGGGGTTCCTGGGGGGGGGGAGGCGGAGAGGCGGGAGCAGCGGGGTTCCTGGGGGGGGGGAGGCGGAGAGGCGGGAGCAGCGAGGGGTCCCGGGGGGGGGGGAGGCGGAGAGGCGGGAGCAATGGGGGTCCCGGGGGGGGGGGGAGGCGGAATCAGGGCAGGATCTCAGGGGGACGAGGCGGGAAGAGGAGCAGAACAGGCGGGGCTGCGGGGGAAGAGAACGGGTGGGAGCAGGGCCTTGGGGTGCAGCGTGGGCGGGGCTGCAGCCCTGGTCCCCTTTCGGGGGCAGCGTTCCAAAGGAGGTGGCTGCGTTCTGTTTGCAAAGGCTGCGCCTCTCCTGGCCTCTTAACCCCGCCACCCATGGAGATCCACTTCTGCCAGACAACTCCCGTGAATTTCCTTGACCTGTATAAAAAAATCCCTAATTGTTCCCCTTCCCCTAACATCTGTCTGCCAGTCTGCCTGTCTCAGACTGTGAGCTCCTCACGGGAGGGAGCATGCCTTGTTGAATGTCTGGAAAGCCCCCAACCCAGAAATCCAGCTACACCTAAAATTCTACACATGCTGAAAGTGTGTCTGCAAGTACCCAAAGTTCCCAGCAGATTTTCTCTTGTGTCCCCTGGTGGCTAGAGCGCAGGCCAACGCGGTGGTCCCCCGGTAAGACGGTGTGTTTGCTGCTCAGTCTGCTGGGGGACGTTGAGTTAGCCTCTGCGGGGTTTCTCCATTGCAGTCTTCCAGTCCACGTTCATTTAAAAGCATTGCTTTCAAGCATAGCTGCAGATATCGCACTCAACATGGGCTGTGCTCCACGGCACCAGGAGCAGACTTACCGCACTGAGCAAGGAGAAGGAACAAAGCTGTAAGGGCCCCCAGCATTCTGACAGACACGGCGATTCCAGCACAGCTGTGCGTACTCTGATCTACTTACAGCTCCCTTTATAGGGAAGGCCTTGTGCTTATCTCTTGGGAGCTGGGAAAAGCAATGTGTCTCGTGTATACTTAAACTGGGGCTGATTCCTCAGCTGTGTCCAGGAAGTGTAAATATTTAACAGTGAATAATCAACCACTGGAATGATTTACGAAGAGTTCATAGACTCATAGAATCTCAGGGTTGGAAGGGACCTCAGGAGGTATCTAGTCCAACCCCCTGCTCAAAGCAGGACCAAGCCCAACTAAATCACCCCAGCCAGGGCTTTGTCAAGCCTCGTTAGAGTTTTTTCTGTCCCTTTGCCTGGAGGCAGAGGCGTTCGCGGTTTTAACAAAAGGATTTCTCTGTAGGCTGGGAACAGCTATCAGAGACAAAGGTACCAGGTTTTGGCGGCTGGGATTGATGTTCTGGGAGGCAGTGCAGGCATTCGCTGGGTGCTTCTGCTGAAAGGATCAGCTGTGAAACACCCAGAGTCACTGGCATTTAAATTGCCACCTTGAGGTTTCAGGGTGAAAACCCTAGTGAGGCGGCTTGGCCATTTCATCCCCCTCAGGGCTACTGCTTCAGTCAGGGTCACAGCCCCTGACTCCAGTTCGTGACCCCCAGGGGCAATAATAGGGCTTGGTCCAAAGCCCATTGAAATCAATGGGAAGACTCCCAGTGCCTTAAGTGGGCTTTGGATTAGGGCCTCGGGGGCAGCCAAGCGCTGCGAGGAGACGCACAGGGCACCGCGGTAGGAAGCTGTGCGACCTTGGGCAGCGCCCTGCGCCTCTGTGCGCCTCAGCTTCCTCACGTGGAAACAGAGGGAGCGACACCCATCGCCTCAGATGCTCAACTCCGGGGGAGGGAAGCTCCATCGCTGCAAGTTATTGTTTATTAGTTATTAAATCTCTGTTCAAAACCCCCACCAATCAGCCAGGCGTGTGTTCTGAGCTGGCAGCAGGAAGTGAGGGGTGAGTCAGGGACTTAGCATTATATGGGCCAGTGAATCCACCACTGTATCACTCTGGGCTGGCAGGGGCTGGGACTATCCCTGTTCGCAGAGGAGCACAGAGGAAACCACAAGGGGTACGTTAAAGGAACCAGTGACAGATCCATTAACTGGTCAAACCTGCTGCCTACAGAACCAAAGCACAGATTCAGGACACAGCAATGGGCAGAACAAGCCATTCTGGCACCACTGGGGAAACATTCTGAACCCACCCTGACTCCTCCACCAAAGTAAACCCCTAGCAACTCCGAGCAACATAAACTCTTTGAATAGTCTGTGAACCCTGGAAACCAGAAGGAACCATTACAAACCTGCAGAGAATGTCGCCCAGTTGTGCCTGTATCCAGCCCATCATTTCTGGTTGAGCTAGAGCAGATTTTTTTTAAAAAATGACAATCCAATCTCCATAAAAAGACACCCAGTGAGGGAGAATCCGCCACATAGCTAGGTTCCAGTGGTTAGTGACCCTGTGTTAAAAATGGGCACCCTATTTCTAGTCTGGATTTTCCCAGCTTTGACTTCCTGCTGTTGAATCTTGTTATGCCTGTTACTGCTAGATTGAGTCCTGGTCTACACGTAAAATTTAGCTCTACCTAACTACATTACTCAGGGGCATGAAAATCTCAACCCCCTGAATGTCACAGTCACACCGACCTAAGGGCCCCATAGATGTAGCTAGGCTGACGGAAGAATGCTTCCATCCCCCTAACTACTGCAGTGCAAAGAGGTGGGTTATCTACATCAGCGTTCGGGTTCGGGTCAGGCTGCAAGGCTCTACCCCCCGGAGGGGTTTGCTTTCTATTGATAGCCATTCTAGAAATGCCCGTCACCTGTGTATCTAAGTTCTATACTTGGATTACCAAAAACAGTTAGGGCTTAGCAAACACTAAGCCAAAGAACAAGATGAGGCATGACCACCTTTGTGCCCGTTGTATTAATTAGGGTGAATTTGTAGGCCCAATTATCACGACACATCCCCTGCTGATGTGTCTCCAGGTCCTGTGAGTCTGGACTGCCTGAATAGCAAGTGGTGTGAGAGTTCTTCTCTTCCTGGCCTGTCTGGGCTGAGAGGAGACAGAGAACTTTGCCTGCCGTGGTGTGGCTAGTGGAAGCAGGTGGGCCTCGTTACCCTGACAGCCAATTAAAGGATGTTTACATAGGTCTTGCCCTTCTCAGGAGGCTGTACTGCCTAGCAGCTCCAGAGGGGAAACATTGCTCTGGGGTACTCTTTCTGACTTTGGGTCTAAGTGGCTATTAAGCTATATGAAGGGAACTCTGGCCAGAGACTTAGCTGCCTTGTTTTCTTTTTGTTGCAACAGGAACTAAAACCATAAATAACCACAAAACCCACATGAAAATTTTGGTTGATTGGTTTTGTTCAGCTGGGGCTCCCAGGGTCAGGTTCAGCCCTGGGGGAAGCAAGTGGAACTCTACGGAAAATAGTGGGGCTGTAATAGTGGGGGGGAAATAGTTTACACCAGGGTGAAATCTGTACCATAGTGTCCCCGGGATGCTCAGCAAAGGCCTCCCACACAGACCAGAAATGTGTGTTAAGCTTGCTGTGTGATTCTCCGACAATGTATGTGAAACACCTCTGGCCAGCCCCACACTTCCTCCTTTGTTCACAGAGATTCAGCTGACCCTCAAATCCTGAGCTCATGCTTCTCCACTGTGGCTCTAACATGCAACGTTGTTCTTTGGGGGTGCGCTGTGAGTACCTGACCATCCCCACAAACCTACCATCAGCTGGTACAGCAGATGATGTTAAACCCCTTCAATAACTCCCCCCCACAACATTGCCAGGAGACGAGGAAATAGACACAGCCAAGAGGAGGTACATTTCCATATGGGTCCCCGTGTGCACAGAACAAGGGAATGTTCCACGCTGCAGGGAAGTCAGTGGAAACAGTCCCATTCATTTCAATTGACTTTGCACAGGCCCCAGTCCTGCTCACCTTCCTCGCCGGAGTGCTTTCCCGGCTTGGTGGAACAGTTCAAGTGGGGAAAGCAAGCAGTATTTGGCTCTTTATACCAGAGCCTTCTGCCAAGAGCTACCACTGCTGGTCCTTTGATTCCACCCTGCGGCCTTCACCACAAAGTGTGGAGACACAATTTCACAGAGTTCATGCTCAACAAAGCCCATCTTGAAAATGTCAAGCCCACTGGTCCCTTGAAGGGGCAGGAATCCCTCATGCTGTTGAGAACCCCCAGCCTTCTCCAGTCACCAGAGCACCTGTTTTCTCGCTGCACTGGTGCGAATAGTGGTTTACCTGTCTACACCAGGAGTTTGCATTAGAGCAGCGAACCTGCAGCTGGCTGCTGATGAGTGAAATTGGGGAAATTTGCAGTTCTGACAAGGCCTAGGAATTCTACATTCACACAGGTTGAATACCCATCATCACCATGCCAAAAAAGTGCTTTGTCTAACCTTTCCCAGAGAGACAAAGGCCTCGCCTTTGTGCAGATCGAGATGAAACAAGCCAACTGTGCTGTCCCTGATGGTGTCTTCCAAAACTCAGAGGTGTTTCTTTCCCTCCCACACTAATTATTACCTAAAAAACATCTTAACTATTAAATCTGCAGCTGTAGGAGAGGTTGTTCAAGGTGCTTGCCTACTTTTACAACCTGCTAGGTAATTTTTTTCTATCAGCTACCCCCAAGGCTGATGAGTCACATGGACAGACCAGATTTCATAGTGGTAGCCGTGTTAGTCTGTATCAGCAAAAAGAACAAGGAGTCCTCGTGGCACCTTAGAGACTAAGAAATTTATTTGGGCATAAGCTTTCATGGGCTAAAACCCACTTCATCGGATGCATGCAGTGGAAAATACAGTAGGAAGATATATATATATATTTTTTCATGTTCTCTGTGTATATATATCTTCCGACCGGGGGGAAGGAGAGCTCAGTGGTTTGAGCATTGGCCTGCTAACCCCAGGGTTGTGAGTTCAATCCTTGAGGGGGCCATTTAGGGATCTGGGGTGAAAATTGGGGATTGGCCCTGCTTTGAGCAGGGGGTTGGACTAGATGACCTCCTCAGGTCCCTTCCCACCCTGATATTCTATGATTCTACTGTATTTTCCACTACATGCATCCGATGAAGTGGGTTTTAGCCCACGAAAGCTTAAGCCCAAATAAATGTATTAGTCTCTAAGGTGCCACAAGGACTCCTGTTCTTTTTATGGACTGACCACTAGCTCTCGCATGGGTGAGACAGGCCAGAGATACAAGTTGGGAAAGTCAGAGTAGCACTCTGTTTGCAGTTACCCAGGCCGAGATCGTGGATTTGACTTGAATAAACAGTGGGTTCAGATCATCCTGAAATACCAGCACTTCCAGACAGCCAGAGGGATCCAGGAAACAGCCCATGCCTCATTAGTAGCTTCAGGCTTTCAGTATGGACCAGGAGACCGCTCTGTCTCTGGAATTTGGTTTTATAGCAGACAACATATTTTCCTCTAAAAAACATATTTTCATAGTTTCGTAGAATTGAAGGCTTGAAGAGAACAGCGAATTTTACCAGTGATTCCTGCATGAAGGCCCTACCCTCTAGCTCAGCCAGACGTTATCTGTTACACAGATGTCCAGCCTTGGTGATAGAGAATCCACCCTGTCCCTTGTACCAATAGTTAATCACCCTAGCTGTAAAATGTGCAGCTTATTTCTAATCTGGTTGCTTGGGAGACTGCGTAGCTCCTGCTTATGTCAGCCTTCATTGTTCCTGGGCTTGAGGTATTCTCCTTGTCCATTTACAGTCTCTAGCCATCATCAGAGCAGCTCCAAGAAGTCAGAACGGGGGTCAGAGTGGGCCCCAGTCGCCATGAACACAGAGCTGGGACAGTCACTAAAGGGACAGAGAACTGGGGAATGGTTCTGACTTTATCAGTTTTAATCAATAAAAAAAAAAAATTCTTATTCCTCTTCAGTCTCCTTTCCGACTTTAATTCCTATTTCTATTAATGACTACTGAGTTTTTATGGAGAGATGTACAGAGATGCAGTCCCACATAAAAGCACATTTAATTACTCAGGAAGTGCCCATTTCCCTTCAACAGAGGTGGGCAGGTGTCTGACTGGGAGTTCAAGCTGTCAACTATGTCTGGTACTGTCATCTATTTCTTGCTTCCTTCTTCACACTCACACTGTCACACTCTCACCTCAGGGCTGAAAACCAACACCACAGAGAAAAAATGAAGAGACCCACTTAGCCCAAGTAACCCAGCCAAACAAAGGACATGGGGTAGTTTTATCTGGAGAAGGTTTGAGCCCCAAGCGATGTTTCTTTATGGAACCATATTGCCATAATCCTCCATTCTGAGCTGAATGCTTTCTGCTCGTCCTACAGATAACCCTGTCCTGAGCAATAGTAGCTGGGTGCAAGCATTTCCCGGGCATGTTTTATATGCTCCTGGTGCTAAATCTGGTCTCAGGGGATGGACTGCTGCTCTCAGCGATCAGCAGCAGGAGAGGCAGGCTGGGATACGAGGGTTGAGAGGGAAGGAGAAGGGCTGGTGTGTAAGCTCCTTGGGACAGGGAACACACTTGCTGGAAAGCCTGGAAACCACTTAATACATTATCCCATAAACAAACAGGGTTGATACATGTGTGGGGCAGTGTCAGACACCACTGATATTGTGGATGTCATATCACTGGCTGGAAACACCTTACACACCAAATATTTGGCAGGTCTATGCACAACAGGAAGTCTGCAGCCTGCAGCTGCAAACTTCCGTACCAACTTCCCCCTTGGCATCTGTAGCACTACAGATCCAAACCACAAGGCTGTTCTGGGTTGAACACGCCTGCCACCGCAGGGAAGCTGCCTGTTGTCTCAGCAGAACATTCTCTGTTGCTGTTTCAGCTCCTTGAGGCAGCATGAAGGACAATGAGGCTCCAGCTGGTACAAGAGCAGACCCTTATGGACAGGTTAATTCCTATCCAAGATGAACATTCCCCCCCCAGTTCTCCATCATCAAAGCAGTCTGGAAAGTCAGGCCTGCCCGAAGGAACCACTGGCAAGGCAGGTACGTAGTTTGGTGGTGTGAAGGTTACCCTGAGGGAATTTTGCACCATGGTGCACGTGCAGAATTCATGTTCCTTGCAGATATTTTTTCTCTGCAGAAAATACATTCTGCTGGAGAGGCGCTGCAGTTATGCCTTTCATCCACCAGGTGCTGCTGTGTCACCAGAACAGAGAGGAGCTGGCTCACCGCTCACCAGCAGTAGCAGCCATCTGCGTTCCTCACAGTAGCCTGCCTGCAGGGCCAGGTTAGGAGGCATGGGATATGGGAGGGGACAGAGTGGAGCACCCAAGGTTGCTGGCGGGGGGGGGGGTGTCACATAGACTGGGGTTCAGAAGGGCTAATGGAGGGGACAGACTGGGGCAGGGGATGAATGAGAATGGGGGTGCAGGAACACCTGGGGACAAGGGATGCAGGGACACATGGGGTTGGGAAATTGGGGTTGGCTGAGTGGGGGTGCAAGGACACAAAGGGACGGGGCAGATGTGCCTGACTGAATGGGAGAGGCTAGAGGTCAGCCAGGGTCTGTATGGGGGAGGCTCCCCAACTCCCTAACAATCCCTCCCCCCCAAAAAACCTGTTCCATTCTTCTCCCACCCACACCCAACAACCCTCCAGGTTCACTCCCAGGGTCCTTCCCAGCAACTACTTCCCTCTCCCTCAGCTCCTCCATTACCCCCCGACTCCCATAAGCCTTTGTACTGTTTCTAAGGGGTGCGGGAAATACGGTTCCATATTGTTTAAATGAACTATGTCTCAGATTTCTGTATTAACATGCCTAGTAAGGAATTTATTTGTCAAAATCATTTGCTGAATCTTTTTCGTTGTCTGTATTGTTACAGACATACTTGCTGACAGGTATTTTGAAATAAATTACCAAAATAATTGAAACTGGTATGATTATATTGTGTGATTTTGACAAATAAAATATTCAAAATTTTGCAGAATTTTAAAATATTGTGCACAGAATTTTTAATTTTGTGGTGCAGAATTCCCCCAGGAGTAGATGGTTATATAGGGTTAATGTATTATTTATAGCTAACCTGTTAGAACGTCTGCCACTCAGGGGAATAGAATGTAGGCTCTGCTGGATCCCTAGGCATAACTAACGGCATGAACCAAAGGCTGTGAATCAACCTAGGCCTGGCCTTGGCAGAGGAGTATCACCAATGGCATTGGCTAATCAAGTAAGCACATTTCTGACTGGAGAGGATGATACAAGAACAGCCAGATTTCTCAAGTAACTGCATAAACACATTCCCAAGAGATGGTACAGGAACACACCTACCTCTTGTAAGATACGAATGGGATGGTAATAGGGCCGTCCTTAGGCATAAGCAGCATACACAGCTGCATGGGGCACCAGAAAATTTGGGGCACCCCTGGGTCTTAGTGTCCACCCTTCTGCCTCTTCCTATCCCTGTTCTGACCCTTCCTGCAGGCTCCCACAGCTGGCTGCTGCAGCCTGGTGACTCTTACTCCAGAGAGGATCTAGTAACTTAAAAGGGAAAAAGCCTCCAGCCTGCCAGCCCTATTAGCACAACATTGAAACTGTTAAAGGGCCACTCAAGTGGCAATGAAGCCCTTTAACAGGCATTTGCCAACCCCCAGGTATATACTGCCAGTTTCTGAATTTACTGCAGAACAGTTGTGCATTATTGTAGTGCTTGGATCTTCAGACATATCGTTTTTTAAATAAATCCTTCAAAAGACCACCCGCATCTAAAATACACATTTTAATTTTAATTATTATAGTAGAAAAAATTTGCTTCCAAAGTCTCTGTGTCCTTTCTGTCCATCCCTTTCTCCCTTCACCCCCTCCCGCCCTGTTAAAGAGAGCCCTTAAAGGGACAACACCCCTTTCCCTCCAGACAGCTGGACAAAGAGTTTCCCTTTCTTTACTTCTGACTATCTGATGAACTAGTTTTAAGAGAACCCTCCAGCAAAATCAGTATCTAGTAAGATATAAAATCCTTTGTTATGCCTCAAATCTTTGGAAACGTATTTTTTAAAATTGATGAAATTTCGTAAACGTGTCTATTGTTATGGAGATCACACAAAGTAAATTAGTGTTCCCTTTTTCTAAAAGCAGTGAACATTGTTACGAACACACTAAACCCCTGTGACTGATTAATTTAAAATAATGTCTTTGTTTCAGTGAGTTCAAGATGTAGTAATCTGGAATGATTACGTTATGAAGGCTTAAGAGTACATTTAAAATATCAAATCAGCTTAGAAATACTGACTAAGAAAAGGGACATTTTGCCTCCTTGCTGTAGTACATTCTGTCAAATCATGTTTTTCCAGATCATTAAACCTTGGGCCTGGTCTGCACTGCAAAGTTAGGTCAACATAAGTTGCCTTGTGTCCACATATCTGGAATAGGCCTACACTAAAATTTGCAGACATAAGCGCCCTATTACAGCAATGCAGTAAAACCACCTTCCTGAATGGTGCAGACCAGTGGTCACCAACCGGTCGATCGCAATCGACGATCCGAGAGGATCTCCCACTCAATCGGCGGCTGCTAAGGCAGACTCCCTACCCCAGCCCCACACCGCTCCCAGAAGCGGCCAGAGCAGCCCTGCAGGCAGGGGGGCAGGCACCTCCTTCTGTGTGCTGCTCCTGCCTGCAAGCACCACCCCCCTGGCTCCCATTGGGCGGGAGAGCTGCGGGGGCGGTGCTTGAAGAGAGGGGCAGTGGGCGGAACCACCCACCCCACAGAGGCGCATTGGCCCCTTCCAGGAGCGGTGTGGAGCCAGAGTTGGCAGGGAGCCGTCTTAGCCTGAGCAGCACCCATCCTGCACCCCAACCCCCAGCCCTGAGCCCCCTCCCAGAGCCAGCACCCCAAACCCCCTCCTGCACCCCAACCCCCAGCCCTGAGCCCCCTCCCAGAGCCAGCACCCCAAACCCCCTCCTGCACCCCGACCCCCAGCCCTGAGCCCCCTCCCAGAGCCAGCACCCCAAACCCCCTCCTGCACCCCGACCCCCAGCCCTGAGCCCCCTCCCAGAGCCAGCACCCCAAACCCCCTCCTGCACCCCGACCCCCAGCCCTGAGCCCCCTCCCAGAGCCAGCACCCCAAACCCCCTCCTGCACCCCAACCCCCGGCCCTGAGCCCCCTCCCAGAGCCAGCACCCCAAACCCCCTCCTGCACCCCAACCCCCGGCCCTGAGCCCCCTCCCAGAGCCAGCACCCCAAACCCCCTCCTGCACCCCAACCCCCGGCCCTGAGCCCCCTCCCAGCGCCAGCACCCCAAACCCCCTCCTGCACCCCAACCCCCGGCCCTGAGCCCCCTCCCAGAGCCAGCACCCCAAACCCCCTCCTGCACCCCAACCCCCGGCCCTGAGCCCCCTCCCAGAGCCAGCACCCCAAACCCCCTCCTGCACCCCAACCCCCAGCCCTGAGCCCCCTCCCAGAGCCAGCACCCCAAACCCCCTCCTGCACCCCAACCCCCAGACCTGAGCCCCCTCCCAGATCCAGCACCCCAAACCCCCTCCTGCACCCCAACCCCCAGCCCTGAGCCCCCTCCCAGAGCCAGCACCCCAAACCCCCTCCTGCACCCCGACCCCCAGCCCTGAGCCCCCTCCCAGAGCCAGCACCCCAAACCCCCTCCTGCACCCCGACCCCCAGCCCTGAGCCCCCTCCCAGAGCCAGCACCCCAAACCCCCTCCTGCACCCCGACCCCCAGCCCTGAGCCCCCTCCCAGAGCCAGCACCCCAAACCCCCTCCTGCACCCCGACCCCCGGCCCTGAGCCCCCTCCCAGAGCCAGCACCCCAAACCCCCTCCTGCACCCCAACCCCCGGCCCTGAGCCCCCTCCCAGAGCCAGCACCCCAAACCCCCTCCTGCACCCCAACCCCCGGCCCTGAGCCCCCTCCCAGCGCCAGCACCCCAAACCCCCTCCTGCACCCCAACCCCCGGCCCTGAGCCCCCTCCCAGAGCCAGCACCCCAAACCCCCTCCTGCACCCCAACCCCCAGCCCTGAGCCCCCTCCCAGAGCCAGCACCCCAAACCCCCTCCTGCACCCCAACCCCCAGCCCTGAGCCCCCTCCCAGAGCCAGCACCCCAAACCCCCTCCTGCACCCCAACCCCCAGCCCTGAGCCCCCTCCCAGAGCCAGCACCCCAAACCCCCTCCTGCACCCCAACCCCCAGCCCTGACTCCCCTCCCAGAGCCAGCACCCCAAACCCCCTCCTGCACCCCGACCCCCAGCCCTGAGCCCCCTCCCAGAGCCAGCACCCCAAACCCCCTCCTGCACCCCAACCCCCAGCCCTGACTCCCCTCCCAGAGCCAGCACCCCAAAACCCCCTCCTGCACCCCGACCCCCAGTCCTGAGCCCCCTCCCAGAGCCAGCACCCCAAACCCCCTCCTGCACCCCGACCCCCAGCCCTGAGCCTCCTCCCAGAGCCAGCACCCCAAACCCCCTCCTGTACCCCGACCCCCAGCCCCAGGCTCAGCCCAGAGCCCCCTCCCACATCGTGAACCCCTCAGCGCCAGCCCAGAGCCCACCCCCTCCCAACTCCCAACCCCCTATCCCAGCCCGGTGAAAGTGAGTGAAGGTGGGGGAGAGCGAGTGACGGAGGTGGGGGGGATGGAGTGAGTAGGGTGGGAAGGGGCAGGGCCTCGGGGAAGGGGCGGGGAAGATCCGGGATTGAAGCAGAAAGTGATCTTGGGCATATAAAGGTTGGAGACCCCTGGTGTAGACCTACCGAGGTTGACACAGTGCAAGTGTAGACACTGCATGACTTGTGTCAGCACTAACAGTCCTCCAGAAGCTGTCCCACAATGCCCCGCTCCCTGCAACCATGATCGCTCTGACCGCGATTGTAAACTCCGTCGCTCAGAGGTCACGGAGACTGGAAGCAGCAAAGTGGCAGTAAATGGTTTACTGCTTTGAACCAGTGGAGGAATAGGTGATATGCTCTAAACCAGGGGTGGGCAAACTTTTTGGCTTGAGGGCCACATCGGGGTGCAAACCGTATGGAGGGCCAGGTTCCCAAACAGCCTGGACCCCGCCCCCTCCCACTTCCCACCCCCTGACTGCCCCCCTCAGAACCCCCAACCCATCCAATCCCCCCTGCTCCTTGTCCCCCCTGACCACCCCTTCCTGGACCCCACCCCCTATGCAACCCCCCCTGCTCCCTGTCCCCGACCCCTATCCACACCCCCGGGACTCCACTCCCAACCCTCCCTGTTCCCCGTCCCCTGACTGCCCCCCCCAGAACCACCAACCCATCCAACCCCCCCCCCCCCCCCGCTCCCTGACTGCCCCCCGGCCCCCCCACTCCCTGATCATGCTGTTAAGAGCAGCAGGAGCTCGCAGACCCGCAGGAGCCAGCCGCGCTCCCCGCCAGAGCCCTGCCTGCACGGTGGCGTCACTGCGGGGGAGGGGGGACAGCCGGGGAGGGGCCAGGGACGAGCCTCCCCAGCCGGGAGCTCAGGGGCCGGGCAGGATGGTCCCGTGGGCCGGACGTGGCCCGTAGTTTGCCCACCTCTGCTCTAAACATACAAAGATTTTACACTTCACATATTTTTCATGTGTTTTTCTGTGTCTTTCTTTGGAACAGATGTAACATCTTGCTCATTTCTTAGGCTCTGGATTAGTACCCAGCACACTAGATGCTGCTTCCCTCGAAGCCTGAGGCAAGACGGCAATGTTCCTTTCCTGCACCAGTGGTTTCACCATTTCTGTACCCAGGCCCCTGAGAAACATCCATTTCTTACTCAGAGATTTATAATAATAGACTCACGGAATCAGAGCTGGACGGGACCTCGAGAGGTCTCTAGTCCAGCCCTCCGCACTCACGGCAGGACTCAGTATTATCTAGACCGTCCCTGACAGGTGTTTGTCCAACCTGCTCTTAAAAATCCCCAATGACAGAGACTCCAGCACCTCCCTAGGCAATTTATTCCAGTGCTTAACTACTATTATGCCATGTGCGGTTCAACAAAATCCAAACAATCTACACACTGAGACATGCAGTGAGCAACAGAGTCTGTCAAGTGTGAGCTTGTCAGAAAATGTATCTGACAATTATGGCTTATCCAGAAACTGTTCCTAGCAACCATGAGCGTCCCTGAAAATCAATTTCACAGTGTCATTGTCAAAGATACTCAATTTGCTGGACAGTTGTGCTGATACATGACGCAAATGTCATCTGGGGTCTTACAGACCCCGTGACACTTTTGGTGCTTTAAAAAAAAAAAAAAAAAACCCCCACTGAAACTATGATGCTAAAGACCATACTGAAAGATTCATGTGATCCTATCATAACTGCAGCCTCAAAGTAAAAACAATTTGATGCTGGAATACTGCATAATTAATTTGGGGTCTAATTTACCCCATGACCTTTTTAGGGATTTTTTTTTCTTACACAAAACCCACAACAGGTAGGATGATAAAACTAATGGGGAAAGATTGACTTCATCCTACCTGAGAAGAGGCACGGCTGTTGGCATAAAACATTTTCTTTACATTGTTGTGAGCATTGGGGTCAGATAGACCAAAAACATTAGAAGAGTTAAATCTGATCACACAGACAGCTTCCAAGTGTACATTATGTGTTATGGGTGTGACATTATCTTCACTGTATCTGAGTAACACAGCTCTCCGTTCCACAGGTTAGCTGAAAACAGCCACAGTCCAATTTCAGAAGTCAGCTGTCTGTGTTTCTATTTCATTAGTTTCCAGACTCAGTGAAATGAACAGGCAGGACTATGCCATCGGGAAGCATTGTCACTGACTGCAATGGGTACAGGCCCGGGCCCTGAATGCACCACGAACAGCCTCCTTTGCTTTGCGGGAGATAAAGGAAACAGTGCAGAAACGCTGGCTCACCAAAGCACGGCTGTCAGGAGTAAGTGAATGCCCTTTGGACAGAAAACACAGGAGTTGTCAGACCTGCCCATGCCACAGCTCCACTTGCCTTTGACCATGCCCAACAGAGGTGCCAGGTGTCAGAGTGGTAGCCATGTTAGTCTCCAAGGTGCCACAAGGACTACTCGTTTTTCCTATGTGATCCTTAGACAAGTCAAAAGTGAAGCAAGAGGCACCAATGCTGTCTAAAACTTGTAGAGGATTCCGTAAAGTGGAGCTTTGCTACAAAATAACCCCATTTGACTCAGAAAGCCTACATCAATATTGTTTTTGTCACATAAAGCAACTTCCTCCTAAAACAAATACAGAGGGGTAATTTATCGTAAGTCATAGGGTCTTGCGAAAGAAGATCAGGCTGAATAATCTGTTCATATAACTCGTGATGAAAATCTAAGTGTGTAAACATGAAATGCATCAATATCAAGGAGAGAAAATATTGAGAACCTACATGAAGTGAGAATTGTTGAGGCATTTTACAATCACTGGGGCATTTCATGACATCCATTTTTACCTAAAAATGGAAGGCATAAAATGACTTACTGTTCTGAGTACTGGGTTTTGAATAAAGAACCACCACAGAATCTTAAATCCGCTTTCCTGTGGTGGAGCAGGTACTTGGATGTGAATGACTACGAATTGCCACTACGAATGACAGTGAATAGTCATTTGGCTACAGAAGGCATGAGAATCACTCTAGTGCCAGGTAGGTTGGGCACTCCCTTTTTTTTTTCGGCTAAAACTATTCAGTGGATTCATATCAAATTAACCAATAATTTTCAGCTTGACTGAAACTGCAAGTAAACTGTTCATCCAAAAAAAAATCACCCAGCTCTAGCTGGGCTGGCATGCTCAATACAGCTGGTGAAATATTTCAAACAATTATTGTTCTCGTTTTTAAGTGATCTTTTTTCTAAAATTGAAATTTTCATGTAAAAAAATATTTTTCCAAGAATTTGTTCTTTTAACAAATCCCCAATATTAAAAATGTGCTGTTTGTTATTCTGGTTTTCTTTTTCCCCTTTTCCTTCTGTTTCCCCTTTTCAGTGGCAAAATGGAAAGAAAAAAGGGGGGACAAAGGGAGAACTGGGGAGAGAGAATTGACACTGGAAAAGTTCTACTTTAAAAAAAAATCCATTTTTGAAATTTGTAGACAAAAATAAATTTCAAAATTGTCAAGTTTTATTGCAAACACCCATTTTCCAACCAGGTGAGTGCCCTGGTTGCAGAGCTACTCCAAGTGATGAAGAAGGGGTTGGCTTGTTCCAGTAGGAGCTGCATCTGCTCTTCTCACCTGGAAGGAGTCTTTGAGGGTGGGGTGCAAAGACAGAAATATGGGGACTTGGAAGGGGACCCCACAGAAAATGAAATGTCCTGAAGCAGCCATTTGGGAACAAACATCTACAAATTACAGAGCTTAAACAAGTCTACATGAGCTCCGATCTGATCAGACTTGGGGCAAGGACTGTCATTCTGTTCTGGATTTGTGCAGTGCCCAGCACAGTGGGGTCCTGGGCCATGACTAGGGCTCCTAGGTGCTACAATAATAAACAATACAGATCACAGTGGTTCCCTTCTGGCTTTGGGGTCTATTACTCTGTATCAGTGGCTCTCAAACTGTGGGTCAGGACCCCAAAGTGGGTCGCAACCCCATTTTAATGGGATCACCAGGGCAGACTTAAACTTGCTGGGGCCCAGGGCCAAAGCCAAAGCCCGAGTCCCACCACCTGGGGCCAAAGCCCAAGGGCTTCAGCCCTGGGCAGCGGGGCTCCGGTTACAGGCCTCCTGCCTGATCAGCTTTGCCCCCCCGACTAGGGTGGAGGGCTTGGGCAGGCTCAGGCTTCAGTCCCCCCTTCTGGAGTCTGGTAGGAATATTTGTTGTCTTGGTGCAATGAAGTTTGAGAACCCCTGCTCTATCTGACCACCTCTCTCCCCCAAAGCACTGCAATCCGCCTCCCACACTGGCCTCCTTCCTACCACTTCCTGACCTTACTGAGTGCTTTAAGGAAGACACGGCCTCTCTTGACCTCTTCTTTCCCCTATTGTTTGAGCCCATCTCCACGCCCTTGCACCCTTTGTTATCACTCTTATCACCAACTGATTTCCCTGCGCTTTCCCAACTCTCTTTCACCTGCCACTATGTATCCCCGTTCACCTAAAACAACCTCTGTGCCCCCGTTTCCTCGACTGTACAAGGGGGATGATGACACCGCTCTCCTCTGTGAAGAGTTTTGAGCTCCACTGATGACACGCACTACATCAGAGGTAGGCATTATGAATGCAATAAAGACCCTAGGCAAAGCAACTGAGCTCTCTCACCCACCAATATATTTCCAGAAGGGTTTCACTTGCACCCTGCTCGTCTGTGTGCAGTGAATGAACTCCTTCCTACCGTGGCTGGGGACACTGGCCCATTCCATCACCCTGGCTGCCTTCATCCCCAAGCAGGTATCTGGCTCTCTGCTGTCCTTGGGTCTCTTACTGCCTCTGTACTGACAATTCATCTGCCCACAAGGGTCAGCACTCTGCTCTCTCCACTTCTGCTTTCCACCTTCCCCCTCCCAGCCCCCAGCTCTCTGCTTTTAACTGTAACTGCCACATGCCCCTGTTACTGGCATTCAAGTGTACATGTATTTGGATGCCCTAATTTGTGGCTCCACCTCCGTGTCTCAGACTTGTCTGCCCTTCAAATGCTACAGGACTATAGTGCTTCAGTGCAGACACCACCTCCCCGTTGGCCTGGGGAATCCTCCTCCCCAAGGAGCGGCAGCGGGTTGATGGAAGAATCCGTCCGTCTCCCCAGCGCTGTCTACGCGGGGACTTGGGTCAGTTTAACTATGCTGCTCAGGGGGTGGGTTTTTCACACCCCGGTGACGAGCTGTGCCAAACTAGTTTTCCAGCGCAGAGCAGGCCTCAGAGGAAACAGAGCATCTCTGGGGCCGGGGCAAACACAGCTCCACCTCCGACCCTCTCCTCTGCCACTGGACACATCCTCAGTGCGCTCCTGACCCCCAGCCTCTCGCCTGGCGTTCACAGGTGCCCAGCACTCCCCTGGAGGCCAGGGGGGCACAGGCCCCCAGCAGCCCTGGAGGTCATGCCCTGCCTGTCACCGTCTCCTCAAGCCTGCTCAGGTTAGGTCTCCAGCCAGGTGGCCTTCATCTCTGCCCCTGCCTAGCCCCTGCCCCCCCGGACACGGCAGCAGCCCCACGCGGAGATGTCACACCCGGTTCCAGCCCCCCATCGCCGCCAGCACGATGCAACCCTCCCCCCGGGCGGGCTGGGGGGCGTGGGCAGTCGGGACCGAGCAAGCGGGGAAGGCTCCTCCCGAGACCGGGGCACGGGCACCCCGCACCAGGGCGCGCTGGGTCCCAGGGCCGATCCCCCACTGCGGGCTGCGGCCGCTCCCGGGCCAGGCGCCCAGGGCGAGCCCGGCCCGCCGCTCGGCTCGCTCCGCCCCAGCCCAGCCCCTTCCTCCGCCGCAGGGGCGGAGCCCGGCCCGGCCCGGCAGGCCCCGGCAGCGGGACTCGCGGGAGGCGGGCCGGAGCGCAGCGCAGCGCAGCGCAGAGCCGGGGATGCGCCCGCGCGGCTGAGCGCGCCGGGATGAAGGAGGCGCAGGGCGGCGCGGCCCTGCCCGGCACCTCGCTGCAGCGGGCCTGCCGGCTGCTCGTCGTCTTCTGCGCCCTGCACCTCTCGGCCACGCTGCTCTACTACCTGGCGGGCAGCAGCGCCCTGCGCCCGCCGCGCAGCCCCGAGCCGCCTGCGCGCAGCCCCGAGCCGCCGCCGCGCAGCCCCGAGCCGCCGCCGCGCAGCCCCGGGCCGGCCAACCGCTCCCGCGCCCAGCCCGGGCCGCCGCCGCCGGACTGCCCCGACCCGTCCCCGCTGCTGGGTAAGCGCCCCCCGAGGCCCTGCGTGCGCCGCTCGCTGGCCTCGCCCGTCTCCGCCCGCGGCCCTTCCGCCCGCGCCCCGCACCCCGCGCCCCGGCGGGCGGGCGAGGGGCCGGTCCCCAGGGAGCTGCTGCCCCCCCCCGCACCCTCTGCCGCGCCCCGGGATCTGCAACGCCGGCAGCCCGGCCCGCCTGTGTCACCTAAAGCGCTGGCCGGGGGCAGCATGTGCGCGGCGACCCTGGCCGCCAGCTCCGTGCCCGGGGCAGGGAGCGTGGGGGGCATGAGTCCTTTTGTCTTTGGAGGTGGGGGAACGTGGGGGAATCTGCTTTGGAATCAGTCTGATGACCCAGCGCGCCGCTTCCCCCCCGTTCCGGTCTCCGCTCCAGAGCCCGTTTGCCGGAGTTCCCCTTTTATAAATACAGGCACAGCGCGGCGAACTTCAGCAAACTCCCCAAAGCCCACCTTGTCTCGCCCGCCTGCCTCCAGGCGCCCAGCGGGAGAGGCGGCCCGCGGTCTGTTCCAGGAGGTTTACACGCGTTTTTCACCCGCTGAGAGCTGCATTTATTGCCTCTGTTCTCGGAAATTGCCCATGCTACAGCTTGGCCTGTTTATCTCCCGTAATACCCCATCCACCACGCCAGTGCGGCCACGCAAAAACCTGAGCCGGGAGCATCAGATCGCCGCCTCGGGTCCTCGGTCTGTGTTTAAAATGTAACATCCCAGAGGGTAAAGTGAGCCTAGCTTGCGTTAAATATTTACTAGTGTCAGTAGAGCACAGTAAGGCAAATATATGAATCCATATCAAGCTTATGTTGAAAAACTCCTTAAAATAGGGTTCATGAACATATATGGAAAGGAATAAATAACCGTGTTAGGCCTTTCACTGTTCCACTCAAACCAAAGTTAACTGCTCCAGACAAAGCCCTGGGTCCTGAGAGCCATCCTGAGCCCAGCTGGTCTGAGTGGCTGCAGCCTTATTCCCAAATGTTCGTTCCAGTGCCTGTTCCTACTGTCTCTTCCCTGAAGTTTAGTTGTAACCATTTTAGCTCACTTCAGTTACGTAGACTCAGTGAAAGCTGTTTACCCACAGTGGAGATCGCGTTTCTTTCATCTCACTGGAGAAAGGCAGCATATCATAATATAGATTACTGGGGCTAGTCTAATTTCATATTAAATGCTACCTTGCTTATTTAATTTTCAAATAATAGGAAGTTATGGGTGGTGCTGAGGACAACTAAAAATTGTTTCCCTGCTTTGCGTGACCCATTTCCTGGTTCTTTACCTTCTGATTAAGAGCTGTCTATGCTACTGATACAACTGTCGGGCGACCTGGCTCTGACAGGGTTATACCCCTGACCTGCTTACACCATTCTAACCGGTAGTGTAGACAGGGCCTTACCCACTGTCCTGGAAGTTGGGGCCCTTTGTAGTCAGAACAGGACCCCTGATATGGCTGTGTTTATAGGATAAACAGATCCTTAATAGTAACATTTAGAAGGCTGCTGAAAAGCATGTGTGTTTTTCAAGATGGCATTTTATTTAAAACTACAAAAATAGAATAATTTTGGAAAAAGTAATATTTACACATTAGAGAAGTCCTTGGCTCCAAATACTCTTTCAGTAACAATTGTGTGCTGCTGAGAAGAGAGCAATTTAAAAAAATTATGAATGACTTATATTTATACATACGTTACCAGAATTCTTCTTGGTAGTCTTAATGAGATGCTGGTGAGAGAGAGAGAGAGAGACTTTAAAAATAGAGTATTTTTTCCTCTCAGACTTATAAATATTTTACTTAGTCTTGTACTTAGTGTTTCACCATCACACTGCTAGGGTTACTATTCAGTTTCCTACTGCAGATCCACAATTCTTAGGACTGTTGTGGTTTTCTGTCTGGGTTCTTGGGGGGGAACTTGGTGGCTTGTTTGTTTGTTTGTTTTCCAGAAGAGTGTTATTTCTTGATTGTTCCCTTTCACCAGTTTCCGTAGATTCTGGCTAATTCTCTATCTACTATTCCAGCAGTTCCCAAACTTGTTCCGCCGTTTGTGCAGGGAAAAGCCCCTGGCAGGTCGGGCCGGTTTGTTTACCTGCCGCATCCGCAGGTTCGGCCGATCGTGGCTCCCAGGGGCCGCGGTTCGCTGCTCCAGGCCAGTGGGAGCTGCGGGAAGCGGCGTGGGCCGAGGGACGTACTGACCGCCGCTTCCAGCAGCTCCCATTGGCCTGGAGGGGCGAACCGTGGCCCCTGGGAGCCGCGATCGGCCGAACCTGCGGACGTGGCAGGTAAACAAACCGGCCCGGCCCGCCAGGGGCTTTCCCTGCACAAGCGGTGGAACGAGTTTGGGAACCGCTGGACTAATCCATTAAAAACCTGATAGTTCTCACCCAGCTTCTCAGCAAAGATTAAATAGTTCTTGTATGACTATGACTTTGGAACTTCTGTAATTGGTGTATTTGTTTGGACAGCATTTACCGCATTGTGGGCAGCGTGGAATTCTACAAATACACGTTATGACGTGCTATGATAAATGCATACAGTCAAGCAACAAGGATCAGAATGAACGTAGTCACACTTGTGAGGCAGTATTAGTGTGCCTCTGACTTAGGGTGACCAGATAGCAAGTGGGAAAAACCGGGACGGAAGGATGGGGGAAGAATAGGTGCCTATATAAGCACCTAAGATCTTGACATCTGATCACCCTACTCTGACTTCTAAGACTGGTTAATCTGCCATAAAGTTGTTTGTGTATCTACAGGTTTGCAGGATTGTGGCCCAGTGATGTTCTAATACATCCCGTTGTTCGGGGACAGCTGTACGTCTCCGTTACTTTGCATATTAGTGTAAGATAAGAAAAAGTTGAATTCTCTCTGCTATCCTTGGGTTTCTGGCAACTTGTTATTTGTTAACAGCTGCTGCTAGAGGCCAGATACTATTTGAAACTTAAATAATGAAGCTTGATACGTTGACCTTGTAGTGCCTTTTAGATGATTATATATTACTACTGGGTAACCATAGGCATTTGGGATGAGAAGATTAGAAAGAGAACCTGGCCTGTTACTAGTGTGTTATGTTTACATAAGGGCTCTTTTTAACCAGAGATTTTTTTAAAATGCTTTTGAGAAGATTCATGTGGTTTTCAACATATGCAACTCTCAGGGAAGTTCTGAGCTGACCACTTACTGCTAAGTGAGAGGCTGTTTATGGATCAACACATCTGCATAACAAATGACTGGTTTGGAGGTGGTTTTGAGGTCACTAAAGGGAACTGTGTTCAGTGTTTTGTTTTGTTTTTTGTTGCAGGTCTTTCACTTTCTCTTCATCATTATAGAAACCAGTTGTGTGGCCAGTACTGTGCTAAAGTCCTGTCACCACAAAAAGCACAAATCAGAATCCTTCTGGAAAATGGCTTAACTTTACACTATTTGAACTACGTAGCTAAGCATTTTAACCTAGCGTGACTATCAGAGCTTTCCATTGCCCCTCGAAGGAGCAGGTCAAATGCTTTCAAATGCGTCGAATCCTGAGACAGGAAAGAGAGTACCTCATGATTCGTTGCACTCTTTTCCCTGCCTGAACCAGGAAGCTGAATTGTCAGCCATTTTAGTCCACTTTTTAAAAATACTAGTTTGTACTCCATATTCACTGCAACTTACTAAATCTGCTTGCTTCCCTATTAGGAAGTAGCCACTTTGTGTATATACAGTGTGGCAGGGGCGGTGGGGCATGTGATGTGAATTGTGGGATTACCTGGAAAGACTTGCCTGGTTGTGACGTACGGGCTATCCGTGCTACAGCTTCACAGTTTTAAGCTGAAATGTGTGCAGTACTGTTGCTCTTCCCATGGATGTACAATGGCCTGTGGCTTCATGTTTTTAAACTGTTGTTTACTACAGGGGTTCTCAAACTGGGGGTTGGGACCCCTTGGGGGTCACGAGGTTATTACATGGGGGGTTGCAAGTTGTCAGCCTCCACCCCAAACCCCGCTTTGCCTCCAGCATTTATAATGGTGTTTAATGTATAAAAAAGTGTTTTTAATTTATAGGGGGGGGGTCGCACTCAGAGGCGTGCCATGTGAAAGGGGTCACCAGTTCAAAAGTTTGAGAACCACTGCTCTAAAGGCTGTAGTGTAGCCAGGGACAGAGACCAAAGATCCTGGTGGCTCATGGGTGGCTGGAATTCTTCCTACCTGTTTAAATATTAAGAACATAAGAATGGGGTGACCCAGTCTGGCCTAAGGTCCATCCAGCCCAGTATCCTGTCTACCAACAGTGGCCAATGCCAGGTGCCCCAGAGGGAGGGAACCTAACACGTAATGATCAAGTGATCTGTCTCCTGCCATCCATCTCCACCCTCTGACAAACAGAGGCTAGGGACACCATTCCTTACCCATCCTGGCTAATAGCCCTTAATGGACTTAACCTCCATGAATTTATCCAGTTCTCTTTTAAACCCTGTTATAGTCCTAGCCTTCACAACCTCCTCAGGCAAGGAGTTCCACAGGTGGACTGTGTGCTGAGTGACGAACTTCCTTTTATTTGTTTTAAACCTGCTACCAATTCATTTCATTTGGTGGCCCCTAGTTCTTATATTACGGGAACAAGTAAATAACTTTTCCTTATTCACTTTCTCCACACGACTCATGATTTTATAGACCTCTATCATATCCCCCCTGAGTCTCCTCTTTTCCAAGCTAAAAGTCCTGGCCTCTTTAATCTTTCCTCATTTGGGACCCGTTCCAAACCCCCTAATCATTTTAGTTACCCTTTTCTGAACCTTTTCTAATGCCAGTATATCCTTTTTGAGATGAGGGGACCACATCTGTACGCAGTATTCAAGATGTGGGCGTACCATGGATTTATAGAAGGGCAATAAGATATTCTCTGTCTTATTCTCTATCCTTTTTTAATGATTCCTAACATCCTGTTTTCTTTTTTGACTGCTGCTGCACACTGCATGGACGTCTTCAGAGAACTATCCACGATGACTCCAAGATCTTTCTCCTGATCATTTGTAGCTAAATTAGGCCCCGTCATATTGTATGTAGAGTTGGGGTTATTTTTTCCAATGTGCATTTCTTTACATTTATCCACGTTAAATTTCATTTGCCATTTTGTTGCCCAATCACTTAGTTTTGTGAGATCTTTTTGAAGTTCTTCACAGTCTGCTTTGGTCTTAACTATCTTGAGCAGTTTAGTATCGTCTACAAACTTTGCCACCTCCCTGTTTACCCCTTTCTCCAGATCATTTATGAAGAAGTTGAATAGGATTGGTCCTAGGACTGACCCTTGGGCAACACCACTAGTTACCCCTCTCCATTCTGAAAATTTACCCTTTGTTCCCTGCCTTTTAAACAGTTCTCAGTCCATGAAAGGATCTTCCCTCTTATCCCATGACAACTTAATTTATGTAAGAGCCTTTGGTGAGGGACCTTGTCAAAGGCTTTCTGGAAATCTAAGTACACTATGTCCACTGGATCCCCCTTGTCCACATGTTTGTTGACCCCCTCAAAGAACTCTAATAGATCAGTAAGACACGATCTCCCTTTACAGAAACCATGCTGACTTGTGTGCAACAATTTATGTTCTTCTGTGTCTGACAGTTTTATTCTTTACGATTGTTTCAACTAATGTTGGTCACTTGGTAGCAATTATCCACTGTTCTGTGGTATTTGGAGGAGGGAGGTCAGGGTGAAAAGCTTTCCCTACTTCTTGCTTGTCAAACTTAGGCCACATTTACACTTTGCTGCAGCATGGACTACCATGTGTGAATTGCAGGGGGGCGGGATCCTTGTGTGAACATACCCTTAGGCTTGGTCTATACAGTTGTACTGACCTAATCCCCAGTGTAGACGGCTCTATGTCGAGGGAGGGCATCTCCCGTTGATATAACTACTGCCTCTCATGGAGGTGGAGTACCTGGATGGGAGATGCCCTCCCATCAGTGTAGACGTATCTTCACTGAAGCGGTGCAGCTATGCCAATGCAGCACTGCCTCCCCTTAGAGAGCAACTCTTTGGTATGCTGTGCAATTCAAAACCCCCTGTAGCCCATGTTGGGGCACTTTCTAAACATAGCTGAAGTCAGGGTTTCTAAACAAATGTTTTGGTGGCCTCCAAGCATGACCACCTACTCTTGCAATGACAGTTTTTCCTGAAATACTTAATTAACTTTAGGAAAAACAAATAAGTATGCACATATGCAGGTCCAAATCATTCTGATTTATTTATGTAGGGTTTTTTGGTTTTTTTGCAGACTCAATAATAAAAAATTCTTTACTGGACTGAAACAGAATAGGAACACAAATAAGGTGCTTTGGATGTTCTTGTCTTTTTTGTTTTTTCTTTTGCCTTTTTTTTTTAGACTTGCTAACTAGTACGTCTGTTGTTGTGAAAAGTGATATTTGTTAATATTACTTTTCACAGCAGACTTACACAAGCCTAGGGACAAATTAAGACCTGGATGGGGAGGTGGGAAGGGAGGCAATGGGAGTCAGGGGCGATGTGTGGGTGGGTGGGTGATAAGTGGCCAGGGGAGTTGGGGGGGGGGGGGGGGGGCAAGGGCGATATTGGGGAGAGAGGTGTTAACCTGGGGCAGAGCCCACCGCCATGCAGCTGGGGACCAGGTCCAGAGCCCGAAGCCCTGCAGCTGGTGACTGGAGCCCACCACCACCACATGACCAAAGCTGGGGGCCGGAAGAGGCAGTGGGGGTCGGGGGTGATGCTTTGTGTGTGTGAGTCTGGGGCAGAGCCGGAAGCCACACAGCCAGGGACCAGGGTCAGAGCCTGAAGCCCTGTGGCCAGAGCCTCCCCTCCTCCCACATGTCATGGCTGAAGCCTAAAGCCTGAGCCCCACCTTCCCCAGGAAAGTGGGGAACTTCACCAGCTGCCTGCTCCTCCAGCTTTGGAGTTGGCGGGGAGCAGGGTACAAGCCCCCCGGCAGCCCTGGGGGAGGGCCCACTGCTTTGCCCCTCTCCCCCCGTCCCCGCATCACTTCCCAGGAGGCTGTGGCCACAAAAAAAGACCCTGGTGGCTGCATGCGAGAATCACTGACCTAAATTTGACAAGCAAGGATTAGGGAAAGCTTTCACTGTGCAGCTGAGTATCACTACAAATTTGCAAAGTTTGGTCACTATAACTGAGAGATAAGCACATCAGCATAAGCGCGACCAGACCTCGATCCAATATAGCCATTTGCAATAATCAGGAAAAGCAAATTGCTCTCTGCCAGGGTGGATTTGATTTAAATCATAATTTAAATCACTAGTCAGGAAGACTCGATTTAATCATGGATTTCTACATTAAAGTGCTTTCTTGGTGGTGGTTACAACCTTAATACATATTCTTCACAACTCAGAGATGTTAGGTTTTATTTTTAGAAGGTACACACTATACATTTTTTAAGTGATTTATTTTAAAACTTTTCAGCTTAGTTTTACAGCTATATCAGAAAACGAATGATTGTTTGGTTATTTCATTTACCAAAGGTAATTGAAGCAGATATTTGTGAAGTCATTGGGAGGTGAGTGATCTCCAATTCAACAGGTTAATCATTCATATTTGGAGGATTTTCTTGCCATGCTGTATTAGGAGGAGAACATCACCAGACAGACATTTAAATTGTTTTATTTAACTAAAACAACAACGTGTTATATTCTGGATTTTTTTCTTCAACGGCAAACATATAATATTTTAACAAAACAAGCATATGAATTTTTGAATTTAGTTAAACATTCAAGTTTTTTAAAATCAGGTTTGTTTTTGTTAAAATTGCTTTGAACTAAAATAGTTACATGAAATATTTTTAAAAAAATGAAATCGACTGTGTCAGCCAGATCTACACGAGAAACTTAAAATGTTGGCTTCTGCAGCTAACTCAGTCGTCTTCACCTTCATTTTCCTGTTTGTTCATAATCTGGAAAAGGGAAACAAGCTTTCCTGCTTTTTCAGGTCCCAAACGATTTCTCACTTTGGAATGCATTAGTCCAAACGAAGAAAATATTTTTTCTACACCAGGAGCAGAAGCTACTGCTGTTAAAAGTGAGATCACCACTTCAACAGTCTCTGAATCCAAGTGCTTAAGTGACTTCCACCAGTTCACATATATTTCTTGAATGGTTCACCCTTAGCTCTGATGTTTATGACAGTGGGCATTATGGAGGGATGGTTGCTGGGTGTCCATGTCATAGCCAACTCCCTTCTTCAGCAGTTAAGGTTTGACCCTGGTACTGAGTATTGAGTAGTGATGTTCATTTGCAAGAAAATGAACTGGAGATAGTGCTTGTCCCATTCGTTTTTTAATGCTTGTAATTTAACTCTCTCATTGCAGATTTCTCTTTTTAAGATCTCACTTGGTTCCTTCCAGATTTCAACAGCATCAGCAATAAAACAGCAATTTCCCTGCATTTTGTTCGAGGCTACAGAAATAGGCTTCAGGGTACTCAACATGTGTTCAACATTTCTCTTACGCCCAATGTTGAGCACTTTGGCTGTGACAGGGCCATCTGTTTTTTCATGCTTTTGTTTACAAACTGTCATCCGATTAGGCCAGTTCTTGATATAGTGCTCAAAACAGTCCACTACTGAGTTCCATCGCACGTCTTGTGGGAGAGTTAGCTTGGTTCCTTCCACTCTTTTCAGAGCAGCTGCTGCTGCAAAGTGATTGTTACGGACGTATTTTGCAATTTCAACAACATTAGCCTTTATTTCTGGAACACTGAAGTCTTTGGCTAGGAGGTGCATCAAATGAGCAATGCAACCGTATGTTGTTAGCTTGGGACTCTCTTCTAAATAATTTCTTCTCATCTTGGATACGTGTGCAGCATTGTTTGTGACCAAGCTGCGTACTAGACATTTGAATTTTTTTCCACAGTTTGTTATAGCTTTTACTGCTACTTCTTGTCCGTATTCTGCTGTGTGTGCATTTCCTGTTATAGCAATTGTTTCTGTAAGGAAAACATTCCCTTCTTCTGTTGTCACACAACCACATACAACAGGATCATTGTGGACATTGCTCAACCCATCAAGACTCAGGTTAACAATTTTACCCTCAAGACCTTTTGCACACTGCTCAGTTTCTCTTTCATACACTTTATCCAGCGATTTGCCTGCGACATCTGCTCCGTTGAGTGGACGGTATCCTGGTGTTAATGACTGAACCATGTTAATGAAGTGTGGGTTCTCAATCATATGGAAAGGAGAGTTTGTTGCATAAACAAACCGGGCAATTTTTTCATCAATTACCTCTTTTCATAATCTGCTGGTTCTTATCACAAACTTATCTATGTTGTTTCTGGATGATGGAGGGTTTTTTTCTTTCTGCTACAGGTGAGATACACTGTGGCTATGTGACATACATGATGTGACTGAAACACTGTCATTGGCAGATAACTCTGAAACTGTAGAAAATGATGGTGATCTTGAAGGGTGGGTAGTCTTCAGAATCCTGTACGTTGAGGATGGATTCTCCTAAACAAAATAAGTCAATGCAGTTAATTATTGTTACCATACTGCTCATTTAGTATTACTCCGTGCATTCACTGACACTCAGCAGTGCTTTAAAGGTGAAATTGTAAAAGGAAGATCTGACGATTTCACCTATTTATTTTTTATCACAGCTGCATCTAAAATGACAGTACCATAGAGTAACAACTATATTTTTTGCTCAAACATGAGAATTCGAGAATAGTCCAGAAGGAAGACAGGCAGTCCTTAAGAAAGAAGTATGAAATAAAAAAGTTTACCGACCTGAAGATCCTGCATGTTCAGACATGTTCCTTTCATCATCTTCAGTGCAGCTTCCTCCTGAGAAGGAACACTTCTCATGATGTTGTTTCATTCGGGCAACCAGGCCTTTTGCGTTTCTTTGCTGTACTGTTTGCATTTTGCACACATGCCTGTGTTACCTACCGGTAGAGGAACTTCATTAAAATATTCCCAAACTGGGTCTCTTTTACGGCCTGCTGCCATTATAGGTTTTCCCTTCTAGTGAGAGAATGGTATGGTAGATCTCCGATCAATGAAGGCTACACTCACAAAGACCTCAAGACTTCTGGAATATGCTGCTCAAACAGTTTCACTTTTGTTTCTCCTGCCCGTCCCTCCCTTCTCACATTTATCTCCAGACTTCTTCTCCTTGTCCAGATCTATTCTGCCGACTACAATCTTCTATTCATTGAACTTTTTGAAACTGCACTTTCAGAGAGAGGTAAGGGATTGACTCTGTGTACACAAATTTGCAGAGGGACAATAGGGTTGAGGTCTGTTGTTTCTCACCTCTATATATTATTGACTGATTTATTTAAAAACATTTTTGCTGTTAAAAAGCATGTTATCTCTGGAAACACAAATCCACAGTTTGAGAACTGTGAAATTAAGCATCTCTGATGGTATCCTCTAGACTGAGCACTGAGTCCTATTGGGTAGATAGAAAGATAAACCTAAATAATCTATACAGAAGCCCCTGGAACCCCATCAGATTTGGTCCCTAGTCCATGAACTATTGGAACTCATTTACAAAACTTTTCTTAAACATACATGAATATATTGTCTCATACTATAGAATAAGAATTTATAATCCCTCTTCCGTGATGAGATATCTTTGAGCTCTAATGTATCTTAATTAAAACTATCTTTAGATAAGTTTTTCCTCCAAAAGCATTTTATCAAAAAAATCCCATTTAAATTAAAAAATCCAACATTTTTTTTTTTTTTTTAAATCTTTGATTTTTATCCACCCTGCTCTCTCCTCTCCTTCTAGGACTCTTGTGTTTGGATGGTTTGGTGAGATTATTATGAGTTTGTCCTTCCCCATTCCCCTCAAAAGAAAGGGGGCAGAGGGGGGATAAGATCCTTGGGGAGAATAGTCTGTGTTAGGATAACTCATCATAAAACAGACAGTTTGTCTTTTGGGGCCAGAAGTCCCTAACGTAGGTTATTCTTTTATATGCTACCGATCTATCCACCACGTAAGCCGTTGATTAAAATAAATAAATGAAAAGCCCTTTAATACAATTACGCACATTAGAAAATCTCTGCTTGCTTTGCTTTGGGCATTCTGGTGATTTATGGCTGGCACAATGGAAGTCCTCATTTGCCAAAGTTACTTGTTTTTTTACTTTGAGAGGGAGGTGAAAATTCCTTGTGTCCAAAAATGTGACTTTACTGTGTTTATAATGTAGTGAGGAAGTTGTGTTGGCACCATGGCCCCTTGCTCTAAAATGTTCCTATCTCTGGCTACACCTGCCTTCCAAACCGCGTTTAGAAATGGCGATTGTTCTAGGTTAGTGCTGATAAGTTGCGCTTAGGAGCTGTTTGTTCCACATGTTAAATCAGCTGACAGGAATTCAGTCATTTTTACACCATCAGAAACTGTTACTTTCGATACATTTCTCTTATAAAGTTATCAGGATGAAAAGAGATTATTTCATTACAAGTCCTAACACTGCCATGTGCGTTGGAGGAATCCAGGCTGCGATCCAGGAGGAGAGCCATGTTGTGACATGGTTTCTGCTTTGTGTCATGCCTGTGTGGGATTTGTGGTGGCTGCACAAGAGACAATCAGTGACTCATCTTTAGGCTTTGCAATTAAAATAAATAAAAACAACATCAAGGCCCTTGAGTTTGTTTGAGCTGCAGCCCTGGTGGAACTGAAGGCGTGCATGTGTACAATGAACTAGTCAGCCAGACTGGATACTGTTACGTAGTGTTGTTCATCATATTTTTACTGCAGTAGTGCCAAGAGGGGCCAGTTGGGGAGCAGGGCCTGATAGTGCTAGGCGCTATGCGAATACCTGATGAAAACTCAGGCTATGGCCTGAAGAGCCTACAGCGGAAGGCCCCGATACGTTAGTGGGTTGTTTCTGTACACACTGGTGTGCCAGGCAGAGCCCCGCTGACCTCGGTGGGCCTGCAAGTGGGTGCGCTCCGTTACAGAACTGGGGACTAAGAAATGCCAGATGACTCATTCTCTGAGGGCAGCTCTGGCCGCAGTCATTCAGACCAGGCCTAATTGGGTTCCAGTTTAGAGGGCAGCTGGGATGTTGTCGGTGCTCTGGTGTCTGACTAACCTGCCAGTGGGTCCTGGCTGAGCTCCCTTGATGGAGCCCCGGTGGAACGGCGACAAAAGCCAATGACCGGCAGCAGCCATGCTGGTGCTGAGCAGTACGTCTAGGGCGAACCAGCTCTCCAGCTTGTGAAAACAGAAGCCATGGTTTTAAGGGTTTAAGAAGGCACTTTTGTTGGGTAAAATACCGACTAAATGGCACCTCTAGCTCGCTGGCACGCTGCTTTTTCTTTCAAACAGGGCATTGCCTCCATTCCCTCGTGTCTCTTCCCCCTGTGCACAAGGAGAGCGACAAAGGGCAGCTTGCAGATTGCAGCGTGTTCCCTTTATGGCAGGGTCAGAGTGGGCCTGCTAGCTGAATATGGGGCTGAGTGAGACTACAAGGAGGAAGTTAGAAAGACAGAGGCAACCCAGAGCTGCCATGACTCCTGACACACCCTGTGTGTTAGCTGTTAGAAAAGAGTAAAAGGTAGTCATTGCAAAAGTAGGAATGGCAGAGAAAACCAGCAGTGGGTGTAACAATAAGCGCAAAGACGCTTGGGACCAGTTTCTGCTCTGATTTGTGCCTCTTCGTGCAATTACACAGGTGAAAATCAAGACAGAATTTTGTCCTAAGGGTATATTTCACATTGCGCCTTACTCATATGTCTCCCTCCCCCACTCACCATCACCATCGCTAATAGCCCACAACTCTGAAGAGTTAGTCGTTTAAGTGGGAGAAAGGGTGTGAGTTCAGCTGGCACCTGCTGTTCGGCGTGTAGCTTTGTTAATGGAACATGTTTTAATTTTAAATCACAGGCTTTAGGAGCAGGCAGTCAGCAAGCCCAGTCAGTGATAAAATATGCAGCCTGGTGTAAGTCATTATATCCCTGTAATCTGGTTAAAATAAGAGTCTTGAACAATACAGGTTTCAGAGTAACAGCCGTGTTAGTCTGTATTCGCAAAAAGAAAAGGAGGACGTGTGGCACCTTACAGACTAACCAATTTATCTGAGCATAAGCTTTCGTGAGCTACAGCTCACGAAAGCTTATGCTCAAATAAATTGGTTAGTCTCTAAGGTGCCACAAGTACTCCTTTTCTTTGAACAATACAAACTATGTTTAGACTTGCAAGCTAAAGTGAAAATGTTCGTGTAGGTTCCTAGGGTCCAGCTATTCCTCGCACAGTACTGCAGACTGTGACACACAGCAGAGGAAGGAAGGGAAAGTTTTCCATCTCCTATATCTAGTGCTTTGCAATATACTTGTTCTTCTTGCCAGTTTTTATGAGGGAATGGCTGGTTTCTCTGGGCTGCATGCCCAGTTTATGGTTAAAGACAGATGGAGGTTGTGCAGTGTCCCAAATACTGTATCCAGAGACAGGAGACTCTTGATTGATTAAATCCTTGGCTTTTCCTGTTTTCAGACTTCTTTTTCATCCCAGAATGTCCTAATTTGATGATGATTGGCAAGTTACAGGCTTTGTTTTTTTCATAATGACCGCCAGCGGGCTGGTTCTGGGGGCATGCTGGGGGTTATTGTCACAATTGGACCTACAAATTTACTCTAATTGTAACTCGGCAGGGGCGGGGGTGGGGGCGGACGGACAAAGTGAAAGTTCATAAACTCAAGTTTCAGAGTAACAGCCGTGTTAGTCTGTATTTGCAAAAAGAAAAGGAGTACTTGTGGCACCTGAAGTGAGCTGTAGTTCACGAAAGCTTATGCTCAAATAAATTGGTTAATCTCTAAGGTGCCACAAGTCCTCCTTTTCTTAGTTCGTAAACTGTCACCGTAACCTAGAACAAATGGTATTGGAGAAAGGTGCGAAAGGGAGACAGACTAAATGAGTGCAAACAAAAAAAGCCACCTGATCATGCCCAACAAACAAACCAACCAAGTGTGGGACCGGAAATCAGTGACCCAAAATTGATGTGTTGGTCTCACTGGTCAACAAAATAATGAGGGGATGGGCTGTTCCATCCATCACTCCCATTCTACAGGCCTTTTTAAAAAGAAGCAAAAGAAAAATAAATGTTAGGGGGAAATGAGTGGAGGAGGATGAAGGCCACTATCTCTGTATTCTCCTGTGACCTTGGGTTCTACCGTAACATATCTGAGTCTTCATCAAGCTGATCTTGAGAGATCTCCTGACCTGAGCGGGCCAGAGAGAGGGACCTAGATAACATCCCCACCTCCACTAGCTCTGGCTAAATCCCAGTTACCACCTGGGATGTGAGACTTTGTCAAAACCTCCTCTTCTCTTCCACTTCCCCCAGGTGCCCTCCTCCTTTCCCACTTCATTTCTTCTTTTTTATCCCTCTTCTTTTTCCTTCTGTCTAATAAAAGTCTGGCTAAGCCAGCCAAGCCTGTTTGCAACAGTGCTGTGAGCCTGTGACCACAAAGAGGCAGCTAAAAGCAACCCCCTAAACAGCCTGATCTGGTACAAGTTTGCCAGGACTTGGAGGATATGTCTACACTGCAATTAAACACCTGCAACTGGCCTGTGCCAGCTGATTTGGACTGTGGGGCCGTTTCCTTGCACTGTAGACTTCCGGGCTCAGGTTGGAGCCTGGACTCTAGGACCCTGCAAGCTGGAAGGGTCCCAGAGCAGGGGCTGCACTCTGAGGCCAGAAATCTATGCTGCAGGGAAACAGCCCCATAGCTGGAGCCCTGCAAGCCTCAGTCATGGGCCAGCCACGGAGTTTTAATTGCAGTGTTGCCAGACCTTGATAAGACTGAATGCTATGCCTGTGTTTTCCCAGCAATGAGGTTGCATGTGTGAGTCAGCACCAGAGACACAAGCTGCATCTTCTCTCTTTGGAGTTCTTTTCTCTCCCCTTTCGTGTGTTTATCTTTTGTCTTGTAAAAAAATAGAATCAGACTTCAACAGCAGCAGTTCCGGCCCTCCTCAGCTAACTTCTCTTTTCCTTCCAAAGGATACTTATTACCATCCATCATACCATCTCAGAGACTGCCACGTGGGGCTGTGGGGGAGTTCCTTTTAAAACCCTCTTTCCAGTTAAAGGGAGACAGGGATGTTGCTCAAATGGAAGCTTTATTTAATACTTTACATTCCAAAGGCTTTAACGCTTTCCTTCTTTTCTGTATTGCTCAAAAAGAGCTAAGGATTGTTTATGGTGTGTGTGCCATGCTGCTAAGCAAGCTGAGGTCTCTGTACACCAAACCCAGAACCTTGTTTGATGCTGGGTCATTTCAAGTGTCATGCGAACTCTAGGCCCCTTTATTCCATCTAAATTAATACAACCGGGTGCTGCAGAGGTAGCATCTGTGGCAGAGTGGGATGTGCCTGTGTCAAAATGCAAATTCTGTCTGGTATTATACGTGGCAATGCTGGGCATGCTGACTGCACAAGCCTCTACACATTGAACTGCTGCGTTCCAGACAACTGCCCTGTCCAGAAGGGTGTTTGGGACGATCACTGAGAAGCCATCAAGACCCCAGTCTGGGGCCATGAACTTCAATTGTCTCTTAACTACTAGTCCAGCCTTGTGGAACAATGGGTTTTCTACACAGGAGCTCACAGGGGGATAGGAAGGGGCCAGCATGACGGTGCACGTGGCTCAAAGACGGGGCCCTATTTAAGAGCAGAGTTCTGCTATATGTGTAGGGGGACGAGCCATTGCCACGTGCGGAAGGGATCCTGCCCAGTCTGAAACGCTGCTGAGCCATGATACACAGGAGAGGTTAGATCGGACTAGGGGAGGGGGCATCTCAGGACGTGGGCTGTTTTCAAAGATTTGTAACTCTAGAAAGCTTTAAGGGTAAAGCGAATGTGGTTGAGAAATTCTCTACGAAGCCTGTGTGTCTTGCTTTCCTGCCAGAAGGGGTTAAATGCGAAGCCCAGAGTGCCCACAGCCTAGGTGGAGCTCTGGGGAAATGTGTGGAGGGCCTTCAGAGGTCTCGCAGTGGCACCCCATGTCCCAAGGAAGAGCATCAGACAAGGTCTGAGGCTGGGAGCGCTTCCTAGAGACCCAGAGCTGGAAAGAGTGACTAGACTCTACCCAGACCCATTGACTTGTAAGCACATGGGACCCAGCCACAGAGTCAGTTAGTAACACACTGGTGATCATACGAAGGGGTACAAAGCCAGCTGGGAACAGCATTCCTGGCCTCTTGGTGAGCAGGGCTGTCTGCCAGTCAGCAGAGGCCCCTCCACCCACTTACGGAGTGCAGCATTGACCAGCTCTGAAGCCAGGCTCATCCAGTCCTTATGGCTGCAAGTTGGGAGGTCAGGGAAAGGCAGTGTAAAGTCAGGAAATGCAGTGCATCCTCAGGCCTCCGCAGGGAGAGAATAACTCGTGTTGTGCGCTTCTTATTCCCCTTTTCGGTGTCCTGCACAGCTTCCTGAAGCAGTGCAGAAAAGTGTCAAACATGCTTGTTGCAGCACTAGGCCAGAATCATGTACCCAGGTTTTGCAGAGTACATCTAATCTGCAAAACAAGATCCATGGCAGCGAATCCGGGCTTGAACAGCAGTATAGATAAATGTTCATGCTTGGGCTCTGACACCCATCCCCCACGTCAGATGTCAGAGCCCAAGCAGGAGCGTCTACGCTGCTGGTTTTAAACCCGTAGCATGAGCCCCGTGAGCCCGGGTCTGCAGACACTGGGACTTGCTCTTTTTTGTTTTGTTTTCCGTTTGTTTGTTTGATTTGGGTTTTTTTTGTTTTTTTGTTTTTTTTTTGCAGTGTGACCATACCTGCAGTTTGAGGGGGGTGAAATCCCCTTGGGCCTTTCTGATTCTTATGTCATTGTAGAGAAAATGGGAATGCCAGAACTGGCCTTCACGAGCTGGCAGCCACAAGCTTACTTTGAGACCTTGTCTTCATTACAAAAAAAAGCCCTGCTCTGATCTGGAGTCCGCTAACTGGAGATGAGTGGAGACAAGGTAGTTAGTAGTTTTCAGAGAGTTATCAGGTCTGTACAGCTGGCTGTCACTGATGCACAACAGCGGCTGCGAGCTCCCTGCTGGCTGTCTCTGGCCTGTTTCAATCCCATGGCTGCTCGTGGGACCTGTGAGCCGCAGCAGAAGCCCGGGAGCTGCAGAATGTCTACGCTACAAGGGCTACAGCCGCACCTCTACCACGGTAGTGCCGTGGCGTAGCAGACACTTACTACGGTGGTGAAAGGGGTCTTGGTAAGTGCTGTAGTAAACCCAGCCCCTCAAGAGGCAGAAGCTAGGCTGGCACAAGAACTCTTCGGATGACCTACCTGCATCTCCTAGCTGCAGGTCGAAGAGGAAACCCTTTTCTTCTCCTGCCAAAAGCGCCTTCTTACAGAAATAACACCGCGGTCAGTATTTCAAGCCCAACTGAACGACATGCCGGTTGCGGGCTTTTTGTTTGAATGGGTGTTTTGTTATTTTTCCATCAACTAATTTTGTGAGACAGCGAAACAGAATATTAACAATTACCCACAATTCATTTTGCTTCTGCCATTTCTGTTTTCCCCACACATTAAATGACTTCCCTCTGTGACGTCTCCTGAATTCAGCCTGCCTGCTGTGAGTCTGCCTTTCAGCAGTTGAGTTTCTCTGCATCTGGTAACAGCCACTCCCCTGTGCAGTACGGGGGGTTCCCCCCTCTGATTTCCCCCCATGCTCTAGTCCCTGTTACCTGTAAGCCAGCAGTTGTTGCGTTCTAAATTCAGACGCTTCTGAGAACCTCCTGTGAACGCTTAACCTAACGTGAAATGATCTAGTCCAAATAAGGCATTCAAATGCACCTGCTGTCTCTGTTTTCTGAAAATGGTTTGACAGGTTTGTCTGCAAGGCTGGTTTACTGACTAATCTGTCAATTCATGGAACAGTTCAGGGTGGACGGGGAGTTATGTGCAAAGATACATTAGCCACGACTCAGATATACCCTTTTGTTGTTTTTCTACATAGTATGGATTTTCGCATTTCCCTGGCGTATTCAGCATTTTTTCCTCTCATTCCCTTATAAGCCACCCCACCTCCCCTAGCCCCTTCCCCAGCAGAGAGCAAACAGCACGCATTCCCACATGACAACAGCTCCGTCTACACTGCGCGTCTTACGACGGCCGGGCTGTGCCACTACGGTGAGCCGTCATAAGGGGTGCAGGACAGTCGCTGTTTGTCGCCGGGAGAGAGCTCTCCTAGAGACAAAATAAAACCACCCCCAGTGAGGGACGGTGGCTTCGTCGAGGGAGAGCATCTTCCGCCGACGAAGCGCTGTCCACGCCATTTTCGTCATTAAAACTTTTGTCGTTCGGGGGGGGGCGGGGGGGTTTCACACCTCTGAGCGACAGAAGTTTTAACAGCGGAAGTGCAGTGTAGACGTGGCCTAACACATCATGTGCATTCTCAGCGGAGCAAAAGCCACTGGCGTAGCGTAGGTTAAACATCAGCAGTCTCACGGCAGCACAAAAAGGGGCTCTTGTGTTAGGCCCTGATCCTGCAACCAGATCTGCAGTGCCCCCGTGGGGGCAGGGATCTAGCTGCAGTATTGGGGCATTACAGCGGGAAGGGTTATCTGTCCAAGTGTGCCTCTGTGCTGTGCGGTGTGCCTACGCCTGCCAGGCAGGTCAGGTCCCTCCAGCAGGACTTGCCGTACGTGCTGCTTCCTTAGAGGAGAACAGCAAACCAAAGAGGAATCTGATAGCTCAGATCTGTAAACGAAACCTTCCTTGCATCAGCAAGGGCAAGACCAAGAATTGTGCATCTGCTTCACTGTTCTTGCATTTGACATCGGCATGAGCCGTTTCTCCCTGAGCCTGGCGAGGGCATAGGTTACGGGGCCATTAGCAGGGAGCCAGGGATGCAGCCCCCGGCGGGAGTCAGTAAGACCGTGAGCCAGGGGGATTTCGGTTTTTTGTTGGTGTAACAGGGTTGCTGCTCGCTACTAGTGCACCTCCTTGCGGATGGGTCTGGGAATTAGCTCTGGCTTCATCTGGAGCCCCCGGCTGCTTGCTGCTCGCTCTGTGATGATCCTTGTCCAGCCTGGTCTCCCCTTCCGGGGTTAGCAGGTCTGACAGAATCCTGTGGCAGGTGCCGTTTCCAGACAGTGTTCAGCCCCAGCTTTGGGCTCTATGCCACTATATCAGTGGGTGGCAGGGAAACCTGGGCCTGCCCACTGCTCCCAGTTCCAGTCCTGAGACCCGATAACCCACAATGCACGTCCTCAGTCCCCATCCCTGTCGCTCTTTCCCTGGGCTCCTTCCTCCCAAGCCCCTCCCTCTCTTCTCTTTCCGGCTTCTGGATTTACCGCTGGAGCCTCCTCTGCTCCCCGTGGCTACTTTCCCCCGTGAGCCTCGTGTCAGCCTCCTTACTCCAGGGCTGACTCTCCCCCAGGCTTCCTCCTTGTTCCTAGGGGCTTCCCTCCTCTCGGAGAGCAACTGCAGAGTCCTTCCCCGGCCCTCCTGCGCTCCGCTTCCAGGCTTTCTGGTGCTGCCCCAGTCCTCCCCCAGTGCGTCTTCCTTCTCCGTTCACCCTGGCCCTCTGGGTGAACCCAGGTCGTGGTCAGGGCTGGCGGGAGGTGCACACCCCGTCACAGCCGGGTGCTTTCGTTTTGCCCAGGATACGAAGGGTTTGTCTGCACTATTGCTGATTTAACTAGACAGGCAAACTGAAAGCAGCAAACCCGGCCCCTGCGTGGACACAGTCATACTGGTATAAAAGTGCTCCCGGTCCGGGCCCCAGGATAAGCTATGCCAGCGTAAGGCACCTTTATACCCGGGAACCTGCATCTACACTCGGGCTTGTACAGGCACAGCTGTGTTGGGAAAAAGTGACCCCCTCGCTGCGGTAGTTATGCGGGGAACTTTGCCCAGGTAGCTCAGGCCAAAGGAAAGGTGAGGTGACCCCTAAAACACTCGCAAGGGAGGCAGTTTCTAGCCAGGCCCACGGGAAAGAAAAGTACCGAAGAGTCCGTGCCGTGGAGCACAGCCGTGCTGCGGTGTGGTGTCGGCGGCTGCTGGAGTGGTTGTGCCACAATGTGGTCTCTGCCCGGCTGCAGTCCAGCTCCCTCCCTGCTGGCCAAGGTCTGTGTCCCAGCAGCAGCCTGCCCTGTTCCCAGCTCTCGGGAGGAATGTGTCCTTTGGGGTCACTGGGAGGGAGACACGCAGGGCAAACCAAAGTCTGTGCCACCCCTGCGCGCTCCTGAAGCTGAGGGGTCCTCTGTGCACACCGTTTGCTGGTCTGACAAAAGGTGGGGTATATTTTAAACCAGGATAGTTAAACTGGTGCAGACCCCCGTGTGGACGCTCTTCTGTTGATTTAAACCTGGCTTATTTTGGTTTAGCCTGTACCCGTTTCAGCCCAATGTAAGGACATGTCCACAGCGGAGCTTGCACCAGTTTCTAAACCAATTTAATTTAAACCAGTGTGACTCATGTGTGTAGACAAGGCCTTAGGGTTTATTGAGATTTCACATACACAAGTTGTGGCCCTGAGCTGCATTCCAGTTGTCGCTCAGCGGGGGGAGGGGGGTGGCTTTATGCCAATTTCACACTCCAGTCCTGTTGCTGGAGTTGCATGAGTGTAACCATGTCTCTTTTCCATGCAGGGGCCAGTGAAGGGTTTAGGATCTGCTGTGCCTGGTCTAGGCCAAAGAGAGAGGCCATGGCACAGAGCTGGGCCACAGTGGATGTGCTAATTCAGGTTATGCAGTTCAGATGTGACTGTTTGCAAATTTCTGACAGTTCTTCTGAGTCTGTTATGATCAGATTTCATCGGTGCTCTAAGCGGCACCAACTGCTAGCAAAGGGCCCATCTGTGTTAAGAGATTTTTGCACTGGGTCAAGCCCAGCTGTATGTTGGTGCGGTGCCTCTGTGCTGGGTGCTTGCACCATGTAACTGTGTCAGTGTAACCACACCTGTGCAAAAATCCCTGATGGTTACCCCAGCAAGGTGGCTTCCAGCGCTGCTGTGCAACTGGTCATTGGGAAAGTCTTAACCTCGTGAAAAAATGCTACAGGAAGAGAAGTGGGAAGCAGAGGGTAGTGAAGGGGGCATTAGATTCCCAGTCTCCTGCTGAGTTTCAAGTCACTGGCCACTTAAATAATGAAACAAAACTACCCTAATTTTCTAAAGAGCTCCTGCAAGTAGCAAACATCTGGGTATCTGAGCGATAAGGGTGGATTGATTTAAATCACCAATTTGAATCAGGATTTAAATTAGGAAATTGTTAATCTTGTATTGCATTTGTACTTTTTAGTTCTTTTTCCTGAAGCAGGGTTGATTCTCATTGGTTGGGAACGATTAAAACAAGTCGCTTTGCAGCTAAGCATAGCACTGACACTAAATGTTGTATCAGCCGTGTTAGTCTGTATTCGTAAAAAGAAAAGGAGTACTTGTGGCACCTTAGAGACTAACCAGTTTATTTGAGCATGAGCTTTCGTGAGCTACAGCTCACTTCATCGGATGCATCCGATGAAGTGAGCTGTAGCTCACGAAAGCTCATGCTCAAATAAACTGGTTAGTCTCTAAGGTGCCACAAGTACTCCTTTTCTTTTTACTAAATGTTGTACTTTCTTGTGTTAACCAAGAGGATATATTATATCTATACACATTTTATTGAAGTAGTTATGTAGCTTAACATGCCTCTATTCAGATTCTCATGTTAGAAAATAGTGAACTACGCTTTTTTTTATTTACTAGATGATAATCTTTTACTTGCGATTTGTGTCAAGTTACATTTGGATAGACACTAGAATTCAATCAAAATACACAAAAACAGCATTTTAAGTTTCTTTTTTATTAGTTAAATACAACTACCTTAAATGTGCTGGATAATATAAATAAGTAAAATAAGTAAGTATGAAAACATGTCTTGTATTTAAACTAACTGATTTATTCAACACAGGAAGTATTAACTGTAGTGAATGAATTGAACTGTTTGTTTGGTTCCCATGTCCTCCAAGGTTTTAGAACTAGTTGATCTCATACTCTCACACCATGTTTTATTTCAGAGATTGGAAGTGGAAAACCAGCTTTCCTGCTTTTTCAACTCCCAGTTGGTTTCTCAACTTTGAATGAGAGAGTTGTGGAACTGAACTAGCTGAATAAATAGAAATGAAAATAGCCTCTTCTGCAAGTGCAGAGAGAATTCTGCTGTCAAAAGCTGGTTTAGCACTTAAGCATTTGGAACCAGATTGTGCTGAGCCAGTGATGTCCATCAGTTCAGTGTTTTGACTTTCTTTAAAACTTGCTCAGCAAATATATGCTGCTTGAGTATTATTTTTATTTAAATTATTTTAATAGTTTATAGTAAACCTAGGCCTTAACTTAGGTTGTCATCATTTTAATTTTAAATAGGTTTATTTTTAAAAAGAAAAATGTATTTAATGTAACTTCTAAAATCAGTTTTTTTTTTAAAGAAGATTGATGGATTTTTATCCATCTTTTGAGCACTAGGGTACAACTAATATACTTAACTTCCTAGACACAAACTATCTTGGGTACTGGAATAAAATATGTGGCTGAAGGTCGCACAACTCCTGACCCTCCTAAACAGGCATTGCCAGTTTTCCTAAATATCGTGGATTTATTTTCCTTGAGGATGGTGGGGGTGGGTAAATTTTTTAACTAACTAACTAAAATAGTTCCAAATTATTCTTCAGAAATAGCGTACCAGACTCTTTGCTTTTTCTCATTAGGGTTACAGGTTGTCTTAGTTTGTCCTATAACAATTGTGCTTTTCTTTTTCTGGTTTCCTTGTCTGTAACTTTTGACCATCTTTGCTACATTGGGGCTGATACTTGTACAGTTTACTGTCTAGAAACTACTGCCTTTGAAACGCAACTGAATGGAAAATGACCAAGTGTAAGGTGCAGCAAACAAAAAATGCATTGGGAAGCAATGGAGCATGACTGATTCCCCCAGAGGTCCTGATGACACACGCAAGTGAGTGAAGCACCAGGGCAGGGCTTTGCTGTGTGGCCACTCACACCAAGGCTAGGGTGTAACTTAGACCTGGCACTAATCACCTGGGTTAATGTACCTTAAATCTCTAGTGCTTGCTATCAACAAATGTTAAGAATGTCATTAAGATAATACAACTGGCATGGGTTCTGGGTGAAGGCGTTTCCCAGTCTGCTTTAGAACAAGGTCTACACACTATGTAGAGTCCAAACTCCTCTACCTGGGGTTTGGCTTTACAGTACAGACCTGAACAGTAAGAGAACAGAGTTTGCTCAAGCCTCTGCCACCTGCTCTAGGGTTCCTGGCCCAGACCTGCTCAGCCCACATCCTCAGCCTCTCATTGCAGACCCACTCCCAGCTCCCTTACACAGGTGAGCAGTTCATGCCACCTGCTTTGGGTCAGCACGGCACACTTAGGGCTTGTCTACACTGCTCCACAATGGGGAACTACCAGGGTGAGAATTGCACACTAACTGCCCACGTGGACACTGCTGGCATGAACTAAAAGGTTGGAAAGAGGACTACCTTAGTGCATGCTAGGTACCCCTTAGTTGACACCAGCACCATCCACGCCGGGCAGGCAGGACACGGTTCTTTGGTGTGTGCTGCAATTCATGCCCCCTCTCTGCACACTCTCCCTGTAGACACCAGCTGTATTTTGCAAACTACACCTCAGCCACTGTGTCTCTGTTCCTTTGCACAAGCCTCACCTTTCACCCTGTCTGAAAAGTCGCTTCCTGTTGCTCAGCAGCTCAGTACAACCACACCAGCTCTTCAGACCACGTCTGCTCCTCCACGGCTTCCTCACGGCCTTTTAATGTGATTGGTTCATGTCAAGCAGTATCCTTTTCTGCGGCTCTTGGAAATACCGTGTTCCTTGCCTTTTACAGAGTGTAATTCTCAGTATATTGACGAGTTAATACGAAGCCTCGTATAATGTTGAGAGTCCCAGCACGTGAGTTCTGTTGAACCGGAAGAGATGCCTGCACGGAGTCTCTGGGTAATACAGGAATATAGAGCCCAGGCATCGCTGACCTTGGGGGCTGTCTGCTCCCCTGCATGGTCTGGGGGAGGGCGCCTCGCAGAAGAGGGGTGTGGCTTCTCTGCCTTGCTGGGTGATGTGAAGGGAGAAGCTGGCACATTCTTAGTAGCCTAAGAGATCGAAGTCTTTAGCTAAATATCTAAATATCTGAAAAATGGAACTGGGAATCGCTGAAAATTCCCTAGTCGGAAAGATGCCCAGGAGAAGTCTCTGGGGGGATTTAGGTCTCAGCGTGGCAGCTGGTAAGACTTCCTAGACCAGGGGTCTCAAACTCAAATGATCACAAGGGCCGCATGAGAACTAGTACATTGGCCCGAGGGCTACATCACTGACACGCGCTGCCCCCAGCCCCGTGCCCACTCCACCCCTTCCATGAGGCCCTGCCCCGCCTCTTCCAACCCCTTCCCCGAACGTGTGGCGGGGATGTGTCTCCAGTCCCGATGGGGCCTCTCTTCTCAGGTTTGTTTCCTGCATTGCCTTGCGGCTTGGCCAGACTGTCTGTGAGACGAGCACAGATGTCTATGGGGATGGCTATGCTGCCTGTGAACGCCCGCGGCTGGCCCAGGCTGCAGGGCTATGTAACTGCAGGGCAGAAGTTCGGGCCCAGGCTCAATCCTGAGCATCTGCACCGCACTTCAACAGCCTGGTAGCCCAAGCCCCACAAGCCCAAGTCGGCTGGCCCGGGCCAGCCGCGAGTGTTTGATCACATACCCTAAAAGCCTTGGACTGTTCAGAAAGGTTTGGAGGGTTTTGAAATGGCACTTATCCAGTGTTTCCTCTAATTTTTTATGTCCATGTGCAGAATGAATTTTGTTCTGTGCACCAATATGGAGGTGAGGTGTGACACGTGACCTTCATATCCGTGCACAGAACAAAATTCATGTGGTGGGGGTGGGGGCCAAGGGGTTCAGAGTGTGGGGCAAAGGGTTGGGGAGTGAGGGCTCTGGCTGGGGGTGCAGGCTCTGGGGTGGGGTGATGAGGGTTCGGGGTGTGGGAGGGGGCTCAGGGCTGGGGAAGAGAGTTGGGTGCAGGGGGGTGAGGGCTCCAGCTAGGAGTGAAGGCTCTGGGGTGGGGCTGAGGATGAGAGGTTCAGGGTGTGGGAGGGGGCTCAGGGCTGGAGCAGAGGGTTGGGGTGCAGGGTCTGGGGTGGGGCCAGGGATGAGGGGTTTGGGGTGCAGGCTGCGGTGGGGAGAGAGGACTCCCCCCAGCCCTCTCACCCCCAGTGGGGCTGGGCTGGGCCAAAGGAGGGGCTCCTCTCCCCTGTCCACGGCAAGTCCGGGGTACGTCCGCGCTGGGGCTGGCGTCCGGTGGAGAGGGGTGCCTCTCCCCACCGCGGCAGGTCCGGGCTGGGGGAGGGGCGTCTCTTCCCTCTGCAGCCCTGAGCCCTTGCGCGGGGCTTAATTGGCAGATGTGCAGCTTACAGGGAACTTAGCCCTTGCCAGGTGTTAAGACCCAGGTATGATATCAGTCCACTAAGAAATCAGGGTGGCCCTTAAAATGCATACGGACGTTTACATGATGAGGCTGATTTGTTTGTATCTTAAACATATTTTCTGTGTGAGCAGTGGGCTGCTGTTCCTGTGTATTCACATGTAAGGCCCCAGTCCTGCAAACACCATGTGTGTCTTTAGTTTTACATTTGGACTTCATGGGTTTGCAGAGCTGGGGCCTATGCGGTTACCTCTAATAAAAGTGCTGGTGGTGAGGACAATGATCTTCTGTGGCCACGGTGCCTTGTGATGAGACCTAGCAGCAGGCCTTATGCCAGGGGATTCGCAATGCCAGGGGATCCTAGTTATAACTCCTGGAGCGTCACAGCATTAGGGCCACCCAAACACCGAGGAAAGACGCAGTGCAGCACTGATTCTTGGGGTGGAGTGGGTGGGTTAAGTGGCTTTGTTTTATCTCCCCTCCCTCCCTTCCAAATGTCTGGATGAACTGTAGCCTGCTATACCACCTAGTTTTAAGTGAAAATAGCTGGGTATTTCCTTAATATTGACCTTGTGATTGCTTTATTTCTCCGCATTTCATCCAAATGGAGTAGGTGAATCCATCAGAGCAACCCTGAAAACCCCCACAAAGAGTAGTGTGTGAGAAAGGGAGTGGTTGGGCCCTGGTTGAGGTGGATTCTGCATCTATGCCAGTCAGATGGGGAGGGAGGGTGAGAGAGAGAGAGAATGAATCATGTATGAAATGGTTTCTATGTAACACTGAATGAAAGAGTTCAAATAAACTATGCAGAAGAGATTGGAGGCAGAAGCTATTCTGAGAATGCGGTCAGTATGAGAAAACTGTACTAGAATTCCCCTTTTCCCCTACCCATAGGCTTAGCTGCGCATTGCGGTTGATGTCACAAAAGGAAATGTAGCTGCCAATTAAGCAATACAGCCACTTCTGGATAAGTGTTATCGGGGTATTTTGCATGCTTCGAGTGCGTGAGGGTACACGTTGTTTAGAGACTGGGCGTGTATGACTATGAATATGTGGAGAGACAGTTTACCCAGGAGAGGTGCAGTAGAATACAAGGTGACTCCTGTCCAAGATGTCACTGAGTCACCCATGGGTATTGTCATGTATTGACACAAACTTGCCATGTAGCCACCTGCTCTCCTTCTTCCTGCTTCTCCTGTTGGGGGTGGACTCTTTAGCTCTTGTTACAAGCTGCTTTTCATTCTAGAAGCTTAACTATAAACCAGCCCAAGTCTGCAGGCTCCACTCATGCTCAAGGAGTTTGCTTCAGCAGCATGTACTGAAGAAACCGGGTGATAGAGAGGCAAACTGAAGAGAGGTGTGAAAAGAATGGGAGAAATTCATAAGAAAATCCTCAAATAGCCAAAGTAAGATGAGTCTTAAAATATTGAAAGCTTAATCATTAATTGCTTTGTCTTGGAGTTCACAGTGCAATCCAGACCAGTGAGGTGTTGTCACCTCTTGCCCTGCAGCCTTGAGTGGCTCACAATGCAATGCTCATGTAGCAGACAGGTCATGAGTGTCTGTGTGCTCGTCAGCCCTGGTTCAGCAGCTCTGACCCCAGCAGTCTGTCTACAGCCTCACTCTGGCTTCCACCAGCAGGGTGATCCCAACACACTCCCAGTCCCGAATTTCCTCAGAACTGTGTGACCTGGAGTGTCCAGCCCTGGACAGCTAGAGAAAAATAAAGTTTGTTACTCCTTTTAAAGAGACAAAGGTACATTACAGATTATTAACTTAGCGGAGTAAATACACCCGTCCCTGCAAACACTGCACGGAGCTCGTATATAGTAAAAATAAAACAAATGGATTAGAAATAAGACACAGGTTAAGTGGTGCCAAGTAAAAACAGAGTTAGAAAGGGTCACAAGGAAACAGAAGTGAACGCATGCATCTAACCCTTAGGGCAGGTCTACACTTAAAACGCTGCACCCGTGCAGCCGCCGCGCTTTCATGACGATGCTCTAAGCTCTCTCCCGTTGGCAAAGTTAATCCAGCTGCCTGTGAGGCAGTAGTTATGTTGGAGGGAGAAGCTCTCCCGTTGACGTAGGGCTGTCTACACCGAGGGTTAGGTCAGTATAACTATGTCATTCAGGGAGGTAGATTTTCCTCACCCCTGAATGACATAGTAATACTGATGTAAGTCTGTAGTGTAGACCAGACCTCAATCTAGCAAGGTACAGTAGACTTTGTTCAAGATGATTTCTCTCACCAATCTTCCTTCTTCCCAGCCATGGCTGACTTTCCCTCAGTCGGGACCACCCACAGAAGAACAAGGTGCTGGTTTCCCTTGTCTTCCAAGGTGAAAGATCTTTGCCTAAGCAGGTTTCTCACCTATATTCAGTTTTCAGAGATTGACTCCACCCGCACCCCTCCATCCCTTGGTTGAAAGACCCATCTTTCTGAGCTTGCAAGAACTCTGTACCCTTGTTTCTATCTAGTGAGGGATGCCGAAGATGGCTTCTGTCCTTGTGTATATCTTCCAAAGTTCAGTGACCTTGTTACAAGAGACAGGATGATGTCATGCTATTCTTCCCCTCCTGTGGACTTCCCATCCCCCTGCTGATTCATATGTAAATAGGGCTTCCCTTGTTTTTGGTCACTCTTTGCTTAATTTCATTGGAGGTAGTTGCCTTCTCCCTGTCTGGGGGAAAGCCTGTTTCTCCCTGTGTTTGGTCATAGACTGCAAAGCCTAATACCAGTGAGTATCCGTAATTCCTCAGGCAGTGTTTAAATAAAGACATTTCACACTGCTATCCCAGTGTGTGATGGGCTTTCACAAATCACCTCGCTCAATACACTTGGTATACAATATTAGTGCCTGACAAATCAACTGACTCAATTGTTTCGTACTTGAGGTTCAGCTCCCCTGTCTTGATAGATCAGGAAACCTTTGCAATGAATTCTTTGAAAAGTAAAACTCAGACCAAGCTTCTCTCTACTGGTGAGCGTAGACGCCATGGTCCCCCATTTGTTAACTCGATAGCTTTTGGTTTACCTAAGTGGACCTTTATTGTCTTTGCCTGGTGACTAGGCTAATCAGAGAAGCAAACATGTTCCTTTGTCTAGGGCAGACCTGTTGACCAACTCCCTGACGTGCCTGGCTTAAACACACTTTAGTCATCATTCCAGCGTATGTCCATAACTCTTAACACACACACCATGTACGTATATCACACAAGAATATTGAAGGTCAGTACGTTATTAGTTTTTCCAGTTACATATTACATGACACCTTTTTAAATTCAGATTATAGTCCTAGTGAGTCGGGGTACCCTGAATTGGTCAGGCCAGCTGAGACACACTACCTGATACCAGTGAGCCCTTTGGTACTGACATGCTCTTAGAATCACACACTTAAACCTGGAAAACTAACTGTCCCTCTCCTCCCAGTCATTTTAGGGAAACGCAAGGAAAAACATCAAGCCATGCCTGTGTGTCATGGTCTATTAAACACAACGATGCAGAATGGGGTTTGGGTAGAGGACCGTTTTTGATTCTTGCAGACGAACAGGTGAGGACAGGTAAAGCCTGCTGGTGTTTTCTGTGTGGGAAGCACTGGTGATATAACAATTAGCCTCACTTGGAATTCGGAGACCCATTGTAAATGACTGGACTTGGTGAACTAGAGCGTAAGAGAACAGGCACGAAAAGCAAAGTTAGAACATCACAACAGAGGCAATATGGGGGGTCCTCCCAGATTTCTGCCAGTGTTTGCTGGCCCCCCTCAGTCATATGGTGCGGCCGGGCCCTCTCTCTGTGCTGCAGTTGTTGGAGCCCCCGAGCTGCACCCTGTGGATAGAGGCAGGAGCAACAGCTGGGAGCTGCAGGGAGGGGCCGCTGCTTTCTGGGAGGGGAAGCTGAGGGGAAGGGGGGAGGATCTAACTGGGGTGTGTGTGTGTGAGACTTGTTCTGGGGCTGGCCGAACCTTTAAATTGTGCCCCCCGCCCTCCCATTGTCAGCAGGTCATCTCTGGTCACAACATGCTCTTCACTAAACGGTTTAGTTTAATTATGTACAGTGCTTCACAGCTTTCTAGTCGTTGGTCGGTAGTATCTTTTGTAAAGGTAAGTGACAAAAGGACCTAGGGGTGACAGTGGACGAGAAGCTGGATATGAGTCAGCAGTGTGCCCTTGTTGCCAAGAAGGCCAATGGCATTTTGGGATGTATAAGTAGGGGCATAGCGAGCAGATCGAGGGACGTGCTCGTTCCCCTCTATTCGACACTGGTGAGGCCTCATCTGGAGTACTGTGTCCAGTTTTGGGCCCCACACTACAAGAAGGATGTGGATAAATTGGAGAGAGTCCAGCGAAGGGCAACAAAAATGATTAGGGGTCTAGAGCACATGACTTATGAGGAGAGGCTGAGGGAGCTGGGATTGTTTAGTCTGCAGAAGAGAAGAATGAGGGGGGATTTGATAGCTGCTTTCAACTACCTGAAAGGGGGTTCCAAAGAGGATGGCTCTAGACTGTTCTCAATGGTAGCAGATGACAGAACGAGGAGTAATGGTCTCAAGTTGCAATGGGGGAGGTTTAGATTGGATATTAGGAAAAACTTTTTCACTAAGAGAGTGGTGAAACACTGGAATGCGTTACCTAGGGAGGTGGTAGAATCTCCTTCCTTAGAGGTTTTTAAGGTCAGGCTTGACAAAGCCCTGGCTGGGATGATTTAACTGGGAATTGGTCCTGCTTCGAGCAGGGGGTTGGACTAGATGACCTTCTGAGGTCCCTTCCAACCCTGATATTCTATGATTCTATGACATCTTGTTAATAGGAGACTGTAGAGGAGCCAGCTGCCTCCTGGGTGGAGGTCACTCTGCGGTGCCCTGCTCCAATTTCTCACCTCTTCTGGGTCCCTTAACTCTCAGTCCACAGTAATTACAACTTTCCCCTCCTGGGCTCCCAGGGATTGAGTATTTGCACACTGGCCCTCCAGGCCCCAACCCAGTTCAGTCACTCTCTCCCTTTACTTGGGGGCATCCCAGACCTAGGTCCCAGTTCAAAATCTCTCAGGCTTTATCTGGCTAGAGCTCTGCCTTCTTCGGCCCTCTGGTCCACAGCCCTTGCAGGCCCAGCCCCTTCTCTCAGGGCAGGTCTGCACGATTAATGCTGCATCAGCACAGTGCTTTGATGAAGACACTCGAAGCTGATGGGGGAGCTCCATGAGAGGCTTAGCTACTGCCTTTCGTGGAGGTGGAGTAACTATATCAGCGGGAAAAGCCCTCCCGCCAACATAGCACTGTCTGCATGACGCGTTAGGTCGATGTAAGTACGTTGCTTGGGGGGTGGATTTTTCGCAGCACTGAGCGAGGAGGTAGGTACACCGAGGTAGATGCGTAGCATAGGCCTGACTTCAGTCAGGGTCTTTAACAGGAACCTCCTATTGACTGCAGCCCCTCTGTCAGAGCTCCCTTGGTCTCAGGGTCTTCCCTGCAGGAACCTTTCACGCTCCGTAGTCTCTCTACCATTTCCTGAGCTTCCCCGCTGCATTGCAGCCTCCTGCTGCAGGGGCGAGCAGTGGTCCCCAAACTTTTTACCTCACGTCCCCCTTGCCCCTGTCTGTGCCCCCCCTCCCTCCAGAACTGGGGCCGGGAGCAGGGCTGTGGCTCCAGGATGGGATGTGTGATGGGTTGGACCCGCCTTCCAGGGTGTCACCTGATGTACTTGGAATTCACTGAGCCTGCCTGCTCCACCAGCCTGGACTCCCTCGCTCCGTTTTGCTGAATCAGGCTCTCCAGCCTCTGGCAGCTCGCCCACAGGTAGGGACGTAGAATCACACAGAGTCTGCAAACAGCTCTCTAGGGGAGGACTCAGCTAGGAAATTGCCCAGCACTCAAATGCAGCTCCCCCTCTGAAAAGTACACCCAAAACAATATTGTCTTGCACTGCAGAGAAATCTATGCAACTTAAGCTCATAAATTCACCCCCACCTTCAATGTGGAGGAAGATATGCAGAACTTCTTGCTCCCCCCCCCCCATTATAAATTGCACAAACCGGATTTTATAATAAACAAAAACAAGTTTATTAACTATAAAAGGCAGATTTTAAGTGATTATAAGGGATAGCAAACAGAACAAAACACACATACTAAGCTTACGATGTTAAAGAGACTAGTTTCAAAAAGTAATTTCTCACCCTAAATGTTGTTTTTGGGCAGGTTGCAGAAATTCTTGAAGGTTAGCTACCCTGCTTGCAGCTTAAATCTTCAGACACCATATTCACAGACCAGATCCCTTTTCCAGCCTGGGCTCAACTCTTCCTCTCCCCCCCCCTGCCTCCCCCGTGTCTTTGTTTCTCAGATTTTTCCATCTTGGATGGGGATTCAGTGAAGAGTGAACCAAGATCAACTCCCCAGCCTTAAATAGAATTTACATAAGGCTGGAACCTTTTATTTCCCAGTCTTGACCTCCCCCTCCTTATAGTGGAAAATCACTAGAAGTCCAAGATGGTGTTTAGTACCAGGTGACATGACCACATGACCTTCTAGTATCAAAGCAACATCCCAGGATGCTTTTCAGGAAGGAGAGAGATTAGTATTTTCAAAGTCTTATTGTTTCTCTCTAATGGCCCATCGAGGCTGATGGCCTGCTATCTGGTGGGTGTTCCCCAAGTACACACACAGTAGTTGTTGTTTGTTGTTACATAGCCAATATTCCCAATTTTAGATACAGAAATGATACTTGCGTACAAATTAGATAAACACATTCAGTAAATCATAACCTTTCCAATGATATCTCACATGACCCATATTACCTAAAACATATCTTAGTTATGCCATATTCATATCATAACAATATTTCTATGAAGAATATGGAGTGTAACGTCACACAGGGACAGGGGTAAGGAGGCCAAGGCTGTGGCCACAGCTGGGGGTGGGGGCAAGTGCAGGGCTGGCAGCCAGGGCCAAGAGCAGATCTAGGTGGTGCTCCCTCCCTGCCCCCCATGGGGGCTGGCCTGGGCCCCAGATACGCCCCCCTGAACATTCATGCCCTCCTATGGGTGCGCACCCCCAGTTTGGGGACCTCTGTTATAGGGCAGTGCCCCGCTCTCTCCCAGGTGTGGCTCACTCTGTAATGAGAGTTGGCTACCCCAGCCCTGAAGGGGTGAGATGCCCTATTACAGAGACCTTGCTGGCTAATGGAGAGTATTGACAATCCCCACCCTGACCCCATCACCCCTTGCATGGCACTGGATGTAGGAGTATAGCCTGAAGCAGAAGTAATTCCTTGTAGTTCAATAAGCAAGAAGAAGGCCACAGGCCAGAAGTAAAGTCATATTGTGATGATATCACTATACATGAATGGTGCGTTAATCGTAAAGATAGACAAAACTCACTCTAACAGCTACTTATCTGTATTTATCTCTTAAAACCACACCCTTCCTCCTTACCAGTCACGCTCTATACATCTAATGAAGGTGCTTTGTGAGGATGAGCTTTGGTCTGTAGTAATTTCCCCAGCTGTGCACACGCTGAGGGCTTTCCCCTGGTGAGCGTGGGCATGGAGCTCTCACTTATTAAATTAAATCTTGGGATGAAAAAGGGGTGGGTGTGTGTGTACGTAGGTCTGGTATTATGCTCATCCAAATGTGAATTGAAACTAACATCTCTCCAAAAAAATCTATGTGCTTTGGATGAAGTGCAGATGGCCTTTAAATGATTAAATTGAAGGACATGCCAGTAGTGTTTAGCTAAAGCTGAGCCCCATTCCGCGGTGTGTTTACACTGTCAGACGGAAGAGCTGACATTTTCTGAATTCTTCCTTTAACTCAAACACCCCACTGACACTCGGAGCGCAGTGCTCTGCGCCTTAGTTTAGGACTGCCAGGTGCTCCTGTCAAAGAACACCGCTCTGAGGGTTCCAGGGCAGCCCCCAAGAGACTTTGGCCTCTGTTCCCAGGGGCTCCCACGCCCTGGGCTGCTCTCACGCTTTTGAGAGGTTACCGGATTTCCCCTGCATCTGTTTTTGACTGGGCAGGACTGTCTCAGAGAAGAGAGCTGCTACTGAGAAACCGCCTGATGAAAAATAATCCATGCTTCTCCAATATGCGGCTGCAGACTTGGCTGGTGCCCCCACCCCATCGTTTTGATGACACCATTGCTGTGTAGTGTGTCTGAGGCCTTGTCTGGGCTCAGGGGTAGCCCAGACTTGGCCACACATTAGGGTGTAACTGGCATAACACTGAACATGATGGGTCCTTTTCTGCGCTGGCTGCAATGTCTTGGTGAGCAGCATTCTGGCAAACCCAATGGTTCAAAATCCTGCTGGACTATGGTAACGTCACAGTGCAGAAAAGGACAGGCCAGGGTCTGCACCGGCTGAGCTGACGGCGTTTTCCCCAGGGCACCCACTACAGCACTGAGGGGTCAGCCCCAGCCTCAGTCCCAGGACGGGCCTCTGCGCTGAGGAGGGCACAGCACCCTGGCAAGGGGTGACTGGCAGACTATGCAGCCTGGCTTTTGTTGTCGGGATACTTTTCTTCATTAGTGATTACCCATTCTCAGTCATGTGTCTCTCCCTCTTCCCCCCCGCACACACTCACTTTCATTCAAAGCCCTTGACCAACCCCTGCCGTGGGGGTCATGCCCTCTGGGACTGGCTTGTTCCCATGGGGTTCAGCTTGCGCCATAGTGGGGTTCAGCTGCCATTCTGAGCCATGTGCGGCCTTATTTGAAGTAATGCTAATACGTTAGCCATGTTTGCCTATGAGCCTCTCGGTTTGAAAGCCCTGCTTCAGGGCAGACTACCATGGCACTTTCCAAACCTATTCCACTGAAACCAGGCGCTGGAGTTGCCAGCCTGAATGCAAATATGGCTTTGTTTAATGTTTCTAGAACAGGAACTTTAAAGGTGGGTGTACTTTCAGTTGCTCTGTGGGCATTCTAAACTAAAAGGGGGTTTTGTTAGTTTTGCATATGGTTAGTCCTTGGAGTAAGGAGATTATTTTTAAATCATGTAAGACCCGCACTGGGGTAGCGATTAAGTGGAGTGTTACAGAGTGCATGCTGGGTTGTTACTCCATGCAGGAGCCAGTGACCTATGGTAGGTCTGAGGATTTTCAGACCCAGTAAATATTAGATACAAATTTGAGGCCTGATCCAAAGCACACTGAAGTGTGAGTCTTCCCTGAGTGGGGCTGGGTCTCACACTGCTCCTGTATTGTGCAGCTGGTTTTGATGTGCTTGGTTAAGGGGGCAGTTTTTCATGTCTGTAGGATTTTATTCAGATCCAAACCCACTCATGTCCCCATCCTTGGTTATAAAAGAACTGTGTTTCTTCAAACCTTTACAGGGAATTGTATGGGCCTTCTGGAATCTGCAAACTCACTGTCTGTCCTGGTCCTTTCCAGTTGGTGCACTGCGTGTGGAATTTTCCCAGCCTGTGAATCTTGAGGAAGTTGAGAAGATAAACCCTGAAGTGAGAGAAGGAGGCCGGTACGTTCCAAAAGACTGTAAAGCACTTCAGAAAGTAGCAATTATCATACCATTCAGGAACCGTGATGAGCATCTGAAGTACTGGCTGTATTATCTCCACCCAATCCTTCAAAGGCAACAGCTTGACTATGGCGTGTATGTCATCAATCAGGTAAGGACTTGGGACATGCATACGTTTGCAGAATAATGGCTACAGTACTCCTGTGCAAAGGTGCAGTTGGCTTATACTCAGTAACCAACTTGCTGGTTGAGAAGATTAATGCGCAAAATGAAAGAGTGAAGAGTCAGGAACCTTCACTGCATAATCTGCGAACAAATCCAAACACTTGTGCTAGTTACTTTTATAGCTTTAGTAAAATTCTTCTCCACGGTGAACTGAGATCCACTTCTCAAGTTAGGCAAATTCCTTGTGAGTAACTTCTACTTAAGTAGACTCTTTGAGGAGAACTTTCAGTAATACAGCCTCATCTTATTTCCACCAGGACACAATTATCGCCAGCTTGTGCAGGACTTTCAGTCTTAGATTCCAAGGCCAGAAGGGATCATTAGATCCCTAGTCTGACTGCCTGTATGATGCAGGCCAGATACCCAGATAACCCCCAGTAACAGTAATAGGAACAGTGAACTAACTGTCCTGTGTGTGGATAGAACATAGATCTCTTATAGATGTAGACAAGTAATTGTCCATTTCAAGTAAATGGAATAGAAAAAAATTACTGGTGTTACTTCCAATATATTTGCCTTTTAGCCCTGCCTATGTCCCTCTCCAAACAACACGACTGGCTTGAGCATATGCCGTGATTCCAAAATAGATTGGCTGTCGTGCACACATTGAGAAGCTTAAAGAAGTTGAGAAAAATGCATTAGTTGTGATGAAAGGGCACCTCTCTCACGCCGAAGGGTGCCAGTGAAGTGTCTCTGAGATCTGGCACATAGATATTAACACGGCGTCTCTGTCTAGTTTTTGATCCCAGCCCTATGCGATGCTGAAAGGCAGCACGCTCCCTTTAGCGTAACTGTTTCTAGAGTCAAGAGAGACAAGGTGGGTGAAGCATCAGAGGGGTCGCCATGTTAGTCCGGATCTGTAAAGCGGCAAAGAGTCCTGGGGTACCTTATAGACTAACAGACGTACTGGAGCATAAGCTTTCGTCTTTTGCTGGATCAGCTTTACCTCACTCACCTTGTCTCTCTAATACTCTGGGACCAACCTGGCTCCAACAACACTGCAAGAAACAATGGATGATATCTAAAGTCGACATCAGTTGGTGTGTGCAGGTGCAGCAGAAAGGTTTGAACTTTTCTCCATGCCTCAGGAAATGGATTGCTGTGCATTTGAAATAAGGATAAAGATTGACCTAAGGAGTGTTAATACTTACCTGCTGGGCTTGCTATGACTTTGTTCATGTTTCTGTGATGGCAGAGCGTTCTATTTACAGCTGCTATGCAACTGCAAATAACAGATTATGATCCAAGCTAAAATAATGAACTGTCATTAATTCCCCTCAAATCATTTTTGTATATATAAGTAACATGCTTGAAAATCAGACCATACTGGTGACTGAGTCAGCTTTTCTACAGCCGGTAATAACATGCTCGACTAACTAGACTAAATGTTATCCCTGAAGTTGCTCGGCAGATCCCCTTTGCAGTATGGCGTAAATGGCAGTTTAGAGTGCAGCTCTCCAGACTGAGCCGTGCCAGACCACACGCCTCTCACAAATGGTGGCATAAATACACAGCCATCCCTAGCTCATGAAGATGGTATTTTATTGCACTAAGGATGCACTGCGTACATGCATATATTTTGTTTGCCCATATAGTGATACTAGTGTTCTGGTTAAATCCACATTGAAAACACATGCGTTGGGGTGGGGATGAAGCTGGTTGCCTCTGCATTATGTACTTTCATCAGCCAGAATGCTCCTTTCATCCAACCTGTTAGTTTCACAAGTTGGGTGCATTTGCATAACTTGGAAAGTCATAAGTTAGTGGTGTGTGGTCGTTTCTAACAAATGGTCACGGTTGCTCTAAGCTTCATATGTTAATTTATTTTTTGTGTTAGCGTGTTCAGTATCTTGTTTAAAATATGCGATTTCAGTCCTACGCACATAGCAGTGGTTACTGCTCATTGTAGTTATCTTATATCACATGGTAGCTTTTCAGAGGCCTTTGAAAAATGACTTGTGGTCTTGGGCTAGTTGCTAGTGAGCAGATATCCACATCACAGTGATGAGAGCACCCCTGGAACTAATCTCCAATGGTTAGTGTCCCTGGCAACGAAGGCGAGCACTGCCTGGTCATGGGGACTGAACTATACCATAGGGCATTTCACATATGCTCTAAAATTAACCTGCACATAAATTAGCTAGTCAGTCTTTTAAAATATGCCCCCTTCGCGAAGAGTTCAACGGACATCGTGCCAATATACTGAGTATACAAACCCGAGAGGGGTGCAGTTCATGCTCTGCAAGTCTCTCCTTTACAGCAGGGCAATGATTAGCGGTCGTAACTGACGTGACCTAATTTGCAACTAAAATGTTTGCCTGCTCCTGTGCTGAAGTCTAAACGTGAACAAGTCTCAACAGGATCTGCACATCTCTGAACCATTATGCCCATAACACAGAGAAGTGTCCGTGGCATTACGCCAGCTGCCACTCTCCATGGGGGCGAGGGGAAAGCTGTGTCGGGGGCGGTTACAGAAATGTGGGTGCTTTGACAGAAGTAGAGGAGGAAAAACGTTCTTATTTCTCTGCTGTCTTGACAATTGCTTTTCTCTCTTTCTTGTCTGTCCTTCCCTTTGCATCCATCCTTCCTTTTTTTTTTTCTTCTTTTTTTTTCCTTCTAGTGAGGAAATTTTATCTTTACTTGTTAATCGTGTCTATAGCAAAGCAGTCACTGAAGCAAGGAAAATTACTGTGTGATCTGCTTCTTGCACTCCAGCTACGTGCTCTTCTGTACTCTGCATCTCATAGAAAGAGAGAGGAGCGCTGACCCTTACTGCTGCTGCACTGGTAATGTCAAACTTCTTCCTTTCAGTGCAATGCAATTCAGGCATGAATCCATTGCATCTTCACCATTCAATTCTTGGCTGTCTGAAATGCACCAGATTAATGTTGGACTGAAGTCAGAAAAACGGTATTTGTAAAGTGTCTGGGGTATAACCAGAGCCAGTGGAAAACTCGAGCGGGGATGGAAAATGCAGAGCAGCAGTTTTATGGTCTATTGTTTTTTTTTTTAAATCTCGTCTTTTTTTAAACTGCTCCTGCTGTAAATGGATACATTTTTGCCAATCCCAGTTAATGAGGCAATTACCTGTCTTCGGTGGAACATATACCGTCAACACACTTATGACCCTGACCTTTGGCCTGTTCACCTCAATGAGGTGTGAACTTAGTTTGGGCCATCCACATGCCAACATCTATTAAAATGGGTAAATAAACTTGCAGCTGAGCCTTGCCTGTGGGAGATAAAAAAGATCTTACAATGAACAATTGATTAGGAGAGCTGGAGCTTGCAAGGTCCCGTCTGATATTTTGCATCTACACACAACAGTCATGCCATGTAATCTACAAGCACTGGTCATAGTGTGTTGCAACACCTGGGGTGAGGTCTTCAGGTCAGGTCTACCTGACCTAGCCCAGTCAACAATGGAAGCCACATGTGTCATTACCCCATCTTATCTGGTTCTCCAAACTACATCCCACAATGCCATACCTCATGTTTAGAAAGCCCCAGGGCATTATGGGGTAGGCACTCCAGGAGTTGTAGAATGCACCAGTAGGCCTGTGAGTGAGATGACCATCCGTTCCATGTAACCCCCTGAAAGCACTTTCCTCCTTTGGTGCCCACATTCCTGGGGATTAGGCAGTCTTTAAAAACACTGGGGCAAATTCTTCGCAGGTAAAACTCAAGTGACCAGTTTGGGTGTCACCTCAGTCACTCTCTCCAGGATGGGAACTCTGCATAGTTGTTCCATATGTAATTCTCCTGCCCCACTACTTGGCTCCTCCCAGTCAGTATACTGAGTTTATCCCCCCTCCGGGAGGAAGGGCAGTACTGTCATCCCCATTGCTATAGATGAGGAACTTCCCTGTGGTCACACCAGGAGTGTGTGGCAGAGCAGGGGATTGAAGCTGGGTCTCCTGAGTCCCAGGTTAGCACCTCAGCCACTGAACCAGCCTTCGCCTCCTAGAGCCCTCACTTGACTTGGCTGCTGAGTATAACTACAGCCACCGTTATCCCTTGTTGCTGCTTTACTGAGCTAACACGTTCACCCTAAAGTGGGTAGAGGGATTGGGGAGGATTAGAAAATTCCCTGCCAATTTAAGTTGTTTTTCCAGCAATTTCCCACTGGCTCTGGCTATGTCCTGTGACTGCATGTGTGGTACATTGTGTGATATCTGACTCTGCTCATGTGTGGGTGTTGTGTTTTTACATGTTATTTCATAGGGCAGGATGGAGCTGCTGGGCTGTTTTAGAAAGAATCAATAGAAATGCTGCCTAGCTCCTGTTTGCCAGTTTGCTGGGTCACTCTGCTGGTGGGTTAGTGTACAGCAGAGGCAGACGCTGTTGTGAAAAGGAGCTTTCTATTCTCTCCTATGGGTACCGAGAAGAAAAATAATGAAGAGACTCTCCTGTGAGGAGGCTGCTCAGAACAGCCCTCACCTGTTGTTGGGAGCAACAGCAATTGCTCTCCTTTGAATGTGTGCTGGAAGGCAGTTGTGCAAGGCACCCACGGCAATTGTGCAAGGCACCCACAACAGTTGGTTATTCCAGTTTAACTGAGTTTATCTTCTGACCTTCGATCTGGAAAGCAGCTGACAACTGTGTGGCCTATACGTGTCCACGGCACTCCGTTCCCTGCATCCTGCCGATGGTGCGCTCAGCTGCTAGTCAAATAATGGACATTTCTGTGCCACGCTCTGTTCCTGGTGTTTTTCTGTTAAGGAATCTATTTTACTCACTGCAGCAATGTTGTGGCTGCTGCTGGCTGCATGGCACCAAGGGCTGAGGAGATGATATTCCTAGTGAGTATCATATGGTGTGGACTAGAAACACGCTGGATGCTGCAGTACTCCTAGAGAAATAATCAAATACATGTAGATTTAGACTGGGGCTTCCAAAGAAGTGTCTGGGAGTCACTGTGGATAGTTCTCTGAAAACATCAGCTCAGTGTGCAGCAGTAGTCAACAAAGTGAACAGAATGATGGGAATCATTAAGAAAGGGATAGATAATAAGACAGAAAATATCACATTGCCTCTATATAGATCCACGGTATGCCCACACCTTGAATACTGCGTGCAGATGTGGTCGCCCCATCTCAACAAAGATATGTTGGAATTGGAAAAGGTTCAGAAATGGGAATCAACAGAAATGATTAAGGATATAGAACAGCTTCCGTATGAGGAGAGATTAAATAGACTGGGACCGTTCAGTTTAGAAAAGAGACAGCTAAGCGGGGGATATGACAGAGGTCTGTAAAATCATGACTGGTGTGGAGAAAGTGAATAGAAAATGTTATTTACCCCTTCACTTAACACAAGAACTAGGGGTCACCCAATGAAATTAATTAGCAGCAGATTTAAAACAAACAGAAGGAAGTATTTCTTCACACAACGCACAGTCAACCTCCGGAACTCGTTGCCAGAGGATGTTGTGAAAGCCAAGACTATAAGAGAGTTCAGAAAAGAACTAGATCAGTTCATGGAGGATAGGTCCATCAATGGCTATTAGCCAGGATTGGCAGGGACACAACTCCATGCTGTGGGTGTCCCTAGCCTCTGACTGCCAGAAGCTGGGAATGGGTGACGGGATGGATCACTTAATGATTCCCTGTCTGTTCATTCCCTCTGGGGCCCCTGGCACCAGCCACTGTTGGTAGGCAGGAGACTGGGCTGGATGGGCTATTGGTCTGACCCAGTGTGGCCGTTCTTATGTCTCTTCGGGAGTTAGGCTACCTGAGCGTTAACGCCTCGATCCCACAGACGCTTACACGCAAGCAGGCCTGTCACAGTCCGGTCCAAAATGTCTCTCCCTGTGCGGCTGGTGAAGAAGCACCCTTGGTAACGTGGCGATCATGCTGCCTCGGTGTTCAGGGACGAGAGTATCCTGCACTCCCCAGGCTGACACCTCAGGCTTGGAGCGATGAGAAGGGAGCAGTAGGCATAGTGTATGTTAGCCTTCCCCCTCTGAAACCTGCCTCCAAACCCAAAGGAGGTGGGTTTCAGATGTGTTTGGAGGCTTCAATTGGTCCCTTCGTGTGAGGAGTAAGCTGCTGCGTGGGGGGTCTGTGGAATCCTGCCAGGTGCTCCTGGGTAGTCAGCAGAGATGGAAGGCTGGATTTCCAGATGTGCCAAAGGGGCTAGGCGTCCAAACCCCACAGATGGCCAGTGGGATTGGATGTCCAAATCCCCAAGACTTCTCTAAACCCCCCAGCGTTAATGTTTAACGCAGGCAAGCCCCCCGCGACACTGAGGGGGTCTCTCACCCCTGCAGTACGCCCGGTGCCCAGAGCCTTACCCTCTCCCACAGGCGCTGCCATCTCAGAGCTCTAGAGTACGTCTACACTGCACAGCTCTTGTGTTTCCAAGCCTGCACTTGAGCCACCGCACTGCATTGCAAAGCTGCATTTACAGTTGCTAGACCCAGGTCTCTCAGCTGTGCTAGTGCATCCACACTGCACTACGCAGCCCTTCTGACTCAGGTCTGCAGCTTGAGCTGTGTCCAGACTGCAAAAGCACAGGGCTTGGACCCAAATCACAGTAGTACTCGGGCACTGACACCCCTGCCCCTCCCCAGCAGGGTTCTAGGACTTGGGTCTTGAGTGCTTGCTGACCCGAGTCAGACTGATTGGTGTGTGGACGGAAGTTGGGGCTTGGGCTCAAACCTGAGTCAGAACCTGGGCGTAGTGTCTAGTGTAGACGTACTCCAGAAGGGGGTTCTGTGCAGAAACTTGAACCTGGATGTACATGTGCTTCCTACTTTCAGTGGACATCAGAAGCTGAAGATGGCAATTATGCCTCAGTTCACTTCCCACAGGGGGTCGCTGGTTCCTTCCCAGGGTCTGATGGCTCTGCATACTTTCAGTGCTGCTGCTGGCCGGTGTCACGGGCAGTCGGCATCTCCTGGCTTAGAAGAGGTTTTTCTAAACAAAATGAAGCCTCCTGTTGCTTTCCTTCGAAGGCTCCCGCCAGGCTGGCAATTGGCAACAGCCTTCGGAGCCTGTGGGACAGAGGCTGGCCTCCCTGCCCTTGGGCCCCTCCAGGAGCTTCAGATCACAGCTTGTCTCTAAGACTTTCAGAGCAGGTCACTCCAGTTTCTCAAGCAGAGCTGCTCCCTTGGAACGCTACCAGTCTGAGTCTAGTCTGACTATGCTCTCCTCTCCGAGCTAGATAGGCTTCCAACCTGCCGCCGAGCAGGGAAGAGGAGTTTTCTGGGAGCTCCTTTCCTTCCCTCTGCTGTGACAGGGATGGCAGAGTTGCCCACGTTAATTACAGGATGCTCTTCTTCCTGAAGTGACAAAGAAGCAAAGGTGTTCTCTGGACATCTACAGGGCCCTGAGGGTCTATCTACACTTGCCCCTTCCTCAGCGAGAGCTTACTGCTGCTCCATTGTTAGTGGTCTCCATGTAGAGGGTAGAGCCTCAAGGGTTGTGATAGACTAATGCACATGGTCCAGTTGGGCCATATTTCCTGCCCAGTAAAAGCGCCAGGTTCCCTTCTGGCATGGTGTCTCCATCCTAGTGCCTGCACAGGGGGCATGTGTGTTGCTGTGGAAGTTAGCTATTTGGCAGGCCCCACAGGATTAGCATTCCAGCCTCCACGGGTGAGACAAATGGCTACAGATCCTTCAGTGCAGTCTGTATAAGCCACAGCTAGATCAAGTGTCAAGTGGTTTGTCTGGGGGTAGCTGAGTCACAGAAGCAAAAGGGATTTCTTCTCTAGCTCTTCTGTTTGTGGCCTCAGTCCCCACCATGTGAATGACCACTCTACCGTCTGAGGGATTCTCTTGGTACAGATTTGCCTCTCTCGTGTTAATTGACAGGCCATTAACACGGACAGCACTTCTTATTCAGTTTGGCTGGGCAAGTTCTAAGTCCTAGGGTGATGAAGAAGGGGAAGTCTTTATTTGCATAAGGCTGCCAGCTTTCTGCCCTGTGTAGGAAGGGTTACCACCTGCCTGGCTGTGAATCTGCCTTGTGTGCTGCTGAGACCCGCTGGGATGGTCTGTTCACTCATGCAGGGAAAAGGGGAAAGACGATCCCCTTGAGGTTTGCATGGTGACGCATTCTGCACGGGTGTTCACTGCCTGTCGTCCTTCGGACCTGAAGGCGTTTGCATCCCCAGAGGACAGGCAAATAAATCAGCAAAAATGGTAACGTTAGCAAGAGTGCCATCTGTTTGCCTCCTGCTGAAACGTCAAAAGTAATGGACCGTGCTACGGCTGGAAGCGAGATCTCAGGGGGGCTAACGGAGCCCCGCACAGACACGTTGCAAACATACCGCGCGTGGAAGCTAGCTACACAGCAGCACCTGGCTGAGCCCAGGGCACAGTGGCATTCCCCTGGGGGGGAGGTTTCTTTTGCCAGGAGGAAGAGGATATTATTTATTCATTTAGTACAGATTCAGGGCCCAGCTTTGGTAGCCTTTGTTACACTGAATGGTACCATTGAAGCCAATGAGAGCACTCCTAGAGCAAGGGGATACTAAACCAGAGAAAGGGTGTTAGAAGCTGGCCCTGGTTTTTTTGTTGTTATTCTGCTTTTTCCAAGCCTCCTGCCACCACCATCACCAAAAATAAATCAGGAGAGTGAGTACAAAACTCAGTGAATTTCCTACTTCTGTATTTTTCCTTTTGAAAGCGTTGGGATTAGTTTGAGGCTAAACCCTTCAGCAGCTCGTGGGATACTGGGAAATTTAAATCCCAGTTACTCCAGCCCTGACGCTGCTTCTAAATTGTCACCAGTGAAGAAACGCACAGCCCTTTTTAACAACAAATAAACAAAAAACCTCCGTGTACTCCTTCCTGTTCTGATCGCAGCTGTATCGCCCTGGCTGTGTCCTTGCTGGGGCAGGGGTTCAGAAGCTTTTCCATAGCAGGGATCGTGTCTTGGGAACAGCTTCCCCTCCCATTGATGCTCACACAGCCCCCCTTCCATTCGCAGTCATACAACGTCCTTGTGGCAAGTACAGCAGTTGCCTATGGGAGGGACCCATCCCACCAGGAAAGGGCTGGGTGGATTTTAGCCACTGGAAACGAGGACCCAGCACCATGTGCCTAGAGAACTCTCCATGGACCACGTACAAGTGCATTTTAGCCTTCTAGGGCTCTGTGGATCACAGCCTGCGCGTGCTGCCGCAAGGACCCCTGCAGTCCTCCACGCTGCAGCAAAGCCAAGGGCTGTGTCTGAGTCAGAGGAGTCTGGCTGTAATAACAGTCCCATCACAGAAACAGCCACTGCCTCTAGAGTGCACAGACCCGTCTGAATCGACATCGAGAGGGTCTAGGCATAAAGCATAGAGGGAAAACACCAAACGGATGAAATGCTTGTTGTCTGTGTCCCGGGCATGGATGTGCTTGGCCAGCTGAGCAGATGGCAGTTCAAGCTTGCAGTGGTGAGGGTGGTCTGACCCGATTGAGAACTTCTGTGTCCCAGCCAGGCAGCAATCTCTGTTTTCAGTTCCATCAACAGCTTGTTTCCTAAACCCTTATTCTGGAGAGTGACTTAAAAACACCCCGAGTTGATGAGGGTCCTAAATCTAACTCAAAAGGCCTCGAACTGGACTGCCATGTAAGAATTGCAGGAAGTTGGAGGTTGGTGGTTGAAGTTCTCCTAAAAATAAAGGCTTAGGGAGCATAAATCCGAGTGAGAGGCCTTCTTCACCTAGTTCATTACTTGAACAGTGAAGAAAGTGCAGGAAAAATGGAGTTCTCCATCTATGACATAACCATCAGAAACAGTTTGAGCAATGATAAGCAGGAACATGTCACTGGCCCCTGAGATGGGAGTGGTTTTTAGGCATTTTATCCTGCAGGGATCCTAAGCAACTCCTTCCACAGCACTGGAGTGACAGCCTCCTGGCAAACACACAGCCCTCTGCACTGGTGTCTGACTCTCACCTGGCCAGGCAGTCCCTCTTTAAGAAGATGTCTGCGTCCGTGGCTAGAGCTCAGCCCTTCCATTTATTTGGATTCCATTTCCTGTTTGTAGCTGATTTTTTTTTTAATCCCTAAATTAGATTACAGAAGTACCTCATTGCTGCTTAATGCACTTCTCTACCCTTCCCCACCCCATCCCACCCTCCACGCTCAGTTCACTTTCTGTTGCTCAAGGATCGGCAGAAACACTTTTGCATGGTTGGGGTCTCCCTGTTAGGCCTTGTCTTCATGAGAAAATTGCATTTAACTAACCTGGCCTAGAAACGAACTTTGTGAAATCAGTGAAACCGGCAGCTTGCATTTCAGTTTAAGGAAGCCTCCTGTTGACTTAGCTTGAGTTGGCTCCTCAGCGAAGTCGACGGTAACTGCTCCCACTGCAGTCATGTAGGCCAGCGCTCGCCATTGACTTTAGTGGGAGCACAGAGAGACCAATGCTTTTGAAAAACCCAAGCCTGTAACTGTGTAACTATCCTCCAGTTTTGCACGACTAAAGTAGCTGCAGGATTTAGTGAATTAAACATGGTTTCTAAGAGCCAGATCCATTATCCCGTTTGGATTAATGAGTTACCGGACAGATTATTTATTAGCCAAGCAGAGGGGCCAATCGGAGAGTAAACTGGGAACCTTTAAGCTTCCATTCCTTGTTCCTCAGTCCAGGCTCAACCTGCATTCCAGACGTGCTGCTCTGTGGTTGATGCTTGCTGCTCTGTAGATGGAGGGACAGGTAAATGACTTCCAAGCAAAGCTGCAGATGCCTTTAGCTTTGCGGTAATAGCCAAGTGCACGGGGGAATTCACTGGAACCCAGGAGAGAAGGAGTTGGGGTGTGGCCACTGTCTGGACCTCCTTGACTGATAGTATTCTAAGGGTCCAAGGCTCTTTCCAGAATGGCAAAACTTTCAGTCGTCTTCAGGGGTGGGTCACTTCTGCCACCCATTGCTCCTTTTGCCTGTTCCCCTTACAAGTTTTGGGCTCCAAGCCAGTGGTGCAGGATCAGGCCCTTTATGAGGAACAACAAACCTTAGCCTCAAACAGGGGATAGGTAAGAATGGTGCATAATAGTTTCAAAAGTGTCTAAGTGACTTAGGAACCAAGTCCCAGTTTCTGAGTCACTTTTGTTCTTGTGGAAGTGATGCTTGTGTGTGTAGCCAAGCAGTCGTCTCCCCAGACTCTGAGATGGATGGAGGTAACGTGTGGGGCAGCGCTAGAGGCTCCCACCCCAGCTGGTGTCCATGTTTAGACCGCAGCTGAAGGAGCTGTCTGCTGTATTGTACAGGCTTTTGCCAGGTGCGAATTGCCATCGTGCCAAGCGCTGGTGGTATTCTCCTGGCGGTGCCCCTGAGAGGCACTGTCAGGAGACACTTTGCTGGTCCCCTCGAGAGGGTGCGCTTGCTAAGGCCAGGTCTACGCTACGGACTCCTGCCAGCACACATCCATTGGTCAGGGATGTGAAGGGGAGTGATCCCTGGCCAGCAGAAGCCCCATGTGCAGACACAGTTATACCGGCAAACCACTTAGCTTGTTTGGCTTTTACCATAACCAGTTCAGCTGTCTCCACGCTAGGGGCACTTGGCCAGTACAGCATACCCGTATTCCTAGGCTGGTAGCACGCTCCTTGTGTAGACATGGCCTGTCAGCCCCACGTCAGCAAAGCACTTACGAATGTGCTGACCCCTCCCATCCCTCTCCAGCAGAGCACTTCGCTTTACGCACATGGCTCACTCTCATCAAGCACACGTGTGTGTTCAGAGGTAGCACATGAATAAGTGCTTGGCTGAGTGGGCTTTGGGGATGTGCCCAGGGTCCCATAGGGCAGAGCCAGGAGAGAACCCAGTGTCTTCACCACAAAGCCATCCTTCCTCTCACCCCCTTTGGTCACCCAGTCTTCACCAGAGGGCAGAAGCACCTCCAAGGCCTGGGGAGAGGTTTCACACCCTAGTAGCTATCTAGGTAGGTTGTTCTTTCATGTGCTTCCTAGAACCACTAGCCTTTTCCCAAGACACCTCCTCCCACTCAAACCAAGAGGAGCTTTTCTGAGATTCTGCCCAAACTTCTCACCTGAGGAGGGTTTTTAGTACAGGCTGAACCTCAGAAAGGAAGGTCACTTGTTTAATTTGAGATACCACAAGATACCTCTGCTGGGTGACATTCTGTACATGAAGGCAGTGTCCGGTGCAGAGCTAGGGAGATTTCATAGATCACCTTCCCTCTAATACCCACACAAGGTTGATGGGGTTCACCTATGCGATGGGATGGTGTAGAGAGTGAAGTGGGGATGACCTGTGCTTCTAGGAGCTCATGTGTCAGTAACTGGTAGGACGAATGGAGTGTTGTCCAACTCTGGTTATTCTGTTGTCTACCATTTCAGCTTTCCCTCATGTCTGGGAACTGCTACACTTAGATTCAGCTGCCCAGAAAATACAGTATTTGGGCAAAGAAGTTTTGGGGCATCAGTGTCCAGCTCCTTAGATGGGTTGTAGTGCTAGTCATATTCCATCAACCACGCTGTGAGGGCTCAGGGGGACTTTGACTCTGTGGGTGGCAGTGCAGGTCCAGTGTGACACTTTGGTAACAGGTAAGAAATGGACAGTGTATACTAACCGCCTTAAGGTGCTTAATTGTTTTTATTTGTTTTAAATTAGGATGGAGAAGAAACCTTTAATCGTGCTAAACTTCTGAACGTAGGCTTCGAAGAAGCTTTGAAAGAATATGACTATGATTGCTTTGTATTTAGTGATGTAGACCTAATTCCAATGGACGACAGGAACATCTACAAGTGTTACAGCCAGCCACGGCACCTTTCTGTATCAATGGATAAGTTTGGATTTCGGTGAGAGCTCTTTTCAATGGACCGTTTGTTACTCATCTGTATTTCAGCCTTCCATGCCTATGGCAGAGTGGCAGCATCTCCAGTATAAACCTCATATTGAAGGCCTGGAAAAATTACTCCTGGCTGCAGTTTGTAAGAGTGTAGGTGGAACAAAAGGTTTGTCTGCAGGAGAGATTAGGTAACTGTTCTTAAAAGTTTTCAAATATCAGTCACAGGAGTAGAAAAAATAGAAGCTGATCTTTTTCAGATTTTTTGTACTCATCCTGTAGCTGCTGATCTTATCCTGTATCGATTAAAGCAACCAGTAAACACCGTTCTGTCTCCATTTAAGGCAGTGGGATTGTTCCTGCCTAAGTCCCGGGAGAATTTTGCTCTCTGTATTTAGCATTGTGGTAGCAGAGTTTGTCAGGATTTCTGGGCCAGGAGGTTTTCCAGAATGGCTACCCCTGGGATATTGGAAAATCTCAGTAACACTCTGCTGTGAGGAGAGTGTGTTCCTCGCAGGCCAACAGTCACCGTGCCTGCTCTTGGGGACAAGGATCTGATCATCTTGGCCATATCAGCTTATTCATCATGACCTGTGTGGCAGGGAAGCCCTATGGATATTTGCACCTAGAAATGGCTGCATGGTAGAATTTTCAGCCTTTAACATATGGGCTGAGGCGTTGTGGTTATGGTGGGTGAGATCAGGGAAGACGGCACCAAAAAAGAAACACTAAATTTGTCTGTGCTCCACCTAATGCATGAACACACACACACCCAGCCCTGCTAGTCATTCCAGTGACAGCCCCCACCCCTTCCCCTCCCCTCCCCTCCCCTCTCCAGTCCAGTCCTGCTAGTCATTCCAGGAATATGCCTCTTCCTAGCCACCATCACCCCAGCCATCTGCTTATTCACCCTGCAGGGAGAATGTGCCTTTAGCAGACCTTGTTAGGAAACGGGCAAAGGCTCGTTTTTAAATACTGCCCTTGGAAGCCTGTTCTAAACTTGGTTATAACAAGCCCATTTGGAGCCCTGCCCCTGGGCCCTAGAGGACATTGCTTTTCCCTGGGCTACACTGTACAAACACTGCCAATATACCCTTCATGGGCTCTTGCACCTTTTCTCCAGCTCCATAGGAGTGAGCCAGGCTACTCAGCCACTGACTGCTCCCTGGAGCAGGGGGGATGGGGCCGTGACCCCCACAGCCTGACTCACTGGCCAGGGTGGTCGAGTGAGGGCTAGGCATGGGGTAGTAACTTACTGCTGGTCCAGGCCAGCATCATCACTAGCCCTACCCTGGGAGACCAAGCAGAAGCTGGGAGTCACAGTGCCTGGGGGAGTAGGTCGAGCGGTGCCGTGTATGCACCCCTTTGCTCAGGGCTGTGTCTGATGGCACCATCTGGCCCTGGCTTTTCAGTAACAAGCCTGGTGCACTAACAAAGCTCTTTTCCCCCTTGCAGTTTACCGTACAATCAGTATTTCGGAGGCGTGTCTGCTTTAAGCAAGGAGCAATTCGTAAAAATCAATGGATTTCCTAATAATTACTGGGGCTGGGGTGGCGAAGATGACGACATTTATAACAGGTAAGACCCAAGCTGGAACGTGCTTGGCCAGATTTCCTGCCACTGTTGCTGTGCAGCTAGAAGCCTCTACTAGCCTTGGCCCTCAGCGCTGTTCTCCCTGTCTGCGTGTGACCTGTGACCCCCTCGAGCAATGCTTAAAGCCGCTGGCTTTCGCCGGCGCTGTGTCTGCAGCCCGGCATGCTAGAGCCTCCCCTCTTCTCTCACTCTGTGGGCAGGGCCTCGCCAGAGGTGCATTGGAGTGGCCAGAGAGGAGTGAGGAGTGTGTATGCTGTAAATAGCACTTCCAGCGGAAGAGCTCTTCAGGAATCCTCCTGGGGAGACGCTAGCTGGGAGCATCCGTCCATTCCAGCTCCCGTGTCCTATGGTTGGGTGGGTTGAGGGGCTGCACCGAGCTCCTTGCTGGCTAGGGCTGTGTTTGCTGCCCACCACAGCCATTTGGGGCTCTTCGCCATCTCTGACCCTGCAGCACAGCCCTCGTAGGGAAGTGGAGGTGGTGATGGAGTCTCCCCTCCGGCGCAGGGTTCTGATTTCACAGCAAGTCGGAGAAGGTGAGCTGGGAGCTGGAGCGGCCCTTCACGCACACACCCAGATAGCCGCGCTGACAGTGCCCGTGTTCATTTCCCCTCCTCATCCAGAGGAACTGTCACGGTGCAGGCTGATACAAATGCAGAGCTCCAACCTGGTGCTGTGTGGGTCTGCAGCCAAGGGAGGCCCTGGAGCACGGGGCGCCCTGCTCACTGTTTGTGCTGGCTCCCAGCCAAAGCAAGCTGGGGCAGGGAGGAGCAGCCGGCACCCAGTGGCAGAGGGTGCTGTGTGAGCTCTCTGAGCAGTTTGCTGGTGGTGCTGATCTCGGTGTGAGGCCTGAGAGAGGCCAGGGCCATGGGTTCAGCAGCAGCAGCAAGATTCCTCTGTCTTCCAGAATCTGTTTTCTCCTCACTTGCTATGTTCGGTGATTCCTACCCAGCGCTGGGGACAGGGGAGCTGGGAAGGCCAGGCTTCCTGCAGAGGGGCACCTCAATCCAACCCCCAAGTCACTCCGTCAGGAAACTCTCTACAGCTCAAGGTGGGGTGGGGAGAAGAGCTGCGGGGCACTGGCTTGGGGGGGTCTGTTCAGCATGCCATGGCAAGTTCTCTGCATGTGGGAGAAGTGAGGAACCTCACCTGCATGATAGGAACACAGTCGATCTGAAACTCGGCCCAGTGTGGAATCTTGCAGTTCCAGTTCGCAGGGAACGGTGTCTGTCAGCAAAATGTAAGCAGCTGCAAAATAGTAAACTGTAAAATAGAACCCTAAAAATTCCAGGAATGAGCGTAAAATACCCTGGAACCCAGCCCAGGGAGCTATTTGCACGGTGCAGCTTGTGCTTATTTTTTACAATTTTTTTCCACGCTGAGAGCAGACCAGTAGGGTTTGGAAATCTCCAGTGTTTTGATTTTTCAGTTCATACATGAAAGGTTTTGCTAACCTCTGTTTAATCTGAAATGTTTCTCTACCGCCTTGTAATAGGCTTTTATACTTCCCCTGAGTTTATGAAACAGCTTCACACATGTGTTGGCTGAGACATCTGTAAATGTTAGGGTTTACCTGTTTAAAAAAAGCAAAACCAACTTTGCATGATGTCACCTGCTTAAAGGAAAATTATATTCCCTTTGTAAAATGCTCCGACATCTGTGGCTGGAACCCGTTACAGAAGAGCTAGAGAGCATTAGAAAAGGGAGAGGGAGGCAGTGGTATAAAATCTGAAATCATAGAATCATGGAAACATTGGGCCGGAAGGAACCTCAGGAGGTCACCAAATCCAGCCCCTGCACTGAGGCAGGACCAACCCAACCTAGACCAACCCTGAGAGGTGTTTGTCCAGCCTGTTCTTAAACACTTCCAGTGCTGGGGATTCCGCCACCTCCCTCTGAAGCCTGTTCCAGAGCTGAACTACCCTGAGAGTTAAAATTTTGTGTAGCTTTTGACTCTATGTAGGAACAGCAAAGAGAACGCAGGAAAGGGCCAGCTGACCAGTGTTAGAAAAGCTTGCTCTAGGGTCACATTTCCTGAGTGGCAAGACCCCTGTCTGGTTTCAGAGTAGCAGCCGTGTTAGTCTGTCTTCGCAAAAAGAAAAGGAGGACTTGTGGCACCTTAGAGACTAACCAATTTATTTGAGCATAAATAAATTCATTTGAGCCCTGTCTGTCACATTCAGTGGTGTCTCAGTAAAGGTGAGCCGCATTTAGGCTACACTGGTAATACTTAGGTTGCCAGAACACTTTACAGCTTGAAAGCACTTTCCCACCATTTTGGTAGGAGCACAGAATATCTTCCACCAGAAGGTGTAAAACTCTATCTACATATTGCACATAGTGTCTAACCACAAAACTTCCCCCAGCCCCCAAGGATGGGCAGAAACAGACCCAGCTTTAGTCCCACGCTCCGATTTCGAAAGATGCAGAGTTAAAGGCTGGAACACTAATTCTGGTAGTTTCAGACAAGCACAGCACACTCCCGATTATTCGAGCAGCATGGGGGACTCCAATTTTATTCAGGTAATTGGGAGTTTGGATAATGGAAAGGGCATGAGCGGCAGGGAGCCCCTCTGCAGTCACGGCCCCGCTCACTCCTTCCCATGAGAGCGGGGCTGAGTGGCCGCAAGAGTCATTCTTCAGCAGCGTGGCCTCCCCCACAGCCAGGGTCTCTGCTCCGTTCTCCGGATGTGCATTGTTCCCCGCTGGGGACCGAAGATGGGATTCAGATAACGCAATGGCGTTATGTTCAGATGGCAATTGGGTTTCGGCAAATCAGGAGCATCCTGTAGGTGTGTGCGTACGGAATAGTACGGGTGGAACAGACAAGTGAGAGACTGCTGTGGGAAGGTAATGGAGAGCCAGTTAAGGTGGGAAGAAATGGAGACGGGTGGATCCAGTGGGGTGCTGAGCATCCCCAACTTCCTCTGGAGTCTGTGGGAGCTGACAGCACTTGGCACCCTACAGGATTGAGCCCATAAGCGTTAGCCAGGTGTAGGAGTTCCGAATAGGAAGCCAGAGGGTAACAGCAGAGATCCAGTGCTGACTGCATGGGGCAGTTCTGCAGAGATGTTGTTGCACCATCTGGACGGGGAGTAGTTTTGAAAGCTAAGAAGGCAGTTGTTCGTGGGTGGCCCAAACTAAACAATAGTGTGGCTGCCGACCCTGCTAAATGGCATTTAAGACCCCCCCACACACACGCACACACACGCACATACACACACCACAATTTAACTTTCTTCTGCAAGGAGAGAGTCGGTATCATTAACCCCATACTGCAAATTCGTCTTCTGCGTGAATCTAGCAGGCAGTACTGCAGCTTGGTTCAAACCTTTCCGCTTTCTCACTGCATTGCCTTATCAGCGGGATTGCAAATGGCAGATTTGAAAGTGACCTGGGCCATTGCTTTGGCTCAGGAAGCTTTACCATTGGATCAGCAGAGCTGTGCAGATGATGGAGTTTTTTTCAGTTCAATGCCAGTTCCAAAAAACTGGGAGAAAAAATTGTTTTGCGTCAACCCAAAACCAACATTTTTTGGAATTTTAAGTGAATCAGTCAGAAGACCTTGTATTGGGTCACACAAAGTGTTTAATTTCAAACAAGGAGAGGGAGGGAATATCTTTTATTGGATCAGCTTCTGTTGGGGGGAGACAAGCCTTCGAGCCACACAGAGCTCCTCTTCGGATCTGGGAAAGGTACTCAGAGGGCACGTCTACACAGCAACTAGACACCCGTGGCTGGCCCGTGTCAGCCGACTCAGGCTCGTGGGGCTCAGGCTGTGGGGCTCTTTCATTGCTGGGTAGATTCTGGCCTCGGGCTGGAGCCTGGGCTCAAGGACACTGTGGGGCTTTAGGGTCTCTCTCTCTCACCCAGTGACCATTTATGACATTCATTTTGACATTTCCAGAACTGTTTTTCTTTTTCTCTGACTGAAACAATTGGCACAAATTTGTGAAATGTTTTGGTTGCCCTGAATCTGCATTTTTGGGCCAAAAAAAGAAAGCTTTAGGTAGAAGTGGCTTTAACTGGGTACTCAGGTACTTATTAGGAATAATAGCAGCCTCTTGATTTGTTTACTTTCACAGGCTGGTTTTTAAAGGTATGAGAATATCTCGCCCAGATGCTGTAATTGGGAAGTGCCGAATGATTCGCCATGCAAGAGACCACAAAAATGAACCCAACCCTCAGAGGTGTGTCCATCTCACTTCACCTTCTTGACACGTTAGACATGCTCTCAAGGCTGATAGTTCCGGATTATCCCGCTTTCTCCTTACTGTGTAGAGGTCTGATCACACAAGTTACTTTACTCAGTGGGCCGAGTGTTCACACGGTTCTTGTACCTGACCTGATGGAACGTGCTGGGCTATCCAGATGCAGGATTAACTTTGAACACTTTGATTATTTCAATCCAGGGGTGGCCAAACTTACTGACCCTCCGAGCCGCATACGACCATCTTCAGAAATTCGAGTGCCGGGATGCACCTGCCAGCTCGGGGCTTCACCTCTGTGGGAAGGAGAGGGTCTTGGGCTTCAGTCCTACAGAAAGGTCCTGCCAGGGCTCAGGGTTTCAGCCCTGCTCCTGCCGAAGCCCTGAGCCATGGCAGGCGTGCCCAGCGGGGCTGAAGCCCTGAGACCCCTCTCCCCTCTGGGCAGAAGCCCCTAGCCCCACCACAGCAGGGCAGAAGCCCCAAGCTTTCCCTCCCCCAGTCTGGTAGGCGGAGAATGGGGTGGGGGGGGACATAGGGGACGCTGTGAGCTGCACTTTAACTCTAAAAGAGCTGCATGTGGCTCGCAAGCCCTAGTTTGGTCACCCCTGTTTTAATCCTTTCTTGTGGCCATTGAGCTATAGAGCTGTGATGCAGGTGGGTGCAGTGTACTGCGTGCAATTCAAGGTCATTACAACGTTAATATTACAATATTGCATCCTTTTGTTTTCACAGGTTTGACAGAATTGCCCACACAAGGGAGACCATGAATTCTGATGGCTTAAATACGTTGTCATACAAGGTAGTGAAAACGGATAAATACCCACTGTATACAAAAATCACAGTGGATGTTGGCTCACCAAAAAAGTAGTGTTGGAGAGGCAGAAGTGAAGACTTAGAAGCTACCAGGGATATCTGATCCGTAGGATTTTTATATGTACTGTTTTTTACTCAGAATGAACAAGAAGGCCGCATTCAGCTATGCAAAGTTTTTCCCGGTCTGCTGGACAAGTGAGACTTCTTAATCCCAAACTTGGCTTTACACAACTTTCTAGCTCTACGGTATTTTTGTAAGTTTAGAAACTGTAAATAAGAGTTGTAAATATTTACATTGCCAGAAAACGCTGGATATTATGTATTCGCTGCAGTGCTCCCCACATAAATATTTTATTCAAATGTTATTGTTCACAAACAAATGATGAATCAGCAATTATTACCTGTATTATTTCTTCCATATGTTAAATTAGGTAGACGAGAACACCGCGTTAAATTCTTTGCTGTTGTTACTTTATGAAGGACTGGAAAATGCTGCTAAAATTGTACACGTTTATACTTCGTCTTCAACTTTTTGTTAGTGGAGGCCAGTATTGTTTAGTCTTGTCTCATGTCAACCAAAACAAACACTTTTTTTTTTAATTTTATGCAGAGCAGGTTTTGGAAAAATTGATCTTACAAAATCTGTAACAGCGACAGTTTTTATTATCTCAGAGGGGATTTTAATAAGGCCCCAGCCCTCCAGCGAGCGCTGTATAGACAGGACATTTAGGCTTGGTGGGAGCTGCCCAGGACGGTGTAAATATGATGATTGGTGCAAGAAGTGCTGTCTCCAGGTGACCTGCACGGAAAGATGTCTCTTGCTCGATAGAGCAGTGCCAGATGCATTCTATTTTTAATAAAGGCAAATTGGTTGTAATTATGGGCTGAAACTATAGTCTTTTTAATTAAAATTTACTGACATTTGTTTACTTTCGTAAGAGCTTTTCGCACCATTTAAATACCATATAAATTTGACAAAAACAAAATGCATTTTTCTTACTGTTGTACATAAAACTTGAATTCACTGTTCCTTTTGTTTTGTGATATTTTAAGATGCCGTGAGAGAAATTTGGTTTTTAAAAGAGACGTATGTTAATACCTTGATTAAACTAGGATGTAGCATAATTGTTAAATGAGGCTTAAAAATAGTCTGTTATCACAATGACAGGTTCTTATGGTGCTTCATGATGTGTGAGCCATGGATTAAGTTTGCGCTACGTATTTGTCCATGAAATCTCTTGCCTTCTTTAATGCTTTAATACTGACAGGACAGTACAGATCAGGCTTACTTTGCTGATCTGAAGCCTACACTAAAAGTGTGTCTAAGATGTGAGAAAGTGTTCCAGGTCCGTACTTGTTTGTAACTTCTGCAGCCACTGAGGAGTGTGCACTTTCTTGTTCACGGCATTTTTAAACTGCAGATAGGCAGCTGTGCCATCCTATGTACCTTGCCTTTCCGCTTTATGACATGATGAAAACCCCTTCAGCATTATGGCATTTAGAGCCGGTCAGAATTTCACCTCAAAGCATGGACATCTCAGCAGTGTTTGTGAACTTTTTGCCACTTTTCCGCCAGCTCAATCTAAAATGACTTATGCTAATTGGGCCTGATCCAAAACTCTCAGGAGTCAGTGTGAGGGTTAGTAGGAGCTCTGGATCAGGCCTGCGGGGTTACTCCTGCATCTAGGTGTGTTTACCTGGAGAGTAGAAGTGGAGCTTAAGTCCCATTTGTTTTACACAAGGAAGGAAGGGGCTGATCTAAAGATGGGGGGAGGGCTGTTTTATTTAAATGTGCTTTTTGGCCACTGGCTATGGCTAAAGTCATGGACGGAAGCCCCAGTAACCCCATGGGGTGCCTGGGGGGGTGCCTGCCCTTCCATCTGATTTGTAAGGGCTTGTCTACTAACACAAGTTAAAGTGAAGCCAGTGTGGACACTCTCTTACCTGTTTGGAACTAGCTCTGTTGGTTTAGTTTACACCTACCAACACAAGCCAAACCCATGTGAGAGTGTCCACACACCAAGGTGCACCAAATCTGTATACAATCACACCTTGAGTTAACCAGGACAGCTCTGGCTTCTGATCAGTATGAGGGAGAACCACTTCTTGGCAGCATTGTTTGGAACTAGGACCTGATCTGCCATTGCAGGATCCTCACCTAAGAGCCAGCCTGCAAACACCTGCTCTTGGGTGTAATTGTACTCATGCTAGGAATTGCATTACAAAGTTACTGATGTGTTGGCAGAGATGCAGTAGCATGTAGCTTAGATCCCTTCTAGAATCTGGGTTAATTTTCTCTCTGCAAAACCCACGCACATGCAGCAGCATTGATTAGTAGCCAAACGTGGCCTGGGATTTTCAGAGGAGTCTAAGGCGTGTGGGCCCCAGCTCCCACTGAATGCCAGGGTAGTATGGGAACCAAACTCAGCCGAGGCTCTTTGGAAAATCCCAGAATCTTTGTGCGTCTCTTCCCCCCCCACACACATCCCACACCCCCCATCTGCCCCTTCTCCTGTCAACTGAAACATCTGAATCTTCCGAGATTTGTTTAATCCTCTAGCTGCCCAACCTTTGCAAAGACACAATATATTGCATTTGATTGTTTTGCCTTACTAATATATGAAGATCAGGAAAATTTCTGTAGAAAGCTTTCAATTTTAAATCTCAAAGAATGGAATTAATGTAAGTAGTAACGTTCTGGCTGTTAGATTAGAGATTTCTACAAATGTGCCTTAAAAGGAAAAGGGGAAGGAAACCTTGAACAAACAGAACAGCATGTATCATATCAGACACTTAAGAGTTCCCATGGGCTGCTGATTTACTTTTCCTTTACTAATATTTAAAACGGTAAACTATTTAAGAAAAGTTTTTAAAAGACAAAATCTTCCCCCCCTTTCTTAATATGTGTAACCCTGTGGTGCTGGGCCAGGATTTCACCAGGGTGAGTTCTCATGCAAAGTACATCTATCAAACTGTGAAATTTCTTCTCAATTTGACCAGTCCATGAAATCCAGTCATTATTCTCTCTGGGATTTTCAGGGACCTTAGCAGTAAACAAGTATGTAACTCGGAAATGAATTTTGACTGAATCTTAGTTTGTGGTGGATCCTATTCAGACGTCGATGGTAACGCTCACTGAAATGATCATGTGTAAAAATGGGCAAAATTTAAAACACATAACCGGATGTAAAACAAATGCAGATACCTAATTTCGTCATAACAATTGTTTTTTAGAATACTAAGCATTCTGGTATGTGGCCTTTTATCATGTGGCCTTTGCTCATTTGCTGGACTGTGTAGAGGTTTTCAGCATGTTTTCCATAGATGGTTTTGCTTTGCACTTTTATCACTCGTATTATTTCCACATGTAAAAGCTGAGGTCCCTATGTTCATGTTCACATCAAATAAAGTATTTTCAGTCTTTACAGGTAGTGATATTACTTGAAGAAATGTATTTTGTCTGTCTCTTCCATAGCTACTCTGTCCAGTTGCAGGCCACCTCGGGTTTCCAGTTTAAACTCCTCTTCACAGGCTCTACCCCCTTCCTCCTGCCAACAGTAATGGCCTGAGTGAGGGATGGGCCTTGCAGCCTCCAGCACCCTATTGTGGGCTCTGGTGGGCCCATAAGCAGGGTCCTCCACTGAGGAGGTTTGGGAGTCAGAATTAGGACTGTCAAGCGATTAAAAAAATTAATCGTGCAATTAAACGATAATAGATACCATTTATTTAAATATTTTGGATGTTTTCTACCTTTTCAAATATATTGATTTCAATGACAACGCAGAATACAAAGTGTACAGTGCTCACTTTATATTTTTATTACAAATATTTGCATTGTAAAAAACAAAAGAAATAATATTTTTCAATTCACCTCAAACAAGTACTGTAGGGCAATCTCTTTATCATGAAAGCTGAACTTACAAATGTAGAATTATGTACAAAAAACCTTGCATTCAAAAATAAAACAATATAAAACTTTAGAGCCTGCAAGTCCACTCAGTCCTACTTCGTGGTCAGCCAATCGCTCAGATAAACAAGTTTCTTTACATTTGCAGAAGATAATGCTGCCTGCTTCTTGATTACATCACCTGAAAGTGAGAACAGGTGTTTGCATGGCACTGTTGTAGCCAGTGTTGCAAGATTTACATGCCAGATGCGCTAAAGATTCATACGTCCCTTCATGCTTTAGCCACCATTCCAGAGGAAATGCTTCCATGCTGATGACAGGTTCTGCTTGGTAATGATCCAAAGCAGTGCGGACCAACGCAGGTTCATTTTCATCATCTGAGTCAAACGCCACCAGCAGAAGGTTGATTTTTCTTTTTCAGCGGTTTGGGTTCTGTAGTTTCCGCATTAGAGTCTTGCTCTTTTAAGACTTCTGAAAGCATGCTCCACACCTCGTCCCTCTCGGATTTTGGAAGGCACTTCAGATTCTTAAACCTTGGGTCGAGTGCTGTAGCTATCTTAAAAATTTCACATTGGTATCTTCTTTGAATTTTGTCAGATTTGCAGTGCAAGTGTTCTTAAAACAAACAACATGTGCTGGGTCGTCATCCGAGACTGCTATAACATGAAATACATGGCAGAATGCGGGTAAAACAGCCGGGGACAGACAATTCCCCCCCAAGGAGTTCAGTCACAAATTTAATGAATGTGTTACTTCCATACTTATGATGCTTGTTAAAAAAATACGTCCCCTGGAACAATGGATGAAGTATGAAGAGGCATATGAAACTTTAGCATATCTAGCACGTAAATATCTTGTGACTCTAGCTACAGCAGTGCCATGTGAACGCCTGTTCTCGCTTCCAGGTGCATTGTAATTCAGAAGCGGGCAGAATTATCTCCTGCAAATGTAAACAAACTTGTTTATCTGAGCGACTGGCTGAACAAGAAGTAGGACTGAGCGGACCTGTGGGCTCGAAAGTTTTACACTGGTTTGTTTTTGAGGGCAGCTATGTAACCAAAATACCTACATTTGTCATTTGCACTTCCATGATAGCGATTGCACTCCAGGACTTGTATGAGGTGAATTGAAAAATACTATTTCTTTTGTTTATCATTTTTACAGTGAAAATATTTGTAATCATAAATACTATAAAGTGAGCAGTATACACTTTGTATCCTGTGTTATAACTGAAATCGATATATTTGACAAGGTAGAAAAAAATCCAAAAATATTTAATAAATTTTAATTGGTATTCTATTACTTAACAGTGTGATTAATTGCAATTTAATTTTTTAAATCGTGATATTTTTAAGTTAATCATGAGAGTTGACTGCGATTAATTGACAGCCCTAAACAGAATGCTGGGCCTGGTAGTTCAAGTATCCTACATGCCCTAGGGGAGAGGTGCGTTCTCCTGCAGCCAGGATCCCAGCTGTGTAGGGTTTCACAGGTCAGTTAAAACATCTGATTGCACCAAGGAGAGAACCATAGGACTGGAAGGGAACTCGAGAGGTCATCTAGTCCAGTTCCCTGCACTCTTGGCGGGACTAAGTATTATCTAGACCATCCCTGGTGTTTGTCCAACCTGCTCTTGAAAACCTCCAGTGATGGAGATTTCACAACCTCCCTAGGCAATTTATTCCAGTGCTTAACCACCCTGACAGGAAGTTTTTTTCTAATGTCCAACCTAAACCTCCCTTGCTGCAATTTAAGCCCATAGCTTCTTGTCCTGTCCTCAGAGTTGAGAACAATTTTTCTCCCTCCTCCTTGTAACAACTTTTTATGTACTTGAAAACGGTTATCATGTCCCCCCTCAGTGTTCTCTTCTCCAGATTAAACAAATCCAATTTTTTCAATCTTCCCTCATCGGTCATGATTTCTGGACCTTTAATCATTTTTGTTGCTCTTCTTTGGACTTTCTCCGATTTGTCCCCATCTTTCCTGAAATGTGGCACCCAGAAGTGGACACAGTACTCCAGTTGAGGCCTAATCAGCACTGAGTAGAGCGGAATAATTACTTCTCATGTCTTGCTTACAATGCATCTGCTAATACATCCCAGAATAATGTTTGCTTTTTCTTGCAATAGTGTTCCACTATGACCCCCAGATCCCTTTCGACTGTACTCCTTCCTAGGCAGTCATTTCCGATCCAGGCAAATAGCACTTCCAGTTAATGAAGCTGTTCTGGAACCTGCTAGAGCAGTCTGGCATACACCCGTCACATATGTCCCCTACCCCAAGAGAGCAGAGAAATGCTATTTTGTTCCAGCCAAGGGAGCAGAATTTCTTTTTACCCATCCCACACCACTCTCTTTCTGGTTGTCCAGACTGCCACGGAGAGATCTAGACAACAACCATCAAAATCCACCCTTTCTGACAAGACTTGTTTGGAAGAAAGGTCTTCACATCCACTAGCTTTCAGTTATATATAACGAACAATCAAGCGCTGTTGGCTAAGTACAATTATCTGAACTATTCCAAGTTCACCAATTTTTGTAGACGTGCTGCCACAGCAAGACAGAGCTCAATTCCAAGCTCTCATCGAAGGTAACCTGCTAGCCGGAACAGCAGTTCAATCAGCTGTTGATGCAGCAGACGCATAATCAAGATCAATGGCAATGGCCATTGTAATGCACCATAAGTCATGGCTACATGCTTCAGGATTTCCCATGGCGATCCAAAACACCATAGAGGACTTAAATGAAGCTCATCTTTTCAGTGAGTGGACAGATGAGTTCTTACACATTCTGAAGGACTCCAGCTACCCTCCACTCCTTGGGAATATATACACTGCTACCAGCTGTCACATAGAAATTGTTCATAGAATATCAGGGTTGGAAGGGACCTCAGGAGGTCATCTGGTCCAACCCCCTGCTCAAAGCAAGACCAATCCCCAATTTTTGCCCCAGGTCCCTAAATGGCCCCCTCGAGGATTGAACTCACAACCCTGGGTTTAGCAGGCCAATGCTCAAACCACTGAGCTATCCCTCCCCCCCAACTTCCTGGGGTAAGGGCTCATTCTCCAAGAGCACAAGCGACATCAGGGGCATTGCTTCAGGAAGTACCTCTACTTGACATTTGCAAGGCAGCTAAGTGGCGTTCCAACCGGACATGCATAGAATCATAGAATATCAGGGTTGAAAGAGACCTCAGGAGGTATCTAGTCCAACCCCCTGCTCAAAGCAGGACCAACCCCAACTAAATCATCCCAGCCAGGGCTTTGTTAAGCCAGGGCTTAAAAACCTCTCAGGATGGAGTTCCACCACCTCCCCAGGTAACCCATTCCAGTGCTTCACCACCCTCCTAGTGAAATAATGTTTCCTAATATCCAACCTAGACCTCCCACCACTGCAACTTGAGACCATTGCTTCTTGTTCTGTCATCTCCCACCACTGAGAACAGCCGAGCTCCATCCTCTTTGGAACCCCCTTTCAGGTAGTTGAAAGCAACTATCAAATCTCTCCTCACTCTTCTGCAGACTAAATAAGCCCAGTTCCCTCAGCCTCTCCACATAAGTCATGTGCCCCAGCACCCTAATCATTTTTGTTGCCCTCCGCTGGACACTCTACATCTTGTCTACATCCTTTCCGTAGTAGCGGGACCAAAACTGGATGCAGTACTCCAGATGTGGCCTTACCAGTGCCGAATAGAGGGGAATAATCACTTCCCTTGATCTGCTGGCAATGCTCCTACTAATGCAGCCCAATATGCCATTAGTCTTCTTGGCAACAAGGGCACACTGTTGACTCATATCCAGTTTCTCATCCACTGTAATCCCCAGGTACTTTTCTGCAGAACTGCCTCTATAGCAGTGCCTGGGATTCTTCCTTCTTAAGTGCAGGACCTTGCACTCGTCCTTGTTGAACCTAATCAGATTTCTTTTGGCCCAATCCTCCAATTTGTCTAGGTCACTCTGGACCCTATCCCTACCCTCCAGCATATCTACCTCTCCCCCCAGCTTAGTGTCATGCATGAACTTGCTGAGGGTGTAATCCAGCTCATCATCCGGATCATTAATGAAGATGTTGAACAAAAACGGCCCCAGAACCGACCTCTGGGGGACTCCACTTGTTACCGGCTGCCAACTAGACATTGAGCCATTGACACTATCTGTTGAGCCCAACGATCTAGCGAGCTTTCTATCCACTGTGATGGGGCAAGCCCAGATGGCTATAGAAAAGTAGTGGGAGACAGATATATTAGCCCCAGGTTAAAAAAATCCCTGTTACCAGGATAAGTAAATGGTAGCTACTCCAGGTCAATTAAGACACCTGGGGCCAATTAAGATCTTTACCGAAGGCAGGCAAAATAGCTAGGTTGATTGGGACACCTGAAGCCCATTAGGGGCTGGCTGAAACTAGTTAAAAGCCTCCCAGTTAGTCAGTTGGGTGAGTGTGTCAGGAGCTGTAGGAGGAAGTTGCACTGTTGGAGGAACTAAGCAGTTCAAGCCATATCAGGCGCAAGGAAGGAGGCCCTGAGGTAACGGTGAAGAAGATATTGAGTGGGGGCTGCTGTGGGGAAGTGGCCCAGGTAATTGTACACGTTCTATTTCCAAAAAGTCAACTACCATAGCTGCTACTATTAGGGTTCCTGGGCTGGAGCCCGGAGTAGAGGGCGGGCCCAGGCTCCCCTCCCCCCTCCCCTCCCCAATTAATCACTGAGACTCAGAGACAACAGAGACTGTGTGAGGGAGGGTGGCTTCTCCTCACCTCCCTTGCTGGCTTATGATGAAAATGGCTCAGTAGGCTGTGACCCTTGCCTCTCGAGAGAGAAGGGTTACGTGGAGGGTCACAGTGAGCCTCTGAGGCTAGTGAAATCTGCCAGGAAGCATGGGACACACTGAGACAAGGACAGAGCTTTGTCACAACTGGTGTCAGGAGTGGGATCGTCATTCACAGCGTGGTGGAAGAAAGAGGTTTAAAAAATAAAAGTGCACTGGGGTTTTGGGTTTTTTGTTTGTTTTTGTTTGTTTGTTTTGTACCACAATGGAGGAGGTGGTCAGAGCTCTGGTACAAGCCGCGGCAGCCCAGCAGGAGGCCACCCGGGTTCAGGCAATGGCGCAACAGGAGTCTATGCGGCTACACCAGGAAACCAATCAATTATTAATGGGCCAGGTGACCCAAGACTGTGCCCTCTTGTGAGAAGTAGTGGATCAGCTGAAGATCCTCACCACCCAGGCCCAGGGGTCTGACGGGACGCGAACTCTGAGGGCCACTGGTTGTCTGCCAAAGATGACGTCAGAAGATGACGTAGAGGCATATCTCCTCTCATTCGAAAGGACTGCTCAGCGTGAGGCGTGGCCCCAGGAGCAGTGGGCCAGCATTCTCGCCCCCTTTTTGTGTGGAGAGGCCCAGAAGGCCGACTTTGACTTGCCTGCCACAGATGCCATTGACTATACCCGGCTGAAGGCAGAGATCCTAGCACGATCAGGGATGACGGCAGTGTTACAGGCCCAGAGTTTCCATGAGTGGAAATACCAGGAGAACAAACCCCCAAGGTCCCAGCTATTCGACCTCATACACCTTGCACAAAAGTGGTTACAGCCCGAGGCATGCAGCCCGGAGGAGATTTTGGAGATGCTGGTTATAGACCATTACATGCGGGGACTGCCACCAGATCTCCATAAATGGGTAGGCCAGAACGATCCATCCACCTACGATGAGATGATCATGCTGGTAGAAAGACAGATGACAGCCAGGGAACTGACCCGACTACCCAAGGAAGGCCCCTTTCGAAGCAAGCACCTGATCCCAACCCTGGAAGGTTGGGCAGCCAAACTCCCAGGGAGTCCTAGGTGGAAGGGGGGGGCGAAAACCAGCGGGGACCCCAGAAGGAAGGGATTGGCCTGAGTAGGGGGAACCCTGGGACTAAACCCCCTAACCCTTGGGATAGGGGAGTGATTAGAAGCAATTATAGATGTTATACATGTGGGCAGTGGGGACACATAGCAGCACAGTGTCCCAGCACCGAGGAGCCTATGCAATGTAACTTGGGGGATTGGGAGGTCCCGTGCTCCCTTATGCACCTCGCGGGGGTCGCTTTAGCCCCGCATAATTACACCAGGCTAGTGAGGATAAATGGAGCAGAGACTACAGCGCTTGTGGACTCTGGGAGTGCTATCACCCTCATATCGGGTAAGCTGGTAAAAAGTAGTCAGCTGCTACAAGCCAAACGCGTAGCAGTGACGTGCGTGCATGGGGCCGTGAGCCATTACCCCACCATCCCAGTGGAACCCCATTGAGGTGACCGTGGGCGTAGTTCCTAAACTCCCATTTCCTGTAGTCATTGGGAGGGACTATCCAGGGTTTGATAATTTACTCCCCCTGGAGAGGCTGAAGGGAGGTGGGGACTCTGAGGAGAGCAAATCATCACCGGGGGAATGTCAACCCCCAATGTTCGCTGAGATTTCTCAGGATCTGTTCTCAGCCCCCCGAAAGACCCAGAAGACAAAAAAAGAGAGGAAGGCCGTGAAGGCCTTGGGAACCCGGATCCTGACCCAGGGCCAGAAGACTGCCCTAGTAGGCAGATGGACGCAAGCAGCCAACAGAGAAACGTCCACCCCAGAAGGTGAGCCAGAGGCCATCCCCAGCTGTGACGGCAGCGAGCCATTGGAAGAAGCAGAAGCCAGCTTCTGGGAGCTCGGGCAGGTTAGTCCCAGGAGAGAGACTTTCGGGTGGGACCTTTTGAATGCATAGCCATGGACCTGGTAGGGCCCCTAGAGAAGACAGCTCGGGGCAACCAACATGTGCTTGTTGTACTGGACTATGCAACCCAGTACCCGGAAGACGTTCCCCTACGCAACACAGCTTCCAAGACAATAGCTAAGGCGCTAGTACAGATCTTTGCCGGGTTGGGTTACCCAAGGAGATATTGACTGATCAAGGGACACCTTTAGTGTCCAAGTTGATGAAAGATCTCTGTTCATGGCTCCATGTACAAGCCCTATGGACCTCTGTATACCACCCGCACACAGATGGCCTTGTGGAAAGGTTCAATAGGACCTTCAAGGGCATGATCAGGAAAGTGGTGAGCAAAGGATGGGAAAGATTGGGATACCCTATTGCCTTACCCCATGTTCACCATCCGGGAGGTTCCGCAAGCCTCCACGGGTTTCTCTCCATTCGAACTCCTATACAGGCGCCACCCCCGGGGCATATCGGATATAGCTGGAGAAGCATAGGAAGAGGAGCCAAGTCCCAGAAGGAACATAGTCAAGCATGTACTGCAGATGAGGGATCGGATAGCCCGAGTTACGCCCACTGTATGGGAACACTTGGAGAAGGCACAGGAGACCCAACAAACCCATTATAACCACCAAGCAAAGCTTCAACAGGTCCCACCAGGGGATCGGGTGATGGTCCTGGTGCCCACAGCAGAAAGTAAACTGTTGGCCCGGTGACAGGGACCCTACGAAGTGATCGAAGCCATGGGAGAGGTGAACTATAAGGTGCAGCAGCCAGGCTGCCGGAAACTGGAGCAAATTTACCACATCAATCTTCTACAACCTTGGCACAATGGAGAGGCATGCTTAGTCATGCAGGAGACCCTTCCCCGGGAGATTAACTTACACGAGCAAGTGAGGATATCATCCGACTTGACGCCGATCCAAAAGATCGAGGCAGACGACATGATTAATCGCAACCGAGATGTGTTCTCTACAAAACCGGGGCGGATGACTGAGACCTATCACCATTTCCGCAAGATCCCCAGAGGCAAGGTAACATTGAGACCCTACCGAATCCCAGCAGCCAAAAGAGAAGAAATCAAGGCCGAAGTAAAGAAAATGTTAGAATTAGGGGTTATTGAAGAATCTTATAGTCCAATCGTTCTAGTGCCTAAACATGACGGTACTACGAGATTCTGTAATGACTTTCGCCAACTGAATGAAGTATCCCCATTCAGTGCGTACCCCATACCGCGCATCGATGAACAGAGCGTTATAGGTGGCTGAGGGATTGGTTAGGTGGCTCCCGTGCAGGGCAGGGCTTGTGCAGACATGAGCGTTTCATGTGTGAGGTGACGCAGGGAGTGTGCAGCTCCTGGTACATGAACCCAGGATTCACGTCCAGACTGCTCTTTGGGCAGGGGCCTGCACAAGACCTGTGTGCCATGTGATTCCTTTTAGCCTTGGTAGCCCCAGACAGACCCAACACCACCCCCCCCCAGCTGCTTTGGTACCCCCGCCACAGATCCAACATTCTCCTAGCTGCCTTGGTACCTCCCATAGACCCAACCCCCCTGCAGCAGCTATGACTTAGTGATGCTGATACCCCCCCTACCCAGGCTTAGCCCCCCAGGTACACCTTACATAATGACAGGTTTCAGAGTAGCAGCCATGTTAGTCTGTATCCACAAAAAGAAAAGGAGGACTTTTGGCACCTTAGAGACTAACAAATGTATTTGAGCATAAGCTTTCGTGAGCTACAGCTCACTTCATCAGATGCACGCAGTGGAAAATACAGTAGGGGAATTTTATATACACGGAGAACATGAAACAATGGCTGTTACCATACACACTGTAATGAGAGTGATCAGGTAAGGTGAGCTATTTACCACCAGGAGAGGAAAAAAAAAACCTTTGGTAGTGATAATCAAGGTGGGCCATTTCCAGCAGTTGACAAGAACGTGTGAGGAACAGTGGGGGGGGGGGGGAGGGAGAGGAATAAACATGGGTAAATAGTTTTACTTTGTGTAATGACACATCCACTCCCAGACCACACCACACGATCCATTGTCTACAGCCAAGCTCTACGATACAATTGCATTTGCTCCAAACCCTCAGACAGAGACAAACACCTACAAGATCTCTATCAAGCATTCTTATAACTACAATACCCACCTGCTGAAGTGAAGAAACAGATTGCCAGAGCCAGAAGAGTACCCAGAAGTCACCTACTACATGACAGGCCCAACAAAGAAAGTAACAGAACGCCACTAGCCATCACCTTCAGCACCCAACTAAAACCTCTCCAGCGCATCATCAAGGATCTACAACGTATCCTGAAGGATGACCCAACACTCTCACAGATCTTGGGAGACAGGCCAGTCCTTGCTTACAGACAGCCCCCCCAACCTGAAGCAAATACTCACCAGCAACCACACGCCAGACTACAAAAACACTTACCCAGGAACCTATCCTTGCAACAAAGCCCGTTGCCAACTGTGTCCACATATCTATTCAGGGGACACCATCATAGGGCCTAATCACATCAGCCACACTATCAGAGGCTCATTCACCTGCACATCTACCAATGTGATATATGCCATCATGTGCCAGCAATGCCCCTCTGCCATGTACATTGGTCAAACTGGACAGTCTCTACGTAAAAGAATAAATGGACACAAATCAGACATCAAGAATGATAACATTCAAAAACCAGTCGGAGAACACTTCAATCTATTTGGTCACTCAATTACAGGCCTAAAAGTCGCAATATTACAATAAAAAAACTTCAAAAACAGACTCCAACGAGAGACTGCTGAATTGGAGTTAATTTGCAAACTGGACTGCATTAAATTAGGCTTGAATAAAGACTGGGAGTGGATGAGTTATTACAAAAAGTAAAACTATTTCCCCATGTTTATTTCTCCCCCTCCCCCCACTGTTCCTCACATGTTCTTGTCAACTGCTGGAAATGGCCCATCTTGATTATCACTACAAAAGGTTTTTTTTTCTTTCCTGCTGGTAATAGCTCACCTTACCTGATCACTCTCATTACAGTGTTCTCTCTGTGTGTGTATTCCTACTGTATTTTCCACTATATGCATCTGATGAAGTGGGCTTTAGCCCATGAAAGCTTATGCTCAAATAAATTTGTTAGTCTCTAAGGTGCCACAAGTCCTCCTTTTCTTTTTGTAGCCTGGTACCTCCATAGACCTAATAACCCCTATTCAGCTACCCCACAGAAGTCCTGTTAGCTCCCAGAGAGCTCTACACCCCTGTCCAGCTACCCTTTCCCCTGGCAACTCTGATAGCCGCCGACACAGGACAGCAAGGGAGGGCAAGCCAAGGTCAGGCATGGGCCTGTGGGGAGGGTTGCACTCAATGAAAGGAGAGACTGGTCATGTGCACAGGTTGGCCTCTGCTGTGGGAGGGTTGGTAGTGCAGATAACAATGTTTGTTTTGGCAGTGGCATGGCTGGGGGGGAGCAGTGCTGGGTTGGAGTTGGGTGTCAAAAGGGGAGGGGAGGCTGCAAAAACAAAAAACAACAAAAAAAACCCACCCTGAAAAATGTCTGAGGGTCTGGGGAAGGTGTTCAAAGATCAAAACTCTGTAAATTTCCAGCCCACTGTAAAGTTGGTTTGGGGAAATTGTGACAATTTTGCCCCCAAAAAATCCCGTTTCTTTTTGAATTTCTAAATGTTAAAATTCTGAAATTTTAAAAATTGTGGCCAGTTCTGATTCTAACCAGAGAAGTGGTTCAAACCAGTCCCCCAGTTCAGGGCAGCCCCGACCTCCAGCATTCAAATACTGCAGCCTGGGCGGATTTCCCCTTGTAAGAATTATTAGTAATTAAGTGCTGTTAGCAATTGTTGTCACGACAAACCCACAGCCAGCCAATGCCTAGTACCGGGCCAGCAGGCCGGGTGGCTGGCGCCCTCCCCACGCGGCCGTTCTGTCAGTGGAGTGGCACCGGCATGGAACTGGAGCAGCACAGTGGTGATCTCCCCCTACCCCTCTTGGCATCTATTTGTCCGTGTCCACTCTGGGGAAGGAGCTGGCTGTCACTGGGGGCAGCTCGGTTAGGCTGGGCTGGAGAATACTCCCGCCAATGTTCTAATGTCTTCACATCAATCGACAATATGGCCTTGGCTGGGGATTGTGTGCAGCACTGCTTGGGCACCCCTTCTCCACAGTGCAGAGTTAGAGGGGGTCAGAGAGGGGTGACTGATCAAGGGCCTGGACACACTCCCCTATGAAGAGAGATTGAACAAACCGGACGCCTGCTCCTTTATTTAACCCCCAAGTGTTTGTTCAGTGTCCATAAGAGGATACATTTTGTGAGAAATCTACCAGGCAAACCATTGGGCCACTCTATGCAGCACTAGCCATTGTTTTGCAGTTTACTGTAGATGAGTATCTAGGGGTATGTCTATGAAATTAGGTTGATTTTATAGAAGTCGATTTTTAGAATTCAATTTTATACAGACAATTGTGTGTGTCCCTACTAAGCGAATTAAGTCGGCAGAGTGTGTCCTCACTACTGTGGCTAGCATCGACTTAAGGAGTGGTGCACTGTGGGTAGCTATCCCACAGTTCCCGCAGTCTCTGCTGCCCATTGGAATTCTGGGTTAAGCTCCCAATGCCTGATAGGGCAAAAATATTGTCGCAGGTGGTTTTGGGTACATGTTGTCAGGCCCCCCCTCCCTCCTTCCTTCCGTGAAAGCACCGGCAGACAGTCGTTTCGTGCCTTTTTTCTTGGGTTACCCGTGCAAATGACATATCACGGCAAGCCTGGAGCCCGCTCATCTCACCGTACGTCTCCTGGGTGGTGCTGGCAGACGCGGTACTGCATTGCTACGCAGCAGCAGCTCCTTGCCTTCGCAGCAGACAGTGCAGTAGGACTGATAGCTGTCGTACGTCTCCTGGGAGCTTCTGGCAGACCTCGATGAGGTCAATCAGGGGCACCTGGACAGACATGGCTGTCCTCCTCTTAGAGCACCAAATGGGAGCCAGAGACTCCAGGTCATTCTCCTTTAAGTTTCGTCTCCTGAAGATTCAGGCCCCGTCTGGAATAGCTTGTGAGCTGGAGGCTTCTGCCTCAGCCTGCTCTCCCAGCCGGCAGCACCACGTGGTCGCACCTACCCCAGCCTACCCCTTGCTCCCACGGCTCAGGAAGCCTGGACAGTAGTAAGGAGCAGTTCAACTATAGGCTGACAGCCTTGTGATGCTTGGGCCATCCTCTGGAGTGGAGTGGCTGGGTGCTGGGAGCCTCCCCCCTGACGCTTTCTTGGGCTATGGAACATGGGGAGGAAGGTAGGCGGTTATACAGTGGATGGAGCAGGGGTCTGTGCTCTTGTTGGCTTTCCTGCACCTCCAACGCACGCTTCGTCATGTCCCTTTGCTCCCCCATTAGCCTCAGCATCGTGTCCTGCCTCCGCTTTTTGTGCTCACTTAATTCTTTCCTGGCCTCTGCCACTGAATGCCTCCATGCTTTAAGCTGTGCCCTATCAGTGCGGGAGGACTGCATGAGCTTGGAAAACATGTCATTGCGAGTGCGTTTTTTCGCCTTCTAATCTGCTATAACCTCAAGGACGGAGATGCTAGGGGGAGCCTAGAAACATTCTATGCGCTACGATTCTGGGGGGACGGCATGGTCACCTGTGCTGCTGAGCTTGCCATGCTGACCAAACAGGAGATGAAATTCAAAAGTTCCCGGAGCTTTTCCTGTGTACCTGGCTAGTGCATCGGAGTTCAAAGTGCTGTCCAGAGCGGTCACAATGGAGCACTCTGGGATAGCTTCCAGAGGCCAATACCATCGATTTGCGTCCGCACTACCTCAAATTTGACCCAGCAAGGTCGATTTTAGCGCTACTCCCCTCGTACTCGGGGAGGAGTTCAGAAGTCAATTTTAAGAGCCCTTTAGGTCGATGGTTGGTTGTGTGGACGCAGTCATTTTTAAATCGACCTAAGATGGCTAAATTTGACCTAACCCCATAGTGTAGACCAGGCCTAGGTCAGATCCCCCTGGACTGCAACTGTGGGATCCTTAACAACTATTTCATACATTCAGAGTTGCTACCAGCGCTGCTTCCCTCCCACAGTTAAGAACAAAACTTTTCCTGTCTCCCACGCCTAACCCAGAGGCTGAACTCTTCCAGAGCCCAGGAGTGGTAATGCAGATCTCAGTTAGCTCCTGTCCACATGCTGGGTTCCTGGCCACTCATACATTTTTTATGACCTGTTAATCCATCAGTGTTTACAGCTCTCTTAAGATCTTGGTTGGCCTTTTCCACAGGGATGAGAGGTGCCCGCCCCCAATGATGCAATATCCTCATCCCTAGTGGCAATCACCTGCTCCCACTGACCCAAACAATCACCTGCCTGGGCCCAGTCTGTTCGGGTTCTTACACTGTGCCCACCACCTTAGTATCTGAATGCCTTCCAGGGTCCATTGCAAATCCCATTGCAACGGGACTTGCCCTCCTCCCCAGCACCAAGCTCCCACTGCTCCAATGCACCCAACAAGATTGCTGGTGCTGCTGCTTCTGGCTCCAGGCGTGTTGCCATTCGTGCTCCCTGTAGCCTCTCGTTGCTCTCAGTGCAGGGCTCTGGCCCTTTCCCCCTGGGCCCTTGCACTGCTCACTGGCAGGCCCAAGAGGCAGAGTCTCCTCTCTGCTGCGTTGCATGTCTCTGGGGCTGGCAGTGCTGGTCAGGGCTGAGATTCCAAACTCAGCATTCGTCGTGTGTGCGGCCTGGTCACACAAGTGGTGTGGGAATCTTTCCTCTTGCTTTCATAAGTTCTGTATGGCAGCATGTACTGGGAGGAGAGGGGGGGCGTGCACACGCAGGTGGGATATGTTCTACCTTCAGACAGAATGAATGATTCGAGTAGCGCGCTCTAGGCTTGTCGGCACACAGCAGGAACCTTATTTGCCCAGTTGCACACGATCAGTGTTTGCAAAAGTCGCAGAGCACTCGCCAACGAATCCACAAATGAAAATGTAGGTGCAAGGTCTCACTAATCACATTTTCCACCGCACAAGTTGGCAGGGACTCAGTAGGCTTTGGTGCCAGCTGCCTATATATCTTACCTAGCACGAACTAAGCGCATGAGCCTTTTGGCAGAGTCATGGGGATCTTTGGCCAAGGAGTAAATGAAAGCACATTTCAGGCAGATCAAAGTACATTTCTAATTTCCTGTTCAGAAGTGACTGATCCAGCATGTCTCCCATGTTTATTCCAACTTCTCAGTGTGTGGGTGTCAAAGTTGCCAACTTTCTAATTGCACAAAACCCAACATCCTAGCCCTGCCCCTTCCCCAAGGCTCGCCCCCCCCCCCCCACTCACTACATTCCCCCTCCCTCAGTGGCTCGCTCTCCCCTACCCTCACTCGCTTTCACTGGGCTGGGGCAGGGTGTGGGAGGGAGGAAGGGAGGGCTCTAAGTGGGGGTACGGATTCTGGGATGGGGCCAGAAATGAGGGTTTCAGGGCTGGCCAGAGGTGAAAGTAAGCCAGTACACCTCGGTACGGCGTACCGGGGTGGATCAGCTTCCCCCGGTGCAATTTAAAGGGCCTGCGGCTCCCAGCAGCAGCTGGAACCCCCGGCCCTTTAAATTGCTGCCAGAGCCCTGGGGTAGCGGCGGCGGGGCTGGGGCGGCGATTTAAAGGGCCCAGGGTGGAAGTGGTGGCTGAGCCCTGGGCCCTTTAAATCGTCCCCAGAGCCCCGCCCCGCTTCCCCAGGGCTCCAGGAGGCTCCAGGGAGGATTTAAAGGGCCCGGGGCGGTCGTGGCAGCCGGAGCCCTGGAGAAGCGGCGGTGGGGCTCCGAGGACGATTTAAAGGGCCCAGGGTTCCGGCTGCCGCGACCGCCCCAGGCCCTTTAAACTGCTGCCAGAGCCCCCGGCTGCCGCTGTTACCTCGGTGGGGGGAGGAGGGGAGGGAGAAGGAGGCACTTACCAGTACAGGGTGGGCCGGGGATGGCTCTGACCCGCCCCAGCCCCGCCCCTTCTGCCTCAGGCCCCACCCCTTTCCGGGGCCAGAGCCAGCCCCAGCCCAGCCCCATACCGGTAAATCCCTAGACTTACTTTCAGCCCTGGGGCTGGCGGTGCGGGCTCTGGGGTGGGGCTGGGGCTGAGGGGTTTGGGGTGCAGGAGGGAATGAGGGCTCTGGGCGACCCATCGCTCTCACAGATCTTGGGAGACAGGCCAGTCCTTGCTTACAGACAGCCCCCAACCTGAAGCAAATACTCACCAGCAACCACACACCACACAACAAAAACACTAACCCAGGAACCTATCCTTGCAACAAAGCCCGTTGCCAACTGTGTCCACATATCTATTCAGGGGACACCATCATAGGGCCTAATCACATCAGCCACACTATCAGAGGCTCGTTCACCTGCACATCCACCAATGTGATATATGCCATCATGTGCCAGCAATGCCCCTCTGCCTTGAGCAGCATGAGGAGCAATGTGCCTTGGAAGCCAGGACTAGTGAGCTCAGGTACCAGAGAGCCTCAGTCATGAGATGTGGACTGAGTCCCAGCTGGTTTCAGTGCATGCCAGGATACAATTCTAGCTCTAACAAGGCTGCCGTCCCTTAGGTAACAAAAACAGGGCATCTGGGATGATCCTGCACCCATTAAACTAGACAACTGGCGGTGTGCACTGAGAACCCTTACGGCGTTCCCAGGGCAGCTCCTTCAAAAAAGAGACGCTCCTGGGAAAGCCTGGACGGGCAGCAACCCCAAGCTCTACCCTTACCTGGTTGGGCTGCGTAGTCTCTGTCAGTTGGGGATATTTATTTCATTTGTTTAGGTTCCCCTTTCAATTTACCATGAGAACTTTTCAGCAAGTATACCAGTCTGGCTAGTGCCCGTGTGCAGCAATGGTCCCTCCGCAGACCGCACAGTGGCACGGACAAGTTAGCCTGACTGGGACAAGGACCACAGTGGCTCTCTCGAGAAACCTGCGCAAGCCCATTGCCCAAGTTCTGGATGAGACCTTTGAAGAGATCACTGAGGCCGATTACCGCGATGTGAGAGAGCACGTCAACGCCCTATTCCACATCTAGTCATGCATGCAGCCCTAACCGTCCTTCCCCAAGAGCCCGCACTGAATAACTTCCTTCCCAAAATAAAAGCCACTTACCGGGAACCTCCTCTGGTGTTTGTCCTTCCCCAAGCACTGGCCACCGCGACTGGCTACCTTCCTCCTGGCTTGAGAACAGCTCCTGGCTGCATGCATCTAGGGATGCCGGGGTGTCTTCCTGTGCTGGATTACCCTCGCTCCCGCTTTGCTGCTCCTCCTCCTCCTCCCGCCTTGTTGAACTGGGCTCTGAAGTGTCCATGGTGATACTTGGAGTGGAGGTGGGGTCGCCCCCAAGTATCGCGTCCGGCTCTTTGTAGAAACGACAGGTGGCGGGGGCAGCACCGGAGCGGCTGTTTGCCTCCCAGGCTTTGCGGTAGGCATTCCGCAGCTCCTTCACTTTAACCCTCCACTGCAGTGCATCCCAGTCGTGGCCCCTTTCCATCATGTCCCTTGATATCTGCCCAAAGGTATCGTAATTCCTACGGCTGGAGCGCAGCTTGGACTGGACAGCTTCCTCCCCCCAAACACCGATGAGGTCCAGCACCTCGCCATTACTCCATACTGGGGATCGCCTGGCGCATGGTGACATGGTCACCTGGACAGATGCGCAGAGAGCTCTCCACGCCTGGCTGAGCAAGCAGGAAGGGGATTTTCAAAATTCCCAGAGAATTTAAAGGGCGGGTCTGACGGTTGGTCACCTGAGGGCAGGGCAGAGGAGTTCAAAGTTAGGACCAGAGTGGCTAGACCAGGCATTGTGGGACACTTCTGGAGGCCGATCAGAGCGCACTAACAGACCAGGCCATGGCGCTCCAGCGGGGGCGCATCAGACGTTATTCCCCTCGCCGAGGGGGAATACCAGGAGCGCTCTAGCCGCGGCGTCAGAGCTCTCTACGTGCCTTGCCAGTGGGAACAGGTCGTGAGCTGGAGCGCCCGGGGCTGCTTTAACGTGCTCTGACTCACAGGTGTACCCACGCCCTAAAAGTCCAGCGGAGGGCAACGAAAACGATTATGGGACTGGGGCACGTGATTTACGAGAAGATACTGAGGGAACTGGGGTTATTTAGTCTACAGAAGAGAAGAGTGAGGGGGGATTTGATAGCAGCCTTCAACTACCTGAAGGGGGTTCCAAAGAGGATGGAGCTCGGTTGTTCTCAGTGGTAGCAGATGACAGAACAAGGAGCAATGGTCTCAAGTTGCAGTGGTGGGAGGTCTAGGTTGGATATTAGGAAAAACTATTTCACTAGGAGGGTGGTGAAGCACTGGAATGGGTTACCTAGGGAGGTGGTAAAGTCTCCATCCTTAGAAGTTTTAAGGTCAGACTTGACAAAGCCCTGGCTGGGATGATTTAGTGGGTGTTCATCCTGCTTTGAGCAGGGGGTTGGACTGGATGACCTCCTGAGGTCTCTTCCAGCCCTAATCTTCTATGATTCTAAGGGATGCACAGTCTGCTCTGACGGACTCCAGTGGACGCAGCGGGCACAATTCCGATAGGGTTCGTCTCAGTGTTAGATGCCACAGGGCCATGGTTCCAAGGTACTCAGGCACCTAACGATATACATAGACACCCAGTGGGCTTTTCAAAAGCACCTAAGGAAACTAGGGGCCTAAATTCCATTGGGATTGGCATTCAATGGGATTTCAATGGGAGTTAAGCACCTAGCCTGCTTAGGCACTTGTGTAAATCCCAGTAGGTGCCTATCTGCATCTTTAGGTATCTAAATATCTTGGTAGATCTGGGCCCTATCCAAGGTCAAGTGCAACGTTATACAGTAACAGAGAGTCCTTGCCCACCTGCACTGTGCTCTTCTGTCAGCACGGCAGGTCTCACCGCATGCTGTGTGTTTGTGCCACATGCCTGAGGAAGTGCTGAGTGCCAGCACAGAGTACACAGGGGAACTGCAGGGTTTGGGGGAGACTGGGAGAGAGCAGAGAGGTGATCCCAGATTCCAGTGGAGACTGGAGAAGCGCACACCTGGTGACTTTCTGCCCAGAATCCAGCTTCGCAGCCAGCACCTCTTCCACTCTGGGCCCAGCAGAGTAGAACGATACCAGCCCAGACCCAACCTCAGTGCCATTGCCACACTTTGCTCCCCCCTGTGACCATGCCCAGGGTGTCCGGGATTCCTGCTAAGCTCCTTAATGGCACTCAAACTCCTCATCGCCCCTTCCAGGCTGGCCACAGCATAGAAGATCCTTCCCAGTCTGTGCTTGGCTCTTTACCCCCCTGGACCTTCTTCTCCCAGCCTCCCGGCAGACACGTTTGTGTGGACACACACCAGCACCCCATGGGATAAGGAGAGATTAGTGTGTGGAGCAGGCCCCACATGCTCATGAAGCTGCCTCCAGTGTGTCCTGTTCTCCTCCTCCCCCACTATCTGCCCTATGCCCACAATTCCCTTCGCAGCGCTGTGCGGCTGTGCGGGCCTCCTGGGCGCTCTCCAGCTGGGGTGTGAAAGACCATGTACCCAGTGGTGCTGCATAATGAAAGAGAATCACTTCCAATGACAAACTGCCTGTGGAAGATCATTAATCTCCTCCAGGGAAGACAGGTGCTGTTCTAACAACACCCAGGAGACCAGCCGCCCAGGCCTTAAAGAACAGAACTTGGAGTCTTTGGGCTGAAAACTGTCCCAACAAGTGAAGACGGGGGATTTTGAGATTGCATTAGAGTGCCCTAACCTCATGGGGCAAAGTGGGCAGTTCTGAGCAGAACAAGGCTCATCATTGTCATCTCAGCACGGAATGAATTACAATCAAACCCTCAGGGGCCATTCTGGCCCGGGCCGGTAGGCAGAGAACGGGCAGACGTCTGCCTGGAGGGGAGGTCGCTGTCAGCACTGAACAGAGAGGCTGGACCAGCCCGGACAAACTGCTCTTACCCTGCGACGTGGCAGGCTTTGTTTAGGCTCCCTGGGAGCCACGGAGCAACCTGATTATTGTGGCCAGGGGCGGCGAGTTCTGTCTCCACGTGGTGCCTTAGCACCAGCAATATTCAGAGCCCAGGGGCCCGGCCCCACCCATATTTGGGGCCGTGTGTCCCCCCCGGCCCCACCTGCCACCCCCCCGCGCCTCCCCCGAGTGTCCCCCGGCCCCCTCTTGCTGCTTCTGCTCCTGCCTCATGCTGGGCAAGGGGCAGCCCCATCCCTCGCCCCCGGTGAGGCTACAGTCAGGGGCAACAGCAGGGGAGGAGGCGCACGCAGCTCCCCCCGGCACCCACCACAGGGGAGGGGAGGGAGATTCCTGGACCTGAGAGGGGCCCTAGGAGCACATGCAGTGACAGTGGTGGGGGGGAGTGTGCTGCTCGGGGGGGCGGGAAAGGGGGGCTCCTCCCCCAGAGCTCACTGCTGCCTGCAGGGAAAGGGCTGGGGGAGTCCTCCTCTCTGGCCCCTGTCGCGGAACAGCCTGCCTGCACCCCAAACTCATCCCCAGCCCTGCCCCACCCCAGACCCCACACCGCCAGCCAGAGCTTTCAACCCCCCACATATCCTCAACCCTCTACCCTAGCCCTGAGCCCCTCCAACACCCCAAACCCCTCATTCCCAGCCCCAGACAGAGCCCTCACCCCCTACACCCCAACCCTCTGCCCTAGCCCTGAGCCCCCTCCAACATCACAAACCCCTCATCTCAAGCCCCAGCCAGAGCCCTCGTCCCCCCGTACCCTAACCCTTTGTCCCAGCCCTGAGCCCCCTCCAACACCCCAAACCCCTCATCTCCAGCCCCAGCCAGAGCCCTCATCCCCCTGCACTCCACCCCTCTGCCCCAGCCCTGAGCCTCTCTAAGCCCCAAACCCTCCAGCCCCAGACAGAGCCCTCACTCCCCACACTCCTACTCTCACCCTGAGTCGCTCCCACACCCCAAATCCCTCATTCCCAGCCCCAGACAGAGCCCTCACCCCCTATACCCCAACTCTCACCCTGAGCCCCTCCCACACCCAAACCCCTCATCTGCAGCCACACCCACAGCCCTCACCCCTGTACCCCCTCCCATCCTCAAACTCCCTCCCAGAACCTGTACCCCAATTCCCTGCCGCAGCCTAGGGCCTGCACCCCAGACCTCCTCCCCCACCCAAACTCCCTCCCAGAGCCTTGGGCAGGAGGGGGGGGGCGGAGTTTGGGCGGGGGTGGGTTCTGGGCACCACCAAAATTTCTACAAACCTGCCACCCCTGATTGTGGCCATTTATTCTGGGTGCCCCACATGCAAGCAAATACCACACAGCTCCTCACACAGCCCAGGGACTTTTTAACTCCACTTCGGCTCCTTGAAATCTGTCTGACTCATGACAGCTATCAGCCTTCACTGCTTTGCCAAAACGCGGTGGGTTTTTCAGCCACGTCTGCACTGCAGCTGCCAACATCTGTAACGCAACGCGGGGCGGGGGGGTGTCTCCAAACTGCAAAAACCGTAGGATAGCTGGATCAGCTGCTGGGTCCTTTCTCTCTATTCCAGCCCCTTCCCCCCCCCCCCCCCCGCAACACACAGCTCAGAGCTACCAGTTCATGGAGAGGAGGAGGAGGGGACGAGGGACCGAAGGGTCCTTTTGAAAGCAACAAGGGCTTGAGTACTGGAGAAGAGAGCCCTGTGTGCGGGCTCTGGTGCCAGGAGGTACCCATGACTGCAATTCATCATAAATGCTCGCTCACCCATAAGCGTGTGTAACCCTTCTGCCCGTCAGAGTTGGCAGCAACAAGGGCCGGGTTCAATATCTAGGGGATCCGTTCCAATAACGCAATGCAAACCGGCTCGAGCCCCCAGCCAGTGACCTGGGACAAATATATACCACCCCCGCTGGGCGCCTCCAAGAGGCAATACTTCCCCTCTCGCAAGCACATAGTCTGAGTGTAGCAAAAAGCCTTTTAATAACAGAGAGAAACAATGTGGCATTATGTTGGGGAAACACCACCAACAGGATTCGTAACACAACCCATGAGCAAAAACCCACCCCAAGCAAATTGGGGCATGCCCTTTCCCTTTGGTTCTTGAGTCCAGCAACCCCAAATCACGCAAAGTCCCAAAAGTCTGTCCCTGGTCAGGGCAGCCCCAAACTTCGAAAGTTTATCTGCAGAGTTTTACCTCTCAACCTGGGTGGAGATGGGGGCGGGGGGGGGGGGGGGAGGGGAGAGAGGTAAGGGGCACCTTACATGATCTGAAGCTGACCACCTGGCAGCTCCATAGGCCTTCGCTCCGCTCTGCCAGCCACCCCACGAACTGCTTCGTTTGGCTCCGCTCTGCAGCCCACAAGCAGCTCCCACCGTCCCATGAACTGCTCCGCTCCACATCCTGCAAGCAGCTCCCGCCATCCCACGAACTGCTCCGCTCCGTGTCCCACGAGCAGCTCCTGCCATCCTATGAACTGCTCCACCAGCCTCTCCACAAGGCACTCCAGCCATCCCACAAACTGCTCTACCATATATCGTCAGGCTGCCGCACTAGTTAACACAACACTCAGTGATTTCAGCTCTTAGTAGGGGAGCCTCAGTGCTGGTACACCGTTAGCCCAAAGTGAGCTCAGCAGCCTGTAACTAGACTCCTAATGGAGTCAAAATTAGCTCTGATATTCCACAGTGGAGAGAGGAGAAAGTACAATTAGCATGTAAGACCCTCACCAAGGAGCCCATGCCACCCAGCATTAATACTTGTCCCCAACCTCTCTCAATTCACAGAGTTTTGGAACCCATGACCCTTGCCTAGCGAGTGCTACTTAGTTGATGGTGAGTCCCTCCATCATAACAAAAGGCCAAGTACAGTTCCACTGTCCTTGATTCCCATAATCAGGGTAATAACAATTGATTCTTCCTGCCCCAATAACAGAGAAACTGGGGATCCCACAGCAGCCAAAGTGACCATTTGGGCAGCTATGGCCTCATTCTAGGCGGGGTGGGTGTGCCTATGCAAATGAGATGGGCCCCTGAAGTTCTTTTCCACAACTTGCCACACCTCACCACCAGATGTCAGGGTGGAGCTCATCCTGACTCTGCTTACACGTGCATACGGGGTGTGCTGCTTCTGCCCAGGCACACCGTAATGCAGGGGCGGGCAAGCTCGTCCTGCCCAGCCCACCTGAGCTCCCCGCCGCCCAGCCCCCGCCTCCCCCCATCCCCCGGCGCCTCAGCCCGCCGTGCCCAGGAGCAGCCGTGGGCAGCGCCCTGTATGTTACCCCCCTTTAATTTTAAAATATGGATCGGTTCGTTGTTAAGAAAAGGAGCAGACAAGCTGCTCATGTGAAAGAGCCTTTTCAAAACTAGCACATGTTAAAAACAAACTAAGAAGTAGAATGTCCCAACAGCGCCTCAACTCACTCATGATTTTGTACATTGAACATGAATTGGCTTCGTCGGTTAATTACAATGATGTGATTGAGGAATTTAAATCCATAACACCCGGTGAGCGATGTCTCATTTGCTAGGACAGAAAGATGAAGAAACCTTAATCTGTGTTGGTCAATCTGGGTTAGCTCATTATCTGGTTAAAGATAAAGATCATGAAAATTGACTGTATCTTTGTATACGCCTGGTTATCACTACAGCAAAGATTTGGTATTTTGTGTCTCATTTTTTAAATAAAGTTTAGTTGCTAACTTAAAAAAAATTAAGTTTAGTTAAGTTTTAGTTTCTTTAGTTAGTTTGATGAATAAAAACAATGGCCTTTATGACTGAGTATTCAATAAATGTTCGCCTTTAAAACAGAAAAATGCCCTGGGTGCACCCCTCATGAAATGTACCGAGCACGCCTATGCTCTCACCCGTTGTGTTTACATGCCCTGTGGCATTGTATTTTTATTAATCATGTTTATTTCGGTAGCGGCTACGGACCAGCCAAGAATGGGGTCCCAATGTGCAAGGGGCTGTACAAACACCAACTAGCAAACAGGGCCTGGCCCAAAAAGCCTATTGTGGAACTGGCAGTGCTTGGCTTTTACTCGTTCTGTGGTGCCAGCTGCAACATCGTCCTTCAGCATGGATCCCTGGTGACATTCTACAAGCCTTCAAATTATGGTGTTATAGCATCATTCTGAAAATATCATGGCTAGACTGCGTCACCCATGAAAAAATATTGGAGATGATTGGAACGCAGCAAAGGTTAGTCAGAGATCTTATGAACAAAGAGAGTGGATTTGCAGGGCACATTTTAAGAGGTTCAGAGCGCCCGTCTTTTCAGGCACTGGAATTGAACACTGAGAGCAGAAGAACATGAAGTAGAAGAACAAGATCTTGGATGGACACTGGGGTGTCCTGGGTGGAGCAAAAGGACTGTTTATCCACAAGAAGATAAGCAGAGGACCATGCAGAAGTGGCTACCATGGCCACAGACCTCCAGTACTGGAGATGCCACATACTAAGAAGAAAGCAAGGGAGGGGTTGTTCAATACATGAATGTTCATGAACTGACTCATGCCCCAGCTGGGGCCATTCAGGCAGGGTGCATTGCCATGCTTCGCCTGGCTACAAGTGGGTGTGTGGGGCTGGCACATGCCTTTTACTCCATGGCTGCATGTTGCTGGGTATGTGTGCTAAAGGCACATAGCCCAAGGGCTGTGTCCTGGGGTGTGTGTGTGTGTCTGTGTGTGTGTCTGTGCAGCATGCGCATGTATGTGTGTGTGTGTGCACGTGTGTGTATTTGTGCACATGAAGGTGTGACACAAAGACCCATTGGTACCAGCTGGCAAAGGATTCACTGCTCTGTAACACCAATCCTCTGAGGCCTGACAACCCCACTACCCTTAGCCCTCCCCTTTCGTAGTGTTTAGCCACAGAGCGTCAAGGGAGGTATCTAATCAAAGCGTAAGGCATACTGAGTCTCCCAAGCGGTGTGAGAGGTACATGCATACGACGTGTAAGGAGATGTGCATATGCACAGAAAACAGGATTTACATTCTGTGTTCCAGGCAGAGTGGACAAACAGGTTTGGCCAGAGAAAGGGATGTAGCTTCACCTGTCTGCCTTGGGTCACGACTACGCATTCTAAGTCAACGCAAAGGAAGCCCTGTTTTGCATATGGAGTCAATCAATGGCAACTTGGAGCCAGCACACCAGGAAGGGAACCATGGCAGTCATCCTGACTCTGGGTACAAAACAGTGAATTTTGGAAAATAGAAGGTGTCAGGGTTCCCTCCCCACTCTGAACTCTAGGGTACAGATGTGGGGACCCGCATGAAAGACCCCCTAAGCTTATTGCTACCAGCTTAGGTTAAAACTTCCCCAAGGCACAAATTCTTTGCCCTTGAACAGTATGCTGCCACCACCAAGTGATTTAGACAAAGAATCAAGGAAAGGACCACTTGGAGTTCATCTTCCCCCAAAATATCCCCCCAAGCCCTTACACCCCCTTTCCTGGGGAGGCTTGAGAATAATATCCTAACCAATTGGTTAAAAAAAGTGATCACAGACCCAAACCCCTGGGTCTTAGGACAACAGAGAAATCAGTCAGGTTCTTAAAAGAAGGGTTTTATTTTTAAAAAAGGTAAAAAATCACCTCTGTAAAATCAGGATGGAAAATAACTTTACAGGGTATCAAAAAACACAGCAGAACTTCCTCTAGGCTTAGTTTCAAAGTTACAAAAAACAGGAATAAACCTCCCTCCAGCAAAGGAAAAATTCAGAAACAGAACAAAAGATAATCTAACATGCCTTGCCTGGCTTTTACTTACAATTTTTGTAATATGAGAGACTTTTAAGATGGTTTATAGGAGAAGGAGTTTTCTGACCTGATGCTTCTCTGCTTCCCAAAAGAACACACAAAACAAAATCTTCTCCCCTCCGCAAGATTTGAAAGTATCTTCTTTCCCCCATTGGTCCTTTTGGTCAGGTGCCAATCAGGTTATTTGAGCTTCTTAACCCTTTACAGGTAAGGAGGAATTCTAGGCTACCCTTAGCTGTATGGTTATGACAGAAGGAGAAGACGAAGACGTTATAATTTAATCACTGAGGGCAGGTCTAGGCTACCATTAAGTCAATATAACTTACATCGCTCGGTGGGGTGTGTGTGAAAAAGCCACCCCCTTGAGCGACGCAAGTTACAGCAACCTAAGTGCTGTCCACACTGGTGCTATGTCTCCCACCAACATAGCTTCTTCCTCTCATGGAGGTGGAGTAATTATGCCAACAGGAGAGAGCTCTTCCGTCAGCATAGAGCATCTTCATCAGACATGCTACTAGTGTAGACCAGCCCTGAGGCAGCCCCATGAGGAGCACCGCAGGGGGGGTTCATGAATGCTTAGAGGCTGGTCTTACTGAAAACCAGCTAGCTCTGCAAATTAGCTTATTCACTGTCTCTTAAATCGTAGCCTTTGACAATAAATATAATTATTTTCACTTTAGATATATCTCAGTACAGGGATGTTTTGTTGGAATGAACCTCAGCTGAAGCAAACAGGCTGGTGTGTGCGCACTGTTCCTTTCCTTTCCTTTCCTTTTTGTAGTGATAATCAAGGTGGGCCATTTCCAGCAGTTGACAAGAACGTCTGAGGAACCGTGAGGGGTGGGGGGGAGGGGGAATAAACATGGGGAAATAGTTTTACTTTGTGTAATGACCCATCCACTCCCAGTCTCTATTCAAGCCTAAGTTAATTGTATCCAGTTTGCAAATTAATTCCAATTCAGCAGTCTCTTGTTGGAGTCTATTTTTGAAGGCTTTTTGTTGAAGAATTGCCACTTTTAGGTCTGCAATCGAGTGACCAAAGAGATTGAAGTGTTCTCCGACTGGTTTTTGAATGTTATAATTCTTGACGTCTGATTTGTGTCCATTTATTCTTTTACGTAGAGACTGTCCAGTTTGACCAATGTACATGGCAGAGGGGCATTGCTGGCACTTGATGGCATATATCACATTGGTGGATGTGCAGCCTCTGATAGTGTGGCTGATGTGATTAGGTCCTATGATGGTGTCCCCTGAATAGATATGTGGGCACAGTTGGCAACGGGCTTTGTTGCAAGGATAGGTTCCTGGGTTAGTGGTTCTGTTGTGTGGTGTGTGGTTGCTGGTGAGTATTTGCTTCAGTCTGGGGGGCTGTCTGTAGGCAAGGACTGGCCTGTCTCCCAAGATCTGTGAGAGCAATGGGTCGTCCTTCAGGATAGGTCGTAGATCGTTGATGATACGTTGGAGGGGTTTTAGTTGGGGGCTGAAGGTGATGGCTAGTGGCGTTCTGTTATTTTCTTTCTTGGGCCTGTCCTGTAGTAGGTGACTTCTGGGTACTCTTCTGCCTCTGTCAATCTGTTTCTTCACTTCCGCAGGTGGGTATTGTAGTTGTAAGAATGCTTGATAGAGATCTTGTAGGTGTTTGTCTCTGTCTGAGGGGTTGGAGCAAATGCGATTGTATCGTAGAGATTGGCTGTAGACAATGGATCGTGTGGTGTGGTCTGGATGAAAGCTGGAGGCATGTAGGTAGGAATAGCGGTCAGTACGTTTCCGGTATAGGGTGGTGTTTAAGTGACCATCACTTATTAGCACAGTAGTGTCCAGGAAGTGGATCTCTTGTGTGGACTGGTCCAGGCTGAGGTTGATAGTGGGATGGAAATGTTGAAATCATGGTGGAATTCCTCAAGGGCTTCTTTTCCATGGGTCCAGATGATGAAGATGTCATCAATATAGTGCAAGTAGAGTACGGGCGTTAGGGCACGAGAGCTGAGGAAGCGTTGTTCTAAATCAGCCATAAAAATGTTGGCAAACTGTGGGGCCATGCGGGTACCCATAGCAGTGCCGGTGATTTGAAGGTATACATTGTCCCCAAATGTGAACTAGTTATGGGTGAGGACAAAGTCACAAAGTTCAGCCACCAGGTTTGCTGTGACATTATTGGGGATACTGTTCCTGACGGCTTGTAGTCCATCTTTGTGTGGAATGTTGGTGTAGAGGGCTTCTACATCCATAGTGGCCAGGATGGTGTTATCAGGAAGATCACCGATGGATTGTAGTTTCCTCAAGTAGTCAGTGGTGTCTCGAAGGTAGCTGGGAGTGCTGGTAGCGTAGGGCCTGAGGAAGGAGTCTACATAGCCAGACAATCCTGCTGTCAGCGTGCCAATGCCTGAGATGATGGGGCGCCCAGGATTTCCAGGTTTATGGATCTTGGGTAGTAGATAGAATATCCCAGGTCAGGGTTCCAGGGGTGTGTCTGTGCAGATTTGTTCTTGTGCTTTTTCAAAGGGTTTCTCTACACTGGCAAGTTTCTGCACAACAAGTTATACCACTTTTATTAAAACGCTGGAATGAAACCGCTGTTGCGTGTCCACACTGCGCTCCTTGTGACGGTGGAGCGCATCCACATTAGCGACTGTTGCAACGGCACAGACCGCAGCGCGCTGCGGGTAGCGAATCCCACTGTGCAGCTGGCCGAAGGGTGCTTTGGGGAGGGTTTGCAGTGCCTCACGGGGCAGGCACAGCATCACAGATATGCAGGTTTCCCAATCCCATTGTTCCATGGGCACCCTACTGCATTGCCAGCTGCTTTTCAACTGAAGGGGGGGGGAGTGTGTGACAGGGAGAGAGTGTGTGCGTGTATGGGGGGAAGACAGTGTGTTTTGGGGGACAGAGAGCATGTTAGCATGCTGTCTTGTAAGTTCAGACCGCGGCAGGAAGCAACCAATCCTGAGGCAGGGGGAGGGGGAAACCCCGACATCAGCCCCTGCCTTCCTCCCTCGCCTCTCTGCACAGCAATCTCTTTCTCTCTCACAGGGCAGAGTTACAGCGCTGGCAGTTACAGCGCGGCTCGGAGAGCGCTGAAGGAAAACCGCTGTTGTGTGTTCACACTGACAGCTGCCTGCGCAATCGCGTGTTCACACTTGTGGTGCTATTCGGAGCGGTGCACTCTGGGCAGCTGTCCCACAGAGTCCCTCTTTCTCTTTTGCCGCTAAGACTGGTGGGAAGGCAGAAGGAGTCGCGGGGAATCCTGGGTCCTGTCCCAATGCCCTGTGATGCATTGCTTTTCATCCCAGCAATCCCTGTGCTTACGTCCACATTTGGCGCCATCTTTCAACGGTTTGTGTACTGCGTGCCGTGCCCTGGTCTGCCTCTTTCTGGGCAACGTGCGTGACATCGTGGCTGGCTTTGCACAAATGGGCTTCCCTAACTGCGGAGGGGCGATAGATGGCACGCACATTCCACCACCAGACCCCCTAGCCACCGAGTACATTAATCGCAAGGGGTATTTCTCGATGGTTCTCCAGGCGCTTGTGGATCACCATGGGCGTTTCATGGACATTAACGCAGGCCGGTCCGGAAAGGTGCATGACGCACGCATCTTTCGGAACACTGGCCTGTTCAAGAAGCTGCAAGCCGGGACTTTCTTCCCAGACCAGAAGATCACCGTGGGGGAAGTCAAAATGCCCATTGTGATCCTGGGAGACCCTGCCTACCCCTTAATGCCGTGGCTCATGAAGCCATACATGGGGCAACTTGACAGCAGCAAGGAGCAGTTCAACAACAGGCTGAGCAAGTGCAGAATGACTGTGGAGTGTGCATTTGGCTGTTTAAAAGCCTGCTGGCAATGCCTGTATGGGAAGCTGGACCTGGCCGATGACAATATTCCTATGCTTATAGCCGCGTGCTGGATGCTCCATAATATTTGTGCAGGGAAGGGTGAAAGCTTCACTCAGGGCTGGACCGCAGAGGCTCAGCACCTGGAGGCTGAGTTTGAACAGCCAGAGACCAGGGCTATTAGAGGGGCCCAGCGCAGGGCCATAAGGATCAGGGATGCCTTGAGGCAGCAGTTTGGAGCTGAAAGCCACTAATATTTGTTGCTATGCTCGGGAGTGCAGTGCTTGTAATGCTAAGAGATGGATGGTGCACATGACGCAAGAAAGGGCCTTAACATAATTGTATGTTGCTTTGCAGGGCTCTTTTTGCTTTCACTTAATAGAATAAAGATTGCTTTCAAACACACACAATTCTTTTATTGAAAGACAACAAAGAGAGGAGAGTATCAGAGGGCAGCCGTGTTAGTCTGGATCTATAAAAGTGGCAAAGAGTCCTGTGGTACCTTATAGACTAATGTATGTATTGGAGCATAAGCTTTCATAGGTGAATACCCTGGCCCCTATGCGGCTCGCCTGTGTGCAGCAATGGTCCCACCCGGCCCCCCGTGACAGCACAGTGGCGCGGGAAAGGTACCGTTCATGGGGCCAGACACAAAGCAGCTCTGCCGAGGAACCTGTGGCAGTGGATTGCCCCGTGTCTCCGCGAGCGTTTCCTGGAGATCTCGGAGGGAGATTCCCGTGAAGTGAGGGAGTCAATCACCAGCCGGTTCCGCGGCTCAGACTCGGCATGCGGCGGGAGACAAGCCTGCTTTCTGCAGCCTCCTGCCCCCAGCACCTCGCTTCAGCGATTCCCAAACTCAGACCCACTTACCAGGGGCCTCCTCACCGGTTTGCGCTTCGCCAAGCTCCGACTGCTGTGCCTGGCTCGGCTCCTCCGGGGTAGAGAAGAGCTCCTGGCCGCCTGCATCTCTGGCCTCCATGTCGTCCTCTGCCTCTGGGTCCCCCTCTCTCCCTTCGTCCAAGATTGCCTCCTCCTGGCTCGGCCCCCTCTCGACTGGCACGCGAGCCACCGAAGTATCCAGAGGGGCTGTCGCCATGGAGGGGGTCACCACCGCGTACCGCGTCCAGCTCTTTGTAGAACCGGCAGCTCGTGGGCGCCGCACCGGAGCGGTGGTTTGCCCCCCGCACCTTGTGGTAGGCGCTCCGCAGCTCCTTGCCTTTGACCCCGCACCACCGGGTGTCCCGGTCACGGCCCCTTTCTGTCATGCGTCGAGAAACCTGTCCGTAGGTGCCATAATTCCCACAGCTGGAGCGCAGCTGGGGCTGCACCGCCTCCTCTCCCCAAACGCCAGCCAGGGCCAGCAGCTCGGCTCTGCTCCAAGCGGGGGACCGCCTGGTGCGTGGAGCAGGCCTGGCCGCCTGGAAAGAGGTGCTGAGACCACTGCACGCAGCACCGAGCAAACAGGAAGGGGACTTTCAAATTTGCAAAGGAATGTGTGGGGTGGGGCTGCCGGCCGGTCACCGGACGGCAGGGCAGTAGAGTTCAAAGCGATGGGCAGAGAGGCGAGAACGGGCATTGTGGGACACCTCCCGGAGGCCAATCGCAGCGCCGTAATCACAACGGTGCAGAGCAGAAATCTTGACGCCTCCTGTCGGGGTGGTTTTCTTAGAGCTCTGCCACGGTGCAGTCTCTGCGCACGCGGTGGCTTGGCCGTGTGTGCGCCTCGGGAGCTACAGCACTCACACACACACACACACACACACACACACACACCCCTCTGTGTTCAACAGCACAAGCATTCCACACGAGTGGTTTGCTTTGTGTCCCGGAGCAGAACAGCATAGCACGCAAAGGCTGTCAGAAACAGAGCTTCGAAAGGGGAGGGGCTGCCACGTTCAAACCCGTGAGCAGGGCGGTCACTCGGGGCATTATGGGACAGCTCTGGAGGCCAATTACAGCGCAGAAAGTCGACCCTGGCACTGGAGCGCTGGACCCTGTGCACAGACAGCTCACGTCGCTCCCTGAGGTGGCTTTTCTGCAGCGTTGCCACTGAGGAGTTTCTGCGCACAGAGCGGCTTGGCAGCGTGTACACGTCTGCAGCTTGAGTGCAAACAGCTGCTTTCCTGCGCAGAAACTTGCCAGTGTAGACAAGCCCTAGGTTTGTCTGTTATGGAGATGGAGGGCTAAGGCCCCAGTTCTGCCTTTGGATCCACCCAGCACAGGGCCTCCCTGATTCCTGAGGGATTCACATAACCTACATTTTCAGCCAGGCCTCTGCCTAGCCTCCCGCGCTGTCAGAACAAGCTTCCACGCACACACCTGTGGGCTGCACTTCAGAAATGCACACACCCGCCCACGCTGTCAGTGTCGTAACACTGCACGTGCACTGTGCACGGTCGGACACCTGTACGTGCAAGGGGGAGAATTTGCATCCGCAAATCTCAGTGGCCCTAATATATATTGCAGCTGCAAACTCTAACACAGGGCTGCCAACTTTCTGATCAAACCGAACACCCTTGCTCTGCCCCCTGCCCAGCCCCTTCCCCGAGTCCCCACCCCTGTCCTGCCCATTCTCCGAGGCCCCGCCCTCTGCCCTGCCCATTCTCCGAGGCCCCACCCCTGCTCACTCCATCCCCCTCGCTCTGTCACTCGCTCTCCCCCACCCTCACTCATTTTCACCAGGCTGGAGAAGGGGGTTGGGGTACAGGAGGGGGTGAGGGCTCCAGCTGTGGGTGCAGGCTCTGGGGTGGGGCTGGGGATGAGGGGTTTGGGTGCTGGAGGGGGCTCAGGGCTGGGGGTTGGGTTTGAGGGGTATGGAGTATGGGAGGGGGCTCCTGGCAGGGGCAGGGGGTTGGGGTGCAAGAGGGTTGAGGGCTCCGACTGGGGGTACAGGATCTGGTGTGGGGCTGGGGTGAGGGGTTTGGGGTGCAGGACAGGTCTCTGGGCTGGGGCAGGGGGTTGGGGTGCAGGAGGGGATGAGGGGTGCAGGCTCCAGGCAGCGCTTACCGCGGGAGGCTCCCAGAAGCGGCTGGCACATCCCCTCTCCAGCTTCTAGGCAGAGGTGTGGCCAGGCTCCTTCCCTGCCCTGGCTCTGCATGGCTCCGTGCACTGTCCGCGTCTGCAGGGGCCACCCCTGCAGCTCCCATTGGCCGCAGTTCCCGGCCAGTGGGAGCTGCGAAGCCAGCACTTGGGGTGATGGCCACATGCGAAGCCCCCACGGCCACCCCTGCACTTAGGAGCCGGACATCCCGGCTGCTTCTGGGAGCCATGCGGAGCCGGGGCAGGCAGGGAGCTGCCAGCCCTGCTGCGCTGCCGACCAGACTTTTAACGGCCCAGTCAGCGGTGCTGACTGGAGCCACCAGGGTCCTTTTTCGCCCCGGCGCTCTGGTCAAAAAACGGATGACTGGTTCCCGTCGATCACAGCCTGATTGTGCGTCTCACCATGGTGGTGTTTCTCTTAAAGGCCCAGCTGCTAGACTCAGGTGCTTGTAGAAGAATTTCAGCTTCCATTTGACAAGGCCAGTTTCCAGTCCTCCTGGCTGCAGAGCAAAGTTTGAGAATGTGAAGTGAGTGTGACCAAACAGCTCAGAAACCAGCAGGCAGAGACAAAGAACGGGAAATGTATTAATTTTGGAAAATCTTGTCATTTTTTAGCCAGTCTTATGATGTTTTGAGGCCAGATTCCTGAGTGTTGATTACTCGGGGTTGGTAATGCCGCAGCTGTCGCTCTGGTTCCAGTGCTAGCCACTCATGTGTTTAGTGCCGGAGGGGCCTGGCTTCAATCTCGGGCAATGACATGAGAATGATTGTGACACTGGCACCTGCACAGTACAGCCACAAATGTGTGTGTGCGCCTAAGGGAGGCTGGCTCTGGAATGCAGGCCCGGATATCTAGTCTAATCCTCCACTCTGGATTGTGTGGCTGGATTTTCCCCTTGTTTGCCATGTTACTGCACCCATGTGATGTCCTTCTTTCATCCAACAGAATAATACACAGCTTATGCTCTAATAAATTGGTTAGTCTCTAAGGTGCCACAAGTCCTCCTTTTCTTTTTACCGATACAGACTAACACAGCTGCTACTCTGAAACCAAAGAATAATACACGTGTAAGGTCCAAAATATATATTTGTCCCTCTCTTCAGGATTTCCACGGATTGCCCCTTATGGTCCAGGTTTGGCTATTGAATTTTAGGGTGATCTCAAAAGAGAAAGGCTAGACAGGCACTACCGCCTACGGCCTGTCCTTTGCTAGCGGGTCTAAGCCCACAGGATGGTGCTCTCCCTGCTATCTGTAACAGACACAAGAGGATAAGGATGATATCGCTGGAGCAGCAGTTCTGGTGAAGGGGAAGGAACACTTCCTGGTTTAGCTGCTCCCTCTGCTTGTTGGGAACGGGGTCGGGACTTGTGGTGATTCTTCCTATACCAGCTAACGAGCGGCTTCAGCCTTGACAGGAGCTGTTCCACTTTAAGCCATTTTTTTCAGCCCCTCTGACTTTCCCAGCACAGTGCAGATTGGGTTGAAATCGTTCCAGGTAGGGCTTGTCCACACTGGCAATTTACAGCTCTGCAACTTTCTCACTCATGGGGGTGAAAAAACACCCCCTGAGCGCAGCAAGGGCCAGCGCTGTAACGTGCCGGTGTAGACAGTGCCCCAGCGCTGGGAGCTGCGCCCCTCATGGAGGTGGGTTTTTAGAGGGCCGGGAGAGCTCTCCCCAGCGCTGCGCCGCGGCCCCACAAGGCACGTTAAAGCACTGCCTTGCAGCACGTTAGCGTTGCCTGTGTAGACTAGCCCTTCATCTCAGCCCAGAGGTACGAGATGGGTGAGGGAATATCTTTTATTGGACCAGCTTCTGTGGGTGAGAGAGAGAAGCTTTCAAGCAACACAGAGCTCTTCTTCAGGTCTGGGACAGGAACGTCCAGTGTCACAGCTAAATGCCAGGTGGAACAGACTGTTTGGAGTGAGTGGTTAGCACATATTCTAAGGGGCCATTTAAGGTGAAGTGGCCCGTTAACACCTCTGCAGCCACAGGACAAAAGGGGCGGGTTACGGGGTTACAGACAGGAACCCTGTCTGTTCCGTAGGGTTGCCCTGTGTATGGTTTTCAACCGGAAAGTCCGGTCAAAGAGGGGACCCAGTAGTGTCTGCTCAGATGCTCTGACTGGACACCAAAAGCCGGGCAGGCAGCAGGCTCAGCTACTGTCCCAGCCCGGAGCAGAGGGAGCCCAGCTTGGGGGGAGAGGAAGGGAGGGAGATCCAGAGGATCCAGAGACAAGGGGGGTGGAGAGGAGCAAGTGGGGGATGGGGTCTCGAGGGAAGAGGAGGAGCAGGGTCAGGATCTAGGGCAGCGGTGGCCAACCTGGGGCTCCGGAGTCACATGTGGCTCTTCAGAAGTTAATTCGCGGCTCCTTGTCTAGGCACCGACTCCGGGGCCGGAGCTACAGGCGCCAACTTTCCAATGTGCCGGGGGGTGCTCGCTGCTCAGCCCCTGGCTCTGCCCCAGGCCCGGCCCCCCCTCCCCCCTCCCCTCCTGCATGCCACGAAACAGCTGATTGGGAGGTGCAGGGAGGGAGGGGGAGGCGCTGATCAGCGGGGCTGCCGGTGGGGTGGGGGGGAGGCGCTGGGAGCAGGGGGGAGGGGGGAGCTGATGGGGGGCTGCTGACGTATTACGGTGGCTCTTTGGCAATGTACGGGGGTAAACTCTGGCTCCTTCTCAGGCTCAGGTTGGCCACCCCTGCTCTAGGGGAAGAGGTGGGGCAGGGGGCAGGGCCTTGGGGAAAGAGGTGGGGCAGAGGGGTCCGGTTTTCAGAAATTAGAAAGTTGGCAACTTCAGTCCCTGATTTTTAGCGTCTAGCAGAGTTACGAGTTTACGTTCTCAGGCTCGTCTGTTGAAAAGGTCATGCAGGATGAGGTCTGACGGGTCAATGAGGCACACCTGGCTGTAAAGGTGCGTAAAGCTGGAGCAGCCAGAGTTCCTTATCTGGGACACTGGGTTGTGGGGAGGAGTCAAAGATCGCCACAGGTGGGGTACCTCGTCCAGTGCACTAAGTGCCCCAATGACAACTGCGTGGGTGAAACCAGACAATCACTGCGCTCTCACACGAACTCACACAGGAAAATGATAAAAGACAAAACCACCCTCTCACCTGTGGGTGAACGATGAAGTGAGCTGTAGCTCACAAAAGCTTATGCCCAAATAAATTTGTTAGTCTCTAAGGTGCCACAAGTCCTCCTTTTCTTTCCACAAAGCGATCACTCTATATCTGACCTATCAGTCCTCATCCTCAAAGGAAACCTGCACACCACTTTCAACAGACGAGCCTGTTCATAACTTTGCGAGACAGTAAAAATCATGGACTGAACAGAGACACTGGATTTACGGCTTATTACAACAAGCTATAACCCACTAACAACCCCCACTCCCAGATGCCTTTCCTGCCCCCCCCCTTTCACCCCTATTACTGGAGAGGCGTTTACAGGCCACTTCACATTGAATGGTCCTCTGAAATATGTGTTGCCTACTTATGCAAAACAGGCTTACATTGCATTTTGCTGTGATGCTGGGAGTACCTGTCCCAGACCTGAAGAAGAGCTCTGTGTGGCTCGAAAGCTTGTCTCTCTCACCAACAGACGTTGGTCCAATAAAAGCTATTCCCTCACCCACCTTGTCCCTGGAAATGTGGAACTAAAATGTGTTTAAACCAGGCATGTCGGTGGAAGTTGATACACAGGTTTTTCCCAGACAAAGGCAAGCAGATGACACCCCAAGCATGGTGCGGCCAAAGACGGGGGCTATTTGTTTTGGACCTGAGAGACTGCAGGAAGATTATCTGCACTGTAAAAACCACAAGCAGGGGAGAAGCCATCACGGTGACTACACCAGCCAGTGTGGCATCTACACCGGCCAGCATGGCGTCTGCACTGGCCAGATTACAGTGTCTACATCAGCCAGCACAGGAAAGAAGCTCGTCAGAGGAATACATTTCAAAGGGCTACTGGACTATCAAGAGGGAGAACCCCTAAATTACCCTTCCCCTTTGGAGACAAAGAAACCCAGTGCTTTTGAGCTCCGTGATTGGATCCTGGCTCCGGTCTAGCCAGTCATGCTGGAGACTGACTGTGGTGAGAAACTTACTTTGAACAAAAGACTCGTTTGTTAAGGGAGGTTTTAGTCCTAGAAGCGTATTTTACATTCGTTTGTTTGTAACCATTTTGATCCCAATTCCTTCTCCTTGGTATCATGTCAATCTCTGTTCTTTGTTAATGGCCCTAATCTTGTTTTATTACAGAGCCGTCTCAGTGCAGTGTAGCAAACTGAGGAGTCAAATCCTCAGCTGCACGAGCAGGCTGGCACTGCGCACTGGCTCTTTAAAGGAGCAGCGACTTGGTAAGGTTTGGTGAGTGCTACAGTGAGGGACTGAGCACTGCAGGGGAGGCAGTTTGGGGAGACTCGGGGTGCAAGGAGCAGCCAGGCTGGTGGAAGCCAGGGTGAGGTCACTGTGCTACGAGCAGCCTCTGAGCCAAAGCTCCACGACACCGGAGCACCCAGGGTTGCAGGGCAGCTGATGGCCCAATCTCTTACTGGGCTGGATTGTCAACTAACTATATACAAAGGTCCCACTCATCCACTGCGCCTCCTTGGAGGGAGCATCCAGTCTACAGCTCCCCAGCTCCCCATCACCCAGAGCAAGATGCAGCCCTAATGCAGCCACACAACAAGCTGGAGCAGTGCCTACTTCCGGCTCCTCTCCCACACCACCATGGCACTCCCCACGTCCCTCTGCAGTGCAGCCCCTCTGCACCCCAACAGGAGCCAGGGCCTACAGCCACACTCTATCCCAGGGGTTCTCAAACTGGGGGTCAGGACCCCTAACGAGGTCGCAAGGTTATTACATGGGGGGGTCGTGAGCTGTCAGCCTCCACCCCAAACCCTGCTTTGCCTCCAGAATTTATAATGGTGGTAAGTATATAAAAAAGTGTTTTTAATGTATGGGGGGGGTCACACTCAGAGGCATGCTATGTGAAAGGGGTCACCAGTACAAAAGTCTGAGAACCACCCTACATTGTGACAGAAGGGAGGACCCCTTTGCGAGCCTGGAGGAATGCAATTCATTCATTGCCTAAGGGCAGAGTCACTCACAGGCCTCCTCAATGCTCCAGTGGGCATTTGGGCCAGGCATGTAGTTGGCAGATGTAAGTCAGGTCGCTCCCAGCTGAGTTCACATCTGACAGGATCCAGATAAGCTCAGGGTGCGGCTATTGGGGAATTTTACATTAATCAAAATATCATCTGGCCTCTGGCCTGCAGCCCCGACCGCCACAGCCAAAAGCTGTGCCAGAAACCAGAGCCGCAGCTGATGGGCCTGGTGACATCCGTGAGTAAACACATGCCAAGATAGGCTTGTGCAGCCTCTCTTCTGGGCGAGCTCGGCCTCCCGCGGGCATTGCTCTGGGGTGGCTGGCCAGGAAATGAACAGGTTGTGCCAGCTTTAGAGACGAGCTGGAAAACTGCCCCAGCCTGGCTGCAACTTACAGGGAAGAAAAGTTGATCAGGAACCTCTATGGAAACGAGCACAAGGGACTGCTAGGTGTAGGGTGACCAGATGTCCCAGTATTATCGGGACAGTCCTGATTTTAGGGGACTTGTCCCTCATCCTGACCTTACATCGCTCGGGACGCCCTTTGTCCCGATCTCGGCACCGTCCGGAGCACAGCTGCTGCGCCACCACTCCCCGCTTCCTGGGGCAGCTCCCAGCGCCCGCCCGCTGGCAGAAGCACCATGTGCTGCAGGGGCAGGACTTGCAGGTGCCGGGAGCGGGCAGGGAGCCCTCTGCCCCCCCCACCCGACCCGACCCATGGCCCTCGGCGCCAGAGGGACCTGCTGGATGCTGCCCGGGAGCCGCCCCAGATAAGCACCGCCAGGACTCCCCGCCTCGCCCCCCGGCAGGTCCCTCTGGCTCTTAGGGTCAGGTCGGGGGGCGAAGGGCTCTCTGCGCCCTGCTGGCGCCTGCAAGCCCCGCTCCGTGGTTCTGGCAGCTCCCACTGGCGCTTTTCCCGGCCAGTGGGAGCCACGGAGCTCGCGCTTGTGGCGGGCGCAGCACGTGGAGACCCCTCAGCTGCCCCGGTCCTAGGAGCCGAGGGACCTGTGGCAGGAGGAGTGAGTAGGCGAGCGGGGCGGGTGACGAGGCGAGTGGCGAGGGAGCCAGTGGCGGGTGGGCGGGCGAGGAGGCAAGCGGCGGGCGGGGGGGGTGAAGAGGCGAGTGGCGAGGGAGCCAGTGGCGGGTGGGCGGGCGAGGAGGCAAGTGGCGGGCGGGGAGGGTGACGAGGCGAGTGGCGAGGGAGCCAGCTGCGGGCGGGAGGGAGGGTGGGGAGGGTGAGGAGCCGGGTGGCGAGTGCACGAGGGAGCCAGCAGCGGGTTGCGGGGCGGGGGTGAGGAGGCAAGCAGCGAGCCAGCAGCAGGCGGGGGTTCTCGGGACGGGCATGGGGGTTTCTGGCAGGGGAGTGAGGAGGTTTGTGGCAGGTGGGAGGAGGTGAGCGGTGGTTGGGGGACTGAGGAGGGACGCAGCAAGCCAGCGGCAGGCTAGGGGGTGAGGAGGGGTGCGGTGGCGGGCCGAGTGGGGAGGGGGCGGGACCTGGGGCAGAGCGGGGGCAGAGCGTGGGTGGACTGTGGGCAGGGCCGACAGCACCCCAATGTGGAGTGTCCTCTTTTTTGAATGTTCAAATATGGTAACCCTAGGTCACTCCCAAGGGACTGGCTCCATGCTGGGTCACAGAGCAGACTCTGACTCCGTGACTCTGCTACCCTGGGACTCATCCCTGGGATTCTTCCACCTTCCTCTGAACAGCTGGCACTGGCCCCTCTCCGAGACGGGAGACCGGGCTGGTGAAGCACGGCTGAGCCTCAGAAGGCCTGTTTTCCTTCCTGCTTCCCACGCAGCCTCCTTTCCCGTGGAGCCCTGCACAGGCAGGCCCGGCGGAAGGGAGCTGTGCCACAGCTCACACCTGCCTTTCCCTGCACGCGGCGCTAGGCATGAGAGAAAATTTCAAGTGACAGGTCTCTGGCAAAGGGAGCCTGGACTTCCAGCCAGGCACAGGAACGCGCTACAGGCCCCCTCCTCGGGGCAGCAGGAACTGGCGCTCACCAGATAAATACAGGTCTCAGAGGAGCAGCCCTGTTAGTCTGTATCCACAAAAAGAACAGGAGGACTTGTGGCACCTTAGAGACTAACCAATTTATTTGAGCATCAGCTTTCGTGAGCTACAGCACACACAAAACATCACACACACACAACACGTCACACACACACAAACACAGCACATCGCATGTCACATATCACACACGACAAGTTGCACGCCACACACAGCATGTTGCATGTCGCACGTCACACACAACATGCAACACCAACTTTCTAGGAACGCTTAGGTCCTAGCCAACTAGCTCTGTAACCAAGGAGGGCACCCAGTTATACCAGGCTCAGCCTCAACCATGTTACACCAGGGATTGGATCAAACTGTCCCTGGACTGCCCAGGATGTTAATCTCTTTATTGGGGTGGGGGCTAGATCCCAAAGTTACAGATCTGGTCCTAGTTGCGGTGCAGATGGTGACCTGGCACTGGGCGTACATTGGACACGAAGCACGAACCACTCTAGGGTGTCTCAGTTACTGGGAGGGAATCTCTCCTGCAAGGCTCACCTCCCCCAGAGCAGCAGCGATGTGGCTGAGTCAGCTATTTCCCCTGGGCATGGCAGAGCTCCCACATCTTCCCTTGTCATTATTCTTTCACTCCTCTGTGCAGCACTCTCTTCTGCAGAAGCCTTGTGCTGCTCCTCTGCAGGAGGGGGTGGCTTTTGCCCCCAGTTCTGTGCTCGGCTCAGGTTCCAGGGCCTATTGGCGGCTCCTCCAGAAGAATGAAACACAGTACATGGGTTCAATCACTGCTTATTTTAATGAAGAATTATTGTTTCCAAACCCTGGCCCTCCACATCACAGGCATCTGTCCGTGCACTTACAAATGGGAAATGCTTCCAGCCCTGACATTATTGAAGGTTACTGTATCCATGTGGGGGAAAATACATGGTAAAATTACACAATGAATTCTTAAACTAGCAAATCTTCTCCCCAAGAGAAATATCTGGATAGCACTTCAGTCCCCAATGAACCCTCCCATGTCTATTAGTGCTAAGAGGAGACAGATGCTCTTTATTTTAACAGCCCCTGGCCCACAGTTTGTAACTGGTCCTGCTTAAACTGTGCAACCCTCCTCTTGCATTTTCTCCAAAACGGTCAGTCTCCGACATTGTGAATGAACTGAAAAACAAGGATGAAGAGAGTCTCTCACCATCCTGAACTTCTGGGGCTAAGAGATAAGTTACCTACAGGATTTAATTCATTTGTCTTTGGGGTTTGGTTGGAAAATATAATACCACTATTTCTTTGTTTGCAAAGGCCGGGGCTTCATTTGTGAGCAGTTTGCCTGTGGGCTTTGGATGCACATGAGTAAGGAATTATCCTGTTTCAAGTAGTGCCCAGGAAACTCTGGAAAAACTATTAAGCATAACCACATTACAATGTGCTACCCAATCAGGAGTCTATTCCTAGGCCATGGAGTTTCTGGGAGACTGGCACTGATATGTTTATACATGGAGAGCTATAAACCCAATGTTTTAATCTGCAAAAATCGGACCCTCCCCTGGGGGAAATATATACAGTTCTAGTACGTCACTCCACTGGGGGTAGCAGCAGGAGAGCACAAGAGTAGAGCAGCCTGTGGCCTTTCAACCATTGTGCTCGATAACCCTGCTCAATAGGACTAGACAATGCCACGGTTAAAATACTATCAGCCGTCAGTGGCCTGGCTCCTTGGGGCTGAGCTGCACCCGCAGTTGCATGAGGGCTTGTCTACATCGATGCTGTGGCAATCGATGCTGCAGCAGTCGATTTAATGGGTCTAGTGAAGCCTTGCTAAATTGACCCAAGATCACTCTCCCATCGACTCCTATACTCCACCGTGTGGAGAAAAAATTCAGTGGACCCAAGCAGGTCTAAACTTCCCAAGTAGGCCTAAAACTTTGGTCAGACTAACTATGTATATGAAGCATAAGAAAAGAGTGTGGAAAATTCCATTAAGGGGCGATTGCAACCAGCACAGCTTAAGAAATGTAACCATAACTGCTAGAAGTTAGAAAAAAACTCATTAACCGCAAAGAAAACCCCTGTCAATAACAGGAAAAGCTTGTTTTAGCTAAACTCCAAATAAGGCAAAAGCTACTGTTGAAACTTGCACTATATGCCAAATAAGGAAAATGCTGTTAAAAAAGTGGGTTTAACAAATTGTGGTTTTCAGCAATATAAGTTCCTGTATTTTCTGTTTATGCCAGAGCAGCTCAGCTGACTCTCCCTGTATGCGCATGCTTGAATAAACGGACCTCAGGCTTTGTTCTGATCCAAACACAACACATGCTTAATTTTTTCCACGACAATCTTGGTGCCATGACTTGGATAGACGGTGACCCCCAAGAGCCAGAGGACTGCGAGCTGTTCCCCACTAGACCCTGGGCCCATCCAAAAAGGTAAAAGACCTTTTGAAATCTCTATATTGGGTTTCTGGTGGAGGACCACCCGTAGGCTCTGGGTTCAGGTGAGTTGCACGCTCTGTTCAGACATGACTGATGCCCTTTGGGTGGGTCAGAGTCCCATCCAGGTTTGGTTTCCCCAGAAAGAGCCACTGAGGGTGGCTGGGCAGGTCGTGAATAGACCTGGTTCCATGTGCCTGTGTGAACGTGAAGGTCGGTAAACCGGTGTGAGTGTGACTAGTAAATTGAGTCGGGAACTGGGGGCCGGAGGGTCCAAGAGGATCCCCTCCTCCCCAGGTCCCTATGTGAGTATGACGTGTGAATTGAGTTAAGTACTGGGGGCTGGGGGATCCAAGGGGATTCCCCACTCGCCAGGTAAAAAATGAGGGCTGGTGAGTCAAGAAGGATCACCGTCCTGCCAAAAGGCACACACTAGTTCACTTGCAAGTTTCTGGAAAAATTGAAATTGGTATACCAGGGATAGGGATAATTAAAGTTATGGTTTCCCTTAGAGGAAAAGCTTCAACCTTGACAAGATTGTGCACCTCAAAAGTGCGCTTCTGGCCAATGTCAGTGTGAGGCATATTTCTACTGGCATAAAAAAAACAGAAGAAAAAAAAAACAGCGCCGTGAATCTCAAATGAGGAGTGTCAAGGACTCCTAGGAGAAGCTTACAACACAATTAAAAAAGATAAAAAGAAAAATTGGCAAAGAATTTAAATCCAATTAAGCCGGCAAGTTATTCGAAGTCAAGCTTACTTTTTGGGGGAAACAGCTGACTGCTGGCAATTTGGTCCATTTCTCAACTCTGAATTCCTTAGGAAAAGTTGAACCCAAACCCTTGGAAGAATATGCAGATGTCATTTCTAACTCACACAAGCAGTTTGATGTGCGGTTTAAAGATTTCAAGGCACTTGAACCACATTTTCAACTTTTTTCCACACCATTTGCTGTGGAAATTGACAGTGTTGCAGAGGAAATGCAGATGGAGTGAGTGGAGCTTCAGTGTGATACCATTTTGAAGCAGAAGTATACAGATGTTGGAATTCCAGAATTCTACAGGTTTCTTTCACAAGAAAGATTTCCCACGTTATTCTCTGCTTCCGCAAGGATAATGGCAATGTTTGGAAGTACATAGATATGTGAACAGTTTTTCTCTTCCATGAAGATTAACAAATCTGTGTTATGGTCAAGGCTCACTGATGAACATTTGAAAGCAACACTGAGATTGGTTTGTCTCAGGACATCAAATCTAATATTGATGCTCTGGTTGATGCAAAACGCTGCCAGCTAAGTGGCCAAAAATGAAATGACTGTCAAAATTAGCACTGACTTTTCACATTACAGTTTTTAAAAAGTTAATAAATTAACTTTTAATAGCATACTATATTACTCTTAATTTTTTTCATTTTTGACTATGCTTTTGCATCATTATATGAAAAGGTTTCAGTGATGCGGCTCTTGGGCCAATGTACTAGTCCTCATGTGGCCCTCGTGCTGATTTGAGTTTGAGATCCCTTATCTAAAGGACTGCAGATGTCAAACATATGACAATGTTAGTTACATGTCTGACACTTATTCTGGTGTGCAAGCTCGGGTAATTGCAGTCAATGAGAAAGCTGTGTACATCCCATGTACGATCCACTCACGTAACCTATGTGGGGTTGCTGCAGAGTCATGCACTGATGTGATTATGTTTTTTGGATTTGTCCAAAATCTGTATGTGTTTTTCTCAGGATCAACTTATTGCTGGGGCCTCTTGTGAGATTTTTTTGAATGAGGAGACATCTGAGGCCAGTAAGAGAAAACTTTTCCCCAAGCACCTCAGTGACACAAGGTGGTCAGCTTGAGTGGATGCACTTTGCAGTTTATCATGCAACTACAAATGCTGCAAATCTGTGTTTTAGGCTCTTGGTGCAGATAGACTCTTCTGAAGAGCGACACACGAGCAGAGGCAAACTCATTAGCTGAAACCATGGATTGGTTGGAGACTGCATTTATGACAACATTTTGGTCATAGCACACCTGGTGGCTGAGCTTTGTGACTTTGTCCTTACCCACAACAATTTCAGATTTGGGGACAACTTATACCTTCAAGTCAGCGGCACTGCTATGGGTACCTGCATGGCCCCACAGTATGCCAACATTTTTATGGCTGACTTAGAACAACGCTTCTTCATCTCTCATCTCCTAGCGCCCCTACTCTATTTGCACTACATTGATGGCATCTTCATCATATGGACCCATGGGAAGGAGGCCCTTGAAGAATTCCACATGGATTTCAACAATTTCCACCCCACCATCAACCTCAGCCTGGACCAGTCCACACAAGAGATCCACTTCCTGGACACTACAGTGCTAATAAGTGATGGTCATGTAAACACCACCCTATACCGGAAAACTACTGACCGCTATACTTACCTACATGCCTCCAGCTTCCATCCAGGACACATCACACGATCCAAACCCTAAGATACAACCAAGCCCTAAGATACAACCGCATTTGCTCCAGTCCCTCAGACAGAGACAAACACCTATAAGATCTTTATCAAGCATTCTTAAAACTACAATACCCACCTGAGGAAGTGAGGAAACATATTGACAGAGTGAGACAGGTACCCAGAAATCACCTACTACAGGAGAGGCCCAACAAGGAAAATAACAGATCACCACTGGCCATCAGATACAGCCCCCAGCTAAAACCTCTCTAGTGCATCATCAAGGATCTACTACCTATCCTGGAAAACGATCCCTCTCTCTCGCAGGCCTTGGGAGGCAGACCAATCCTAGTCAGTAAGTCATGAGACAAACTTCCCCTCTTCTCCTATTTGCAGACTGTATACAAGCAGATTGCAAAATCCTCATTATTCTGATTTAGTCACACATTTCTTCAGCAAACAACTCTTCATCCCCAGATCCTCTGTGAACTGCAAACATCTGCAAACTGCACAGTACCCAGTGTTCTTTAGTTGCATGAGCTCCAAGGTATGGTCTGTTACCTCTGAATCTAACCAAGAGGTGCAAATTGCACAGTTTGGAATTGTCTATGGATTCCAAACTAGAGCCTCAGCAGGACAAGGCATTGTAAGCCTGAGGTGGGGAGAGGTGCTGGTATGGTTGCCTGGAAATGTGAATTCCATTCTTGGCTATACCAATAATCCACTGCATACCCAAGCGAGTCACTTTGCCTCTTGGGCTTCCATTTTCTCCTCTGTAGAAAGGGGATGATTAGAATCATAGAATCTCAGGGATGGAAAGGACCTCAGAAGGCCATCTAGTCCAACCCACTGCTCAAAGCAGGACCAATCCCCAACTAAATCATCCCAGCCAGGGCTTTGTCAAGCCTGACCTTGAAAACCTCAAAAAAGGAGATTCTACCACCTCCGTAGGTAATGCATTCCAGTGCTTCACCACCCTCCTAGTGAAAAAGTTTTTCCTAATATCCAACCTAAACCTCCCCCACTGCAACTTGAGACCATTACTCCTTGTTCTGTCATCTGCTACCACTGAGAACAGTCTAGATCCATCCTCTTTGGAACCCCCTTTCAGGTAGTTGAAAGCAGCTATCAAATCCCCCCTCATTCTTCTCTTCCGCAGACTAAACAATCCCAGTTCCCTCAGCCTCTCCTCAGAAGTCATGTGTTCCAGTCCCATCATCATTTTTGTTGCCCTCCGCTGGACGCTTTCCAATTTTTTCACATCCTTCTTGTAGTGTGGGGCCCAAAACTGGACACAGTACTCCAGATGAGGCCTCACCAATGCCGAATAGAGGGGAACGATCACGTCCCTCGATCTGCTGGAAATGCTCCTACTTCTACAGCCCTATATGCTGTTAGCCTTCTTGGCAACAAGGGCACACTGTTGACTCATATCCAGCTTCTTGTCCACTGGAACCCCTAGGTCCTTTTCTGCAGAACTGCTGCTGAGCCATTCGGTCCCTAGTCTGTAGCGGTGCATGGGATTCTTCCGTCCTAAGTGCAGGACTCTGCACTTGTCCTTGTTGAACCCCATCAGATTTCTTTTGGCACAATCCTCTAATTTGTCTAGCTCCCTCTGTATCCTATCCCTACCCTCCAGTATATCTGCCTCTCCTCCCAGTTTAGTGTCATCTGCAAACTAGCTGAGGGTTGCCTGACTTTATCAAATGCTTTGAAGGTGAGAAGCATTATCAAAAACCAAAGGCCATGTCTACACTGCAGCTGATATTGGGCAGCACACCTTAAATGTTCATCCCCCGAAACAGCTTGAGTCACGACCCTCCCTGGCACACCCCAAGCTCTTACCCTCAGTGGCCCCTCCCTGTAGCTCCCAGCTGTTTGCTGCTGGCTCTCTCTTCGGCCGCAGCTTGCATGTCCTCAGCTCCAGGAGCTGCAGCACAGGGAGGGGACCCGGCCAGCAAACGCTGGCAGAAATCTGGAGGGCACGTGACCCCATGTGCCCCCCCACACCTGTCGTCACAAGTTACACTGGCACAGAGCCGCCAATGTTTGTACATCACTCGGGTATATATCACTTGGCTGCTTGGATCAATGCTGTGCATACTCACCAGGAGTGCTTGTGTTGATGCAAAGTGCAGTGCACCATTGGTATCCCAGTGTGCCATGCACTGTCATCTGGTGTAATGCCGTCTGGGGAATTTTTGCAATGTGTTGTGGGATAGAAATGACTCATCCAGGGATATCTGAGAGCGAGGGGTCAAGTTCCCAGTATGCAACATTCTTCATCTCATAAAGCCATAATTTTCACACTTTTTATACAAAATCTCACAAACTTGCACAGCACTTTTTGGTGACCCCCATCTCTGACAGAAGCATGGAACCCTCAGAGATCTGCACTATGCTCATGAGCATTGCAAATGCAGGACGTACAATCCTCCTGTATGTGCAGACTCACAGGGAGTACTGTGGCAATGGGGAATTTCTTCAAGAACAGTTTGCTGAAGGATATAGCAAAAAACAAGTCGGGATTGTTGTAGGTGTTCATGGAGCAGCTGCAAATGGTGGAGTGTTATTTCTGGGCTGGAGAAAAGAGAACTGCCTGGCAGGATCACATTGTAATGCAGGTTTGGGATGATGAGCAGTTGCTGCAGAACTTTCAGGTGCTAACAGCCGCATAGCTGGATCAGTGTGTCGAGATCCCCACAGCCCTCCAGCTCAGGGACACCAGAATGAGAACTGAATTGACAGCAGAGAAATGAATGTTGATTGCACCCTAGAAGCTTGCAATGCTGGATTGCTATTGGTCAGTAGGAAATCACTATGTGATGCAAGTATGCAAGGCCATTAATAATCTCTTGCTACTCAGGACTATGATTCTTGGCAATGTGCAGGACATAGTGGATGGAGTTGCAGCATTGGGGTTCCTGATCTGTGGTGGAGCAATAGCATGCATATCCCTATTTTGGCCCCATCCCACCTTGCCACAGAGTACATCAACAGAGAAGGGCTAGTTTTCTATGGTTATGCAAGTGCTAGTGGGTCACTGGGGACACTTCACTGGTATCTATGTGGGCTGGTCAGAGGCAATGCATGACACTCACTTTGTTAAGAACACAGGACTGTTCAGGAAGCTGAAAGCAGGGATATTCTGTCTCAACTGGTGGATTATCACTGACAATATTGAAATGCCTATAGTGATTCTGGGGAACCCAGTCTACGCCTGGTTCATGAAGCCCTACACTAGCCACCTCAACGGTACCAAGGAGACCTTCAACTGCAAGCTCAGCAGGTGCAGAATGACAATTGAATGTGGTTCTGGTATACTGAAGGGACGCTGGTGGTGTTCACTCACAAAATTGGACCTCAGTGAGAAAAATATCCCAATAGTTACAGCTGCCTGCTGTGTCCTGCATAATATTTGTGAGGCAAAGGGGGAAAAGCTGCCAGTGATGGGGCTTAACTTCCATCACCTGCAAGGCAAGGGAAAGAACCACAGTTAGTCATGCTCCACACCTAGGGGGTGGTAATCAACTCATTGCCGCCTGGCTAGAGGATGGGGAACTCTGCCTCATAAGTAAACGGAGAGAGCTCAGTTCGGGAGAGACTACAGAGGCGATGATTGTCTCTGATGGAGGGAAGCCCTGAGATAGGGTTTAACCAGACAGGTGACAGCGGAGGAAGAACACCATTGCACCAGGTTAGGTTAGAACCACAAGGAAACTTCACTGAAGCCTCAGGCAGCAGAAGGGCTATTAGTCTGAAGATTTGTTTGTACATTTATCTGGACTTGTTTGTGCTATCCTGGAAGGGGTTAGACTTTTATGTGACCTGGTTGGAGAACCAAGTAGGGACACCACTGATGAAGACACCCTGCAACACCACATCCATGCACGAGGGGGCACCCTGGAAGAGAGGGTAAATGCTTTCTGGTGGTAACAGAAGTGGTATTTGGAGACATACACCCCCCGACGAAGGAGGGAGAGATCAACTCCTTTAAGGGTGAGGGGCAGAGGGCCAGATCAACTCCTTTTTGGGTGCGGCGGGGGGAAGATGGACGACTTAGTCCACATGCCGGTAGCCCAGCAAGAACAGATGTTTGCTCTTTTGTTGCATCTTCTACAAAAGCAACAACAACAGCAAGAGACTCAACAATTCGTTTCCTGCAATACCTAGAAAAGTGGAGCCCAGGGACCTGGGCAGTTTTAGGAGAAGAGCATTCTGCCAAACCAGTGCCAGTTCTGGCAACATTTGGCCCAGGTGTTTTTGCACATCTTTTCAACAGCTCGTGTAGCCCCATTCCTCTTGGGAGAAGCTCAGGAAGCTACCAAGCTTTGTCCGACCAGCAGGCAAGGTCATACACAATTGTAAAAGAGGCCATTCTGGAGAGACTGGGCCTGACCACAGAAGCATACCACCACCAGTTTAGGAGAGAGCCTTTCCCCTAGAGTGGCAGCACAATGTTTGCGAGACCTGGCAACACGAACATTGCACCTTGACACAAACTCATTAGAGCAGGGTGCTGGATCTTGTAGGCTGGGAACAGTTCCTAAGGGTCTTGCCTGCTGGAGCCCAAAGTTGGGTCTGAAGATTTCAGACAATTTCTACTGATGAGGCCATGGTGAAGGCAGAGGCTTGTATGGAAGCTGATGAAGCTGAACCACCCTAATGAGGGATTAGGTCAAGGGGACTATTCCAAGGGAAGCAAAGTGACAGAGAACCCCGGCTCTAGGACGGCAAGAGAGAACTTCTTAGACAAATTCTGTACCTAAGATACTGGAGGAGGTAACGGCACCTTACTTGTTACTGGGTATCTGAGAAAGGCACCTGGGAATTGGTCAGAAGAATCCAGTTGTATGTTTCTGGTATGGTCAACCGCTCATGGCATGCAGCTATTTGGACGGCTTTGACAGTCAAGTCTGTGGCTTGGGGAGTTGCCTTGGTAGGGGGCATGCTCCAGACTCCTAGGTAGCTGCTAAAGTGGCTGGACAGGAAATGAGAAGACTGAGTGACTGTGGGTGCAAGCAGAGGCTAGTTCAGGGGAGTAGCCGTCTGATGGCAAGAATAGACCAGCATTTGCCAGTGCATGTTTCAGGTGTACATGGAGAGACATGGGTCTATCCAACAGCAGAGATAGAGGTTGGATGAGCAAGCGGAAGGCCAGCACAGTAAGAGACCTCCCCTAGATTGTAATTGTAAGCAGAGACTGGCCTAACGTCCCAGCACTGTAATGAGAAAGGGTATTGCTTGGCTCCATTAACTGAGAGGACGCTCACTGGCCACGGGGTGTTGGGCCGGGTGGCCTAGCGGTGAGGAAGAGGAGCAAGAAGTCAACAGGCTGGATGGAGCTGGATGGGAGAGTCAAACAGCAGATACCAACTCTGCCTCGGGTAAGCATTGAAAAGTCGATATCTGTTCTTGTTAATTTTGGGGTGGGCAGGGTGCCATCTTTACATTTAAAAATTGAATCATTTATATGGAAAAATGCATGTCCCTGTTTACTCAAGGTCCCTTCTCCTTCCTCAGGCTTGTCCATGCTTCGTGACAGGACTGGCTAGACTGCAGTGGAGTCTCAAACAGATCCTAGCTCATGACCTGGCTGGATTCCCCCTCCTCCCCAGCCATATTTCCCCCTCTTCCTCCTCCTCCACTTTCTCACTGTTCATGGCAGGGGTCTTTGTCTTGGACTTCTCCAAGGGATGCACAGTGGCTGCAGGGTGCTGCTGGAGTCTCCCCCAAGTACGGCATGCAGATCATTGTGAAAGTGGCAGGTCTCTGGCTCAGCACCAGATCAGTTGTTGGCCTCCCTGGCATGCCTACCCCAGCTCCTTCGCTTCCAAGCAGCACTGCTGCTGGTCCCTGTCATATCTCTTTGCCTGCACCCCCATGCAATCTTTTTGTAGATGTCTACATTTCTATGGCTGATCTTTAGTTGTTTCCTCAGCCTCTTCACCCCACAGGTGCAGGAGATCCAATATGTCCTGTCTATTTCACACAGGAACACATCTAGTGCTTGGAGCTGGCAGGGTCACTTTTGCAGCTGCACACAACAAGGGCAAGCTACTAGGTGTGCTTGCCTAGGAAAGCAATCAGGAAAAGGTATTTCAAAAGTACATGGGAGGTTTTAATAAAAGGAGGAAAGTTTCTGGTCTCCATGAACCCTGGGCAGTGGAGTTTACAGTTGTGACCACAGTGGTCACTGTCACAGATAATGGGGCATAGTGGGACAGCTGCTAGAGGACTGGAGGGTGACACAGATCACATAAAAAGAAAAGGAGTACTTGTGGCACCTTAGAGACTAACCAATTTATTTGAGCATAAGCTTTCGTGAGCTACAGCTCACTTCATTGGCTGCATGAAGTGAGCTGTAGCTCACGAAAGCTTATGCTCAAATACATTTGTTAGTCTCTAAGGTGCCACAAGTCCTCCTTTTCTGTTTACGGATACAGACTAACACGGCTACTCTAAAACAGATCACGTAGTGTTTACACTTGCACTGGATCAACATCAGTAGGTTGACCCTGGCTCTGGAAGGTGATTTTACTGTGTTACTGCAATGGATGCTTATGTAGGCTGCAGACAAATTTGGGCATAGATACATGCACAAATAGGTTGATGCAAGGTGACTTATGTTGACTTAACTTTGTCACATAGACCAGGCCTAAATATTTAGTATATTTTGTGGCATGCCAAGTATACAGCCTTCTCTCCCTCAATGGTCCATCCAGCCCAGTATCCTGTCTTCCAACTGTGACCGGTGCCAGATGTTTCAGAGGGAATGAAGAGAACAGTAATTTATCAAATGATCCATCACCTGTCATCCAGTTCCAGCTCCTGGCAGTCAGAGGTTGCATCCCTGCCCATCCTGGCTAATAGCCACTGATAGACCTGTCCTCCATGAACGTATCCAGTTCTTTTTTGAACCCAGCTATGCTGGTTGGTTAAAACCTATAAAGTCAGAAACAATTTGGCACCTAGACAGACTATCTTTGTGCACTGAATGAGGCAGGGTCCTGTGTGAAATAGCATGTGATCATGTAAGTACAGAGTAGACTAACATAATGCCAATGCACATGGGGGGTGGGGTGGGTGGGGAGAATTAACAGTGCATAGGCAACTATAAAACTGGCATTTCCTAACTTTTGAGGGCTTGATTTTGCAACCTTGTTAACATTCTTTTCATGTAGCTTTAAAAAAACTGTAAATCTTATAAAAATTACATACAGGTTTGAAGTTTAATGTGTAATTATAAATTAGGTGTTGAAATATCACTATGCATCACAGACCAGAGAACATAATCATTTAAGGCACTTTGTCACTGTCTGCCCATTTATAAGAATAGGGCCCATTTATAAGAATAATCACTTATCTTTAACTTGGAATTATTGTGTGTAACGTAATTTTATAGCCTACGTCATATCTGCAGCTTTATAACCGTAAACTGTGCTATTGTTTTGCTTTATCAAGCTATGCAAAGCTGGGTGTGGCAAGTCCTTAGATGTGAGACTGCCAAGAAAAAAATATTGGCGTTACTGGAAGTGATGTTAGTGATTCAGTGGTGGCAGTTTTCCCTCTGACCTGGCATGGGGCCAGGGCTGGAGCACGTTGCACTGCTGTGGGGGGAGGGAGGGGGTCGGTTTTTAAGAGTAGATGTGTTCTCTGGACAGATTCTGATTTGGGACATTCCCCACCAGATTTATTTCGATACAATATTATTTTTCATTTAATTTCCTAAGCTGTTGTGTAGTATTGCTGTGAGCTGTTAAACAGCCCCTGTATTCCACCAACCCGAGAAGTGGCTGCATTTCTGTACAAGTGATTCCTTCAGAGTCTATAAACCAAGGGCTTGTCTACACTTTGACATAATAGATTCTAGAATATAAATATAAAATAAAGCAATGTAACTGCTACAGGACTGAAGAGTAAAGTATTTTCAATCAGACCACGCCAGTTTTATCTGAAAGTATGTTAGCAAAAGAACGAGGGGAGGCTCTTGGCACGCTGGATTGCATGCTTTCTCAGCTAGAACTGTGCTGTCTGATGCCCTTGGAGAAGAGATTTCCCAGGAATAATGTAGTCATTGCCCAGAAGTGATCTTACCATTCAGCCATAAAAGTGCAATACAGTAACATGTTAAAGGGACTGATGATGTTTTAGCAAAATAAATTGTTTGACAGAACAGCCCTGCTAGGTTATATAATGATTTGATAAGTTTATAGTTTGGTTTTACATACTGGAGCCTGTATTTTTATGGGCAGCTTGGCAAGAAAAGCATCCACGTGGCTGGGTTCTCAAATGCTGACTGTATGTGCATTAACTTCAGAGTGCCGGGGCATCAGTGAGACAGCAGGATTTCTCTCTTCATACAGCTCCTGCCTTGCGGACCAGCAATAGGCCGCTGTGTTCTTTAAGGAATATTTCATTTTCTTGCTACCCATTTGGCTTGTCTCTCACTCTGGATCTGTCTGTCTGTCTAGTAGGAGAGACAAAGGCTGTGACATGAACAGGGTTCTCTATTAAATTGCTAGCCCTTTAAGCAGAATGCTCCCTGCTGGAGTGCATACGGAATACGAGGGTGTGGAGGGAATCCACCCTGGGCCAAGAGCCTGGTTCTCCCCTTCCTTGCATCTTGTGTGTTATTTACTCTTCAAAATGAGAGCGGTAGCCTTTCACCCTCCTGTGCACGGGTGTGAATGTCTGCACACGGTGCCAGGCAATGGAGAATCAGGGTCAAGGTTTACGCACTGTAGCGAGGCGAGACTCACCAGCACTGCGCCTCCTGCTGGTCATCCTGGGAATTAGCTCTTCCAGCCTCCAGAACTCCCTCTGTAGGCCAGTGTCCCGCTTGCTTCTGGCTCCCGTGTCCCTCCTGGACCCCGGTGCCCCTGTATCTTGGGGTGCTGCCCCCTGGCAGCGCCCCCACAGTCTGGGTCTCCCCTTCCCAGGGAACCCCCAACCCTCTATCCCCACCTCACCTTAGTCTATGGCTACTGCCAGTCACCATCTAGCCCCTGCTCCCTGGGGCAGACTGCAGTGTACGAGCCTTTCATCATTGGCAAAGGGCAGGGTTTGGACTTGCTGCGTTTGCCTAACCCCTGGGCTGCAGCCTCTGCAATCCCAGTACCCGGTTTAGCCTTGCACAGGGCCTGCAGCCTGGGGAGTTGCCAGGCAGGAGCTCCCCAGCTTCTCTCGTCTTTCCCCAGCCCTGCTCTGTTGCCTGCACCCTCAGCTCCCAAGCAGCTGGGTCCTTCTCTCTCTGAAGCTCGAGGGAGAGTCTGCCTGAGCTTCTAGCTTGCAGCCCTTTTATAGGGCCAGCTGCGGCCTGATTGGGGTGTGGCCCCAGCTGTGTCTGCCTCCCCAATCAGCCTCCTGTATTGGCTCCCCAGGGCAGCCCTTTCCCAGGGCTGTTTTAACCCCTTCAGGGCCGGAGCGGGTGACCACCCGGCTACACGCACCTTTTAAGTCCCATGTGAACCCTGAAATTACAGCATAAGTGGAATTTATGAAGTGCCAAAGCCTTGTGCTGCCCCTGCACAGAGGTGCGGTACAAACACATAGCATGGGCCAAAGCAGCACTCCTTAGATCAGGGATCTCAAACTCAAATCACCACAAGGGCCACATGAGGACTAGCACATTAGCCCGAGGGCTGCACCACTGAAACCTTTTCATACAATGATGCAAAAAGTATAGTCAAAAATGAAAAAAAATGAAGAGTAATATAGTATGCTATTAAAAGTCAATGTATTAGCTTTTTAAAAACTGTAATGCGAAAAGTCAGTGCTAATTTTGACAGTCATTTCATTTTTGGCCACTTAGCTGGCAGCGTTTTGCATCAACCAGAGCATCAATATTAGATTTGATGTCCTGAGACAAACCAATCTCAGTGTTGCTTTCAAATGTTCATCAGTGAGTCTTGACCTTAACACAGATTTGTTAATCTTCATGGAAGAGAAAAACTGTTCACATATCTATGTACTTCCAAACATTGCCATTATCCTTGCGGAAGCAGAGAATAACGTGGGAAATCTTTCTTGTGAAAGAAACCTGTAGAATTCTGGAATTCCAACATCTGTATACTTCTGCTTCAAAATGGTATCACACTGAAGCTCCACTAAGTCCATCTGCATTTCCTCTGCAACACTGTCAATTTCCACAGCAAATGGTGTGGAAAAAAGTTGAAAATGTGGTTCAAGTGCCTTGAAATCTTTAAACCGCACATCAAACTGCTTGTGTAAGTTAGAAATGATATCTGCATATTCTTCCAAGGATTTGGGTTCAACTTTTCCTAAGGAATTCAGAGTCGAGAAATGGACCAAATTGCCAGCAGTCAGCTGTTTCCCCCAAAAAGTAAGCTTGACTTCGAATGACTTAACACTGTCATACATCTGTGTTATCACCTGTTTTCTACTCTGAAGCTTCAAGTTCAACGCATTCAGGTGATCAGTTACATCTGTTAGAAAAGCAAGGTTGCAGATAAAAGTGGAATCAGCAAGCTGTGGAACCTCCTTGTTTTTCATTTTCATGAAGGAATCAATCTCCTCTCTAAGTGCAAAAAAACGCTTCAAAACATTTCCATGACTCAGCCATCTAACTTGAGTGTGATACAGAAGTTCCCCATATTCGCTGTCCGTACTTGCTAGACAAGAAGTGACCTGTCTGTGATTCAGCCCTCATGCACGTATACAAATAACGGTTTTAACAACTACATCCATAACTTCCTTCATTTGTAGACTTTTACTACACAGGGCTTTTTGGTGCAAAATGCAATGTATGCTGGTGAAGCTAATGCCTGGTCTATTGAGGCTGTTGCGTTTGGTCTTCAATCATCCAACCACGCCAACATTTTCAGAGCACGCTGATGGCCACCGTCCGTAGCCCAAGATACGAGTTTGTTCCATGGCAGCGCAGCTTTTTCAATGCACTCTTCCAGTCCTTGAAATATGTCACGTCCCGCTGTGGTACCCTTCAGTGGCATTAAGTCTAGCAATTCTTCAGTTATATTCAAATTGCAGTCCACACCCCTAATGAACACTGCACACTGTGCGGTATCTGATACATCTGTACTCTCATCAAGAGCAACTGAAAATGCTTCGAAGTCTTTTGCCATTTGAATCAATTGTTTTTGCACATTATCTGCTAAATCCGTTATCCTGCTGGCAACTGTATTGGCAGACAAGCTTATGCCTTCAAAAACTTTCTTCCTATCAGGACATAAAATTTCGCTGGCCTTCATAAGACATTCTTTTACGAATAGGCCTTCCATAAAAGGTTGCGATGATTTAGCTATCATTTCGCTTATCACAAAACTTGCTCTTACTGAATCTTCGCTAGACTTGTTAGTCTCCGAAAAGAAATTTCTTTGCTTGGCAAATGCTGCTTTAAGTTGTCGAACTTTTTCCTCTCAGATTTTCCGGTGAATGCATCATGTGTCGTAGTGCCGACGCGCGTTATACTCCTTGGGAACAGCAATCATTTACTGATAAATAAGGCATTGAGGTTTTTTTTTTACCTCTGGGAAAAAATATACATTCTCCCATTTGTCTTAGAAAACTCTCTTTTCTTCCATGAGTGGTTTTTTTTTCGATGAAGTCATTTCCGAGCGGTTTTAATAAAATATATACACTCAGCAATGAACCTCACTCAAAGGACAAAACATGCACTTAGTTTTAGAATTACTTCTGTTAAAACCCCCTCTCCACCCCTTCCATGAGGCCCCACCCCTGCCCTGCCTCTTCCCACCCCTTCCCTGCCCCTATTCCAACCCCTTCCCCAAATCCTTGCCCCTGCCCTGCCCCTTCTCCCCCTCCTCCCGAGCACGTGGCTTCCCACTCCTCCCCCTCCCTCCTAGAAAGCGCTAAGTGCCGCCAAACAGCTGTTTGGTGGTGGGAAGTGCCTGGAGGTAGGCAAAGGAGTGGGGAGTGGCGCTCTGGGAAGTGGGGAGCAGAGGATGAGGGGAGGGTAGCAGCCACAGGAAATAACTCCGGAGGGGGTGGGGGGAGTTTGGCAGCCACAGGAAGTAACTCAGAGGGGGGGGGGGTCGGGGAGCTTGGTGGGCCGCAGCAAAGAACTCTGTGGACTGCATGTTTGAGAACCCTGCTTTAGATGGATATTTAGTTCGTCACTTAAGGTTTCAATGATAACATTAAACCGATGAAGACCTGTATGCCATGTAACTGGAACAAAATTCAAGAAGCATTCCATAGGTGTGCAGTTATTCAGCATGTAGCACACAGTAAATGTCAGCTGATCAGTATGGCTAATATCTGGTGTGGAATCAATGCTGAAGGAAAAATAATTAGCCAATTTTACCTCATCCACAATATCTTGCTTTACATTGTCAGCCATGAGTTTGGTGAACTCTTCACAGATTGTTGATGATAGATATGATGTTGTGCCATGACCAGCATTCCCATACTTGTTGTGGAGGGCCAGGTAAGGGTCATATTCTGCTACCAACTCTAAGCAGCCAATGAAGTTGCCATTATTAAGACTGCCAAAGCTTTCATTAGCCTGTCTCAGTGCCAGAGCTCGTGTTCTCAGAAATGTTATTGCTGATAAGACTCACTTCAATGCTTCTGTCCAGTAATTTCTTTCTTTAATATGTCTATCTCTTGTATGTTTATCAAGGGTTTGAGTCTTCAATAAACGCATTATATAAGCTGTGAGAGCTTGTCAGTGCTCAGAAGAACTTTCAGGGTCACCAAGTCTGCCAATGTGATCCCATGAATCAAATCCTCTCTTGGCTAGTGCAGATGTGCTGTTCGGAGAAAACAATTTGCACACAAAACAGAAGACACAGTCAGTCGATGGTGAGTATGAGAGCCAGAGCCTTTCAGTAGTTTCACCATTCGAGGACACGTGATTGAAGGCTGTATCACAGAGTTTCCTAAAATAAAAAACATTTTAATATTAAGGTATAATCTCCAACATTTGTGATGAATACAGCTGACCCTCAGCTTGACTCCTGGTTCCTGATCCAGCTCTGACCCTTGACTCTGGCTCCTGGCAGCTGACTCCTGCTCCAACCACTAGGCCTGACCATCCACACCCCAGCCATGACACAGGCTTTTGTGAATCCCACTCTTAGGCACTAACATTCCCCATGCATTGTGTAGGGAGCCTGGGCAACTAATTCAGGGCTCTGGATTCCACTGGCTGGCAGGGAACCTAAATGTTACATCCTACAACACTGTGCCTAAGTCCCTTTGGCAGATCTAATCCTTAGTGTAATTTTCAAAATCTCAGTAAGTGCCTAACTCCCCTGGATTTCAAAAGTCCAGTAGGCGCAGTCTATGATTTATTCTGTCAGTGAGGGATACCTGGCTTTTTGATCAGGTTTATCAGCTGGTCAAATACAGTAATGAACCCACCAGGAGGAACCTCTCCTTGGATCAGGATCACAGCATTTCACAGGGCCAAAGGGAAGTGAATGGCTTATACAAATTCTGCAAAACCAGAATGATACTGATGAAAGCTGTTGTTTATCAGTGACATCTGGTGGCCAGTACAGCTAATACCAGTAAATATTGCAGACAATAGACTGCTCTTCCAGAAACTGTTCTACACTCGGATGGGATGAAGAGAAAGAGCAATGGTACTGTTTTATAATTACCTGAAAAGAAAAACCCTGTCCAGTGATCCTTGGAGCTGCTGTCTAGCATGGTCATCGTTCAAAACCAGGCATTTCACATTCTGGGGTAGGGCTGAAGGCAGCACAGTTTTGAAGACATCTTGGTCTTTGGGGCTTACTGTATGTTCTCTATTGTCTATCTCTATGTTCCAGCAAACACAGTGAGGTCAGAACAAAATATGCCATTTGCTTCAGTTGGTCTCAGGTCATTTTTCCCTCAAATCCCCACTTTACTTTGTCTATGGCCTGGTGTACACTACAGAGTTAGGTCAACGTAAGCTGCCTTACGTCGATCTAACTCTGTAGTAAGAATAAGGAGTACTTGTGGCACCTTAGAGACTAACAAATTTATTTGAGTATAAGCTTTCGTGGGCTAAAGCCCACTTCATCAGATGCATGTAGTGGAAAATACAGTAGGAAGATATATATATACACACAGAGAACGTGAAAAAAAATGGGGGTTGCCATACCAGCTCTAACAAGACAAATCGATTAAGGTGGGTTATTATCAGCAGGAGAAAATTGTAATGGATTTTTTACCTTCAGTCCTTTTGGTATGATGTTTTGCATTTGGAAAGAAAGATGATGTCTGTCTGTATCTGTATGAGTTTTTCATGAAGTTGATAGATTTCCACTTCATACGGCTAAATGCAGTAGTGTCTACGGTGCCACAAGTACTCCTCGTTCTTTCTGCTGATACAGACTAACATGGCTACCACTCTGAAACCTGTCACCGTACAAGGCACTGCATTTAGCCGTATGAAGTGGAAATCCATCAACTTCCATCTGTGGTAGCCATAGCAGTCTGTATCAGCAAAGACAACAAGGAGTCCTTATGGCACCTTAGAGATTAACAAATTTATTTGGGCATAAGCTTTTGTGGCTTAAAACCCACTTCATCAGATGCATGGAGTGGAAAATGCAGAGGCAGGTATAAATACACAGCACATGAAAAGACGGGAGTTGCCTTACCACGTGGGGGGGGGAGGTGTCAGTGCTAAGGAGCCAATTCAATTAAGGTGGAAGTGGGCTTTTTTCAACAGTTGACGAGGAGGGGAAATCATTTTTGTAGTGCTAATGAGGCCAATGTAATCATGGTAGCCCATTTCAAACAGTTGACAAGAAGGTGTGAATATTAGCAGGGAGAAATTAGTTTTTGTAGTGACCCATCCACTTTCAGTCTTTATTCAGGCCTAATTTGATGGTGTCCAGTTTGCAAATTAATTCCAGTTCTGCAGTTTCTCATTGGAGTCTGTTTTTTGAAGTTTTTTGGTTGAAGAATTGCCACTTAAGTCTGTTATTGAGATCCAGGGAGATTGAAATGTTCTCCTACTTGTTTTTGAATGTTATAATTCTTGATATCTGATTTGTGTCCATTGCATACTGTCTGGTTTGGCCAATGTACATGGCAGAGGGGCATTGCTGGCACACGATGGCATAGATCACACTGGTAGATGTGTGTGGCTGATGTGGTTAGGTCCTATGATGGCGTCCCTTGAATAGATACGCGGACAGAGTTGGTAACAGGGTCTGTTGCAGGGGTTGACTTCAACGAGAAACTGCAGAACTGGAATTAATTTGCAAACTGGACACCATCAAATTAGGCCTGAATAGAGACTGGGAGTGGCTGGGTCACTACAAGAAGTAATTTTCCCTCTGTTGATACTCACCCCTTCTTGTCAACTGCTGGGAATGGAGGACGTTCACCTTGATTGAATTGGCCTCGTTAGCATTGACCCCCCCACTTGGTAAGGCAGCTCCCATCTTCTCATGTACTGTCATAGTTACACCTGCTACTGTATTTGCCACTCCATGCATCTGATGAAGTGGGTTTAGCCCTCTGAAGCTTCTGCCCCAATAAACCTGTCCGTCTCCCAGGGCTCGGCTCCACTTGCCGGTCGGAGCCCCCTGACCCAGCCCCGGGCGCCCTAACGGCGGAGGCGTCCCCGCTGGCGAGGCCCGCAGCGCCCGGGCTCCCCCGGTGACCCACCGCCCCGAGAGGCGCCCGGGGAACCTCGGGAACGCCAGGAGCCGAGGCCCAGCAGGAGGGTGAGGTCACGTGAGGGTGTCCGTTGGTCACGTGAGGGTGTCCGTTGGGCTTCTTTTTCTCTTTGCACCAGCTTTAAACGTTTAACAGTTGCGGGTTGCGGGTTTTGGTGGGGGAGGGGTTGAATTTCCCCTCGCCGGCCGTGATTGGTTGACTCCCTCACTGTGCGCATGCGGAATGAGGAGACCTCCGGCCGGGAGCGCATTTCACGCCGCTGTCTGCGTCTGTCTTTTGCGCATGCGCGCTGCTCACAGAGCGAGGAGGAGCGCGCTCCGCCACTCTGCCCCCCCCCCCGGCCTTTGTTTTGCGCATGCGTGCTGAGCAGTGAGTGAGTCGGTCCTGGCCCACCCACGGAAGTGGGTATGCGCGTGGCCGGAAGTGGCGCTTGTTGTTCTGTCTGGTGGGAGCTGAGGGGATCGTGGGCGGTCCAAGATGTCGATAGAAATCGAGTCCTCGGAGTGAGCGCGGAGCGGGGGCGTGAGCCCGGGGGCATTGGGTTGGGGGGTGGCCCCGGCCCCGTTCCCGAGGTGGGAGGTGGCCCCGGCCCCGGGGGTTCCCGAGGTGGGGGGTGGCCGCGGCCCGGTCGTTCCTGGGTTGGGGGGAGGGGTGGCCCCGGCCCCGGCCCCGTTCCCGGCCCCGTTCCCGGCCCCGTTCCCGGAGGTTCCCGAGGTGGGGGGTGGCCGCGGCCCCGTTCGTTCCTGGGTTGGGGGGAGGGGTGTTCCCGTTCCCGGGGGTTCCCGGGTTGAGGGGGTGACCTCAGCCCCTTTCCCGGGTAGGGGGTGGGGTTCTGGTCCCGTTCCTGGGAGGTATGGGGTTGGGGGTGACCCTGGGGCTGCTCTCTGAGGCAGGTTTGATCCTGACCCTTGAGTGTCCGTCCCCCCGCAGCGTGATCCGGCTCATTATGCAGTACCTGAAGGAGAACAGCCTTCACCGTGCACTGGCCACCCTCCAGGAGGAGACCACTGTGTCCCTCAACACTGTGGACAGCATCGAGAGCTTTGTGGCTGATATCAACAGTGGGCACTGGGACACGGTGTTGCAGGCCATACAGTCTCTCAAGCTGCCGGACAAGACCCTGATCGACCTATATGAACAGGTGGACGTGTCAGCAACACAGTAGCAGCCACGCACCCCACTGTGCATTTATGAACACCAATTTGCTGCCATTAACGACAAAATCAAAGCTATCAGAATGTCACAAGGGAAAATCATGAGTGGGTTTTGGGTGTCCTGGGTCAGAATGCGTGCTCTGCACCATTGGATGAGTGCCACTAAGGGAAAAACTAGCGTTGTGGGGAAGAAACAAATTGCACATCTAATTGTCAAGATCTTTCTTCCCCCTGTGGTGCACTGCTCAAATCTTAAAAACTTCGGTTTGTAGAATTACTTTATAGATAGGAAATTCAGCTTTGGATGCATGTCAAATACATACCTTCAGCATCAATAGTGAACAAATGATCCTTGAAGGTTGAGGTGGAAAATATTTCTTGCATCTATATATAAAATCATATCTCCATTTTTAAACACAAATTTCTTCAAAGCAAGGATAAATAGTTTGTGAAGAATTTATTCTTTAGATCATATTCACACTTTGCATTTGTAAATACTATCTTATTGTTTAACTGTTAACGTAAGAGTTGTATTTTATCTTGTGGATGCTAACCATGTTTCCGATGCTAACATGCATCCGATGAAGTGAGCTGTAGCTCACGAAAGCTTATGCTCAAATAAATTGGTTAGTCTCTAAGGTGCCACAAGTCCTCCTTTTCTTTTTGCGGATACAGACTAACACGGCCGCTACTCTGAAACCTGTCATGTTTCTTTATGTTACTCTAGGTTGTTCTTGAATTAATAGAGCTCCGTGAGCTGGGTGCTGCCAGATCCCTCCTGAGGCAAACTGACCCTATGATCATGTTAAAACAGACTCAGCCAGAGAGATACATTCACCTTGAAAATCTCCTGGCCAGGTCCTACTTTGACCCTCGTGAGGTAAGTTGTATTTGTGGAATTTTTTAAAAAAAGTTGTAGTTATATGATTTGGAGAATTTGTAATTAGCATAACTCTTTTTTGCACGGCACACTTATTAATGAAAAGCTTACTCTGTTTAGTATTTTTTTCCCTTCTTGGTTTTTCTGTGTAAGTCATCCCCATCTCTCAAATTCTGTATTTGTACTTTCAGTATGTCATTTTTATTTTGTTACGATACTGCAGTTTTTAATGTTTTTTGTGATTTTTTTTTATTAAGCATTTCATGAATACATCCTTTTTAAGATTCACAAGTGGTTAAAACACTGGACTGAGACTCAGAAAATCATGGTCCAGTTTTCATTTCTGCCACAGACTTCTGGTGTGATCTTGGGCAAGTCACTTAAGTCCTTTGTGTCTCATTTTCCCGTCTTTAAAATGTTGGAAACAATACTTGTCGACTCCTGTAGATCTGAAAATGCTTTGTACATTAAAAAAAATTATAAAATTGCCAGGTATTGTCTTTTATATATTTGATTTAGACTGGGTTTGTTTAAATCTAAATTTAATTCCTTTATTCAGGTGTGTTTTGCATCTAGAATTTTCTTTGGCCACTCAAAATGCTTTTGTCTTTTGTTTGATTCGCTTCGCTCCTTGGTCCCTCAAACACTTTGATTAAAAATAAGATATAACTACAAGTGACAGAGATCTGTGACAAAATTCTTGCAGGAAATGATAATTTCACATGTATCTTCTTCCTAGGCATACCCAGATGGCAGCAGCAAAGAGAAACGGAGAGCTGCTATTGCACAAGCTTTAGCTGGAGAAGTCAGTGTAGTACCTCCATCGCGTCTTATGGCATTGTTGGGGCAGGTAATTTTTGAAGAAAATATATTTACTAACTATACCAATTTGTTTCTAGACTTTTAATGTATGAGACTGAAATTTGGGTGGCCTGGTCCTAAGCTTTGCCACAATAGAACCACATTAATCTCACACTTTATAAATAGCACACGCAAATAAGTCTCTTCCTTCCTCACATCAAGGATTTAATAGCTATAGTAAGAGGTCATGTTCCTAAAATTGCTGTTTGTGGTTTATGGGTTTTTTTTTGTTGTTAGTTTGTTTTTTTATAGAGTAGGTTACTGGTATTAATAGAGGATAATAAATAAAGCTAAAATAAACTATTTAAATAAGTTATATTTCATGAGATTTTGTCCCTGCTTTTTAAATTGGTTACTCCTTTTCAAAACTCAGTCACTTGCAATGGACTTCCTGGTGAATGTGAACTAATAAAGTTCTACTTTAACTTTTTTCATTGCTTAAACTTTATTTAAAGTAAATTAAAGAAAGTAAAGTAAAGAAAGAGATCTTGGAGTCATTGTAAATAGTTCTCTGAAAATACCCACTCAATGTGCAGCAGCAGTCAATAAAGCTAACAGAATGTTAGGCATCATTAGGAAAGGGATAGATAATAAGACCGAAAAATATCACAGTGGCTCTATATAAATCCATGGTACGCCCACATCTTGAATACTGCGTGCAGATCTGGTCACCCCATCTCAAAAAAGGTAGATTGGAAATGGAAAAGGTACAGAGAAGGGCAAAAAAGTGGTGAGGGGTATGGAACAGTTTCTGTAAGAAGAGAGATTAATAAGACTGGGACTTTTCAGCTTGGAAAAGAGACAGCTAAGGGGATATGGTAGAAGCCTATAAAATCTTAACTGTTGTGGAGAAAGTGAATAAGGAAATGTTGTCTACTTCTTCACATAACACAAGAACTAGGGGTCACCCAATGAAATTAATAGGCAGCAGGTTTAAAACAAACAAAAGGAAGTACAGTAACTCTTCACTCAACGTCGTCCTGGTTAACGTTTTTTCATTGTTACGTTGCTGATCAGTTAGAGAATGTGCTCATTTAAAGTTGTGCCAGTGCTCCCTTACAATGTTTGGCAGCTGCCTGCTTTGTTCACTGCGTGAAGAAAGAGCAGGCTGTTGGAGCTAGCTGGTGGGCGCTTGGAACCAGGGTGGATCAGCAGTCCCCCCATCAGCTCCCCTAAGTTCCCAGCGTGGTAGCTGCCCAGCAGGCTGTCCCTAGGCACTTCAGATATCCTTCCCCCCACTGCTGTGTGCTGCTCCCAGGAGCCTCCTGCTTGCTGTGCAGGGGGTAGGAGGGAAGAGGGGTGCTGATGTCAGTGTCCCCCTTCCCCCGCTCCTGTACCCCATCTCCATAGAGCAGGGCGGGACAGGACAGGGCTCAGGACAGAGGGAGCTTGCTGGCAGCAGCTGCTGTCTCAACTTGCTGATCTACTTAAAAAGGCAGCGTACTCAGTGGAGTCAGCGCACTGAAAGGGGCAATGCACGTCTCTTTCTCTCACACACGGTGTGTGTGTCTGTCTCACTCTCTCACACACCCTGGCACTTTGGAAAGTGGAGGGAGTGGTGCGCTTCAGTGGGATAGCAGGGGTTCATCATCACGTTCAGTTTCCACAAGGAATGTTTGCAGCCACTGCCATGCTGTCTCCTCCCTCCATTCCTGCTGCCTTGTAGAGCGTGAGGCTACATTAGCAACAATGTGTTAACCCTTGAGGGCTGAGCCGAGTGCTAGTTCATCATTTAGCAGCAAGGCATTCCCTGGGAAATATCCCACCCTCTGACTCCACCACCTCAACCAAACTTCACAAGCAACATTGCTTTAAATTGTTTGTTTAAAACTTATAGTTAGTGTGTGTGTGTGTGTAGTCTTTTGTCTGGAGAAAAAAATTTCCCTGGAATTAATTCTTAAAGGGGAAATTGGATTCGCTTAACTTCATTTTGCTTAAAGTAGCATTTTTCAGGAACATAACTACAACGTTAAGTGAGGAGTTCTAGTACTACTTCACACAATACACAGTCAACCTGTGAAACTCCTTGCCAGAGGATGTTGTGAATCCCAAAACTATAACAGGGTTCAAAAAAGAACTAGATAAGTTCAGGGAGGATTGGTCCATCAATGGCTACTAGCCAGGGTGGTCAGGGATGCAACACCCTGCTCTGAGTGTCCCTAGCCTTTGTTTGCCAGAAGCTGGGAGTGTATTACAGGGGATGGATCACCCTCAATGATTGCCTGTTCTGTTCATTCCCTCTGAAGCACCTGGCATTGGCCACTGTTGGAAGACAGGATACTGGGGACCATTAATCAGACCCATGTGGGTATTTTTATGTTCTCATGTATATTGATTTGAAACAAGTATTATGTCCTGTGTTGGGAAAATTATTATTATTCTACTGTAGTGGCTGTGTAGGTCAAAATAAAGTAAATTTTATTTTTCTATCTGTTCATAAAAGGACTATCAAAGTTCCTTTACTTTTATATGTAAATAGATCTCTGGCCAGCTCTTTCAGAACTAACTACTAACTGTGTACAACTTCATATTTATCTCATCCTTTGTAATTAAATTACTGAAAGGAAAACAATTAGGGAGGGCCTGCAGCTCTTCTCTCTTGCTAGGAACACTTGGAAATAACAAAGATATGCTCAAACCTTTGCATTGGTTTCCAGAGTTCTGGCAACAGCATTGCTTTGAGTAACTGATCTGAAAAATCTTAGAGTGGCCACTCAGTTCAAAAGTTAGAAGTGCAAAGCTTTTTGAAGGTTTCTAGGAAATGCTTGCTATACTAAGGAATTTGGTGTAACACAGCCCCTCCTGAGAGGATTACACTGACTGAGCTTATTTCATGAAAAGGATCTCTAAATATAATCATTTTGGCTTCTCATAAGGCACTGAAATGGCAACAGCACCAGGGACTGCTTCCTCCAGGGATGACAATTGATTTGTTCAGAGGTAAAGCAGCCGTGAAAGATGTAGAAGAAGAAAAGTTCCCCACGCAGCTGAGCAGACATATTAAGGTAGAATTCTACTAACTTTTTTCTGTATAATGCTTGGTAGTACTTGCTATAGTTACCTTAAGCCAAGACTTTCATTTTAACTCCCGATCTTCATGTGCTCATAGCTTTTTGAAAATTTAGCCTTTTTACTTAAATTTTTCCATGCCTGGTCTTGGCCCAGAAGTACATCTTTGGAAGGTTTGAATGAAAACTCCGGTTGAGGGTGGAGGAATGCTAATTACATTTCAGCTGGTTTTGAGTTGTGAATTTTAAATGCTGTTGTGTTCTGGTTGATTAAGGCTCTCATTATCTACAGGAAAAAACGGATTCTTAAAAATTTGGTTTTGTGTATGCATGTTAGTAACTTCCATTAGTCATGGGAACTTTGATACTAAGTGTAGCACTAAGTTATTATTATAACTAACATTTTTTGTATTTTGTGCTTTCAGCCACAACAACAAAAAGCTTTTTGTATAGTTTTCAATATAGAAACAGATTCTGCTCTGAAATTTCTGTGCTCCTGCAAAGCTTGACTTACAGCAGACAGCTGTTCTGTTGTGGAGTTTCCAGGGTTTATAGGTGAACTCCATAAGCCCAGTAGTTCCAGTTCATGCTCAGTAGCTCTGCCAGTTTTCTCTGCAAGCTGCCTGTTCTGATAATAAACAGAAAATATGGTTTACAGGGGTCTCTGTGTCAATGACCTGGACATGAGCAGTCAGGTCTAGTGGTTGGAGCAGGAATCGATACCCAGAAATTGCAACCGAGGGTCAGAGCCAAGGGTCAGAAGTCAGGAATCTTGAGCTGAGGATCAGAGCCAGGTTACCTGGAGTGAGGCAGGAGCAGGATTAGGAATAAGCAGGTGCAGGAGCTATTGCAGCCCTGGGCAAATGCTTGGAGCAGCTGGTGAACTGCTGCTGTGCTTAAAAGCCAGTCTGCTGGTTTTGGCTACACCACCTGGTTGGTAGGAAATCAGGCAGCCTAGTATAGGCAAGCTGCACTCGTTAGGTTACCTGGAAACTGGCTCTGCTGCTTGCTGGTGTTTGGTCTATTTCCACCAGCACTAAATTCACTTCTTTGTAATTGCTAGGGTGAATCAAAATTTTCATCAAACTTTTTTGACAAAAACTGCATTTCCAATCATGATTATTGTTGTGGAAAAAAATAATTTTGGTTCAAATTTTGCATTATGACAAATTTTGAAATGAAAAATGTTGTTACGCTTCAGTGGAGGAGAAAAACTTTCTTGCTTTTGTACTTCCCTACCCCCTGTTTTCTAGTCGGGGGGTTGGAGGGGAAGTGAAAAGTGGCTTCTTCCTCTCTGAATTTTTTTCATGTAGCAAATAGCATTTCAAACAAAACAATTTTTATTTCTTTTGATTTTTTTCAGCTGTATTAATTAATTATGTTTGCTAAACAGACATTGTAAAGGTGTCAATTGACATCATGATCGCAAAAATTAATGAAAACTAACCTGACTACTTTTGAAAGCATAGACTGGCTGGCATAGAAGTAAAGCAGCTGCACAAATAATTCTTGATAAAAAAGGAGTGTGTGTTTGTTTGTTTGTTATTTAAAAATAGGTAGCCCAGTAGAGCTGGCAGCTGTTTTCCACCACTAAGTTAAAATAAATTAACCTTAAGCCCTGGAATATATCGTGTACTGGCACCAAAGAGTTAACTTGATTTAAAATGAAACTGACCTCATATTAAAATCCTTTTTTTATTTCATTTGAAAACAGTTTGGCCAGAAGTCACATGTGGAATGTGCTAGGTTTTCTCCAGATGGTCAGTATTTGGTAACAGGCTCTGTGGATGGATTCATTGAAGTGTGGAATTTCACTACTGGAAAGATCAGGAAGGTAAAGTAGTTCTGGATTCATTTGACTGGGAAGTGGATTGATTGGTGGTTAGAGAGTGCATTTTTCAACTCTGAAACCAGGTTTCAAATCCAGCTGAATCTAACTAAAATGAGTTTGGAGAGGAAGGCTAGTCTCGGGTGCTGGCCTGGGAGGTACAGATACAGGATCAGTTCTGTGCTCTGCGATAGACACCCTGTGTGACCTTGGACAAGTCACTTAATCTCTCTGTGCCTTAGTTCCCCATCTGCAAAATGAGAATAAAAGCACTGCCCTAATTCACAGAGGTATTTGAGGATGAGAATATTAAATTGTGAAGTGCTCAGATACTATGGTAAAGGGGGGCCGTATAACGTACCTTTAATAGACATATAGAAATAATTACACCTCTACCCCGATATAACGTGACCCGATATAACGCGGTAAAGCTCCGACACGCTGCTCTGAGCAGCGTGTTAAGGGTGCCGTGCTGTGCTGGGGCTGAGTAGTTGGATAAAGGGCAAAGGGTCTCGGGGGCTGTCAGGGGCTTCTCTCCCCCCCCCCCCCTCCCCGCCCCTGGTCTGGGAGGCAGGAGCTGTGGGGGGGTGGGGGCGTTTTTGGCGACCCTGCAGTCTCAGAGTGGCCCGGGGGATTAGTGGGGGGCCGGGAGAAGCCTGCTCCACTTCCTTCGCACCGGCCCCAGTCGTGTCGCTCAGGGGAGGGGGCTTGGGGGAAGGGATCCCCCCCCCCCACTCACTGGTGGAAGCGGAGCAGCCCGGCCCCAGCCCGTTCCACTCTGCCAGCTCCCAGCCGCGGCGCTCCGCTTCCCACTGCGGGTGGGTGCGGGACCTTTCCCCAACTCCACCCCCCAGCGACACAGCTGGGGCCGAGGCAAGGAAAGTGGAGCGGGCTGGGGGACGTCCTTTCCCCAACCTGCCCGCGCTCACCGGCGGTGGGAAGCAGAGCGCCGCGACTGGGAGGTGGTGGAGTGGAGCGGGCTGGGGCCGCATTCCTCCGTTTCCTGCTGCTGCCGGTGAGAGCCTGTGAGGGGGTGAGGGGTGATTAGGGACTGGGGTCTCTGGAGGGGGCCGTCAAGGAACGGGGGGGGGCCAAAGCAAGTTCGATATAACGCAGTGAGATTTTTTTTGTCTCCCAAGGACCGCGTCATATCGGGGTAGAGGTGTATTGCAAAACCACTACATGGTTTCTTGTAGTTAGCAGACTCATCTGGAGAAATACTTGGGGTTGAGCTGGTAAGGAGACTAACCAGTTGCCAGAGTGATCAGTCCTGTAGGCTGGTGCCATTGATTGAACAGAGCTGAGCATGTAAGGTGGGAAACTGAGGCATGAGTCCACCCAATTCTTGCTTTTATTTATGAATTTTAAAAAAGAATTATTGTCGCTTAGTTTCTGGTCATATACATATGACGTAATAAAACAGATAAGATGGAACAGATAGGGGTCCAACTTATCAAGTTCTGGGGTACCAGGAAGCTTTTCTTCCCTTCTGAGTTTCTGGACTTGGGACCCTTGTTCATTTGGTTTTTGCTACCTTCCCATAATATATATTCATTAGCTTTCATCCAATCAACATTAAGATAATGCTTATATAACCTATACAATACACATGCGCAGGCTTCAATTTATCTAATGTTTGCTGTCCCCTTTTTTTTTCGTGTCTTCATGTCACCTTACCCCTGTTTTTCCCAAAATAGGGACTTTTCAGCATTACGTTTTGTATATTGTACCGATTAACTTTCTCTTACGTACGTCCTCCAATGTGATACATTCCATAAACAGAACAACACCTTTGTCTTGTCAGCTGTAAGCCTCATTTAAGCAAATCTACATAAGAGAGAAATTGGAAGACAACACTCTTGTCAAGTAAAGACTAGGCGAAAGCCTTAGTATAAGTATTACCCTGGCCTATCCAAACTCATTCACTTTTCATAGTTTAATGTTAATAATTTATTATTAATACAGTATAGCCCTTTTTTTTGCCATTTAGCTATTTTTCATCTTTGGATATCATAGTTCACAACATGTATCATCCTAAATTATTCATTAACATAACCTTTATTTTTGTTATTTGAGTAGGATAGCTATGGAGAACAACATGCCCTACTATCAGAATATTCTTATCTTTTTCAAACTTGGATTACCAGGGGACTTTTTGCTCACAGTTTAGCACCACACTTGTAAATCATTAAAAAGTCTTGTCAGTAATTTTGCCTGTTGCATTTTGAGGTGCTTTATTCAGTGTAGGGCCTAAGTTTGTGTTTGGTCCTCAATATTCCTCCCTCCGACGTTCTTGGAAATACAGTATTTTCAAGGGTGTCACTTATTTTACATGATGGGCTAGAGTGCACATTCCAATGCTTGGGTTTTTTCTCTCTCTTTTTTTGCCAATCTTTAATATATGCTATATTTTATAACACATTATAAGCAATGAGATACCTATTAACACTTGCATCTGAAGAAGTGGGTTTTTGACCCACGAAAGCTTATGTCCAGATAAATCTGTTAGTCTTTAAGGTGCCACCAGACTCCTCATTGTTTTTGTGGCTACAGACTAACATGGCTACCCCCTGATACTTATTAACACTTCTGTACATAACAATATTTTAAAACTAAATGCTACAGCTGGGTGGTACCCAAATGTTAGTTTGATCCCATCATCTGATTGGTTTTAATATTTGTTTTATGTGATTATTTGCTGTATTTAATTTTTTTTATATGAACTAAATGCTTTGTATTTTGCGGTGATGAAGAATTTAGGTATATATTTAATTTAGCAATGGGTACTGTAAAGTTAGGAAGCAGCCTCAGGACCAAAGCTTGGTTGACTTGTTATTACTACTGGTTCAACAAATTTGGGTATAGGTATTATTTTGACTGATTCAATCATAGTTTTGAATTTAGAAGTAAAACATCTGTTGGACTGATTCATTGGGGATTCTTTCCCTCCATAACTATATTTTAGCTATTATGTGACAACACAGTATTCTCCATTCCCCACATATGTGGCACAGGTTTGTTGTTCAAATTGCAGGTGCCAAATGGAATGTGGCGGGTTCAATGTTCATGAACATAATATGCCACTTACAGTTGTGAGTTGAATTCTTCCATGAATTGATGGCAATTAGCTATTGCTGTTTAGTTTTAGTTCTCTTTTATCCTCCATTGCTGTGGCTGACAGATCTTCTTGCTGTTTCATTTAGGATCTGAAATACCAAGCACAAGATAACTTTATGATGATGGATGATGCAGTTCTGTGCATGTGTTTCAGTAGAGACACAGAAATGTTAGCAACTGGAGCACAAGATGGGAAGATCAAGGTATGAGTTTTAGGACATAGAAACTGTTAGGAAGTACAGAAAGATTAGGCTAAATCAAATGTACGCATTGCATACTTTAAATTTGAGGAGTGTGAGGTGGAAGAGAGTCTGATGCTCAGTTCCTGTTGTTAATTTCCCCATGCACTGGAAACGGATTTCTTGCTATAATTTCATACTCTCCAGTCTTAAAGTTGGCCTACAAAGACACTTTTTAACACACTTTTTTGGATTATAGTATTGTGCCTGTCTTGAGAAAGGAATTGATTTTAGACTCGGGATTGTGGGTTTCATGCCCTTTGATCTTGTTACACAGGGCTGCTAAATATATAATTATACAAGCTAATGGTCTGTAAAGGTCCACTTGTCTTGCTAGTTTGGGAAATTTTTCAAATCATATCCTCTAGAAAAGGAGATGAGTATGCATGTTCAATAACTACTGTCCTTTAGACTTGCATAAGGCATTTAGTATGTGCAGTGCATTCTATATGGTAGCCTCAGATATGAACAAGTGCAATGTCTCTATTTGTGTATCTAACACTCTGGTTTTGAGATGCTCCCACTGTGACCCTCTAGAACAGTGGTTCTCAATCTGACACCTCTGGGGAGTTGCCATCTGGAGGGGTGCAAGCTCACTCCTGGAAGACTTATCGTGTTTCAGGGCAGCTGCATCTCTGTTCGCTCTCTAAGGGCACCCACTATCAGGGTTCTGGCTCCCCAGCTGTCACTCTTTTGGGTGGAGCTCTGTCTCTCACTCCTTCCTGAGCGGGGTATTTCCAGGCTGCACAGCTTCCTGTCTACACTGAATTTTCCAGCAAGTCAGACTGACTAAGCAGGCCTACTTTTCTTTCTCCTCATAGGCTGTAACGGTGTGATTGCCCACAATTATAAAGTACCACACAGTTCTTCCTAAGCAAGCACACTTATTCCAAAGGTGAAAGTATTACAGGGAAAACCTACTAAAACAGTAAAAGTCACCACAACTCCAACAAGGTCTCTGGTAGGAGTAGTCCGTCAGTACCCACCAAGGGGTTTTACTGTGGTTACCAGTTCATAACTGTCTTGGCTCAGAACAAGCACCCCCATGAATAAATCAGCCCATACTTTTATGGCTGGGGTGTTGGATCGAGAGATTCTGGGAGCAGGTAATCAGTAGCCAATGGAAAAGGCTGAGGTTTTGCATAACTGGGTTGGAGGGGTACATCTGCACTCACCTCCTCTTAGAGATTTCCTAGGAAACCCACTTAACCAAAAGTTCATTCGTATCTGGCACATTCTTTAAACAAGTCCTTTGAAGCTAATACCACTTCTCAGTGTTTACATTAGTCATGTCTGCCCACAGAGAGTTTCCATACAATCCCACAATAATACATGAACATCTGCAAAAGGCTAATCTTTAAAAAAGGGAAGGAGGAGGATCCGGGGAACTACAGGCCAGTCAGCCTCACCTCAGTCCCTGGAAAAATCATGGAGCAGGTCCTCAAGGAATCAATTCTGAAGCACTTAGAGGAGAGGAAAGTGATCAGGAACAGTCAGCATGGATTCACCAAGGGCAAGTCATGCCTGACTAACCTAATTGCCTTCTATGACGAGATAACTGGCTCTGTGAATGAGGGGAAAACAGTGGACGTGTTATTCCTTGACTTTAACAAAACTTTTGATACAGTCTCCCACAGTATTCTTGCCAGCAAGTTAAAGAAGTATGGGCTGGATGAATGGACTATAAGGTGGATAGAAAGCTGGCTAGATCGTCAGGCTCAGCGGGTAGTGATCAATGACTCCATGTCTAGTTGGCAGCCGGTATCAAGCGGCGTGCCCCAAGGTCGGTCCTTGGGCCGGTTTGTTCAATATCTTCATTAATGATCTGGAGGATGGCGTGGATTGCACCCTCAGCAAGTTTGAAGACGACACTAAAGTGGGAAGAGTGGTAGATATGCTGGATGGTAGGGATAGGATACAGAGGGACCTAGACAAATTAGAGGATTGGGCCAAAAGAAATCTGATGAGGTTCAACAAGGATAAGTGCAGAGTCCTGCACATAGGATGGAAGAATCCCATGCATTACTAGGGACTGAGTGGCTAGGCAGTAGTTCTGCAGAAAAGGACCTAGGGGTTACAGTGGAGGAGAAGCTGGATATGACTCAACAGTGTGTCCTTGTTGCCAAGAAGGCTAACGGCATTTTGGGCTGTATAAGTAGGAGCATTGCCAGCAGATCAAGGGACGTGATCGTTCCCCTCTATTCGACATTGGTGAGGCCTCATCTGGAGTACTGTGTCCAGTTTTGGGCCCCACGCTACACGAAGGATGTGGAAAAATTGGAAAGCATCCAGCAGAGGGCAACAAAAATGATCAGGGGGCTGGAGCACATGACTTATGAGGAGAGGCTGAGGGAACTGGGATTATTCAGTCTGCAGAAGAGAAGAATGAGGGGAGATTTGATAGCTGCTTTCAACTACCTGAAAGGGGGTTCCAAAGAGGATGGATCTAGACTGTTCTCAGTGGTAGCTGATGACAGAACAAGGAGTAATGGTCTCAAGTTGCAGTGGGGGAGGTTTAGGTTGGATATTAGGAAAAACTTTTTCACTAGGAGGGTGGCGAAGCACTGGAATGGGTTACCTAGGGAGGTGGTGGAATTCCTTCCTTAGAGATTGTTAAGGTCAGGCTTGACAAAGCCCTGGCTGGGATGATTTGCTTTGAGCAGGGGGTTGGACTAGATGACCTCCTGAGGTCCCTTCCAACCCTGATATTCTGTGATTCTGAATACAGTGAACTCCTGTGATACTTAAACTTAATTCAAAAGGGTTTACCTTAATTCAGTGAGGGTTGTGCAGGACATTGCAGTGTCTGTCAGAACTTGTACTCTAGTCTTTCTTTAGTTTATTTACCTTCCCACCCCAGGTCTCTGCCTCTCAGCGTGCTAATTAGCAAAACAGCTTAGCGCGTCATAAGTAGTTGGGATCCAACATTTAGGTCGTGTGTTAACTTAGCCCTGGTCTGTACTAGGGGAGGGTCGACCTAAGATACACAACTTGATCTACGCGAATAGCGTAGCTGAAGTCGGCATATCTTAGGTTGACTTATCTGGCCATGAGGACGGCGGTGAGTCAGCCGCTGCCGCTCCCCCGTCAACTCCGCTTCCACCTCTCGCCAGCTGGAGTTCCGGAGTCGATGGGGAGCGCGTTTGGGGATCGACTTATTGCGTCTAGACGTGCCCTTAGAAAAATGACACAACCTAATGGGAATGTTTTCATGTTTGTTAAATGGCAGGGAAAGTAGATGATTGGTCGTATGCCCTGCAGCATTTGAAATCCTGCCATGGCAGAGCATGCTGTTAATGCATGAATACCCGAAAGTAACTAGAAACACAAATTAAATTAGCCTGTCTTCGTTGTCTTAATATGAATAGTCCAAAATGTAAACAGCAGAAATAATGGAAAACAGAACTCATCTGTTAATCGGTGTTTAACGCAAATGAGGGAGTTTGAGTGACATTTAACTTCTAAAGGGAAAAGAAAGGGTAGCTCCAAGGTGAAGTTTTATTTTTTGTTCCAAATCAGTGGCCTGTTGTTCCTTTCTGGAGGAGTAGGGGGTGGAAAGTCTCTTTTAGCTTTAGGCCAGGCAACCCTCTGCCCAGCAGCATCCCCATTACTGACGGGTGCAATCCTTTTTGTATGGCTAATGTCTGTGTGCAGCCTGATAGGAGTGCTACAGCCATCAGTGTTCTGCACTAGGAAGAGCTGCCAGGACAGATGAGTTCAGGCATCCGTAAAACCAAACCCAGATAACCTAGAGTTCTGCAGTCTCGAGTAGAAAACAGCTCCTAAATTGGAGATTAGCTTGAGGGCATGTCACGTTTACAAGGAAAGGGGGAAACTGATGTGGAATAGATAAGAACATAAGAACAGCCATACTGGGTCAGACCAAAGGTCCATCTAGCCCAGTATCCTGTCTTCCGACAGTGGCCAGTGCCAGGTGCTTCAGAGAGAATGAACAGAACAGGCAATTATCAAGTGATCCATCCCCTGTCGCCCATTTCCAGCTTTGGGCAAACAGAGGCTAGGGACACCTTCCCTGCCCATCCTGGCTACTAGCCATTCATGGACCGATCCTTCATTAATTTATCTAGTTCTTTTTTGAAACTTGCTGTAGTCTTGGCCTTCACAACATCCTCAGGCAAAGAGTTCCACAGGTTGACTCTGTGTTGTGTGAAGAAATACTTCCTTTTATTTGTTTTTAATCTGCCTATTAATTTCATTCGGTGATCCCTAGCTCTTGTATTATGAGAAGGAGTAAATAACACTTCCTTATTTACTTTCTCCACACCAGTCATGATTTTTATAGATCTCTATCATATCCCCCCTTAGTCGTCTCTTTTCCAAGCTAAAAAGTCCCAATCTTATTAATCTCTCATCACATGGAAGCTGTTCCATATCCTTAATCATTTTTGTTGCCCTTTCCTGAACCTTTTCCAATTCCGATATATCTTTGTTGAGATGTGGCGACCACATCTGCACACAGTATTCAAGACGTGGGTGTACCATAGATTTATATAGAGGTAATATGATATTTTCTGTCTCCTTATCTATCCTTTTCTTAATGATTCCCTATGTTCTGTTAGCTTTTTTGATTTGCTGATTTACATTGAGTGGATGTTTTCAGAGAACTATCCACAATGACTCCAAGATCTCTTTCTTGATTGGTAACAGCTAATTTAGACCCCATCATTTTATATGGATAGTTGGGATTATGTTTTCCAATGTGCATTACACTGCATTTATCAACATTGAATTTCATCTGCCATTTTGTTGTCCAGTCACCCAGTTTTGTGAGATCCCTTTAACTCTTCACCATCTACTTTGGACTTAACTGTCTTGAATAGTCTTGTGTCATCTGCAAATTTTGCCATGTCATCGTTTACCCCTTTTTCCAGATCATTTATGAATATGTTGAATAGTACTGGCTCTAGTACAGACCCCTGGGAGACATCACTATTTACCTCTCTCCATTCTGAAAACTGACCATTTATTCCTACCTTTGTTTCCTATCTTTTAACCAGTTATTGATCCATGAGAGGACCTTTCCTCTTATCCCATGACGGCTTACTTTGCTTAAGAGCCTTGTCAAAGGCTTTCTGAAAATCTAAGTACACTCTATCCACCCTCTTGTCCACATGGTTGTTGACCACCTCTACCAATTCTAGTAGATTGGTGAGGCATAATTTCCCTTTACAAAAACCGTGTTGTCTCTTCCCCAACAAATCATGTTCATCCATGTGTCTGACAATTCTGTTCTTTACTACAGTTTCAACCAATTTGCCTGGTACTGAAGTCAGGCTTACAGGCCTGTAATTGCCGGGATCACCTGTGGAGCCTTTTTAAAAAATTGGCATCACATTAGCTATCATCCAGTCATCTGGTACAGAAGCTTATTTCAATGATAGATTACGTACCACAGTTAGATGTTTGTAGGGGTAAGTCGTAGTTGCTGGGTTGATTGGAATCTTTCAGGTCAGCCAATCACTTTCAAAGGAGAGGTGTGGTGAAGATATTGGTAGTCTGGGTTGGTGGTATGAATCACTGCAATGGACAGTAGCTACCTATGTGATGAGCCTGCATACTAACATCCCCATTTCTATTGTCAGTGACCCCCCCCCCCCCCATAGTTCTGTTTTAACATGGCTTTAAATTAAAATAAAGTTGGGGTATTGGAAGGATTTGACTTAAACACAGAAAGCCAAAGACTTTGAAACTTAAGGCTTGACACTGGAGGGGGGGGGGGGGGGGGAAGGGGAGGGCGGAAGTGGGTAGCTAAACTGTCTCCTGAACCACATGTAGGTCACCTGCTGTCCTTAGTCTGGCCTGTCTCTATACAGGGTTCTCTGTCCAGCAGTTTGATTACCCCAAATACTGCCATAGGTAGGAGCAGCAGAACTGAAGATGGTAGTTTGGGGCTAACTGAACCCCCTGTGTGGGTTCAAGTGAGAATCTGTTACTTACATAATCTGCCAAATTAAAAACAAACTACAGCCTTGAGGCTAAATACTCCCCAATTTGAAATCCTTTGCTTTGTCTAGCACAGCCGATACAACTTCGCCCTCCCTTCTGTTGCTGAGCAGGACTGGAACAACCAGATTGCATGTAGGCTGTCTTTCCCCATTAGGATGCATGTTGAATAATACACAAACTGTTTTACAAAGCAATTAGGGCTGCTGTTGGTATACCTGGTACAAAACCACAAGAACAAGGCGGTGAAAAGTTAAGCCACCTAACAGTCAAGACCCTCTATTCTTCCACTCACAGGCACCAGGGTGGATTTGATTTAAATCACTAGTCAGGAAGACTCCATTTAATCATGGTTTCCTACATAAAAGTGCATTCTTGTTGGTTATTATACCCTTAATACATATTCTTCACAACTCAGAGATAGATATAGGTTTCATTTTTAGAAGGTACACACTATACTTTTTTAAATAGTGATTTATTTTAAAAACTTTTCAGATTAGTTTTACAGCTATATCAGAAAACGAATGATTGTTTGGTTATTTCATTTACCAAAGGTAATTGAAACAGATATTTATGAAGTCATTGAGAGGTGAACTATCTCCAATTCAACAGGTTTATCATTAATATTTGGAGGATTTTCTTGCCATGCTGTATTAGGAGGAGACAGACAGACAGATATTTAAATTGTTTTATTTAACTAAAACAACAACGTTAAGTATTCTGGATTTTTTTCTTTAACAGCAAACGTAATATTTTAACAAAACAAGCATATGTCCCTTGCTTCTCACATTTATCTCCAGACTTCTTCTCCTTGTCCAGATCTATTCTGCCCCCCGTTCTATTCACTGAACTTTTTGAAACTTTGCACTTTTAGAGCGAGGTAAGGGATTGACTCTGTGTACACAAATTTGCAGAGGGACAGTAGAGTTGCGGTCTGTTATTTCTCACCTCTCTATATATATTTATTTATTTAAAAATATTTTTGCTTTTAACAAGCATATTATCTCTGGAGACACAAATCCACAGTTTGAGAACTGCATCTCTGATTTTATCTTCTAGACTGAGCATTGAGTCCCATTGGGTAGATAGAAAGAAAGATTAAGCTAAATAATCTATACAGAAGCCCCTGGAACCCCATAAGATTGGGTCCCTAATCCATGAACTGTTGGAACTCATTTACAAAACTTTTCTTAAACGTTACATGAATATATTGTCTCTTACTATAGAATTAGAATTTATAATGCCTATTCCCTGATGAGATATCTTTGAGCTATAATGTATCTTAATTAAAACTATGTTTTAGATAATTTTTTTCCTGAAAAAGCATTTTATCAAAAAAAATCTGATTTAAATAAAAACAATTTTTAAATTTTTTAAAAAAAATAATTGATTTTTATCCACCTTCACAGGCATACACCTTACCATACCACAACAAGCACCTACTGCAACCGTAGCTCTGCCCCCTTTGCTCTTCTGCAAGCACCCCTTTACCTGATTTGTTTTAAACCCCCCCCCACCCCCCTCCCACACTAGTACTTGGATGTTTGGTGTAATAGTGTTGGGAGAGGGTAGTTTACTAAAAGGCTGTGTGCAGAAGGATGGTTGAAGGGGGTGCTGGAAGGCTGTCATTACTAGGACATAGAGCTACGGTTGGGGTGCATGGTGTACAGTAGCTGTGGTATGGTAAGGTGTAGGTGTGTGGTAGGAAGAGCAGAGGGTACGTACTGCTAGGTGGCTTAACTTTTCATTGTGTTGCTTTTGTAGGTTTGTGTCTGGCATCGGGTTGGTGGGTGTGCATGTAGCAAGCATGGCTGCTACACAGTAAAGTTTTTTGTATGTTTCCTCAGTTTTTTTAATAGTTAATTAGGGAGGAGGGTTGGACTAGAGGTAAGATCAGCGGGGTGAGGCAAGTGAAACGACAAACAGTCTGTCTGTAATCTGTTGTATCTCACATGCCAGCAGCTGGGCACCAACCCTGCTATAGGATCACATCTGACAGATGTGTAACTCCTAACAGAGAAGGCCTTGTGTGCCTGTGCTGGCTGCCTTAAGTCGGGCTTGTGTCTGCAGTGCATAAACTTCTAATTAGAACAAGAATAAAAGCTAAACATTTTTTAAGAAAAAACCCCCCACCACCCTACTTGTTGCACAAGTTCTAGTCAGAATCCACTGCCTTTGCCAAGTATGGAGTAGATGCAGTGTGTAAGAGAGAGTGGTCCACAGCTAAATATAGGACAGGAAAGGAAAACCTCACCCAGAGCCCAAATTTAAGAGCTCCTATTGAAATCCCATGAAGAGAATTTCAGAAAGCAGATTAATTCGGTGACACTGCACACTACCAGGCCATCTGCTTGCAGAAAATGAGGAATTTATGCTCCATTTTAAACCCATCCCTAACTGTGGAGTGCTCTCAGGTGCCTCCAGAATTTGTGTATTTTAGGGTATGAAATAATATTGAAAATTTGACAGAATTGGCCAGTCCTGGAATGGGGAGGGAAATGCAGCCGGTTTCGTGGTAGATCTGTCACAGCAGGGTGCAAGGAGAAAAAGTTCTGAGGGCAGCTACTGCGCTGGGACGATTCTGAATCTGAACCTGAAGTTGTAATAGTTATTCACAAATATGAAATTAATCTGAACTTCAACAGAAACGTCATCTTCCTGACTCGGACTGGAACAGTGGTGTAATGCCCCACTGACAGGCTCACTATATGGGGTTTGTTCTGGTTTTATATTAACCTTTGGATGTAGCCAAACTTTAAGCTGTTTTTTGTGTACAGTTGCAGAGAAGGGAAAGAGCAGGCATACCACACAACATAACTGTTCTTGTGTGTAGCTTCCGTACAGTGGACCCTTCAAATCAAGCCCATACCCTCTCCCACATCAGCTAGAAACTTCAGCACTCCATTTGCCAAAGTCTTGTTTGAATGCAAACTGGGTAGAGTCATGCAGGTGCCTCTTAGATACATGTCCCACAGCGTTAAATATTTCATGGGGGTAAAAACACCACCTCCCGTGCTATTCTAGCTTAGCTTTTGATCCTGGATACTCTTCATCTTAGTCCTGGATACCCTCTGAATTTCACTTGATTTAAGGGGTGTCCTTTTTCTGACTAGTATTTTGGATGTCCCTCAGGTGTGGAAGATTCAGAGTGGGCAGTGTCTGAGGAGATTTGAACGAGCACACAGTAAAGGTGTCACCTGCCTCAGTTTCTCTAAAGACAGCAGTCAGATTCTTAGTGCTTCTTTTGATCAGACAATCAGGTAAGTTATAAATTTGAGGGCTGTAATCTACAAGAAGCTCTAATAGAAGTTGTAAGTATCATTTCTTCAGTCCCCTTGCCTTAAACTCTAGGATGTTTTTAGCTTACATGAAAGCTAGTCCTTAATGTTTTTAACGTTAATAAAATTATTTTGCTCTTTCCTCTTGAACAAATAGTTCAAATTTTTGCCCTTTCAATTTTTGTAACCTATTTTTGTGTTAACCTGTTTTCAATCTAGTGTTCGCAGGAGGTACTGGCCCTGATGTATTGTTTTATGTTTATTTAAAAGTATTTCTGTCCTCAGATTCAGCAGCAGCCATTTCAGTACTTTTACACCTGTCACTACATCCCAGCAAGAGAGGCCGGCTGAGCAGCGCTCATTGGCTTACATTCAAACTTTAAAACAACTGTTTCTGAAACTGGCTACAAGGCTAGTACTGTGACCTGATGGTCCCCACAGATAATGGGATATGGGGCCGTTCTTGAGCACCAGTTCTGATTGAACCCAGCCACTACCATTTGACAGCTGTCAGTGTGTTATGTGTAATAGTGGTCATCTCCGTTCATTTTCCTTCTCAACAAGGAGGGCTCCAGGCAGCTGGAAAACATCTACTGCAGCCTGAGGAGAGTTTACAAGGTTCTGCAGGGTCACTTGTGTCTGTCCTCCCAGCAGCAACTGCACAGAAGAAAGGCCGTGGCCATCGCAAACACATGACATCACACCTGCCACAACTTTCTGTATCAGTGAGAAGCGTCTTGCCAGCAGAGTTCCATTGTCTCTCCTTCCAGCAGGAAGCATTGTGAGACACCCCTGCAGACACACACACCTCCAGGAGGCAGCTCAGCTGTTGAACTTCCTGGGCCAGGGGACTTTAACACCCTGACCCAAGAAGCAGCTCCTCACTCACACCTTCTAGGAATAAGTGGAGTGGAGGCCTTCCCCTACTGCAGGACAGGGCTGCACCTCTCTTATCCAATCCCAGACAGCCCAATGCCCCCGTGACTGCTTCGGTTCTTGGAGCAGTGAAACTGTCCTCTTCTGGAGAAGGCTTGTGCATGCAGGAGCTGGGCCTACTAGACTATGGGAACTCACCCTCGTAAGAAAAAAGTGACCACAAAACCAACCTTTTTCAAAAGTAAATGGCAAATTCCCTCCTTCAGCTTAGCCTTCTCTCAAAGCTTCTACCACATGTGCTTTCACACCTCATAACTGCTCTGTAAACTAGTCAAGCTAGTTTTTCTAGAGCCTGGGAATGAAAAGAGTTTTGAATTTTTTAAGTTGTTGGTGGTTGCTCAAATGCTAATGTGACTGGGGCCATGTAAGTATCTCGATTAGGGGCTGGTGTCCATGTTACCAAAAACATTAAGCATCAGTGGAATTCTCTTGGCAGTGTTAGCCCAGAGGTTAGGCATGACCTGTCCTTCCCATGCTCAGATTACTCCCTTCCGAACAGAGTTCTAGCTCATCCTGCTGCTGCTGCTGCCGCCGAGGGCAAACAAGATTGACGTCTCCAGGGTTCTCAGGCTGGTGCTTTTCATGACCACTAAATTCACCTTAAAAGTACAACAAAAATCTGTGTCCCCTTGCCCGTTCTTGGGGTTTTATGTTTTGTGTATACCTGAAACTACCTTTAACTAACTTTTTTAAAATTGATTAGATTTCAAGTTGATGATGTCCCTTTACATTTTTCATGGTCAGATATTATATCTGGGGAAAGGGGTTTGTGATGACAAACCCATTATTCTAGATGCAGATGTGTTAGCCTATTTTATTACTTGCTGTGTACATCAGACAGCAAACTAAATTCTTCCTTTATTTTACATCGCTGACTTGTACCTCTCTACAGACAACCTGGATGGATTAATTGTTTTTTTACCATGTTTTTTTAAATTTTGTAACAGGATTCATGGCTTAAAATCGGGAAAAACTCTAAAGGAATTCCGTGGTCATTCTTCATTTGTTAATGAAGCTACTTTTACACAGGATGGTCACTATATTATCAGTGCGTCCTCTGACGGCACAGTGAAGGTAAAATGGCCACTTGCTTCTACGAGCCATGTATGGGAGTTGTTCTGTGTGTTGTAGCAAACTGTGGCATTTAACCTTAGAGATCATTTCCATTAAAGGTACTTTTATCATAGCCAGGGCTTAGGCTTTGTCATTGGGCCCATTATATGTAGATACCTGGATTCTGCAAGGTGGTGTAGGGTCTAATATATGCATATCCCCTCATTCAGAGAGTGATAAACACAATAAGATAAGGCCGGGTGATTTTAATAGCACCAGCATGGCCCAGACAACTGATTTGATTACATGTCACAAGGATTAGTGGAACCTCTGCTGCTGAGACCGAACTTGTTGACACAGCAAAGAGGGAAGGTCTGTCATCCAGACCTTAAGGCCCTTCTCTGGGCTGCATGACTTTTAGCTTTGGTAGAAGAAAGACATTCAAAGTACAGAATGTACTGTTGTATTGTAGAAAAGAATTCACATGGGTGTGCTATATTCTTAAATGGAAAAGGTTTTTATCGTGGATTTCCTTGTATAATGTGGATTCTTATATGGCTCCAATTATATATTAGAGTATTTATTGTGTCTTAAGAAGACACCTCTTTCATTATCTTCAATTAAGTTTAATCTCTCAGCCTTACCAGAATATCATATACCTGTAGAGGTAAAATCCATTTTCCTAATGATATGGTTAAGAAGTTTTTAAAAGACCCTAATAATTTATATCCTCAAATAAGAACTCCTGTGCCCACCTCGGATTTGAATGTAGCACTAGCAAAATTAATGAGACCTCCCTTTGACCCTTTGGGGAGCTGTTCTTCATCTCATCTATCTGTAAAAACAGTGTTTTCAATACAGTCACTGCAGTGAAATGCATAAGTGACTTGCATGCATTAATGGCTGATCCACCATTCAGTGTTTCATAAGGATAAAGTGATTTTTCCCATTCATCCTAAGTTTTTACCAAAAATAGTCTCTGATTTTCACATAAATCAATCATAATTTTACCAGCAGTGCCCCCTCTGCCATGTACATTGGCCAAACCGGACAGTCTCTATGCAAAAGAATAAATGGACACAAATCTGAAATCAGGAATCCTAACATTCAAAAACATTCAGTAGGAGAACACTTCAACCTCTCTGGTCACTCAGTAACGGACTTAAAGGTGGCAATTTTGCAATAGAAAAGCTTCAAAAACAGACTCCAATGAGAAACTGCTGAACTGGAATTAATTTTTAAACTAGATACCATTAACTTGGGCTTGAATAGAGACTGGGAGTGGCTCGGTCATTACGCAAATTGAATCTAGTTCCCCATGTTAAATATCCTCACACCTTCTTGTCAACTGTCTGAAATGGGCCATCTTGATTATCACTACAAAAGTTTTTTTTTCTCCTGCTGATAATACCTCATCTTAATTAATTAGCCTCTTACAGTTGGTGTGGCAACTTCCACCTTTTCATGTTCTCTGTATGTGTATATATATCTTCCTACTATATGTTCCATTCTATGCATCTGATGAAGTGGGCTGTAGCCCATGAAAGCTTATGCTCAAATAAATTTGTTAGTCTCTAAGGTGCCACAAGTACTCCTATAATTTTACCCAAAACCCCATACTCATAATGGGGAAACTAAATTACATGTTAGATGCGAGGAGAGTGTTATGATTTTATTTCGACAAGACTAAATAGTTTAGACAGTCTTAAAGGCTGTTTCTAACTTATGGACCAAAAAACAAGGGAA